>NW_023416284.1:85446878-86646878 GCF_014176215.1 Rousettus aegyptiacus
AAGAATGTTTCCTTGTCTTGTTTGCTATAATAATTGCCTCTCTCAAGACATCCTTTCACTTTGGGATAGCTATAATTGGGTGTAATATATGCATCCATATATAGAGTACATGTATGTGAGACACAATGAGGTAACTTGCTTTCAGTACTTTCCATAACTGTTTTTGTAAATTCCTGTTGGAAACATACTGGCTCTGCAACTTCACTGAAGTCACAAAGCAAGTTAATGACAGGGGTCTGAGCTAGAACCCCAGGGCCAGATTCACAGCGGAGGCCCTTGCCCATATGTGCAGAAAGACCTAGTTACCAACCATAGAGTGTCCTTAAGGCTTACAAGCAGAGAAATCCTAACAGATAATTTGTATCTATAAGATGTGAATTTAAAGGAATGCATGATTTTTTTAGAAGCTGCAGACTTTATGTTACAGAACATTATGTAAATTATAGTGTTTATTAGAACTTTAGAAATTAAATTAACTTATTCTTCAATGCATTAATAAGTTACCCCCATCTTTAAAACATTCTTCTCTCAAAAATAATTACGAACACCCTTTATCCCTCTAGGTGAATTGTTTACATTAAAACTTAAATAGAATTCTAGGAGATTATAATTACATTCAGTAAATAGATATTGGACCACTATAACAATAGCTGCATATCAAATATATTAAATGCAAAAAAAAAAAAATTCTAAACTTTATAGGGTGCATAAGCAATCATTGGTCAGATATCTATACCAAAATATTGTTTCTTGTATTTGCAAGTTAATAACCAATAGCTACATTTGATCTTTATGAAAGGAATTTAAACTATTTTCCTAGAATTTTTGTCTGACTGCCAAAGGGGAGAAATTCTCATTGCATTTTGATTCTGACATCCAATACTCTTTATGTGTATGTTTTTATTACCAAGGGATTCTTAATCCACATTTTATTTATTCATAATAAAGTTTATGCCTCTTCTTTCAGTATCACATAAATAACAGATAACTACCCTAAGTTCTTTATCTCATCTTTAATTTATACAAAATTTTTTTCAAGTTTATGTTTTATTTCATTAATGCTGAGTCAAAGATATGTAGCTTATAAACTACAATTTCATTAAGTAATGGTTATATTGCCAGAAGGCTTTTATATTAGTACCAGACAGAAGTTTTTGTGTGCTGCATGTATTTATTGTTGTGCACATAATCAAAACAAATACTCAAAATTGAAGCAGTAGTTTCTACTTAGCATATAGATTCCTAACGTGTACCATATTTCTTAGTGTTTTCATTGTCAGAGCAGAGCAATGAGGTTAACATTACCCCCAAAGCTTCTACCTGTCATAATCTTACTCCTGTGAGAAACCTAACCCAAAGTAAAGATTTTAAAATAGATATAAAAAAGTACCTTTCAAGGAGAAGACCTCTTCCATGAAACTTTCCTGGTGTGACATGTTACAGCCAGGACTTTTCGCAAGAAATAATGAAATCTATTGAATAGATATACCTTGATTTTATTAGAATAAGTACCTACTAAGTGCAAGGTATGACACTAGGGCCTTACCTGCATTAACTTTTTATATCTCTTAGTAACCCTCTAAGATGAGTGGCGTTCTCCCTAGTTTGAGACAAAGAAAGGTGAAGTGACTTACTCAAGGCCACATAGATGGTAAATAGTGAATCTAGGATTTAAACCCAGGCTCCCCACCTAAGTCCAAAATGCAAAATGCACTTATGTTGATGATCTAGTGTATGTGTATATGTGTGCTACATGTGTGATATGTGTTAGATACATGATATAAATGTATGTATGTGTGTATAAATATATGTGTGTGTATACTTGTACTAATTTCTACCACAACCACCATCTCAGAGAAACCTAACTTTCAGTCATTACAACAATCTGTCCTTGATATTCTTATTTATAAAATTTATTAGCCATGCCTTCTCTTGGATAATATGTTTCAATTTACCATATTAAGTTTCCTAGAAATGTAACAGATCCAGGAGATATATTTATTTGGGGTAATATTGATATCTATTATCACATTTATACCAAAAGCATGTATTAATGCATTACTGTATATTCAAATGATGTGTTTATGTTCTACAATCTTCTGTTTTTTCTATAGTTTTCTGATGGGCTAGTGATTATGATGTATATTTTAAGACCAACTCTATGTTTTAGAAAACTAAATAGCAGATTCACTTTTTCTCCCCTTTTGTTAGCTTTCTACAGCATTATAATTTTTCTTTCATTTGCAGTTCTTAGAAAAAAAAAAAGAAAGAAACCTTATGGTTTCCTTATCTCCTTTAGAATTTAGGGCATAGGTTGCCTTTTCTCCTATTAACTAGGCTTTTACCCCCTTTCCGAGGTGCAGCTCCTTTGATGTCTTGAGAGAGTCTGGATGAATGGCATGCAGATTGTAAACTCCCCAGAAAGCCAAGGGGTTCTCCTAACCCAGCTTCATCCAGAGCTGTTTGCCTTCAAAAGGACAGAAGCAATTAAATTGTTTGTTCTGCTACAAAGTAAATGGCCTACTGAGAACTTGTTTGTATTTTTATATGTTTTTATGGTTAATGTTTTTGGTGACCTATGTTATAAAGTAAACCATAACTACTGCTGTAAGCATGTTACAGTAGTAAAGCAAAACTGTATATCCCTAGATATTTATATCATTTCACTCAAAGCCTTGGAGTGAAACTTAAAAAAAAAAAAAAGGATTTTTTCCCAAAACATTTCAGTTAGAAACTCAATTTCAGGTCCTTGGCAGTCTTATGTATAGGCTTTCTTACATGATTGTTGAATAACATGTTATTATACGTGGGGGAAGAATAGTTCTTTTGTTGGCTGCATTACATTTTGTGGTGAAATTGGAGAAAACAAATCATTAAGGAAGTCTATTTTGGTTCAAGACATTACACACTTATGACGAGTCTGTTTTTGAACCTTGCCAAGTTAAAAGAAAATGCAGACCCATTTGTATTGGAACAGGAAGGCATGTTCTAGATTGCAATCTGTCAGTAGCATCGTGTGTGTATACGTGTGTGTGTGTGTGGAGAGAGGGAGAAGAAGAGGGAGAAGGAGAAGGAGAACAAGAGCACAATGTATTAAATGTATGTGTGTAGACACCAGCTTGTATATAGTCATGCTGCTACTCTTAGGTATGGTCACTGCTAATTTTCTAATAATTAATTTTCTAAACACTGTTTTAGAAGAAAGGGAAAATATTTTTTGATAACCCCACCCTGGCAGTTTCCATGGTCTTCCAAAACTCTGTCACCATACCTTCACTGAAACTTCCATGAAGCAGCATCCTGTTGTTAAAAAGCAAAAAGAAAACCTTTTACAGCATAAAAAAAAAAAAGTTTGAGTGTATCTCTTTGTTGCACTTAGCATGAGTAGAGAAAAAGGTGTGAAAACAAAAATGCAAACTTTGAACATTGGTTAATTGGTTGAATTCAACTTTATAAGAGGTGGAGAAAGCCACTTAACACTTTTTACACTTCTGTGTTGATTTGTTATAGTAACAATGTATAACTTTCATATTGAAGTTATTAAAAAAGTAGAAAGCATAGCAAAGTAGTATTTTATAGATTACCTATAGCAATCTGACATATTACCTCTCCCGAAGATACCGTATGTTAGAAGAAGGTGACGTTATTGTACATGAATAAATCTAACAGTGATATTTTGTGGAATCACTATAATACAGTCATCAAAAGCTTCTGAGCTTTGAAATAAACAAAATTTGGATGCAGTCATAGCTCAGTCCTTAGTTGATGTGATTTAAGATAGCTAAATAAATTCGTTGATCCTCAATTTCCTCATCTGTATGTAAGTCATAAAAATATCATTTTCGTTAAGATGGTACAAAAATGAATGGAGATAATTAAGCTGCTAGCACATAGCAGATCTTCTATAAACATTGCCAAGCACATAGTAGGCTCTCATAAGTATTGAATGAATGGGTAAGTAAATAAATGATTACTTCTCCACTCATTTTCTCTCCCCTTGCCTTGTCATATCACCAGTCGATGTCAGATCAAGGCCAGGAGTGCAAGTCTCCCACTCAGCTCAGCACTTACATTTATGAGACAATATGCACTCTTGCTCATTTACTTCTCATTGCAAGTAACTGGGATTATTAGCAAGCATAGTATATTAGAGGTAGGAAATGTACTTGGTTTCATGGACAAAGATCTTTCTTTTCCAGTTCTTTGTTTTTCTCTTCATTTTGCAATGTTCGGTCAGCCCACGTTGTCTTGTGAAAGAAATCTGCAGAAGCAAAAACAGGGCTGGACATCAGTACAAGGTATAAAACAGGCAGAGAGCCATTGCAAACAGCCGAACCTATTAAATAGTAAGTTATCTATAGAAATTGGCTTGGCCTTTTTACTCTTCATTTTCTTTTTTATTTAAAAAAATGAAAAAATAAAGAAATTGAAAGTCTCATTCTTTGCCTTGTATGAATGGAAATATATTTTTTTAAATCTCACTTGAACAACCTTATCAACTCCTTTTAATAAGAGATATTTGAAAGCATATGGACCACCACAAAGGAGAAAAACAAACAAGAATTCAGATTTTTTTTTCTTTTTATTTTCCAAAAAATGGCCTTATTCACCAAGTAGAATGAATGTTCCCTTTCAAGTCCATGTTTAAGGCTGTGGCCTATGTCAGATACCATTTCATGTGTGATCAATAAGGTCAGGACCACAAGTGGCCTTCATTTAGAATTTAATAGTAAAAACAAAGGCAATATAATTTTCTATCACAACTATTTTTATCTAATGTTTATCTTATGAAAGTTATCACTTATTTTTCCATGTTTATATATGATAACTTGTTAGGTTAAAAATGTTACACATAGTGTGATTGATGCTCAAAACTTGCCTCAAACCTAAGGTAATTTGAAGTATTTTTTGATTAGATGAATTGCTTTTTTATTGCAGGCAATATGTGCACTAGAAAAAAAAATTGTCTTAAATGATCTAAAGTATTCCAACATACAGAAAAGCCCAGCTTTCTATTTGAAAGATATATACTATGTACATGGGGGACTTAACCCACAGCAGAATGAATTTCATCTTAAAGAGGAATATTTCATAATACTATCATGTATGTTTTGTCTTAGATTTTGGAGTTTTATTGCGTGCCTGCTATTTTCTCCAAATTTGACTGAATTTTTCACACTTAATTTAAAATAAATACCTTTCTTTCCCATAGTACAACTAAGTACGGAACTGTTCATTCTATCATTTTTAGTTGAAACTGATTTTTGCAAAATCATAAAAAATGCAGTAGTTTAATTGGTTTTGTATAAGGAAGTTTAGAGACTAAATTACAAAGCAGAATTATTTAATATATGTGAACTTTGAATACATATATATATATACACACATACACACTTATGTGATTTTTAAGATAAAAACTTAAAATGCCTTTAAATTAAGTCTGCTCATCTTCCACTTGAGAGTTCTTTAAAACTATAAACAGTAAGTGGCTCTTTTATATTACTAAATCTTATATTATTTAAGTCTTCATAATATCCGACATGTTTAAATTGCTCTTTTGCCTCATACGGCACATTGACAAACATAGAATACAGCTTGGGTGGTCCCTGAATGTTCCAAAGGCAGCTGTACTTTTTTTTCCCTCTGGGTACCCTTATCTTTTCATAATGTTCCAATAGCCTTTTGGTCTCAAAATGTATGCTTTTTTTAGAAAGAGAAAAAGGCCATTACAGTCACAGTACTTTGAAAATGGGATGCTTTTTCCCTTTGTGAGAAGTTTCTCTCTTCGCTATAGACAGTCCCATGAAAAAGGAGAATGAAAACCTTCCCAGTCTTGATGCTACCTAAAAACCCAGTAGCAAAGGTAGATTTAATCAGACTCTAACGCTAGCACTGACATTCTGATTTGGTTTAAAATTATGTGGTGAATATTAGTTTTTCTTATCAATACATGAGAATCTGCTGAAATGAAAATGGAAACACGAAAAGGACAAATAGTTTTCAAGTTGCGTTTGAGGACTGAGCCTCGTTTTGAAGGACAGGCACAGCTTCCATCATGGCAGATTTTCAAAATTTGCTGACATGAAATAATTGTTTTATAATTTATACATTTCTTTAATGAAACCAAATATTAATATATATTAAACAATGTGTGGAATTTATTTCGTGATTTTTTTTATTATTTCAGTTTTCAATTATAAAATAGGATAAACAATTCTGTATTTAGTTGACCTGTGCTAAGAAAAATTTTAAAAGTTTTTGTTTTAAATCATACACGAGAGCACAAGTTAATAGAAATATTACTAAAAGTCAGTGAATTGCTTCTTCTCTTACTTGAAGATTGTCAGTTTCTCATGGGGATGCTGTAATTCTTGGAAAGGTGCTCTTATTAAAATCTCTGGAACCCTCTGTGTTTTCTCAACCATACATTATTAGCTATCTAGAACTAATTATTCTCAAAGCACCTCTTTAGAGATTTTATAATTCTATCTCCTGGGACATCATGTAAAGTTTTCAGATGAAAAAGGAAGCCCATAAGAGTTCCTTCTTTTTCTCAAGTCAAATAAATGACTTAGGAATAGTAATTCCTAAAATAACTTCACATTGGCTGTTAAGCTCTGGATTTCCCTTCTGAACTTTCATCTAAAGAAAACTTTAAAATGATTAGTTTATTTATTAGTTATTTATTAGTGTTTATTCTTTCCAGGATTCTTGAAAACATACTGATGGTGAACATCTCATTTTAGAAGCACATAGTTATTGAGAACTATCAGAGATAAAACAAGGAAACCTCTATCAAGGACATGTCCTTTTCCCAATGTATATTCTTTTTGTCTAAGAACTTTACATTGAACTGGAACTTTTGTTTGTTTCAAAAAACAAATTAAGAAAACAGAGTTTGCCTTCCTCCCAGTGAGTGAGAATTCACACCAAGATCCCAAACCTGGCTGCTCACCCACATTAGAGCTACAGAACCCTAGGCTCCTCACTTGTAGCTTCTTGTCAGCCCACCTGAGTTTGGGGACTTGGAATCTAGTTGTCATCCTCCTTCTATTTAATGCCTCTGACCTGCCTTTCTCTCTTTATCTTCTCTTCTCCTTTCTGTCCTGTCATGACTCCCATTCTGTACCTCCTCTCACTCCTCATCCTCTCCCTCTCCCCCTGCCCTTCTCTTTCCTCTGCCCTTTCTTCCTTTTCTCCCTCCGACCCACTTCCAGAATTTCCTGGAAGATCCTACAGCTGTTAACACTGTGAACTCCTGGTTTTCTATTTTTCTCAATTCACTATTAGCTACAGAAAGTCTGAAGGCCTCAATAAGTTATCATCTGTCCCAATTCATTGACTCAAATCTCCCTTTTCATGCAGTCTTCAGGTGAATCACCAAGTACTGAACATTCCCTTAACATTCCCTGCTTTCAGTCCTGTGTTTCTTTGCTCTTCTCATTCACCTTGTCTGGGCAACAGAGCCTCTCTCTGGCTTGTGGATTCCTCTTCATTCTACTAAGTCCTCAACTAAAATTTACCTCTGTGAGTTTTGTTCCAACCCATTCAAAATAATTCCTTTTTCCAATGTGCTTCCATAGCATTGTCTACAGATCTGTGTTTTAGCACTTTTTATGTCTGAATTAAAATTCCCTTCTCCTACTTGACTATGATTTCTATGACAATAAGAAGGTATCATTTTTTTCTATATCCAGCATATACCAAGAACATAATTGCTCAGTAAACATTAGTTAGATGAATCAGATGAATGAATATAATTACCTCCTAATTCTAAACTTATGGAAGCAAAGCATTTTTAAATTAGGTACTTAATTTCAAGTGGGTTTGTGTTATATATCCAAAGATAGTTCACTGGACACAGTCCTTACTTTAATGGATAACCAGAGTTATTCAGAGAATGACAGATATTAGGATAGGAACATAAACCGGTGTGTCACTGCCCTCAAACGTTGAGTTCCTACTGTATATGTTTGAGCATTAGTGCCATTGCATCTTCCAATGAAGCACAGAGGTTGCGCCTGTGGATGTTCCTATGCTTTTTTTAACAGGCGAGGTACCTCTTTCCATTAAGTTCCCAAGAGCATTATAGAGTTCTTTAGTTAAAAAAAAAAAAAATCTGGTCAATCAAAATATTGGTAGTAATTGTACATATAAAATTTTATATATCGAAGTATTAAAATATAATAATCTATAATTAAAAGCAATACTCATTTCTTTCATTTATTCGAGGTGTATTTAATCGCCTACTATGTGCAGAATACCAGTGGAGTTGTGAGGAACATAAACATGAATAAAATTTAGCTGATAATACTTACATGACTTATTTATCAAAATGTCTATTCAGGGCATTTCAAACTTCATAGCTTTACAATGAGTATTAGAAAAGACATCAAGTGTATATTCTTAGATGGCGTCTATGAAACAGGACATATTTCACTTTGACAAAGGTGAAAGTTTTTAAATAATTATTTCATCATTTCAACCTCAGTGAAGCATGAGCGTTTACCCAGCACAGCACTGTCTTTGTAGGTAGTCTAAGTAATTAAAAGACCAAAAGATTTTAAAATCTACCCTCTTAACAGGACAAACTAATTGGCTAGATTCTATTTCATGTTGTCAGAATTTTCCTGTCACCATTACAAAACATTCTATAGAATACTGGAGGGGGTGGGAAATCATAATGAAAAGAGAGAGCCATCAAAACATGTAAAAAGCAGCACATCAGAGCACATGCCTAAGCTATCATTGTTAAATGGACACCTTCTATTTTCACAGAAAAAATTGGACTCTTACATGTTCAGTATGTAAGAAGAATATAACCAAGCCTGTTCTGTTCTAGTTTTCATAATTGCTACAATGATAATTTTTAGTTTTCAAGATTATCCTGTTTAAAAGGTAAAAATGCTTGACTTCAATCATTAAATGGTGTTATAATGAAATTAGTCACAGTGCCGAAACAATCATCTTTCTAAATGCCAATCCGATCTTGTCATTGCCCTGCTTGCCTACAAGGAACGTCTACCCTCTTCTTTGGCAATGGAAAATACCTCATAATTGCCTTTTCTTACCTTCCCCCACTTACCTCTCCTTGTGTGTTCCCTGAACAGACCAGGCTCCTCATGCCTCTTCTATTCACCTTGTTTCACCTGCCAGAAAAACCGTTTCTCTATCCTTACTCCCCCAGTTTCTTCCCACTTGTTTTGCCCAGCACAGATTCTCCCAAGCCTACCTTTCTCATCACCAGCTGGGTTGAGTGCCCTTAGTCTGCACCATCCCATGCCTGGGACCTATATTAGTTCAGGGAGTGCAAATGTGATTGCTGACTTAACTGTCTCCCTCCTCTCCCAGCTGTGAGCATCTGCTGGACTGTGAGCTTCTCCAGCAGACAGCAGGACTGTGCCTTGTTAATTTCAATGCCCAAGCTGCTGGCCTGGGGCGAGCAGACAGCAACTACTCAGTATTATGTGTTGGTGGCATAAACGAAAGAAAGAACTATTAACCACATTTGACAATTGATATTAGTTATTAAAAAATAACCTTCCAAGGTTTATCTCTGTGGCACCTGTTAGATATTAGTGTTTACCCTTTGATGCATTCAAATAAGACTGTGAATATAAACTATATTTCAAGGTGAACCTGAGTTTTGCCTTTTGAGTCACCAGGTGATGGTTCCATTATTTTAATACATTTCCCCTAACAACATAAATGTTCCGTGAATGGTTTTTGCATCACTTACCTTCCATTCCCTTCTTCTCTTTTTTGTAGTTAATCGTGATCTATTCTTAGGATTTCAGTGTTCTTTCACTAGTTTTTTTCACTAGCCCTCTTCTTTGTCACTAGTTTTTTAATTTACACATTTGCTTGGCTGGTCCCTGTTACTTGGCCTACAAATCTGTCCTATGTCGTCTCCTTTGAGTAATTTATAACCTCCATAAAATGCCACGTAGAGGCACTTTTTTTACATTTTTGAGTAATGGTGAGAAAGAATTGCCCTGGGAATCAAAAATCCAATGAGTCATAGATTATTTTGTTATTTATGACCAGAGAGTGGTCATTGACAATATTCGGCAATTTTACAGCTATGAACCTAGGCTATTGTGCTTTAGAATGTAATTTATTAAGCAAATAAAACTCTTAACTGGTAATGGGTCCTGTTAAATCTGAGGAACCACGTGAGCTCCAGGCCAGTACAGCTGTGGAAGTTTCATAGTAGCTACATACATCTCAGATGTCTGGACACTAATATTTTACACTTACTTCATGGTTTTATTTATTCAGTTGCCTTTATATTCTTGATTGGATTCTGACCAACCATTTTGGTTTAAGAAATCATCAGCTCTGAGTAGAGAGGGAGGAGCCTGGAGAAAATAAAATGAATTTATGTTGAAAAGCATAAATCCTTCCTTCATTAGCTATGACATTTAGTAAATTCAGGCTGTGAAGAAAGACCAGATGTGTTTATGGAAAATACTGATGTAAAATCATCTTTGAAAAAGAAAAAGACAAGGACCTAAAATTTAATTAAATGTACCTGAAGGAGAGGTAGATATAGATACAGAGATTGGTAGATATGTATGTATTTTGTAATGCTGGCTTCAGTTTAATTCCAACTATTCTTACCTTTTAATGTTTTGAGAAAATGATAATCTTGACATTTTCAACAGTTACTTGATCTTCTTCTTAATGCAGCCATAAGCTACTTAATGATGGGAATACCTTCTGAGAAATCCATCATCGGGAGATTTTGTCATTGTGTGAACACCATAGAGTAGTGTATTTACACAAACCTAGATGATACAGCCTACTGCACACCTAGACTACAGAGTATGGCCTTGTGTTCCTAGGTGACAAGCCTGTATAGCATGTTACTGTACTGGATACTGTGGGCAATTGTAACACAATGGTATTTATGTATCTAAACAGATCTAACCATAGAAATATTATAGTAAAACTATAATATAAAAGATAAATAATGGTGCAGCTGTATAGGGCACTTACCATGAATGGAGCTTGCAGGACTGGAAGTTGCTCTCGGTGAGTCAGTGAGTGAGTGCCGAGTGACTGTAAAGGGCCAGGACATTACCGTGCACTGATGCATACTTTATAAACACAGTACACTTAGGCTACACTAAGTTTATAAAACAACATGAATTAAATCAAGCATAAGAGAAAATGATGCAGTCAAGAGATGTGGTAAACAGGAGACATATATGCTTCGGCCAGCGTAACTCGGCATACCATTGCACAACAGAATTTTTTTTATAAGAGGAAAGAATACACTCCAGAATAATGATAAAGGATATTGTATAGTAAATATACAAACCAGTAACACAGTGGGTTATTCTCATTATCAAGTATTATGTACTGTGCATAATTGTATGTGCCATACTTTCATACGACTTGGCAGCGCATTAGGTTTGTTTACACCGGCATCACTATAAATGTGGGCAATGCATTGTACCACATCACAAAGATTGCGACATCATTATGCAAAGGGAATTTTTCAGCTCCATTGTAATCTTATGGGACCACCGTCATCTATTCGGTCCCACATTGACCGAAACATCATTACATGACGCATGACTGTAGTGTCATTAGTAAGTACTTATTTTTTGCTGTTGTTTCTTTAAAGTTGGAAGTGTACCTTCTTTGGTGTAATTATTATACATGCATATCTGCCAACATCTAAGATTAAAGAAATTCTGTTACATACTTAACAGTATGAAACACAGTCAAGAAGCTGAGTCAAAAGCCAAACTCAAATACTGATCAAAAAGAAAATTCTAAGAATGTTCCTTCCATTTGAAAGTCAGAGCTGGATGTTACAGTCTACAAGTAATTAATTCAACTTTACCATGGCCATTGCCTCATCTCTCTGTATAAAATAGAGAGGGAAGTAAGACTTCAGTATGTGTGGTAGAAGTGGCACTAATGAAAATAAGGTTGGAAGGAAAAGAAGCCAGTTGTGTAACCTTCAAGGCTGCCTTTGGATTTAACCACACCTTGTCTAAAGCTCTCACTGCCATTTTGCACTGTTACAATTTCTCATTTACTTTTCTGCCTCCCCGATTATAATGAAAGCTTCTTGCCATTTATTTTATCAACGATGTGCGCACAATTCCTATCACAGGGTCAAGTAGCAGGAATGTGCTTGATTAAATATACAAGTCACCCCTCTGCTTGTCATTTTGATCCCACTTCTCAAGACAGATGATGATGTTCAGTCAGAAAATTATTGGGTTCTTGGCTTTTCTTTATTAATTTTAGGAGTTCTTTAGATAGTCTAGAAATAAAGTCAGTTACATAGAATGTGAATATTTTCTCCCAGCCTTTTCACTTTTCTTAGTGATTTCTTTTGATGGGCAGTTTTTAATTGTCATCAAGTCCAGTTTCTCATTTCTTTTTCATTTGTGGTTCTGCTTTTTGTGTCTTCTTTAAGAATTCTTTGCTTATCTCTGTGGTCATGAATATATTGTTTCTTCAATAAGCATTATAGTTTCAGCTTTCATATTAGGTCTGTGATCTGCTTAAAATTAATTTTGCATATGGTATGAGGTAAGGGTGGATTCCTTCTTTTCTCCATGGATATGCAGTTGCTATAGAACTTTATTGAAGGAGAAAAAAAAAAAACCTTCCTTGAATCGCTTTGGTGTCTTTATTAAAAAATTAGAATAGCGTATGACTTTTTGAGATTCATTCTTTCATCCATAAATTTTTCCATTGAATTTTAACTGAGTTCATGTTATGCCATTGTCAAAAGAGGAGTGAAAAACAGACACTGTTTCTGCTCTCATAGAGTTTATAGTCTGTGGTTTGTTTTAGATTGAAGAAAAGAGAAGATTGTGTAAGAGAGTAAAAATCTCTCATTATAAGCACAAGATTTTTGTCTATAACTCTCACTTCCTCTAATCTGTTCTCTGAGTTTAAAAATATATATATATCATGACTAAAACAAAAATAATTACAATACTGAAAATACTTTTCCAAAGCACACAAACTGCTTCTGCTCCCCTATCCACCCATCCACACCTAATATTAAGGTTCACTGGTCTAAATGAAGACCACATATCCAGAGTATATCATTATGACTGAATATATCAGTAATTGGCAAAGCTTGAGGAGCTGAAATATGAGATTCCTTTTGTTCTATGCCCAAGAGGTACATAGAGACTGAATAGTGGCTGTCAACTCTAAGAAAGAACTATTAGCTGATTTGTGAATTTGAGTGGTATTTATGATTCTATTTTTGGAAGATAGCTTAAATAAAACCCTATCTTCAGTTATTTGTATCAGTGTGTGAAAATATCAACAGAGCTTCTTTCCTGTTTTGAAATGTGAAAATACCAAACTTCTAACCTGGGCAAATTCAAATCTTTTATATGTCATTGACAAATACTAATGGCTGTAATTACAGACCGCCTTAGCACAAAAAAATAAAATGGAAGAGTTGGAAATAGTGTTTCCAAAGCCCTGGTTTGTCGAGTTTCAAATGGGCTTACCAGACTTAGAGAATTACACACTAGAGAGAATTATACATTGTGAGAGAATGATGGCAAAGGCATAAAGTTTTTCTGTTATTAGAAAAGTAGTTTTGCCCTCCAGACCAAATAAAAGGGTCTCAGAGACCTCCATGTTTCCCCAGATTATACTTTGAGAATTGCGTCCCTGTACTGTTGGAATGCTTATGTGATTGACTACATCGGGGCAGCATAGCAGAATATAGCTTTATAAAGTGGCATGTACATGGATCTGTTTAATACACAGGAATATATTTTTAATAATATATGCTCCTCCTACTTAAAAAACAAATAGTTTATCTTACAGTATTTAAGTGCACATAGAATACAACAGAAATAAAGCGTGCATTTCAGGCCACTTCTTAAGTCAGCACTTAATAAAATCAAGCAGTTTAACTTTGAACCATGTCAAAGAGCTAAACAAATGAGTTATGTGATGAAAATCTAAGAATATAAAGGTAGAGCTATAAGTTCTATGTTACATAAGAGAGAGCCATCAATTCTAAAACTGAGATAAAACAGGGAAGAAAATTGACATACTGTTATAGATGGTAAGATATCTGTCTTAATTTCTCATTGAAATAGAAAGCTATGGGATATTTGTAGACCAGCGTTTTCTCAAATGAAAACTTTAATTTCGTTGAAGCACTTGTAAAAATACTGAGATCCTAGAGTTCTATGCCTTAAAATTTGGTAGAGATGCCTTTAGCATATGAAATATTAAAAGCAAAATATTTCAGCTGCCAATGGAAATGAGCATATGATGTTAAAGAATTTTAAAAATATATAAAATAAACACATTTCTGTCATATAAAACTTGATAAGGATTAGAAGAGTATTTCTGGTAGGTTTAAAATTTTCCGTTTTATTGGCTTTTTATCTGTGAAATTTCGTATATTAATGAATTTCTGTAATTTCATATGAAAGTGTATACAATTCGTGATAAATAAGAGATAAATGTGTTATTTGGTAGCAGAAGAACTGGTCAGCAAGTATAATCAACTGAGAGGACCAACAGGCACTGAAATTCTGATTGGCAGAATTCATAAAGCAGCACTTTCTACATAAAATCACAGGAGTAACAGAAAGAAAAGCAGAGTGTCAGTGGAAGTGTAGGTGGCAGAGGCCACAGTCACTGGTGGTGGAGGGTGGAGGTGGTCCATGCCGGGTGCAGCAGGCCAGAGACCTTCACCGGGCAGAGTTGACTGAAGCCCCATGGGCATCGACGGCCTCACTGGGTCATGATTTAAGACTGAAGGGAAGGTCATGGGGTTAGAGAAGGGCTTCTATTAGAAGAACAGGGTTAGTGTGGGAAAGTAAACCTTCCAAGTAGCAAGCTTTCACTGCCAAGCTGAACAAAAGGTTCTTTTTGTTTCTACTTCTGTAGAGAAAATGATTTTATTAATCAAATTGATCATAAAATATTTTTTAACTGAACTCAATAAAGTAAATGAATGACAAAGTAATGGTTAAAGTTCCATCTCAGACTTATTCTTGTTATCTGTTTTGTCGTCCTAATGAACAGTGGAGTTATACCTTTCCTTTTATTGAAACCCTTAGGATTGTAGCCACTCTTTCAAAACATGTACTAAAAGTCAGACACTAAATTATTACACCTGTGAGTTAAAGCAGCAAAAATAATTCACTGACCTTATTCACCCCTTCAATTGCAACAAACTCTTTACTCTATATTTCTCTTACTTCCAGTGTGGAGAGTTGGTTTTTACTTCTGACTCTCCCCTCCATTCTCTCCCACCTCATTTCCCCTCAGTGTAACCAAATACTTTTCAGCAACTAGAGGCCTAAACAATCTTGTTAACTTAAAAGTTTTCCTTCAGATTTATTGACCCAGCAGAGTTAAATGGGGTAAGTGTTGATCAACACCTCTCAGGTATTTCTTTAATTACTCGGCTGGCATCTCTAGGGCCTCATAAAAATTTGCACTGTGAGTTAGAAAGAAAGTGACTATGTCTTTATTTATTTATTTACCTATTTATTGATTTAGCGGGAGGGGGAATTGGGGGTTTTCTAAGGGAAGCCTCTACCTTTCGCCATAAATTATAGCTCTAGAATTGATAATACTGTGGTTGAACAATAAGGTTTCCAGGGCAGCTTGCTGAAAGAGATTAAACTGTAATTAAACTACTCTTTGAGTAAGAAGGGATGGAAAAAGCTATGGTTTTCATAAAGCAGAAAAGAAATACATTGACTGGTGTTTACAGCCCAGAGACGTTTTTTGCCTTCTTGACTACAAAACAGTCTTATTTTTAGCCAGCCAAGGTTTTGCAAGAACGCCGTATCAATCCCACAGTTCTGTTCTTTGAAATAATTGCACCAAGCCGGTCCCAAATCAGCAGTAACTAACTGAAAAGCAGGAGGGAAATATTTCTCAAACATACAGTGCCGATGAAATTTGCCATAACACTATGAATTATGTCGGCTGCCTGTATGAAGTTCCACATAATGGGAAAAAAAGAATTTAACTAGATCTTAATTGAACATACAGCTACATAATATCCTTTTGTTTAGGCTTAAAAATGGATTTTTTTTAAACCTCCTTATCAGTGCAGCTATTAAATATTGTGGCTCACCAGCTATCAGTCTCCGATCAGCACAGTTAGTGCATTTTACCTTCCAAGGAAGTGCACTTTGAGCCAGCTGGAGCTCGAGAAATGTAGGAGCTGGAGAAAGACGTAATTGAAACAGGCGACTGCTTCAGTACAGACAGGAAATAAAAGGAAGACTGGCCCTCCAACGGATTAAATTAGATGTTTCAAATTCAGACAGTATCAGGAAAAAGAAGACTTATGTTAGGGGGGAAAAAGGTAACAGTAAGTTCATTCAGCTGAGTGCCCCCCTACTCCCCTCATAACACATGTTTTTGCTGGAATCTCACCGTGCTGCCTGTAGGGTAGAATCACCCAGGCCTCTCTCCTGGCCAAACAACAGAGTAGCAGGTCCCTGTGTTAATGTCACACTATCCTTTCCCTCCTGCCTGCCCTCTCTTTTTCAGAGTCCTTTGGTATTCTATTTCCATAAATTAGGCGTGAAATTACGTTGGGCTGAGGATACATGATTTCAGCTGTTTTATAGTTGGAAAGGAAAATCTTTTAGACCTAAAGCAAAAACATTTTTTAAATATACTTCCTGCCTATTAGTTTGAGATATGCCTATTATAGAAAATACTTGCTTTGTAGAAACTTTTCTTTTTAATCTCACAGAATTCTGTCTTGTCCTTCAGTCCAAGTCAAGTAACTTTTATGGAATACCAACTCTCTACAAGGCCATAGGCTAACTGGTTTGTGTGATATTTATACATTAACTTATGTACAATTCAGATTCTTGAATGAAGACTTGTACCTTTGTTAAAATATTTTAGGAGGTAGATTTTATTTTACATTGGAATAATCAACCGAAACTGTTTCAGCATTATTTTTTTTTTCATTTTCCTTATGTGTTTTTATATTTAAGCAAATACGAGCCTTTGTTTAACATGATTTGCTTAGCAGTTGTTGTTAGCAGTGCCTGAGATGTCGCTTTTGGAAGTCAGGGCCTATTCCAGCATTATAATATCCAATGTTTATATGTGGGGAGGGGGTAACATTAGATGTTTTCTCTATGATATATACATACATACACGAACACAGAAAAACTCAGCAAGCTAAAAATACTATAGCTCACCATTGTCCCCTCTTAAAAGCTGACAAAGTCGAACATTACTCTAGCAAGGAGATAGAATTCCAGCTTTAAAGGTCGAAGATGCCTTTATTTTTCCTACTCTATGGCTCCGTGTTTGTAAAACATAGTCTTAGAGAAATGTGGGGCTACCGCCCAGGGCTGCCTCCGTGCTCCAGGCCTCATTTGCTCAGGTGTACTCACTGTTTTAGCTTCTTGAATTAAGCCCTGGGAAAATTCCCATGCAAACATCTGCTCCATTTGTCCTGCCTCTCCAACGGGAGTGAGGTAGGGTGAGGAATGCATCATGTGAGTGGGTTTTGCATGGAAAATGTTGTGGGTTGCTTCCACTCCAGCTGGACAGCTTTATATAGCTATAAACCTTTACTGCTGTATTAAGGTTCTATTCAAAGGGTATGAATCTATGATATTCATGGTCCAACAAAACTGTTACTAATTACTTATCTACTGAATAGCTACCAGGACTGGCAACTTGAACAACGATAATCTGTATACTTAGTATTGATCCTAACAAGAGACTATTTTTGTGTAAATAGCATGGCTTACATTAGTAACTCAAAGGAACAAATTAGAAATGTATACTTATGTCCCCCATAAAGGCCACCATGCTTAGCTTCCTCATAGAAAGCATATTTCTCCCTTCCTAAAAGGTAATTTCAATGTGAGTCTCAAATAATGGGGACACTTAATAGAGAACTCTGATTTCTAAGCTTTAACGTAGGCTGTGCTGACCACTGGGTCTCATAGTCAGGGCTGTGTTCCAAAGAGTGCCTGGATATACACCGTGTCCTTGGAGCAGAGATAAAGTGGTAGGTGCATGTTGCCGAGATTTGTGACATCCATAGCCCTAAACCAGGACATACCCTTTCAGGAATTACCACTCTCCAGAGCTCCCTCCTGTGGAAGGTCTCCCCCAGAAGTTTGTTCTCATACCTCAACATCTGGTGTGACTCTGTTCTTGGAGGCCCAGCAGTGCATTCGTATGCAAAATTACATCCATTTATCGCATTGCAGCTGTGTGACATGGCTGTGTTTGCTTTATCCAGGTTCCAAGGAGTTGATTGTTATGCAGTACTGTAAAGAAATGATCATTAGTAGGAGCCATAGCACTTTATGCTAACAGTTTATGGAAGTCATCTCCTTTAGCCCTTCTGAGATAGGATGATATTATTATCATCCTTTTACAAATGAGTAAACTGAAACTTAGTGAGTTTAAATAATTTACTAAATCCATACAACTGGTATGTGGACTTGCTAGTATTCATGCTCAGAGTTCTCAGATTCAAAAGCCTCCTCATTTTTATATATCACATACTTGAACTTGATCTTATTTGCTTTGAAACCTCAGTCCTTGTTGTTCAGAAGGAATGGTTTTCTGAAGTCAGCCATGAACCCATAGGGTGTCATCAGCCCTACTTAAGATGGAAGAGAAGAAGGGCTGGGAAAGAGTAAAGGTGAGCCCTGAGCAGGCGAATGCAAGATCATTCTACTCCATTCTCCTGGCCTCCTTCTCTCTTTCCCCACAGCAAAGTTCTGAATCACTGAGACCATTTCAGCTAGTTGTGATTTTAATTATTAAAGAAAAATTGACACTAAGGTATGAATGACCTACTAGCTTCAACCTTGGAGAGTTTGTTAATTCAAATAAATCTGTTAATTCAAATAAATATGTGGGAAGTATTTGAAATAGTGAGTAGGTTTTCTCGTTTATTCAAAGAAGGAGTCCCCAAACTATTGTATGTAGGTATACTCAGCGTAGTTTGTTTAGTGGGATGTAACCCAGAAATCAACGATGGTGCATTAATGATGATATATAGCATTAAATGAATAGTATTTGCATGTACCCAAGAATTATCTTCTCCAGAATCTCTCTCGAATTTTAATATTTCCTCTGCCCTCCGCCCTCGAGCCAATTTCTCTTGACTTCCCTCCTTTATATTCCTTCTCCTTTCCATGTCAGCGTCATGTGATACTGTTTATTCTAGAATATACTAAGGAAGGAGAATCAAGGTGCCATTTTTTGGCCTTCCTTAGCCTCCTTTTACAGTAATGAAGACCTTCAGACTTAAAAGTATATCTTAATCATGGTTTCCCTATCAAAAAATATACCCATCAGAGGTATCGACATTTAAAAATGAAAACTACACCAAAGGTACTTAGTTTTAGTACATCTGGGCTGACAGTTGTGTGAAACACATCATCCTTTGTTAAAATGTACTCCCTTGCTAAAGCTTTGGGCCTTTTCAATATATGCAGTCTAAACCAACATTTCAAGGTCACTTGCTTTTATCATTTGGGGATTAAATCCTGAGAAATTGGACATTTTAAAGAAGACCTGTTTTTTATTATTTGAACATTGAGGGAAAGCAGGAGGAGACAGCTGACTCTTCTGCCAGTGGGAAGCTCTGAACCTGAACTTAGTGTAAAGACCCACTGTCTACACCCCCACCCTCCTCACTTCTATGTTCCCTTTCATTCTCCTCCAGCACCAGCTGCTTGGTTCCACATCCCTTCCCTTTGAACTAAATGATTCCTGAGGATTGTTAGGTATAAAGGTTTTGAAAGTTCGTGTTTAAAAATAAGTAGTGGTGATCGAAATGCCTCTTTACTGGCTCTTGAAGTATTGACTAGGCCCAGAACACCAAATCTGAGACAGAAGTAAAAATGGGGGTTTCTAAGTTATTTGTGTCCAGCTTCCTGCTTACTAAATTCATGTGGCTACTTCCCATAAGAAGCATGTTTTTAAACGGGCAAAATGCAGGTTTGTGTTGCCACCGATGTGTCATAGCCTGCAGTTCACACCCCCAGTGTAGGTGTCAACAAAGCCGTCTCTTACTCTTGAAGGTATATAGTGCCAAAACCAGAAAGTGGGATCTGATTGCAAGGAAGGTGCCGGCAAAATAGAACTTTCTAGTGCCTGGTTCTGTTTGACATTTAGGGGACATTCACTTGGAAGACTCCCAAGCACGTATATACCAAGAGAAGGTATACTTTCTCTTGAAGATTCAGTGGGTTGTGGGCGGCAGGGAGAATTATAAAGCCCTTCTGATAAAAAAGAGACTCCTGCTGCTCCCTTCCACATGTTCCTTACTCTCATTCCAGCTTCCAGAAAGCCTGGTGCTGTTCCAGAGCCTCCCACATGAAGGGTTTGCATAAGACTCAGTGGTTCTACAGGTTCTGCTTTACCTGAGAAGAACTAAGTACAGGAAGATTTATTTAATATGTCCTTAAAGATCTTATTTCTTTCAGAATAACCTAACACAGTCAATTATTGGAAGATCAGAACACAGTGGTATGGAGTTGCGTTTTTCAATAAAAGCTTTTTAAATTCTTAAAAATTTTCCCTTCAGGTAGATCGGAGTATGTGTGTGTGTGTGTGTGTGTGTGTGTGTGTGTGTGTGTGTGCACATGCATGTGTGTAATAGAAGTAAACTCTTAAATCAAGATTGGCCCCCTTCAGTATGAAATTTCTAGCACTATGGAATGAGTACTTTTCTGAAGCTGTTACAAACTGAGTTTGAAACCAAAACTGGGGAAATTTGTAAACTTCTTGTCCTTTGACTACTTTGAAAGAGAATTTCAGGAGGACATTTTTTAGAAGTGCTTTTGAGCATATAAAACCAGGAAATAAATATGTGACATTGTTAGCATTAATGAGCCAAAATGAGTCAGAGACAAAGTTGAAACAGAAAATTAGAGTTCCCTGCCTGTCAATGAAGAACAAGTATTTTGACACGTTACGAGGTCTGTTCGGGGAAACACAAAGGCATGGGGGTCCAAGAGTTATAGAGGGGCCTGAAGGCAGTGCTCACTGGGGCCCCCAAGTGCACAACTTTCCTTGTATTCTATGTGAATGATGTCCTGTGGAGCATAATTTCAGAGCATCAACTCAGGAACCAGACTTCCTGGGTTGATACTAGTTCTACCACTTTCTAGCTGCGAAATGCTGGGGCATCTCATAAGTTCTTCGTGCTCCAGTTTTTCCATTTGTAAAATGAACATCATAATAGTACTTACCTCATAGGATTCCAACGGGTGATTAAATACAATGTATCTGAAATTCGGAAACTATATTATTGAATGTTAGTAACGATGATGATGATGATGATGATGATGATGATGATGATGATGGTGATGGTGATTTTTAAATGTTAGTAACTAACTACGACGATGATGATGATGGCAGTGGTGGTGGTAGTGGTGATGGATTGACATGCACTTGCCACATTTTTTTGCATCACAAATCAGAACAACACAAAATAACTTCCTAAGGAGGAGCTTTCAATCTCATAGAAAGTCACCACAGATAGGAACGAGTCTGTTACTATACTCATTACCTAAACTAAAGAGAGAATTGAGAGAATTCTTTTTACCAGACACATTTTTATCATGCCAGCTATAAAATTATCCTTCAGCACAACAGAATTATGATCTAATGATCATTTGATGTGGGTACAGTAACACCATTCTTTCTACTTTCTAGAAACATTTGGATAAGCATTTCTCATCAGAACCAAGATAAATTTTCTCTGACTTATTATTAGTGAATGAGAAAAGAACCCCTAAGGACATATCAAATGAGTAAAAATCACTGCAATTTGAGGAACGAGATCTTTACTAAATGCTGAGGAAGGGAAAACCTCATTTTCTGCTTCCTCAAGTTTTTTGCTACAAAAATAGGGAATGTTTAGATGGAAAATACAGCCAATTAAGACTTTGTGTTTTTTGTTTTTAATTGAAATGAGGTAAATCAGTGAATTTTATATTGCTAAAGGAGCAAATATATGTAGGAGTTCAATATTTCAAATTGACATAAATTCTAGGATTGCGATTTGAGAAGTTAGTATCCAAGGAAATTTTCCAAAACAGGATCAAATTTGAAATCCCAAACATGGCTTGATTGTTAAGAGCACTTGGGGAACTTTATAAAATTAGAAGTTCCCAGGCCCCTTACCAACTTACCTAATTGCAATCTGCAAGAGTGAGGCCTGAGAATTTGTATTTTTTTAAAGCACCCCAAGTGATTCAAAATACACATGGTAAGAGTATAGTTTATCACCTGAACCAGCTTTGTTTCTTTATTCTATTTTTAGAAGCACTATCTGAAGGAAAAATAACAAATTTTATACCTTTTTTTCCTACATGAGATAAAATGACCAGAGACCCCAATTCTCTGTAAGCATCAAGAAGAAACTTTGAGGCTGGGTGGCCTTCAAGAGCCAGCATTTCAAGGATTTCTTTCCCCAGAGCCCTGTCCGTGGTTCACGACTGCAGAGCCCTCTTGGGGCTCATGATGATTAATAGAGAAGTGTGCACACACCACTGTGCTTATACTCCGAGAAGAACGTGTTCTGACTGAGGTCACAGCTCTGGTTACTGCTTTCTGTTCCATGTGGCTACAAACATCCTGCTAATTCAGCGTAGAAAGGAGACAACTGGCCAGGCAGTGCTTCTCCCACTGCTGACTCCACTGGCTTTTGGAAATAGGGTCACTATAAATGCTGACTATGTTCTTAATGGTAAATGATCAGTACTCACCTGAGTGCTTCTTTAGTGCTATGTTATAAATCTTTAAATCAAAAAGCTATTTAAATTAAATATAATAAAATGTGAATTAATTGTTTTCAGAATAAGAACATCTATTTACATGTTCTTTATATTGCAGAGCTTATTCCAATATTGAAACATTTCATGTGGACTTCATGATTAGACACAAACGATCTTCGAATTTTATTTGAGTTCAAGGTATATTTCCTAATAATTTGCCCATTTATCACTGTATAATTTTTATTTTTAAGACTAAAAGTTTTTTTTTCCAGATTTTAAGTGCTCTCCAATGAGGAAATATGCTATCTACATCCTCTTTCTAATAGTTGGCCTAAAAGATATATATATATATATATATATATATATATGAATAGATTAGAATATTTGGAAAGAAAATCAGTAGATTCTACATAGCCATTTAAGCAGTTAAACTAAGATCATATGCATTTGTGTAATTTTGATGCCTCATGAGTTTTAGAGAATTCCTTAAAAATCAAAAAAGTCACTACAACAGAGTATTTGGTAACATATAGAAATCTTTATATAAAAATACATTCAATTAGACTGTTTAGAATATTTGAGATATTATTAAAATCTAAATACATATAGTCCGTAATGGGATATTTTTATCTCTTTCTCAATGGTTCCAAGTGAATTTTATATACTTGGGGTAAGAATGACAAGTATATCCCATGTAGTTCACCTATGAAAGTCCTTTCACTAAATACATATTGCTTTTAATTAATATATAAATGACTTGGGGACTATTGTTAATATTCAGGGTTGATAGGAAACTGAAAATTTTATCTGATATGATAAACAAACAATCTTTTCATAGCTGAAAGCTTTTCTGAAAGAAAGAGTTCATTGAGCAATATGCTAACCAGTAGAGTACTAGCTCCTGGACCATGAAATCTAAACTGTAACTACTAGGTGGTGAAGGCAACATATCTGCATTCCTGGAGATGACAGGCACTTTTATACGTTGTTTCAGAGAAGATGTAAGTTGTTTTGAAAAAATTTACATAGGTTATAGATAAGGGAGTGAAGGTGAAGCATAGGCATTTCCATAATAAGTGCACAGTCTTGTAAGTGAGAAATATTTATTACATTTGAATGGTTACAGGCAACAGTCCTGAAAGTTCAAGTGTGTATATATATATATATATATATATATATATATATATATATATATATACAGGATGCTATGGTGTCTTTTGGTCACTACAGAAAGTGATTCAAAGCTCAAACTTACTTCCAGGAATATGACCATTCTGTTGTTAGTTGGACCACAGCTATTAACTGGTTGGCTACTCATGTCTCTTTTTCTTACTGTCATGCCTGCTGTAACTTAATGTAGGACATCTCAGAATTTTTTACTTGTCAAATCATTCCTTCATCCTAAGATTATTTACTCCTTTAAGAAGTCAAACTAAGGCCAAACTCTCCCAAGGCTAGTATATTTCCAGTAGCTTACCTCTAATTCTGTCCTTAGACATAGAACCATCATAGTTAGCCACTCCTTGATTTCCACCATCAAACACAGAACTGTCCCTGAAATGCCATAATTTCCTTTCTCTGTGATTTATGCTGATACACATGTGTCTCTGTTTATCAAAATGTTTGGACCACTTGAGCAGTTTATATGATGCTGCAATTTTCCCAATTTTTTCTCAATCAACTGGTTTCTTAGGGAATATCTTATTAGAGATAGAAATCCTTAGAGTAGAATAGATATAAATAAATGGAATTTGAAATGTAATTATTGAATTATGGGATTCTCCATGAGTTTATCGTAAAAAAGAAGGAACCCACTAGGTGTTGGTTATGGCATTGCAAAATGGCTTATAAATTCACTTCAAAAGGTTAGGATAAGCTCATACAGATGTAAATACTATATTTTGTTGTTTTGTTTCATTTTCTCTCATTAAAACATGCCCTCCTAGGATTATCATTCGCTTCCTCACCCTTTGTGACGAAGAATCAATTCCATCTTCTGTCCATTTAAAACTAAGCCATTCCCACATAGCATAGAAAGTCTTTTCCATCTTTTCTCTTTCTGCCATTCTTGGGGATCTCTTGTCCTACCAGACTCAGGCATGTTATACTGTAAGCTGAGTAAAGACATCTCTTCATTTTGGGCTCTGAACTCTCAAGTTTTCTGTTCCTTTAAGTCTTGAACATTTGGGAGAAGCTCTGAGACATGAGGCAGAGAATTTGTGTCATTCAGAAATATTAAACAAAATGAGAGATTCAGAATTCCAGATAACCATAAAATTGCAAGGCAGGAAGGGAAAGGATAGTAATTATCCCCCAGGGGAGGTTTAACTTACTTTGGCATTTTAAAGTAAGAAGATTAGCTGCCTTCACAATGCACTATATCTACTACTTTTGCATGTGAGGTGGTTCAGAAGTATCTAGCTTTCCTAGAATTGACTTCATTCACTTAACACAAGGGCAGACTCATCAAGTTCATGAACATCTTAAGGGCATACATCAGGTTTTCATTTCATCAACTTCTAGAAAGAGGTCACTTATAGTTTCCCATGCTGATTCAGACATACTTTGAAGGAACATAGAAATTGCAGTTTACCTGACTTTCTCCTAACTTCCAAAGACACTTGGAACTCTTAGGCTCACCTTAATCCATATCTGTACTCCTACAACAGCTACGTAGATTCCTAAAACCATTCTAGAGTAGAGAAGTTTATCACAAATGCATAGTCATTTTATATTGGGTTCTCAGACTACTATAAAACGTGGGACATCTGTGTATTTATAATGACCCAGGAAAATGTCCCATAGTGCCCCCAGAGGAAACCTCAAGAAGTCATTAGTTGAGTCTGGAAGAGATCACTGTTAGAGTGAGTATAGACGGAGAAAAGGGATTAAGAACTAAGCCCTACAGCATACCCATGTCATATGAGGACTAGAGGATGTATTGAAAAGTGAAAGCATCTAATAAGCATTTAATAATGAGAGAAAATGGAAAATAGAAAGAAATTATCAAATGCCTATTTGAAAAAAATTTCTGACAACTGAAGAATATGAATCTTGAGATTACAAAAACTATGCGAGTGTCCAGCTCAGTGAATAAACAAAGGCTCACATCTAAGCATAAGATTCAGGAAGTAGGGGTTCCAACACAAAAAGAGGAGAATTCTGAAGAAGGTAGCAAAGGAAGTCCCAGGAAGACATCAGCAACAGATCTAGAATAAATAATCAGTAATTGAAAGTGGAGGTCTTCAGGGTGTATTTCTCCAGGAGAAAAGTTAAAAGGAACCAATAAGTACTCTGACAGTGTGAGAGCATTGACAATTAAATTGTGATGTGTTTTACAGAGAGTCAAAGGACATAAGAAGACTCAGATATACAAAGAAAACTGATTAAATGACAGAAACCCAATCGTTATTAAGTATGATAGGGAGAGGGAAGGGATTTTTAAGAAAGAACTTAAGTCATGATCCATTAGTTGATTCGGGAATTAATAAGATTTCTTTAGAAATTAATAATGGTTACTATGAAGATAGATGTAAACAAAAATTGAGATGTAATTATAAATGTAAAGTAGGGTGAAAAAGTATGTCAATATACTAAAAGTCCCCTATTGCTGTAATAGGAAGTCTATGCTTAAAGCCCAAAGTGGATTAATCAGAAAATAAGAGAATAAACATATCATTTAGCAAAATGTAATAAGTGTTGAAAGGGACTCTGGAAAGTCTTACTAGTTGGGAGGAGTAGGAAACAAAGGATTCTATATTTTATTAGTAGTATTTTATACTATTTAATTTTTATATTATTTACATGTAACATTTTGATTGGTTTAAAAATTAATTTGTAAAACGAATATAATTTTACTATATGTTACACACAGTATTAAAAAATATATTCAGTTTTCATCTGAATGCACATCATATTCTAGGAACAGGAAGTAACATTTTGTTTTTTTTTATCGAGATATGATTGATAATAACATCATTTCAAGTGTACGACAAAATGATTTGGTATTTGTATATATTGTGAGATGATTATAAAACATCTAGTTCACATTTGTCATCACATGTAGTTACAAATTTTTTTTCTTGCAATGAGAACTTTTGAGATTTATTCTCTTAGCAACTTTCAAATATACAATACAGTATTCTTAATTATGATTAGGATAGTAAGATGTTAATTTCATTCATCTGGAGAAAGAAGATGGGGAAAATGTATTAATTTCTTATTGCTATTGTTACAAATTAACACAAACTTAGTGGCTTAGAACAACAATGCTATGGACTGGATCATGTCTCTCAAACTTCGTATGTTGAAACTCTACTCCCCGATGTGAGGACATTTGGAGATGGAGCCTATGGCAGATAATTAGATTTAGATAAGGTAATGAGTGTGGGGCCCTCATGATGGAATTAGTGCCTCCTTCCTGGAAGGGGGATTCTAAATCTTTGGAATTTCCTGATAGAAGCATCATTGTTATTCTTGGTGTGTCCCTTGGACAACATCTGGATTTATGCTAATGAGATGACTATGGTGGGCCCCTAGAAAGCCTTAAGATGGGGGCTGACCATGCTGGAAAGAACCAACCACATGATTAGAGGGCCAGAGCTTTGAGCCATATTAGGTCAGCCTCTGAGGACAAAAGGACTGGAGATTATAATTCAGTCAATTGTGCACAAGTGCCTGTGTGTGTAAAGTGAACACCCAATAAAAACTCTGGACACCAAAGCTCAGTGGAGCTTCCGGGCTGGTGACCATATAGAGGTGCTAGGAGGGTTTCATGTCCCGAGGACACAGAAGCTTTGAATTTGGAAACTTCCCAGACTATCCCCTATGTGTCTGTTCATTTGGCTGGTCCTGTTTTGTGTCCTTACATATTGTAGTGCTTTCTTGAATTCTGTGATTACTTCTAACAAATTATCAGACTTGAAGGGGCTCGTGGGAACCTCCTGAATTTGTAGATGGTTAGTCAGAAGTACAGTGGCCAGGGTACCCCAAACTTGTGGCTGGCATCAGAAGTAAGGAAAGTCTTATAGGGGGCTGTGCCCTTTAATCTGTGGAGTTTTAACTCTGGTTGTGTCAGAATTGCACTGCAGTATTGGACTAATATATTGAGGAAGGTGAAAGAAAATCCAGAAATCTAAGACAGTTAGTTAAAATCAAACATATGGCTTTTGAAAGAGTTAAAATCATTTGACCTAAAATATAGAGTGCTAATTTTCATCGACAGCATTTGAGTCAAATGGAGCCTTGATACTTCTTAACTAGTGAAATTAAAGTTTGGCCCAAAATAAGAGGTAGGTAGTATTCTGACAGAAGCTCTTGTTCTCTTCCATGAAGTAATGATATCATCCATCATCTGCAGCCCTTATTGTCCCCCCTCCATTTCAGGTGAAGTGTCAGAAACTGTCTCTTCCATTTACCATTTCCGTCAAATCTTCTGAGGCATTTCTGCCAAGAGACCCCAGCATAGTCACCCCAAACCTGTGAATGAAGTAACTTACACCTCTTAGGAACCAATGAAAAAATCCCCAAACGAGTCCATTTGTGTGCTACTGCCCACACACTGCTCTTTAATTTTGAAGACACTGAAGAATCCAGTGGAGTACACAGTGCAAATAAAGCATTCTTTTCCTGTGTGATTTCTCTCTGGATACTTTGAGCCCTCCCACCCATTCCTTCACTCCCTGCTCTGAACTCTAGATCATCCTCTTGTCTATGGCCTTGGTGGTAGTCTCCTGGTCCTTACCTTGTGACTCATGATTTCCTCTCTGTGCCTGCTTTTGGCTGCCTTACCAAGCCTCTCCTCATTGCCTGTTCTAACCTCTAGGTATTAATATTCCAAACTGACATCTAGGGAACTGAGACTTAGATAGGGTAAGTAACCTGCCAAGGTTGCAAGGTGAGCATGGAGCAGAACTGGGCTCCCAGCCTGTCTGCCTCAAGGCCGTGTTCTTTCCTCTCTCCCATACTGTCTTCCTACCAAACGAGCCTCTGTTACCAAGTAGAAGTCTTTATTTCAGTCATTTACACATTCAACTTTTAAATTGTTGCATCAGCCACCAAAACCTTGGAGTTAAGAAGTGTACAAAAATATGTGACCTATAAAAAATATTCCAAACAAAATTTCTTTCTTTATGTACTCATTACAGACAGCTTATGATATTTATTTAGGCTTTATTTCTCTCTTCTGTAATTCAGGAAAATGTCTTTACACCTTCTTCACATTAAAAACATCTCAAGTATCCAGGGCTTCTCTCCTTCCTTTTTCAGGTATTTAGGTCTCAAGACTTTACACGTGAATTTTGTTGCAAAAAATATAGTCAAACCAATTAATGCTTAAATGTTTCTTTAAAAATGTAAATCCCGTGGAGCATCTCAAGATCTGTTTTTTTTTTTTTTTCTTTTATTGTAAATGAAATTCCTATTAGTGACAGCCAGGACTGAACACCAATAGAGAATGGGACCTCTTGTTTGCAGAGATGGACTTTTCACATGGTTAGCAGCTGGGATTTATGTGGAGACTCATTAAATAAAACAGCAGTGGCAGCTACCTCCTGCTGGAATACACTTAGAGGTACAATACCTGAATTTTTCCACCCCGAGCTAGTCTTTTATACTGTTTTATGTCTCTCTCATTTTTCTGACTGTTCTTGACATTTTCTGACCTCATAGTACTTTTATTATTATTTTTATTGCTACTATAACAATGATAACTTAAGGGCCTGATTTATATGATGGTAACTTAGCCAACAGGGAGATTATGGCATACCAAAAAACATGCAGTAAATGTTCTACTCTATTAGCCTTTCATTTTTATTAAGTGGGAAACTTTCATTTTGTTTTGACACAAATGAGTTTGGAGAGTCATGAATAACTGCAGGATTGTATATGCTGGGGGCACATTGCTATGGGTGCATAAGCACATGAAATAAGGGAAGACATCTCATTGTATCCATAGCTGATACAGCATACATAGTATAACAATCAATTTACTCATTTCTCTCTTTTTTGAGAAATCGATAGTCATTTTTTCATTCTTTCTTACTTTCTAAAGTAATTATAATTTTCAGAAGATAAAAATGCCACAAATTATTTACAAATTTTCTTAATATTTCAATAATAATTTCAATATGTAACTATCTCATTGGAGAGATGCCAGACCTCCTGTGCTCAGTTCACAACAAAACCAGTCTCCCGTGAGAGTGAGTAGCATTGCTCTTAGTACCTCGCCCAGAGGCTTTCAGCCTCTGTGTGCTTGGTGTATATGCACGGGGCTGTCCATTTCCTACTCCAGGCAGCACCTGGACAATTGCATACTCACCAACAGGTGAGGGCTAAGAATCTGTTTGCTGTCTGAAGATCAGTGTGTAGACCATGAACAATAGGACACTAAGGTCACCCTCCAGCTCATGAAGCCACAGCCTTCCTCTAGGCTTTGCTATGCTTACCCAAACTATGTGACAGGGCCCCTGCCTTGAGTCTTTGCATTCCACTTCCCAAAGCCCAGAACCCTGCTCTTTACCCTCGCCTGCTGGACTTGGCTTCCTATTGGTGCCTGCTGACTGCCAACTTTCTGCAGATCATTGTTCCTACTTTGAGTAGCTCACCAACTAAACAACATCTCCTACTGCCCCCTTGCATCCAGGTGATCCATGCCTATTTCAGAGTAGAACGATGCATCACTTCTGGGACTTCTTCTCCTTCTTTTTCAGTTCAAGGACTGGAAGTAAAGGTCTCTGAGCCCCTAGAGGATGGAAATGTCCAAAAGATGGGAAGGCCTTGATCTCTAAATTCATACATAGAAGACTGTCTTTAAATACCCATTAAATCAAGGAAAGCAAAGATAGAGAGAGAATTCTATTGTGTTAGAACTTTAGCTGGTAGTTACAATGTGGCTATCGAGCACCTGAACTGAGTTTATTGTAAATGTTAACTAGACATTAGATTCCAAAGAGTGCAAAAATAATGTAAAATATCTCAACAATTTTCATATGAATTACAAGTTGAAATGATAATATTTTGTATCTGTTAGATTAAGTAACATGTTATTAAAATTCATTTCACCTATTTCTTTTTTTTTTTTTTTAATCGTGGCTACCAGAAAATTGTAAATTATCTTGGTGGGTGACAATATATTTCTGGTAGGCATGGCTGTATTAAGACACTGAGATTTTAATGTTTCTTATGGCAGCATGCATTACTTGAACAAATATAATGGTACCCTCAAAGGTGTTCTGTTGCATAGTCTACCAGACCAATTGAAGGTCTCACCCTACAATCATATCATTTCATTCTCTTAGAAATTGTTTGATTTAGAATGAGATGTTTTTTACATTTTTAAAGCTTAAAACTAAGTGTTTTTTTTTTTTTATTTGGTTGGTTGGTGGTTGTTTTTGTTAGTTTGCTTGTTTTTTTGTTTTTGAGTATAGTTTTTCCATGCTGTCAGGAATAAGAAAGTTCTACAAAATACCATCATGATCATGGTTAAAATACTATTTTTAAGGAAATGAGGCCTAGTGATATAACCTATTACAACTGTATATAACGTCATGACTTTCATCTGATAAAACTGTTTTTTCTTGCTGCTTGCTGGAATTTTTCTTAACCTACCATCTATATAGCTGTCTTTATTTTGTATACTTTATACTAAAAATTTATCAAGAATACAAATAAAAACATTTTTAATTGTTTTTCAATTATAAACCATCTGGGTTTGTTATGGCCACACAAAAAACTTTGTGAATTATATTTCTAACCCTGTTTGGCATAAGGCTCTGCTGCAGAATAACAGGTCAACTTCTTAGGACTCTAAGTGTTACTGCAGTTTTATTCAGCAAATATAAAAATTAGACAAATTATTAACAAAAAGTCATTCTTTATGCTTTTCTAAAGAAAAGGTTATGTTGTAACAGATCATTTCTATAGCAGAACTACTCTGGAACACTCTTTCTAAATGGTAATGTTTAAAATCGAGTTGCACAATTTTTAATTTGTGTCAGTATGTTGCAGTAATTCATTATTCACATCTGCAAAGGTACATCTGTAATGGACCAGAAAATGAAGTTAGTCTGTTTTACATGTAATGCAAAGAAAACTAGGCTGCTAAGTGGTCAGTCACACATTCAGAAGAAGCAAAAATCCAACCCCATAGAAGCATATAAAAGGGGTTTTATCCTTTTCTGTTGTCTCTAGATGAGGGAACAAAAGGGTACCAACCATATGACACAAAGCAGTGAGCCCTAACTTCACCCATCTACCCAAATGCCAGCAATTTCTCCCCTCTGTCTACCCCAACACTCTGCTCTAAAATTCTACCTAGATCTGACTCTCCTCTCTTACCTTCTGCCTCTGGCCTCTTTGCTCTCCTCTTCATCCAGTATTCTTTCCAGCACCAGATAACGCTAGGATCAGACAAACTGAACATCCTCAGGCAGGGGAAGGAAAAGGAGATTTGTGAAAACTTACAAATGAACTTTTCTGGTCTCTGTCACATATTGTGCGTAGAAAACAGTTTTAAATGACAACCGTAAGTAGCCCACATGTAACAAGCAAAATATGAATTTTATTTCAGCAGATTTAACTTCCTAATATTTTATTGGTGTCAGGGCTCTAACTGAAGTTGAGAAGTTTTTATGTTTTTTTGTTTTTTTTTTAAGCTTAGCCCATCTAGCCTGACCCGATTATCACAAATCCAGGGCTGGCCATAGACTCAACAGAAAGGGACAGGACTTTGTAAGCCACCCAAACTAACTTTAACAGGTTAACATCTTTTCTGTCACTAAGTACCAGAGAGCCTTTTATCCTTCTAGTGTGTGTATTTGAAACTCATTAATATGAATGAATGAGCTGCATTGTCAGATAACTTGTACTAATATTTTCACTTTTCTCTCTTTTGTGTATTTTCAGTGGTAATTTAATTGCCACCTCTATTTATTCCAGCAGCACTATCATTACCCGTATAAACACTATGGCTTATCTCAAGGAAAAAGGAAAAGGTGACTTTATGCAGTATGCATTTTATTATTTGATTCACAACTTTATGCAGATTTTGTATTCCACAGAGTGAGAGAACTATACTTCTCCTTTTGGAGTCTTTTGGACCTGTGGATCATGACCTCAATGTTTGACACTTGTCAAGTCAGGCCCCAAGGATACAGTGGCAAGAGAAACACCCTACCACCCTCAGAATGTGTATAGTTTTGTGTGGGATGCAAAAATAAAGTTAAAATATCAGAGTCCAATAAGACTCTGTACCCATATACCAGCACCCATACAATCTCAGGGGCAAGACTTCCAAAATGAAGGGATGTCAGGGATGCCTGAGTTAATATGTTTTGAATTCAGTAATGAAGTCTTCAGTTACTCCCCAATCAAGCCTCTCTGACCCTAGGTTTTTTGACAGGGAAATAACAGTGCCTCATTTTCAGTGTTATTTTAGAAATTAGACAAGATAAAATGTGGGTGTACATAGTATCTAGCATATTGTATACATTTAGGAAAATTATTTCACAAATATTTTATTTCATTTTGATGCACATTGTCATTTTACCCTTCTTCATTACTTCCTAGTAGATTCTAATATTTTTCTTTGCCAAAATTGAGTTAAAATCAATTAACTTTAAGAATCAGATACTTAGCCATGAGACATTTCTGTCCAAAGCCTCTTGATACAGAGCATTCATCTTTCTATGGGCAATACAAAATTTGTGTTTGATAATGGTTCCATTTTCTCTAAATTCAGGTTTTTATTGGTCCTAACAAAATTGATCTTAAGGCTTGGACTCAAAAGATATAGTTAGAGGATTAAGATTTTGGAGCATTTTGTGGGCTCTGATGGGATAAATATATATATTCAATTGCCTTTACTCGAGATAACTAAGAAAATGAATGTTCTCAAAGTTTGAATCGAAGGTTATTGTGTTTGTTTGGTTGCGTATCTAGAAACAGTGACTCTTAGAACATACCTACATTTGAGTATGTTGATTTGGGTGTTTCGTTTTTCCTTCTTGCTTTTTAAATACATGTAACTAGGTCTTTTGCTAGAAATTTCTTTGGGGCTAGGTTGGAATAAGGAAATAAATGAAAGAATTGGACCAAATTCTGTGAGTCTGTACTAAGCCAGTCCAAATTCTCTTTCCCCCCATGCAGTTTCAATAGAATTCCATTGAATTAATTTTACTCATAATAAAATCAATTGTATTTCAAGCCTGCCTCCAGACTCTCAGATCCTTTTGATCCAAGCACAACAGCCTGTTGCTGTGCAGTCTGTTGAACTTGGCGGCAAGGGATGGTGACAGGGATTTGTGTTTGAAGTTAGCCCATTCTACCCCTGCTCATCAATATTTTAGTACAACTAGGATTCTCTGAAAATCAAATTTTGCCAAAAATAAAAGTTGGTTTGAGAAGATTGTGCTCCTGCTAAATTATTATTGTAATTGTAAAAGGCTCTACAACCATTAAGAATATTGGAACCTGGTGACTAATCTTGCAGTACTAAGTTGAAAGGAAAGGATGTTATGACCAGCAGGGTTCATTCTAGAGGATATTCACAGCAGGACATTATTCTCTGAACTGACAATGCAGTAAGGTTCAAGTCCAAGTGGAAGAGCTGCCGACATATCTCACATGAGGTGACCCAGCTTGGGAATGAGGGTGGCAGGAGACAGCAGATGGAACTAGGCCCAAGAGCTCGTCCTCTGCACATGAGAACTCAAACCCACCTGAAGTCGATTCAGGTACTTGAGCTACTGTACCAACATGAGTTAGATGTGCAGCTTGGGGAAGTGGCTATGAACTGTACTGCATTGATCCTCATGGAAGAGAAAACGAGCAGAGAGCAGTGAGAGGCTATGGGCCCCTAAGGCCTAGCATCCAGCGTTGCCCACTCCTTCCAAGTAGGTAGATAGAGAGGCCCCCTTGCCCGGACTTCTAGGCCCACAGGCTGGGGAGAAGGGAGGAAAAGGAGATGGTTTATATCTGATGGCTACAGGCTCCTAGTGCCAGGAGGTACTGAATATTAAAGGGAGCTTTGAGACAGAGGGGTATAGACTTTTCTGCCCCTCTCCTTTCACGGACCAGTGGAGACAATCCCAGAAGCCTCACAGCCATCTTTGCCACTTGTATAAGCTTTTCAAATAAGAGCAGTTGTTGCCTTTTATGGAATAGATTCTATGTGCTCCCACCATGCTAAGTACTATAATTTAATCCTAACAAGAACCTCTGTGCTACCGCATATTCTCATCCACATTTTACAGATGAGGAAACTGACTCAGAGAAGAAAGTAATCTGCCCGAAGTCATACTTTTAAAAAGATTAACAATAATTATTTAGAAAGCAAAACTTTTACTGAGATATCCTCAAATGCAGTTACTAAATGTATCTTTTCATATATGTCAACAATAGGCTGCAAGTAGAGAGAGTGTATTAAATACACTCCTCTCTTTTTGTACTCGGAGTCCATCCCCAGCTCATCATGGTAATTTGTGTGCGCCCTGAGGGAGCTCTTTAGTAGGATATGTCCTCAAAATACTAAACTCAGAGCAGGAATCAGTAACCGAGGCAGAACTTAGGGAGAAATGATTTTTTCCAGCTGGTTCAATAATTGCCTGCGTGTGCCTGTTGTTCACTAGAGTATACCTGATAATACAGTTATGGGGCTGGCTCCCTTTCAGGATTCTGAGCAATTAAAAACAGACACTTAATTTAATTCATGGGTGACCCGCAATAAATTAAAGAAGAAATTGAATTTGATCAGTGGTGTTTTTATTTTATCACTATCAGTTTTGAAGAACAGATTAGCACACAATATTGAATTGTCCAGCTATATACTATTCTTCAGGATGGATGGGGGGTGGGGTACAACAAAAGAACATTTTGAGGACGTTTCCTGTCATAGGACATTCTTATTTACATAGACATGTCCTCATCAAGAAGAAGACAGATGTCTCCACAGGGGTCAGAGACACTCTCTCTCACTGGAAAATTGTGGGCTGGATCAAAAAGTTTCCTTCCACAGTCAATCTCTAGAAGCTTCTCGAATCACTCAGGGTTCTTTGGTTGCTTTTGAAGAGGATTTGGAAGAAGAGAGCCTGGGTAGAATCCCAGACTATTAGTTCACCAGATATGTGACCTTTGGGCCTCAGGGAATTCATCCAGAAGCAAAGGGAAGTTACTTCTAGCTCCAAAAGCATTGGTCAAGAGACTGTGTCATCAGGTCAATGTCAGAAGAGACAAAATTGGGCCTGAAGGTTGAAGGGGAGCACTGAGGGGAATGAGTGACCCATTTCTGGAGTTTCCCATCCAGTGGCATCTTCGGTCTGGGACAGAATGGCTCCCAGCATTGCCTGCAAAGAGACTTGCCAGGGAAGGGCCGCCTCGGAACCAGGAGGAGTCGTGGGTTACAGTAGCAACCCACCTCCAACCTAGTTTATAAACAAAGTGGAGCTTTTTTTCTTTGAGACCCTGGCCAGGCCTGGTCCAGGAATCTGCCTAGGAGGTCGTGCCAGCCCCTGCAAGGTGACAGGATAGGCCCCTTGAAAGGCCAAGCGCAGCGGTAAGAAACCTGAACCGGGAGGGCAGTGGGGGAGTTGGAGTTGGAAAAACATTTTCAGGCATTTTTCTGCCTTAAAGGAAAAAGAAAAAAAAAAAAGAAAAAAAAATCTAAGGGCCAAGTTCTGACTGTGGAGCTGGTACAGCCCTGGCCCACACTGGTCAGGCCGCTGCTGTCGACGCACTTTGAGGTCTGAACTGCAAACGTCAGCAGGCTTTTTCCTGGCTGGCAGGAAGGGAAAGTTCCCTCCAGTGACAGACAAAAATAATGGATCTGGGGCAAGTCTAGGCCTTCAGAGGTTACAGTGAAAATTAATGGAGGACCACGTTAACTAATGTTACTCTAATCCTGCAGTTTGGGGCATTGGGCTAAATTTCTGTTTTATGGCATGTTTTACAAACTAACCTATTTTAGATGTTGGAACACTCCAGGCTGGAGTAAGTTCCAGGTCAGGAAACTTGCCCCTCCTCTTGAATTCCACAGTCCCTGGGCCACTCCTTGGTGCAGTGCCTGCTGTTCCACTTGTCTGCTATCTCCACTGAACCTTTAACATCAGCTCATTTATCTTTCAGGTGTTATAATCATTGACTTCAATCAGTATTCCATTATCCTAAACAGGCAATTATCTACATTGTCACTTTTGCCTTTGCTCTTTTGACCTAGGGGTCACAGAGGCCTGAGTGTAACTGAATCCAGCAAAATTATTCCCTTACCTGTCATATAAATAGTCATCCCAGCAAAATGAGACCCAAGGGGGCTTTTGGAGAGGTGTTGAGAAGGCCAGTCTAACTCGATCCTTTATTCTGCTCTTTTAGGAATGCAGTACTGTTTTGGCACTCTATCAAAATAAAACAAAGTTCCATTTTTCAGCTTCTTTATTTAAAGTGTGCACCCCTGAGCTTACAAATGCTTCTTTGTGGCTTTCTTTATTGAAATTTCCATTCAGCTCTTCCATCTGTTAGCTGTGTTTACCACTATTTCTAGGGAAAGAATTCAGTATTTCACCTTTATTTGGGGTGTAAGGTCATAAAACTGTCTGGATTATTTCAGCTATATTTATACCAAATTTAATATTGCTTCTTTAACAGGTTTAAAGCTTTTAATTCCCTGGTTCATTATTCATGGTGAGCAGACTGAAGAGAACTGTGTGTGTGTTTTTTTTAATGAGGACGGCATTTTATACCTTCTTGCTATCCCCTCTCCATCTGCCAAAGAGAAAGTATTCTACAAATGTGAATTTCATCCAGAGAACATCAAATTAAACTCCATTTCTATCCCTTACACATGGCTGTTGACTACATGTTATTGCATTCCAGGACCAAAAAATTGCTCAACATTCCCCTTTTTCCTAGAAATATTAATGTCATTACAGTCTGAGAAAATCTCTTATAAGACTCATGATGAAGCATGCACCATTGAAACAAGGCTTCCCAGATGGAGCTGATGTATATCTGTATATATGTAGCCGTATGTATGTATATATGCCTATATGCGTATGCGCGCATATGTGTACATGTATATGCATATATGTGTGTGTGTGCTTTTTAATAAATATATATTATATATTTAAATTTTTCAAAGCAAGATGACCTCAGCCTTCAGCAATAGAGACCACATCAAAAAGAAATATGTAAATAATACAAAATAAAAGTGCAAACAGCTTATTTTTCTTTCTAGAATTGCCACATTAAAAAAAAAATGCTTTTTTAAGTTTCACACATTCCCCATAACAGCATGAACTTTAAGGAAGCAGGGTGGAGTAGTGACATGAACATCACCTTTGAAGTGGGCAGACAGTAGGCAAATTCCCATGCTAAATGGGAGTTGTATGATGTTGGCACAATAATGCATCTGACCCCATTTCTTCTGCTGTCCAATAAGAGCAACACAACCTTTTTAAGTGGTGTTATGAAAATTGGGGCAAATGCATAGTGCCTGGCACATGGTAGATGTTCATCAGTGATGGGCTTTATTATCATTATGTGAGATTTTCTAGGGTAAGAGGTGACTAGAATTTGTGTCTAACACCATTTGTTTTAACACTAATGATTGTCTGACACCTATCTTCTTTGCCAGTTGAACACCTACGAATGTTCTGTGTTGTTGCTTCCTCAGTTGATGAGCCTTGAGCTACATCCCCTCAGGAGTTTGTAGAACTTCATGGAGAAGAGTGTGAATCTTCACCCTTATATTTATTTCCCATGTTAACGGGCTAATCTTAGAATAGGCGGGTTGAGTACCCAGATCAAAAAGAGCTAATGCAATGCTTTGGAGATTTTGTTAAATGCAGGTTTTGATCTCATGAGCCTGAGATAGAGTCTAAGATTCCACATACTGGACTCTTAGGTGATGCCAATGCTGCTAGTCTATAGACTGTTCTTTGAGTATCAAGGATCTAAGATTCCTCAAATGTTGTGTGGGATGTAAAGCTTTGCAATAAGAGGATACCTTAGATTTAAATGGAAATCTATGTATTTATCATAACTTGTTTAAAGAAAGGCAACACCTGCCCCATGACTTTCCAAACTCAAAGGAAATAATGAAATGGTATTTTTTTTTCACTACCCTTTCATGAATGTTTGAGAGAAGTCAGTATCTTCTTGATCATGATGTTTTGTCAGCTCCAGATTATTCATGGTTTTCAGTGTACAGATCGATGGAGGTACTACTGATCTCTGTGTCCAGATGCTTTACTTCCCTGGCTGCCCATGTGATTCCAGGATGGTGGCAGTGTAAAGGCCTATACACTTACACCAAGGGAACGACAAAACATCCACTGTATTGCTCAGGAGAATACTAGCCATAAAACCCCACATACCTCCCAGCTTCCCTCTTCTGATTTCTTAAAAACAAACTTTTATTTTCATCATAAAGTCAGAAAAGAGTATGCATTCATTTTAGAAAATTTAGAAAATTTGAAGAAAAAAATACCTATCATCTATTGCTTATATTTTTGAAAATTGTAGGATAATTTCTGTGTTCTGGAGAACAGTATTTTGAATTGTAAGCAACACAATTTTCTAGAGAGAGAAAAAATGTGTCAGCCACCTTCATCTTATTTCATGGCAACAGGGAGAGTATTTAACAAGGTGCTGTCTCCTTCTATCCCTGGATTTCTGGAGCAGAGCATCAGGCCAGTCAGCGAGTTGTCTGTGTATGCAGGCTTCAAAGAAATGATGTGTTTGGCTCTACTAAACATAGGCTTGAAGAAGCTTCAAAGTATAAAGGGTTTAAACCCACCATGTCCAGTGCGGGTGCCATTCTTATATACAGTTTTGACTTGCATATTTGTTATAACAATAAACTTATTAATACAATTTTTCCACAGAATAAAAGGAAAGAGTACATTTTTCTAATGCCCACAAAGATTCATTTCAGCCAGCAGCCACAGTAAGTGGTAGTGGTTGTCTTAATTAATATTTACATTGTCTGGGTCACTGAAGAAGGTAGAAACAAAGATGAAGCGTGGGGTCTTCCTGTGGTTGTCCATAAAACTCCCAAATGACCTTCAACTGAGGCAATAGCTTGCTAGCAGAAGTCTCCACCTCTTCTCTCAAAGTCTTGGTATTTCTGAAAAACCTCACTCTTGGGTCTCTGAGTTGTTTTATTTACTTATTTTTAATGATCATATTAGGTGTTATGGATTTTAATTAAGTAGTTGTCTCTTGACACTCTTGTTTTTTGGAAGAGGCCAAAGACAGCAGGCCATCTAATGGCCTCAATTTGGAAATCCCCAGTACCCTGCCCCCAGGAATGGGCAATTATTTGCTTGGTCCCAAAGAAATTTCTTTTTTGTCACTCCTGGCTTTGCCTCAGACTAGCTCACTACCTTCGGGTCTCCGAAATTCAGTTTTCTTTTCTTAATCTAAGATCATCTAAGGCCTTCTGATGCTATAAAATTATGTACATTTATGATGCCATCAGAGTTGCTGGTAAAGATAACTTCAGTAATTAAATATGAAAATTTGCTTCCTTATAAGCACAAAAGAAAACTTTGGAAGCTATTCCTTTTTTAGTTTGGGTCAAGTAATTTCTGCCCTAACATGAGTTACCATGCTTTTCTGAACTATAACTTGCTGCACATATGTTTTCAATGTAAGCCATAGCTTAAAACATCTTTCCTAGATTTTTGGTGAGACAGAAGGACAGAGTGTGTGTGCGTTTATGCCTGTCTGTGTCTGCACATTTACACACGGTCATCATTTGGGGATGCTGATGGGCCCTAATCCACTTTTAATAGCCTAGTGAGAGATTGCATCATGTTTTGTTTTAGAAAATATGAAAACTATCTGCAGCTGTGAAGGAATGACCCTCATAATTCATCTGAGAGCCTGCTTCTCTTCCTTGTGGGATCTACTTCCATATCTCATGTCAAGTCATTACTCTGTCCACCCCCCATGTATGCAGAAGACCACATGATAGATGCTATAAAACAGGGTGTTATTTCCACAAGAGGGGGAGGTTAAACCCTGTGACACAGGAGTGATGAGGCACAAGTGAGTTAAGAAGACAGTATATCTCTCCACACCAGATAAAATACTGTCCTTTATTCTGCAGCCATATTTATATTAATAATGCAGCTAAGAAAAAGAGAGAAGTAGAATTCTTATTGTTTTGATTCATTTATTTTTAAGACCTTGTCTCCAGCATTTTCGTTGCTCTTTGGGACTTTTGTAAAAAGCAGAAATGGCCGTGGCCTTCTTCTTTCAAGATTTCCTTTAATTTATTTTTATGTGTCATTCTCATGTTGATTTTGAGTAGTTGTAGTTATTTCTGCACTTTAAATTTAAGCTGCTATTAAAAACTCAATTTAATTCCTATTTTTCAAAAATGTATCATGTATAGTAGTTTCAGGTTTTCACCCAATAATAAATACTTGAACTCTAATACTCATAAACTGTTATGGCTTTGGTATTTCTTAAAAACAATCCATACCCTTTCATGTTAAAATCTCTGTCCCTCACAAGGAGACTACAGTCTTGATTAACTCATTCTTGGAATATGACATGCATGACTCCCTCAATAGAGTTTCTTTCCCACATTCCCTCAAGAGGAGTTGACCACTTAGAATTCATCCATTAGCCATTACTAAGTGTGAGCAGGGCCAGTACATCCAGTAGCAGTCTGGACTGCTTACCACAAGCTCTTAGTCAATAGCTGACCCATTTCAGAGTGAATCGCTCACTTTTCTTGCCTGTGCTGTGAAGTTATCTTACCACATATACTCAGATTTTCCTCTGATGTCACACGTACCTGTCCAAGTGTCAGCCTTCTTTCTTTATTTGTATGACTCTGCTTATTATGGTCCTGAAGCAGCCAGAACCCTTTTGTGAAATAGGTTACTGCAAATAAGTATTTCATACTCGACATTTGACATAGTATGGCACTAATCATTCTGAGCAATGACCAGGGCTTTCATTGCCATCTTAATAGAAGAATAGAGGTGTATTTGAAGAATTATTACTTCAGTAGATGCTAATACTTTCCAAGGAATATTGTAACTATTGAGAAAGACCTTGGTTAACCCAAATAACATGGCTGTTTCTCAAATAGTACACTTATCTTGAAATTCATGCTCTATTTTTCCTTTGAACTTCCCCTGCATTTTTTTTTTTTATCATCCAGTGAGAAAACCTATATCCTCCTTGCCTGTTGCTTTAACCCTGCTGTTTGAGCCTAATGTTTGCAATTAGGAGTTAACAGGTACTGCCACTGACAAATAAGGAAGAATTCGATTTTTCTACCCTAGTCCCAGCTAGCGATCATCAAAAGCTTCCCTGTGTAATCTTTTCACCTATATTGAGCTCTGAAACATACATCCCAGCTTAAACATGAAGAATATCAAACAGGATCATAGAGGTAATGTTTTCAATAAAACTCTCAGAAACTAGTTGTTACTGACAGGCTGACACCTGCAGAGAATTTGAGAGGAAATAAAGAATGTTTGTGTCTATTTTCATGTTCAGTTTTATCTTAGGTAGTATAATAGACCTTTATCAATTCTTTCGCCATTAGGCTTTTCCCGTGGTCACCAGCCTATTTTCAAAATTCTTATAAATTTATCCGCAATGATGTATAATCCTTCATGCTCTATTCAGACTAGATAATCTGGTGCATAGTAGTAGATGATGCTGCCCACAAATTAGTGTGTCTGTCCTCTGAATCTCTGTTCAAGCTTTTTTCATTTTAAGAACTAAATAAAATTTGTAAAATGTTTAACTGCCTCTGAGGAGGCAATCCCAAAACTCATTCACTGAAATTCTTTAAGGGCACCTTGTGTATCTAAAAAGTACTTTTTCTTATCGATATTCAGATTAAAAATATCCACTCAGTTGACTTATTTTTTCACTGGAGACAATATAAAAGTTTTGGGAAAATATACACATCAGAATTTCTCTACATATACTACAAGTGCTTCCCAGTTACAAAGAACATATTTAACTTTTTTCTTAGCATATTTCTTTCTTGTTCTACTCTCAGGGTTGTTTGTTTGTTTGTTTGTTTGTTTGTTTTAAAGCATTGGGTTTTGATTGTGGTCTTCAATTCATTGTCTCCTTTTGTTTTATTTTTGTTATAACTGAAAATGCCATGAGATTCTGGAGATTACAGGGCAGTTTGTACTTCGACACATTGTTGTACTCTTTTCATGAGTACCATTCTCCCAGTCCATATAAGCCCAACCCTCAATAAGACTACAGGTTTCTTCTTGCAGGGCAGTTGTTTCTATTGCTGTTGGAAGTCAACAAAAACCTCTTTGCTTGTCTCTTTTTTTTCTCCTATACTTTTAAGTTTCTCTTGAGACTGATTGTCTCATTACGTGTTCACACTTCTCAGATAGTTCTCTTTTTCCTTTTTCCTGAATATTTACAATGCTAATAGAGCTAGTTCAAATATCATATTGTGCCAGTAGAAGCTGGTAGCATAAGATGCTCTTTTTACTGGACATCTCAGATGTTATAAAACTGTCATTTTTCAGTTGGGCCACTTCTTATTTGTACCACTGTGTGACTTTGGCAGATCAATTAACATCTCTCATCCATTGTTTTTTCACAGATAAAAGAGAAACAATAATATCCGGAGTTTTGTTTTTTTGTTTTTTGTTTTTTGTTTTTTTTTTTAAACTCAGAGTTGTCGTAAGGATTCAATGGCATGTTATGAGAGTGTTTTATAACTATCAGATATTTATGCCTAATCTATTTTGAGTGAATGGCATTGTTAATGCAAATTAATGTTAACTACCATTTTATTGACCTCCTACTATGTGCCAACCATTGTTACAGGCCCTTTGCACTCATTTTCTCACGTATTTTTGTAAAGCCTACAAAAAGGCATTGTTATCCTTATTTTACGGTTGAAGTGCCTTGACTAGCATTCTAGGCATTAAGTAGCAGAAGCTGAAATTCTAATCAGGGGCTGTCCAATGCCCAGGCTTTCCTCATGTTTTCTCTTTGCACCCTAAATTAGGAGAAAGAGAAGATAAAAGAAGACACTTTCAAAGTCATTCTCAGGGGGTTACACTTGAATATAGTTTGTTTGACTGTCTTGAAGTTGACATGCTCCAGATTAATCATATTTTCAAGCTTAGATATTTTAGTTCCAAAAGAATACAGTGTTTGAGTGCCAGGGGAGGAGCAGGTGTTTTAGCTTATAAGGTATAAGGAATAAGTGAGTATCAAAAGTGGCTATATCTTATAAATCGTTTACTTATTATATTTATTTTTAGTTTAATTATTTTATTTATGTATTCTGTGAACCAAATTAAGAAGGCATTAAGTAAGTCAGAGCCCTGTGTTACACACTCTAGCAAAAGCTTCATTAATTGCTTTGGCAGCTTTCTTTATTAAAGGATCATCATTTTAAAAAAATCTTCAAAACAGTTGATTGGATGCTTTCGGTAAAATGATCTATACTCATTAAAAACATAAGTATGGATGCTTCTGATTAATTCTCTTCCTTCTCATTTTTATTTTCTGGTAAATTTTTGTTTTACTACTCAATGGTTGGCTCTCAGAACAGGAAGGCAAGTTTGACTTCATAAAATCAACAACTAACATTTGCACAGTGGTTTACCATTTACAAAGCGAGCACTGTTCACTACCGTTGTCTCACTCCCAGTGCCAGGGGTCACTGTCATAGGACTCCAATTCACAAATGAGGAAACTGCCATCTTAGGAGTACTCTGGAGCAGTTTTACTGACAAGGTCTACAGTTCATTCCATGTCTGCTTCATGGTCAGATTCTCCATTGCAAGGACAGTGTCCTGTATTTCTTGTGTTCCACACAGCTTTTAATACAGTGCCTTAAATTTGACTTTCAGTAGATATGTAGTAGATGAAAGCATGAATGAGTAAAAGATTAGTGGAAATTGTAGTGTTATCTCTGTAAAACAAAATTTTCAAACCTTACCTCCAAAGATAGCCTTTAGGTGATGTCTATGAATCTCCTAAAATCTTGGGCAAAAATGAGCCCTTGTGCAGGCTCACACATAATATTTTTCAATAAAGAAGGTATCCTCCTTATTTTTCATTAGATTCTAAAAGGGGTTCCTGACCCAAATTAAACATATAGCCACAAAAATATTTTAAAATTTTATTTAGCATTTATATAACAAAAGATAGAAGTCATCGGAAAGTTAAATTTAACCTCTGTATTACCTAATTGGTATTAACGTTTCAAGTCTAAGCTAATCAGTTTCAATTTGTTAAAGCTTAAAACTAATGAGGTTGAAGTTAGACTTCAGTCTTCCTATTGACTAATTAATAGTACAATTTTATGGCCATAGATTTCACGGAGCCCTCAAAATTTCCGTTAGATTTTTTTTTTTTTAAATGCAGGGAATTATACTACGCTAATCAATTCCTTCACTGTGTTTCCTGCCTTATTTGTATGTTCATAGCTTCAGTCTGAATATAGCTTATATTTCAGTTGACAAGTAACTCACCACAGGCTAAAATAGATATTTTTCGATTTCTCCCAGGTTTAAGAGAGTTGCTTAATCCAACTTTTAACTTTCAGGAATTTTATTTCTTCACAATTTACATTATAAAGAATCTGCTACACTAAGTGTTTTTTGAGAGAAGGATCCATTTCTTCTTTTTCTCTGTAAATATAATATACAATGCCATTCTATAGTATGTGTTCAGTTAGTGTCAGCCATTGTGAGGCTTTAGTGAAGTAGTTGGGGGCATATTACACAGAATCACCAGGTCAAAATAGAGGACTATTCTAGGAAATAATTACATCAGTAGATCACCTAATTTAAAATGTAACATACTAGCAAATAATTTTTATCACTGAGTACTTTGTTGTCTATAGTAGAATATATTATAATCAGATAAAGTAAATCATTATTCTTCATTCAGGGTATATTATTTTATATCCTTTATCTGTTACAATAGTCAAGGAATATTAAAATGAATCCAAAGTGAAAAATGTCTAAAAGTGTACAAAAATATTTAAAAACATACAGCTTAACTTTTAGTCAGCAAATTATATAATACTTTATAATAGTTATGAAATGCCAGTTTTCATCAATTATGAATACTCAAAAGAAAAATGGTTTTCAAATCAAAGCAAACAATATATTATGGTATAGTAGCTAACAAGAAACATTTATTCATTAAAGAGTTGGTAAACATAGTACTTCCTTGGCTGAAGAGCTCCAAGATATGCATTCAAGTTTGAATTCTTTAATATTTTATTAGTCATATTTTAAAGACAAGCTATATTGAAACCTTTTCTAGAGCTATTCTTCCAATTACATTTTTAAAAAGAAAATGATGAAGTGTTCATTCTTATACTTTTTAAACATTTTTCATTTATTATTCTATCATTCTAAATACAATGTGTTTTTTCAAACATTTGCACATATAATAGGAGGCATATCTTTATGACATTACATGCCTTACTAAACTGACTTTAGCTATTCCCATCTTTACACACATACATATGGTTAATGATTCATGTTACCCATTAAAGTTTTCTCTTTCCAGAATTCAAAGATATTTAAAGCCTGAAATACTGAAATGTTTATTTTTGAGCTCAGGATCTTACTGCTTTATATAGTAACACATAAACAGGCTAAATATTTATTTTAACACTACTAAACCCACTTTTTACCTTCATTATGAAAATAAGGTTTGGTCAACTGAGGTCAAGCTGGACACTCAGGCGTCACTGCCATTGTGGTTGGTGAACTCTGCCACAGAGAGGAGAGTCAAATGTAAACACCGAGCTTTTACACAGCAGCTTAGAGCTGGGATTAACTTGGATCACCTAGTCTTCTGCTTTTAATGAAATTCCCTCCCTTATATTTTCATGTTTGGAAGAGAGTCCAAAGTTATCTCATGCTAATTCAGTCAGGCAGTGCCCTCCGGAGATGTCACAGGCTTCCCTGACCCCTCCAGAGAGAGATCCAGTGAAGGGATGAGGAGAATTAAACATTCCTGAGAAATTGGAAAGCAGAAACCCCCAGAGAATTTGCAGAGAAACTCGCTCCAGACTCAGCTGCCAGATACTCAAGTCACCTTTTCAGCACTTACTTGATGTCTCTCTCAGTCCCATCTGGCTTGACTCAGAGGTCAGTATGGGAACTGGGAGAGGTGGCAGCTCCACAAAGAATTCAAGGGAGGTCTAGCAATAGCACTTTCTGTCTTTGTCATTTGTTGTTATTTGAAATGCATTCAAAAGGGTGAACAGAGCTTAGGGTGACAATAATACTGGATTTTGCTTGGCTATCTTTCTTTTTTTTTTTTTTTTTTTTAACCACAAATTTAGATGAGCTGGTATTTTTATTTTCTAAATAATGGGTTCTTTCATTTTTCGATGACTGAAATTTAAGGGTTGTTATTTTTATTACGTAGGACCTCCGCGACAAATTATTTTGTGATAATATTAGCTATTTTACAAAGGATGCTTTCTCTTGTACATTTAATGAAATTTGGGGCAAGTGAAGTGGCTAGAAAACATTTTAGGTTTTAAAATTATATTCTTTTTGTGGTCCACATTTCCTATATGAAGAATTTCAGAAAAGCAGGAAAACATGAGTACTTTTAAATATGGTATCTATATTGTAAACAAACTAAGAAGCTGAATTTTTTTAGTTTGTCCATTTTATTTTCTGTTGAACTGATTAAAGTGCAGTGTGCCCTGCAGTGATGTTGTGACAAGATTTGGAGATCCTTACACAATTTTACACTTATCTCAGATTCCTAAAGAAAAAATGACACTTACCGGGGCACTGCTTTAGGCCGGATTGCTGAATAGGCAAACCTCACTGTACCAGATCTGTTTGGCCCTTCGACAGGATTTGTTTGGTCCAAGCAAAGTTTTACATTTTTTTTTTTTTTTTTTTTTTAGCTAAAAGTTAAAATTTGAGAGTCGTTTTAAACAAAACTCTCATTTCTTGTCATTTCAGATGGGAACTGTCTGCTGGAGTAGAGTGCACGTTGCCCCTTCTAGAAGGGAAGGGGAAGGTATACTCCACAGGCCAACAGGGGTGAGACCAGCCTTGGGCCTTGGAAGCACTGGAGTTGTGAACCTTATCTTAGACTCTTTTTCCAGTGCCTTATTAAAAAAGAAAAATCACTTTCCAGAGTACTTTTTTCACTAGAAAGTTATTTCTAATTTCTGTATAAAAGCAGATATATAAATATTACACTCATTTCTTCATTGGCTTACTTTCTTAAGATGCTTTTATCTCCTACGTGGTGACCAAGAAAGAGAGTTGGCCTAGAAAATGGAAGGTGTAGGCTCTATTGCTGGGCCTGTCTCTAGCCATCTGGAACATCTTGTTGAACCCCAGTTTTCTTATCCTTAAAAATCAAATGTACATCCCAACTCCTAAGAGTTCACCAATCTCCGCTACTATTCAGTTTTTAGTGATTCAGTACTCAATAGCTTAGGTTCCTTAGGTTCCCTGCCAAAAAAAAAAAAAAAAGGAATCAAACATGTTGATGCACTGAGAGTGTGTTGTACATAACAAACAGTGCAGAGAATCTCTTCGTAATGGTAAGACTGATTGAAATAATCACCTTCTTATTTCATCTTCATAGTTTTCTTGAGGTGCAGCCAGTCTGTGCAGCCAGTGTGACCATAGTTATAGTGGATGTTTGCACTTGATATCTGAAGTAGAGTTATTAATAATGGGATCCAGGGATGCTTCAAAGGACCCAGGTCAAAGACTTTAAAATCCTCAGCCCTTGGTATTAAGACTGAAAAGTGGGAAAGGGAGGAGGGTCCTGTGTTGAGTCTTTGAAATGCCTACCCAAAGCCCTCTCATTGTATTTCTGTTTCCTAAGTCAGTGTGTGCTGAAAGAGTTAAAGGGCTCCAAGCCTTAACTCACCATCATCGGGGAGTGTCTTGGGCACTGGAGAGTATCTGGCACAGGATGTGTTTTCATGGAACTGCTTATCAAAACTAAGCTTCTGCCGTTTCATTTAGACGGGGTGGATTGGGTGGAAAACTGGCAGAGGGATCAGGAAATCTGCCTTCTGTTCCTCATTCTGCTGCTGCCTGACCCTTTTGCAGGTCATTCCCCCTAATATGTCTCAGTTTCTCCATCTGTAAAATAAGACAATGAAATTAATGTTTTTTATAAGAAATGTTAGAGAGATCTATCTGATTATTTTCATCAAAACTATGGCAAATGAATACTTTCAAGGGGGCTCTGCTTTGATCCATTCGTTGGTTTATTCTTGTCTAATGCTTTCTTATCTGTTTGGAGGGGTTTTTCAGGCCACAGCCTTCTTGCTGCCTATTAATGATTATGTTCCCACCTAACCTTCATATTAACACCATCCACCACCACTCTAGAAAGAGAGACAGTGGAGGTGGGAGTTTTTCATGCCAAAATAAATAATAAAGTTTGGAAACACTTAGGCCAAGATAATTAGGAAAATGATGTTGAATAAAAGATGGCATAAGATTTATTATCATGCCGAAGTTCAAATCCAGTTCCCAAAAGCACAATCTCCAGTTAACTGATCTGTTATAAAGGTTTGTTTGTTTGTTTAATATTTCATTTGTTTAAATATGCTGATCACTCCTCAGTTTAGGCTCTACTTAGAATTTTTCTTCATTGAGAAATAATGTTGGAAAAAACTATCAGCAACTATTTACTATTTAAACAGTATTAATTAAACTAACTATTCAGAAAAATGACTTAAAGCTCTTATGAAATATCTACCTGTATAATGCAAATTTATTTTTTTGAAATAGCAGAAATCCACATATAAGATATATAAATTATCAGGATTTTTATGCTCTTTGAAAACTTGATTATAGCTGAACTGTTTTGGGCAAGGAATCAGAAATTCTTAAGGATGGAAATGTTGAAAACCCAGAATCCTTTCTAGAACACATTTTTTAAAAGAATTCATGCTCTGAAAATGCTGTTTTTATGTTAAGTATGATAACAATTCATGGAATTATCACATTGTATCTCAGTGATGATGTGGAACACTGATCTCTTAGGCATTAACCCTGGAATTTTCTCCAATAATATTATCATTTATAATGGCAATAACATTGTACAGATCACGGGATGCTTTCAAACTATTATTTAATGGGATATCTAAAACTCTATAACCTGCGTAAGATCGAGGGTGAAATAAGTGACTTGTTTAAAGTGGCAAGCCTAGAGTCTTAGGACTTCCATCTGAGTTCTTTTCACTGCATTACATTGAGATTGCCCTTTATGACTACCTATTTTCCTATAAAAACACATCATTTGAGGCCTTCATGTCTTGGCTCTGTGATTCTCTCAGCTCTTACATTCTGTGTACAGGTTTTCATTTTGAGTATATGCTTTTGTATTCAGTCTCCCACAACAGGCTCAGCTTTATGTAATTGTCTCCCATTACATACATCTCACAAGTGATCACAAAAAAGGTCCCTAAGCTACCAGCACAGTGTTTACTGTTGGGAGGAAGACCTTTTAAAAAACAAAACAAAACACGAAACAAAATAAGAAACACTTTTTTTTTTTTTCACTCCTTTGCTCTTAACCTCCACTTCCAGTAGTGCTAGGAGGAGTTGAATCAGATGAGAAGCAGGCAGTTCTGTGATGCCTGGTTCTGTTCTACGAAACCCTGAAACTGGCAAGGGGATGCTGCAGAAGAATCTCAGCTGAAGAGATTGGCATTTCAGCAGGTGGCACTGTTTCCTCCAAGTGATCAGAACATCTATATGCCCCCCAGCTGGGGGGGGGGGGGGTCACCATTCACTCTTAGGAGCAAACATCTAATATTTTGTCCTTTTTCTCAGTGGTCCTACCAAAGTTTTAAACTAACACTGAGTTGGAGACAAAAGTGAGTCCTACAAACTGAGAAACTGGCTCTTGTTGCTTTGTAGATCATCAGGCCACCATAATGACTGGGATATCCCACTGTTCCCCCTAAAGCAAACCTGCAGTCCATATCACTGTTAGAAATACAATACTTGATTTCTTTTTTTATCTCTATTAGTCCTGGAGTCAGTCACACATAGGCAATCTATGTGAAAGAAAAAAGAAAGGCAGGAGCAATTGTGTAACTGTCATTACAACCAAGTGTGTTCATTCTCTCACTGACCAAGCTCTTTAATGTCTGTGGACACATGCATCTGAAGGCCTAATCAGATAGTGAGTATAACGCACTGGTAGTAGAGGATTTATCACTTGGCAGCCAGTTTACTCATGGGGATACACTAGGATTTTATCTCCATACCCTTGGAGAATTGGTTGACTGACTCTCTTAAAGACATAATTCACTGGTCCTTCAGCTCACTTGCAGAGCCCTCTTACTAGAGTCTATACTGAATTTGCTCTTTTTCATTTTCACTTCAGAGGATCCATTCTAGAGAATACCTCAAAGTAATGGAGCTGGCCTAGTGGGAGAGGACATATTAGTTTATTGTCACAAGTGTGGATAACCCAGTGGCCCACATTTAGCAACATCTTAGAATATGTCTAAAGTTCCAACAGCACAAGACATGCTCACCCACTTTTGCTTTTTCTCTCTATGGTTTTAGAAAGAGTTTAGTAGAAATGGGAACTAAAGATTTGACATAGATTGAGCAGAGGTATGATTATCACACCAGCTCATTTTCAAGAGCAAGAAAGATATACTAAATATTCTACCTGCACACTTTAAAATGACCAGTTTCTTAAATTATGTCTTTTGAAGCAAACGTTCACTAGCTATTTTTTAAATCAATAATATCAACATTGATTTTTTAAAAAAATATCAACATTACCTAGTATCTCACAGTGAAGAAAAAATCTTAGGAACATTTAAAATTTAGTTTTGAAATGTTATCAATTTGAAGTTTTCTAAATACCTGTTTAGTCTTAAGTGCAATGCAATAAGAACGCCATTGTGTTCTTTGAAAAAAAAAATGAACAGATATGTGAATGTGATGGGGTTAGTATACTTCCTTCTGAAGATGCAGCACATTGCACATCTTCCTAGGAAGGCTCAAATCATAAAGTTAACATCTGTATTTTGTAAAAACCGCTCTCAGTGTGCTCACTTTCTCTGAAAGTTAGAGGCTGAAAGAATGAAGCACAGATCTTCTCCAGGCCAAGAGTTGCATCATAAGCCCTTTGTAATCAATAAGAACATTGTGGTGGTTATTTCATAGCTGATTAACTTATATGTCTACAAGCCAACACTTGACTTGAAAGGCTGGTCTGGTCTCTCGTGGTGCGAGCATGGCCTTTACTAGCCTGTCCTGGCACTGAGCTCTGGGACTGCTCTTTCCTGACCGCAGCCAGGGTGCAGCCCTTCAGTTTCGTAGTGAGTAACCCATCAGCAGGAGCTTGCTCTTCTGTGAAAGGGCATTTTGTCTTTTCGCGCAGTACCACAGTGGCAAGGTAATTAGTGTTAGGGAGGGAAAAAACAATTGAAAACCGTATCAGAAACCTGGTTATGGACTTTTCAGCTTTGAAAAGAGAGAAAATGTGGTAGCTTTAATTTTCTTAATAACTGGGATAAATGCAAACAATTACAGGCAATTGAGCATTTAATGACAAGATGATGCAGAAAGGCATAAGTTAATAAAAATTGCTCATATGTTTCTCAGCTGGTTGTTGAAACATACTGTGCTTGGCTTTTCTGTAATTGGTTTATATGGTATTGTGTTTTAATACATGTCAGGATCTTAGAAATTCTTCTTTAGAGTTTTTGTATTCCTTCTTGCAGACTTTCTGTTTCATTTTTAGAGAAACAAAATCCTTGTGTCTCATAGTTAAAGTATTGTTTTGTGGTATCCTAAATTGCTTTTAATTTCACTAGTTGTGGGGCAAATAAACCATTGTATACTTGGGGGGGTGGGGGGGAATTGGCAGAAAAGCAGAATATGTTAAAGACTCTTGCTTTTCATTGCTAGTGAGATTTCCCAACTGGAGCTTCTCTGTTTTATTTTGCCTCTGGCTAACATCTAAAGATCAGTAATAAAGCTCTATGCAAATGCTTTCATGTATTAAAAGAACAATATTTTGACACTCTGACACAAGCAAAAAATACAACACTAAATTAGTGTTCAGGATAACAATGAAGACATTGTTCATTCATATGAAATGAATGTGAAAAATGTTGTGTTATAGTAACAGAAAAGGTTTCTCCTCAGTTCTCAACCTTTAGCACTTGTTAGATGACATTACTTATGGTGTTGTGTAGTAATAGACAATTGTTTATTGTTAACAATGTATCTTGAGCAGTCACTGATACTTGTCAGACTACTGAAAATTTTAGTCACTGAAAAATAACAGGGTCTGGCAATTTCAGTTAAGCTTTTCTAAAATTTTTTAAAAGTATTTTTGAACATTTTAGAATTTTCAAATACTTGATACTCATAAGTTAAATGTTCTGAAAATGTTAATTCAATTTATCAAAGGCTTCTTTTTCTAGATTGTATCTAGAGTTATAAAGACTCAGAAAAACATCTCCCATTACCATCTATGTATTTTTTAAATAGTTGAACTTTTAGGAGCTCTCTTAAATTTTTTTTTTAACTCAGTGAACATAAAGGAGCTCTTCATTTAATTTTCAATAGGGTGGAGGGGCCCTTAATTAAGGCAAAGTTATCCCTAAATTACTATTTTTATATGTAGTAGAATTTCTTTCCTCCTGTATCAGTGGGCGTAAATATTACTGTTATAATAAATGTTTTCTTAAATATAACTGGCTTCCCTTTTCATCTCTTTCAATCCAGGACATTACAGAGTCAGCATCTAGGAAATAATAACGCTAACAGAAATAGTATACTCATGAGTAAGACCAAGTCAGTAAGAGCAAGTTGACCCCCCCCAAAAGAACAAAGCTTATATACTGTGTATATTGGGGTATTTTTATATTTAGCAACCAAAAATTAAAGGCAGAATGATAAATCTAAATCTAGTCAAACATAGTTATAAGAATATTGAGTGGGAGAGTGACTTTTAAGTTGAAATCCTGATTTTCATGAATGGGTACATTGTAGAGAAATACATTTGAAATGAATTTAAATGAATAAATTGAATGGAACTGTAATTGCCAGTTACAAAGATGGTACATATGTCCTATAGCTTGCAGTCTACAGAGGAGATGAAGAATGAGCAGTCATCAATGCTCTTTGGGATTAAAAAGCAGACTAATAAGAATTCTCTGAAGCTCTTCTACTCCTCTAGTGTGCCTTAATTGTCTCTTCCTTTGTGCTACCTCCTTTCCTGCTAGCATTTATCTCATTAGTCTATGTTATTTTGGTTGGTGGTCTTCACAAGGCAGTCTTCCTTGTGGAGTCTGCAGTCTCAGGTAGTACTTTATCCCCTTTGGAACTGCCTTCTCAGTTCTGAGGAGTACAAGTCATTCCACAGACTCAGACTGTGCAGTCCTGGAAGTCTTGTTTGGTCTCTAGCTATCTTCATCTGAGCTTGTTGGCCCAAGTTGCAGAAACCAACTCAAAGAAGTTCAAGTAAAAAGGGATTTGTCACAAGGAGCTTAGGGATACTTTACAGGAAGTGGAAAGTGAAATCTGCTTTCCTGTGTGTCTGTGCATCTCTTTCCTCACTCCCCCTCAAGCATTGTAGTCTCTCTTTATCTGCTTCTCTATTCATATAGGGGCTTCTCCTGCTCAGTTCTGCAGTGCTGCTTCTGCAGACCTCTCCTTGGCTTCGGCAGGGCCAGGCGACCCTATGCGACAGCCATATAGTTCCAATGATCAGTGCTGTCCTACTTATTCAGTCTCTGGATCTCTTACTACCAGCCCTTTTGAGACTCAGATTGGCCCAGAGTAGTCAAATCTCCATGCGTACTAAGGGAGTCACAAGGCAGGGAAGGTAGAGGGACAGGTCATCTGACAAATATAGCTGACTCGATTCACTCTTTCAGCAAGAGATGTGGGTAAGGATAGTCTTGCTTAAGAGGAAGGTTTTAGAAAGCTTCCATGCCTGATGTCTTCTGGATACTACCTGGAGTTTGTCTTAGAAGTTCTTACTTATATCAAATATCAGACTTTTAAAATCCTTTTCCTATATAAATGTTGGAAATCCATAACCCAAAAGGCACAGCATTTACCTTGTTTATTCCTACCTGGCATGCTCTCAGACTGTAGCACAATGCCTTGCACCTAGCAGGCATTACATAAATACCTATTGACTGGTCAGGTCCCCAACTTAGCCCACGGAAGTCCATGGAGCTATCCCTAGCAACCATTTATAACAGAGGTTCTATCAGAAAATGCATTCCTAGCCATACCCATTAGGAAAATGCACGCTAGTGTAAAGCAATAAAAAGAATGCTAAAAAGGAAATCAAGATTCTTGTCCCAGCTTTAGCACTAAGTAGGTGTATGACTTTAGATGAGTCATGTAATCTCACAGGTTTCAGTTGCTTTGTCTTTAAAAGGAATTGAATTGAATGAGAACATCTCTGAGGCTCCTTCCAGCTATAAAATTCTGTGGCTCTAACAGAATGAGGATTAAATTTACTCCACCCTTTCAGTTTTCCCTCCTCATATGGGTACGAGAGTTTGGTCATGAAGATTAAGTAGATCCTCACGCACTGATAAACCTCTCAAGCTACATAATCATCATTGTCATCATCATCATGATAAATAATAGTCCTTGAGCACTTACTATGTGTCAGGCACTGTTCCAGGCACTTTACATGTATTAACTAATTTAATCCTAAAGACAACCCTATGTGGCAGGCACTATTATTGTTCTCATTTTTCTGAGGCAGTGGAAGATTAAGGAATTTGCCAGTAAATCTTGCTGCTGGAGTTTAAACTTAGGTGGTCTGATTCTGAGTCTGAACTCCAACCACAACACATAGTAGTTCTCACTGTGGTCTCCAAACCAGCAGCATTAGCTTCACCCCAGAACTTGTTAGAAATGCATATTTTCAGGTCCCATCCCAAGTCTCCTGAATCAGAAACTCTGGGGCTATAGGAAGCCAGCAATCTGTTTTAACCTTCCAGATGATCCACACTAAAATTCAAGAATTCCTGTCTCCTCTCTTCAACACTGCATTTCACCATACCCATTAAGAGGTTCTCTATTTATATACTCCCCAAGTATTACAGCTGGGAGTTGGGGATGTGGTATCACTGCCCATTTATACATGAAAGAGGCAAGCATCCAAATGTCAGATGATCATAAATTAGGAGCTAGTTATACTCTTTTTCAACCTCTCTCTCTTAGAGTTGGCATCACTGATTAAATCACTACAGAAAAAAATCAGGAGTTGGAGACAATTACAAAGGAGGGAAGAGAGGACAATTATTCCTTCAGCTGTGCTATAGAGAAGAGGAAGCCTCCTCCATGAAGCCCCAGCACAGTTTTTGACAGGTTGAGCAAACAGGATTAGGGCAGTGCCTCATGTAGTAGTAGGTCCAGATACCCTTTCCTTACACAGGGTGACTAGCCTTGCACTGTCCCATGCAGTGTCCACGAGATACATACATGTGATTACTGAGCATTCGAAGAGTGCCCAGTCTGCACTGAGATGTGCTATAAACACTGGATGCCAAAGACAATGCATGGAAAAATAATGTAAAATAACTTGATAATTTACATTGACATAATAATGTCATATATGTATTGAGTTAAATAAAACATTAAATTAAACTTTGCATTTTCTTTTACTCTTTTAATATTGCTAATAGAAAATTAAAAATTATGTAGGTGGCTTGCATTACATTCCTATTGGGAAGCACTATTCTAGACTAAGCTTTAGCCTTAATGCACACAATATGATGCGTATATGGTTTTTATTTATTGCTAATGATGATTATCAACACTGGAACTGAGATATCTATGGCAAGGCTAAGACCTGTTATACCAGGGAGCCCAGAACCAGCCCAGAAGTTGGATTCCAAAGGTCATAGTCAGACTGAGAGCCAAAACCAGGTGGTCAGGACAGGCTTGAGGGGTAAGGTCATAGAGAAGTCAAAACTGGCTCCCAAGAACATGTTTAGGCAGCATGGCCAGGAACTATGAGCAGGGAGATGGAAAATCAGGTAGTATGAGTGTAAAGTAACTTCCTGCTGCATACCCAGAGCTTTTATATTGTTTCTGATGAGCCAGGAACTAATTTTACAATAGCTTACCTGGGTATGCGAGTGGGAGCAGGTAATTAGAAACACCTGGTTGAGGTAGGTGGCTGGGCACGCTCCAGGAAACAACAACTTCTGGGAAGTATGTTGTGACAGTAATGATGTTAGGGCCAAATTGGAGCATTTGTTAAATTATAGTCACCTGAAAGTGAGTTTCCATATTCCGTGCATTAGTCTATGAATTATTGTTGCCGTCATATAAACCTAACTATCTCTACACAATTTTAAAGAGAAACAGATCCTTACATAGAAACCACAAGCTGAAGGAATTTTTATATTAAAGGCAAAAATGTTGATTACTGTATGAAACAATCAGCTGATATTATAATTATCATAAGATAGTATATTTTTTCCAGAGATGGCTGCAATAATCCCTTCTATCCTGCACATTCTCTTGCAGTGTGACTTTATCACTCTTCTCATAAAAGGGGAGATTCTGTTTCTCCTCTTTTGAATTTGGGCTGACCCTATAACCAATAGTAGACAGAGGAAGTGACACCAGGTCACTTTTTTTATGAGGCCTTGCAGGTTGTGTTTTGGAAAGAACGTTGGGCTAGACAAATGAATGATGAAGGACCATGGGAGGTGAGCCACATGGAGATCTCAGGTGAATTCAGCATCAAGGACCCAGACCTGTGAGGGAAGCCATCTTGCTACTATAACCCCAGCCAAATTACCTTGGCCAGCACCACAGGGAGCAGAAATGAGCCATCTCCCCCAAGCCTTCCTGAATTCCTAACTCATATAATTCTGAGCAACAGAAAAGTTTAAGCCACTAAGTTTTAGGATGGCGTATTAAGCAGGATTGGACAAGTGAAACATCCTTTGTTTGTATGTGCATTTTCATTAAGGTTCTTTAATACATTATTTACATGGTCACATAACTTTGAGACACAAATAATTGCTTAAAATAATTCTTTATACACTCGGAATGTATTATGTTGAGCATATATACATACAGGCTGTAGATTTTTCTCAAATTAATTGTGAGTACTAAGAAGCCCACAAAATGATATTACGTAGGAATGGAAAATATCTTTCTTGATAACCACTTTTATACTGCATAATAGCAGGAAGATGTTGCCGAAGGAGAAACCAATTTTGTTCTCTGTGGCATGGCCTCCCAGCTGAGGGGTAGTGCAGTTTGTGATCTAGGCTAATATAAATTGTGATCAAGGCAGAGGGGAGGCAATAATTACCAGATAGCACCATAGCGACCCTGTGATTTATGGGCTGTTCTATGAGTCACATGAACCAAGTAAGTGCTGAAAAATGATAGCACTCATGTCCTGAAGCAGAGAAAGAATGAGCTTGGTGAGAGGGTTTTGAGAGAAGTTTGAATTGAAGCTGCAGGCTGCCTGCCCTCAGTGCACTTTTCTGCACTCCCTCATATGATTCTTCAGGAAATATCCAGTCTCATTCAAATAGTAATAGTACTTTGAAAGGTAATACCCCATGATCTATACCTGAGGTGGGAGTGGGGAAGAAGGCTGCAAGGAGAAGAAATGATGCATTCATAAAACAGATGAATAGCGCATATTATAAGGACTTTTATTCAAAGAAAAATATGTAGCTGGAGCTCAGGTAATTGTTCTCTATAGATTCAAAGAAATTACAGGTATCATGTTTTAGTTCAGTTTGCTAAAAGCAAAGTGGGAAAATTACAGGCCATGGACCAGTTGCCTATTTTGATAAATAATGTTTTATTGGGACACAGCCATGTCCACTTGTTTCTATATTGTCTATGGCCATATTTGTGCTACAACACCAGAGTTAAGTAGTTGTGTTAAACACCCTGTGACTTGTAAGCGTAAAATATTTACTATCTGGCCCTTTAAGAAAAAGTTCTTACCCCTGGCTTAAAGAAAATAAATGAAAGACTTAATCGGAAGTAATCAGGAAAGACATGGAAGAGAAAAATTCATTTTAGAGATTGAAGCCACATTAGCAATCAATTTTTAAAATAAACGTTACTAAAAACAATCAGATGAACAACAGGAAATCACATAAAATAATATGGAAAAGAATAAGCATGAAAATGATTAGAAAGGCAATAACAGACATAGAAAATAGAAGAGATACAACATGAGTATAAATGGTGTTCCTGAAAAAGAAATGGAACAAGAGATAGAATATACTCAAAGATTAAGACATAAATATATAATTTGAATCTACATATCAAAAAAGTAGACGATATTCCCAGAAAACTTGATTCAGAATTATTAACAGAAGCCTAAGAGCTTTTAGGTTTTATATTATTTCCAGAGATGAGAAAAACTAAACCCCAGCCTTTGAATCTGTAGATTGGATACGTGGCTAGAATAAAAGGATAAAGGGTAAGGCAGATTTTGACATAAACTCTTTCCTTCAGGGGATATATCAATGTAGATGATATCTTAACAGCAAAAATAAGAAGAGCTATATAGTTTTCTCAGTTGTGTTTTATTCTTTTTGTTGTTTTTATTAATTTACTATTTAATGGTTTTTCCTATCTAGTAACTTTGTATCTTTGAAATGTCTGAGGAGTCCTTAATCAAAGGAATTCACAAACCACAGTATTTTTACTCATGAAGAAAGTTAATAGCTTGAGAGGGCCTTAAGGCCAGTTAAGTTTTATGCTAGATGATTTTTTTGATATAGATTTATTTGTTAGTTATTTGGTGGCTGTTTTCCAACTACTCTCCCAGGCTCAACCTCAGACCTACCTACATGGGTCCCACAAACTGTAAGTCCTGGCCTAGCACAGGACTACTTGAAGTCCTGGCCCAAATTGTAAACACCAAGCTGTCATCGTGAAAACAGTTACTGAACAAAGCTTAAAAACAAAATGTATGTGAATGGATCTGTAATTGGCATCCTTTACTGAGAATTTTAATTTCCATTTGTCTAAATTCTTCTGATTTTTGTAAGAATATTTTCATAGACTTTCTCCCTGAAATCAATAAATATAAATATATACATATATTTAATTCTGTTTTAAGATTATTTTTATGACAGTAGCAAAAGCACAGGGCTGGAAAGGCAGCAGTCAAATAATGTAGTTAAACATAACCTTGATTAACAAATCTTGTTATTCATGGATGACAGCTCAGTTAATAAGTGTTTGTGGCTTGGATACTGAAGTGGCGGTTAATGCTGAAGTGGAAGCAATTGTAGAATTCAGATTTTTAAGACAAACATACATCACACCCCAAAAGGCATGCATGGAATCAGGTGTAGTTAGTCGGCTGTGGTGATGTACTTTGGGTGTTCTCCTTCACTGGTCCAGCTGTGAACAGACTCCAGAGCTGCCAAATCAAGGAAATAGGAATGACCCTTCACTGCCCACTTCCGCATTCATGATTTGAATGGCCAAAGAGTAGCTTGTGCAAAAGGAGTATTTTTATTTGAAACTTTTTAAAGTTTTATTTTGACTTCTCTAAATTAGATTTGTAGAACAGATAGTTTAATTACATAGTTACAAAAGACTACATGTCCAAACTTAACTAATATTTATAACTATCTAACTTGGCCTTCAAATGTCAATGGTATGGTGTCAAATTTCTCCCTAAATTTTATGTGCATTTAAAGCAAAATGAATATGAGATATGATTTAAAAACTGCACTGTTCATTTGACATGAAGGGACATTTTTATGTTGAAGAATCTGAAGCATTGGTACATTCCTTAACTGATTGCCTTTCCTCCCTGTGAGATAGATTAAAAAGCAGATTTTTTTCATTTCCACTAGTGAACAGGTCAGCGCTGAAAGTAAATAAGTATCCGAGGAAGTGGATAAGTCAGTCATATCCTTAAAAGGCACTGAAAGAATGTGGGAAGACTCTGTCTTTTTCCTCCTTCATTTCTTGAGAGACAAAGAAAGAAAATTGACATCTAAAACATGTAACCTTAAAATCCTTTCTACAGTTAGAAACCAAAGCTGGGTGGCAATTTGATCACAGATTATGCCCTAGTAGTGTCATGGGTCATATGTTCAGCATGTGAACAGGAAGGTGAGAAGAGGTGAACTTTTGCCTCAGTTGTGCCATCCATCAGAGAATAAATAGACCAAATCAACGTGTGCAGCTGGATAAGGAGATGGGTGGCTGAGTACTTTTCACACAGGGGTCTTTGTGTCCTGGACATGATCTGGCATTATGATGGGATGCACTGGGCCTGGGCTTTGTGGCAAATTACTAACCCATTATCACACCAGAACACAAGATCATTTTTCTTCTAATCCAGAGTGTCACCTGTTCTTCATTTACCAGTCAAAAACCATTAATTATGCTCAGTGGAAATTTAAACAAAACCCTTTCTCTCTGTTAAAACCAGTAAACTATTCAGTAATAACAAATAAATCTGCAGTTGTATATCCTTTCCCTTCCCATTCCCAGACTGGAGTCTGGTACGATATGAACTTTAGAGGAAATGCCTAGAAATTGATAGGTCAAAGGCTGCAGATAGTCTTATGGAAAAGAAAAGAGCAGATTCTTGGCATTCGCTCCAGTGAAAGTGAGAGGCTTCTACTGATCCCCAGATTCCTGCTGAAGAACAAAACAAGCATCAGGGAACTTGTGCCCAGCGTTTAAAGTAATCTACCATTAACCAGTAATCATATTTTCTCTTTTCATTTTTAGCAAGCCTTTACTTTCTTTCACATGACTAAAAATGTGATTTTTTTCAAAACCATTCTAGCACAACATAGTGTTTTAAAAGAAATAAGCTGAGTGGTCCTGAAAGACCCATTTGAAACGTTATTTTTAGAATGGAAATTTGAGTAAAACACATTAAGTATATACACTAATCCCTCAGAAAAATGTTCAAATAGGAATTCTAGCCAGAAGCATAATTTAATTTTTCCTAAAAACTTTGGAAGTATTTTGAAGAAAGCCAAAACAAGTTTGTGTGTGTGTGTGTGTGTGTGTGTGTGTGTGTGTGTGTGTGTGTGTACATTTTTGTGCTCGAGGGAGGTGAGCAGATCAGCTTATTTGGGGAAGGGTGGCCAAAGGGCAGGCTCAGTCTGACTAAACCCAACCATGCTGTGTGCCATTGATCAAGGGAAACCCAGGGAGATAACAGGAGTTTGTTTCAAGGACCAGGCTTGGGGCTCTTTTACACAATAGAGAAGGAGAGGTCAGAGTTCCCACACAGATGAGGAAGAGGGCATTCTAGGCCCTGGTACTGCATGTGCAAGACACAGACAGGAAGAGCAGGTCCTCTGCCAGGCCTCTGCTAGAACCAGTGTGCCTTGGTCCCCATTACAAAGAAGCCCTCTCTGAGGAGCTTAACAACAAAGGGTGCCGGGCACAGGGCTTGGCCAGCAGAGCTGGGCTGCATTTCAGACCATAGTCCTGCTCTGGGCCTATAACGGGTAATAACGTGCAGCGGCCCTGAGTTCAGGAAGCTACAAACTTTTGTAGACTGTGCTGCATGGACTTTCCTGATAAAGAGAACATCTTGTATATTGTGCCTTTTAAACACTGATTGAGCATTCTTATTAATGTTAATAAAATTAATATAAAATTTACAAAGTATTATGATTAAATTCATCAAATCTCTTATTGCAAAATGAAACTACAGATATTAATGTGAACAAAACTCTCCTAGCCAAAACAATTTCATCAGTTATTTTTGAGCGGATCACTAACCCGACTTTTGCCATTGTCCCACCCAGTGTGCCACATCTCTGAGGCATGTAAAATTGCCCAAAGTCTCATCTTCCATAGAACAAAAATATGATTGAAAACAATCTTATGATGGACTAAAAATTCAAAATGCTCACAAGAAGTAACTTCAAGTTAAAGAGAACATTTACTTATTTTTTTTTTATTTTTTATTTTTAGAAGGCCGCCACAAATTAAAATGAACAACAAGGAATTAAGCTTTTTTGGTTTCATTTTCTAAGAGAAAAGCCACCCCATTGATTTTAGCAACTGGCTTTTCTGCTTATCCAGTAGCAGCTAGGGAGATACCAACCAAAATGTTAGAACAAGAGTTCAAGTCATATAATATTGGAGACTGTGTTATAATGAAGTGCCTATTATTTTTACCTATTATGTTTTGAAAAGTATGTGTGAGTGCTTAAAAAAAATTTGGGGGGGTGAGCTTGGACTTTTCTCAAAGAGACATGCTGTTGTCAGATACCAACTACACTTAATTTTTTTTAATCTGCATTTTCGATCTGTGTAAACAGAACCTTTAAAATTAATGTGCAGCTCCGAACTATAGAAACTATAGGCCTGTATCCTGTTGGTAAAAACTGATATAACTCTGTAGAGCCAGGCTGTGACAGTTGCCACACTGTATGTCTTAGACATGCAGCTGCATTGTTGCTCAAGTGAACTTCTCATTCCTATTGAAAAAGTCACCTATATTGAGCACCTGACCTTAAAACACTGCCTGATGAAATCCTTCAGCGATCGCAACCTTTTGGCACCAGGGACCAGTGCTCCTATGAGAAACTAATACCTGATGATCTGAGGTGGAGCTGAAGCTGTGGTGGTAGTGTTGGGGAGAGGCTGCAAATACAGATGAAGCTTCGCTAGGTCACCTGCTGCTGACCTGCTGTGCAGCCCGGTTTCTAAAAGGCCACTGACCGGGTACCAGTCTGCGGGCTGGGAGTTGGGAACCCTTGCCTTAACTGATGCAGATGTTCTCATTGCTCTCAGAAATATTTCTAAAATAGTACTATTCATTACATGATTGTTTTTCCATTAATGATTCTTGAATATTTTCTTTTCAATGTCACCACAGTGGTAACATTTTTCAACTTTGTTGTTAAGAAATTTGGTTCTATTTGGGGGGGGGGGGACAAACATCTGTCTTTAAATGACTTTTCCTTACCTCCCATCCATGATATGAAGATATATTAGACAATACTTTCTCAACTCTTCTTAAATGTGTTATAGAAACATTATTTGCCACAGATATTCTTCAACATCCGATTCCTCTAAATTGTAGTTCAAGGACCTGCTGCATGAGTCATCTGGGATGCTAAGGATAAAGATGCCCAAAGCATGTTCTCTGCTGAGTCCAAACTTCTGTGTCTGTGGCCCAGGCATCTACACTGAAATGTTCTCCACATGATTCCAATGTACATTAAACTTTGAGAGCCACTACTGTAGCCGTTAAAATATTGTATTAAATTACTGGCCATTTTCTAGCTATACATGTTACAGCATTTAAACATGGAGACTATCAGACCAAGGTAGCACTTAATGTTTTGCTAGCCTATGTAAGTAAACCAAAACCTAGACCAGAGTTAATTCACTAAAATCCGAGAAAATGAAACTTAAGAACAGCCAATCACAAGCAGCTAATTTGACTTTCGCAAATAAGACTACTGTATAAGCTATAAACAATCAAATAATTGCTTTGCTTTGCTTTGCTTTGCTTTGCTTTGCTTTGCTTTGCTTTGCTTTGCTTTGCTTTGCTTCAATCTCTACTCTTAAAAACCTTGTCCCTGGCTCTTGGTGGTGGAGCACTCCTAACCACCTTGGGTTTAGCACTGCCCTATTTGAATAAAAGTATGATCAAATAAACACTTCCAATTTTTAATATGCCTCAGTTTACCTTTTAACAGTGTCCATACCCAATTATTTGAGTTTGATAACACTAAATTTTCCATGCGGCCGCTGGGTGCAACTTTAATTTGGATTTACCTCTCTCTCTTTCTCTAGGCTATGTGGCTGATGTTGCAGAATGAGGAGCCAGAGGATTTTGTTATAGCTACTGGAGAAGTTCATAGTGTCCGGGAATTTGTAGAAAAATCATTTTTGCACGTTGGAAAAACCATTGTGTAAGTATAACTGAGTGTTACTATCTGCATTCATCAGACATTTTCTGGCAGGTTGGTATATGTTCTTATTATTCCGCCTTGGTTTTGTCTTTTTTCCCTTATTACTGTCTTATAAAGCATTGTAGGGAGTTTCAATATGGAGGGTCTTTGTTCTTCATTGCATCCAACCACAGTTATGGTCTAAGTGAAATGTTTGTTGCCATCTAAGCAGTCTTTTTAAAATCTCTTTTGTCTTTATTTAATATTTTTTCTTTTTAAAATGTTTTAAATTAATATAATTTAAAATTTTTTATTATAATGTATATATGGTTGCCAATGATGTTACTATGGCCAATATCAATAGCGACACGATCTTACCAGATCAATATGATAGCATTACACAATCTTTTTTTAACACTTTCACTTTATATATCAAAAGTTTTAAACATTAAAAACTTACAGAAAAGTTTCGAATACATTATAAACAACCTTTTTTCTCCGAACCATTGCAAATACTTTGTCTGCCCCATCACCCAGGACTTTTGTGTGTCTTTCCTATAAACAATGACATTCTCTCACATAAATGCAATACAAACAGCAAAATCAGGAAATTAACCATGATAAATTGCTACTATTTAATCATCAGATCTGATTTGAGTTTTGCTAGTTGGGTGAATGCTACATTTTATATCGAAATGATCCAGTTTATAATCATGCACTACTTTTACTACATTATACATTTGAAGTCAGATTTTTATTGGAATATTTGAAAGTTTCATGAGAAATTTTTCATTATAGGTGGAAGATTGGAAGAGTCCTCCTTTTTTGCCATTTTTTTTTACTTTGGTAAAAAATATATATAACAAATTTTACCATTTTAATTATTTTTTAATTTTATTTTAAAATAATTTATTTTGTAATTACATGTAACATTCAATATTATATTACTTTCAGGTTTCCAACATAGTGATTATACATTATATAACTTAGAAAGTGATCCCCCCGATAAATTTTGTACCCCCCTGACACCATATATACTGATTACAATATTATTAACTTTATATCCCTGTTCTAACTTTATATCCATGTGACTATTTTGTAACTGCCAATTTGTACTTCTTAATCACTTTACCTTTTTCACCTAGCCCACCATGCCCCCTTCATCTGGCAACTATCAATTTATTCTCTGTATCTATGCATTTGTTTCTGTTTTGTTTTTGTTTTTAGATTCCACATATAAACAAAATAATTTGGCATTTGTCTTTCTCTGTCTGACTTATTTCACTTAGCATTATACCCTCTAGATCCATTTATGTTGTCACAAATGGTAATATTTGATTCTCTTTTATGGCCAAGTAATAGTTCATTGTAGCTATATACCATTCTTCTTTGTCCATTCATTTTTTTAATATTTTTTTTAATTTTTCAATTGAAGATGACATTTAATATTAGTTTATATTAGTTTCAATTGTACAGCAGAGTGGTTAGGCATTTATATAACTTATAAAATGGCCCCCGATAAGCCTAGTACCCACCTGACACCATATATATTATTGTCTATGTTCCCTATACTTTACTTTGTATCCCTGTGACTACTTTGCAACTGCCAATTTGAACTTGTTAATCATTTCACCTTTTTTAACCAGCCCCTTTATCTCTTTCCCATGTGGCAGACATCAGTTTGATCTCTGTATCTATAAGTTTGTTCTGTCTTGTTTGTCTATTTTGTTTTTTTAGGTTCCATGTGTAAGTGAAAGTAGATGGTATTTGTCTTTCTCTGTCTTACTTCACTTAGCATAATACCCTCGATGTTTATTCATGTTATCGCAAATGGTAAGATTTCATTGTTTTTTAATATTTCCTTGCATATATATACCAATTCTTCTTTATCCAGTCATCTGTCGATGGACACTTAGGTTACTTCCATATCTTGGCTATTCTAAAAAATGCTGCAGTGAACACAGTGGTGCATACATCTTTTTGAATTAGTGTTTTAGATGTCTCCAGATAAATACTCAGAAGTGGAATTGCTGGGTCATATGGTGGCTCTATTTTTAATTTTTTTGAGGAACCTCCATGTTGTACCAATTTGCAATCTCTTCAACAGTGCAGAAGGGTTCCCATTTCTCCACATCCTTGTCAACACTTGTTGTTAGCTGATTTATTGATGATAGCCATTCTGATTTTAAGGAATATCATTTTCATTGTTGAGTATGATATTAGCTGTGGCTTTGTCATCTATGGCCTTTATGTCGTTGAGGTATGTTCTCTATATTCTTACTTTGCTGAGAGTTTTTATCATAAATGAACAGTTTGAAAAGGATCATTTTTCTTTGAATGTTTGATAAAAATCACCTGTGAAGCCGTCTGGTCCAGCACATTAGTATGTTGAGAGTTTCAATTACTGATTTGATTTCATTAGTAGTTATAGGTCTGTTCAGATTTTCTTTTCCTTCTAGATCAGAGACCCCAACCTTTTGGCACCAGGGATCATGGAAGACAGTTTTCCCATGGACCAAAGGTGGGGGATGGGGTGGTGTCAGGATACTTCAAACACATTATATTCATTATATTCATTGTGCACTTTATTTCTATTATTATTACATTGTAATATGTAATAAAATAATTATACGATGCACCATAATGCAGAATCAGTGGGAGCCCCGAGCTTGTTTTCCTGCAACTAAATGGTCCCATCTTGGGGGGATGGGAGACAATGATACCTGAAATATATTACTTATGTCCAGTCTACTCCATAATCTCGTTTTGGTTGCTGTCACTGCAGAAAACCCTGCTTCACAAAGACAGGGTGTTGGAAATGGAAGCAGGCTTTTCAGTACTTTTGTGACAATTTCAGGATAGTCCATCTTGACTTTAATTCAGAATGTATGGAGATTTGAAGTTATCTCAAACATACTTTTAAAGCCACCTTTATTTGTGATCTCAAGCAGTTGATCCTCTTCTAACATGGACAAAGTTAATTAACTTGGCTTATTCACAATTTGGTTGTGGATCCATTCCTTCCCAGTCCAGAGGTCTTCTGTGGTTGGGAAGTAAAGCTCAAACTCTTTTGAAAGCTAAGATACATGAGCATGCACCAACTGGGAGAAAGAAGGCCCTGGTTCAGTCTCTTTAAAAATCTCTGTCAAAAATAGTAATGTTCACTTGTCTCCTCCATAATTCTAGTTTGGCTTTGAATGCAGCCACTTTATCTGCTAACTTGAACATAGTTGTTATTCTACCCTGAAGTGACAGATTGAGTTGGTTAAGCAGGTTGAATATGTCTCACAGGCAAGCAAGTTTTGAGACCCATTCTGTGTCACCGAAATGTGCTGCCAGTGATTATTTGTTTTTCTAAAAGAAATATCTAGAGCGGCCCTCAAAACTCAAAAACTCTGGCCAATGATCTACCTTTAGAAAGCTGTCTCACTTCCGTGAATGAGAGATGTATATGCTCTGCGTCCAACTCCTCACAGAGCTACACAAACAGACGTGAGTTAAGGGAATGTACTTTAATGCGGTTGAAAATTTAATCATATCCTACAAAATGTTGTTAAGTTCAGGTAACATTTTTTGGCTAGCCAGCATTTCCTTATGGATGACACAGTGCGTAGACTGAAATTCAAAAGTGACTTCTTTGACCTCAGTAGTGAAACCAGAAAGCCATCCAGTCATGGCAGCTGCTCTATCTGTGCATATACCTACACAAAATGACCAGTTCAGTTTTCCTGATATGTAATTATTCAAAGACTTGAATAGTTCTGTAGCTGTGGTTTTGGTTGGCAACAAAAGTGCACATAAGTTACAACAAAAGTGCACATAAGTTATCTTCATGTACATCCTCCTGAAAAGTAGATTGACAAAAACAAGCCTTGTTGTCTTGTTGTCAACATCGGTAGACTCATCAACCTGGATTGCATACCACGGTGACTCATGAATCCTCTCTAACAATCGTGCCTCAATATCCTCTGCTATTTCTTCAATTCATCTAGTTACGGTGCTGGCCGAAAGAGGAACATATGCCACCTATTGAACTCAGCCTCTTCTAAATAGTAAAGGGCTTCTTAGCTTTTAGCACTGTGGTTAGCCACTAAGAATGATGCCCTCAGTGCGGACACATTTGATGAAATGGTGGCCTTCAATAGTTGCTTCTGTTCTTCATGTTTGTTTTTTTTCTTTTGAAAAACTCCAAAGGCTTGTCTTTTAATGCAAGATGCCTGGTCTCCATGAAGCGAAGCAGTTTTGAAGGTTTCATGGCTTCCTTGGATAGTCGGTTGCCACATATTATACAAAGTGGGCTTGGAGAATGTGAATCCATAATGAACCCATAATTTAAGTAAGACTCTTATTTTCTTTTCAATGCAGCTTTCTTTTTGTTGATAGTCTTAGAGTCTTTTGCTGTCTCATCACGAGGTCTTTCCCCCTTTTCAAAAAAGCTCTCCAGTGATGTTTGTTTTTTACTCATTTTGGCTAGGGTTAGCTTGTGGGCTTACCAAAACAGTGACTGAGACAAATGCTCAGTGCAGGAATGAGGTGTGATGGAAGTGGTAAATAAAATAATGGGCAGGCCACACATAGACTGAAATAAGTGTCAGATTCTGACTTAAAGCCTGCCACCAGATGCAGCTTAATTGTCACTTGCCACTCACTGATAGGGTTTTGATATGGATCTGCAAGCGATTGATTAATTTGTGGTTTCTCTGCCATCAAACCTCTCTGCTAATGTTAATCTATATTAACAGCCACTCCCCAGTGCTAGCATCACCTCAGCTCCACCTCAGATCACCAGACAATAGATTCTTGTAAGGAGAGCATAACCTAGATCCCTCACATACTCGTTTCACAATAGGGTTCGTACTAACAGGATTCTGCATAGACAATGCAAGGCTATGATCCCTGGTAGAAAAGAAACAAATAAGGTGAGCATTGCAATCAACCTGTTCTTCTTCCTGGGCTTGCTGTCTGGACCGTGGAATATGGAGTAAGAGCTTCAAGCAGAAAACAACTGTGTTCCTAAGTTGAGGAGGAAGAGATCAGAATTCAAAGAGTCTGAGGCATCCGAATTTTGTGGGACAGAGTACTACAAAGTTGGGATCTACAAAGAAAAAGGCTTTGAGGACTCCATTGAATCTTTATTGAATAATAAGGCATAGATATGTAAGAAGAAATTGCATGAGCTTGGACAAAGAACTACCTGTGAGCCAGAAACTCAGTTTTTCTTAAAGCTTACTTACATCTGGGACATGTTTGAATTTCAAACCAGCCATAATAGAGAAATCTTGTTCATTCTCTCAGAGAATGCAATACAGATTCCAGAAGGTCTATGCCTCAATATTGGAGGAAATCCCTGAAGTAAAGACTACTCTAGACTCAAGCTTTCAAAGTTTAAATGCAAACTTCAAAAGAATCGAACTGGACACAAATAACAGTCTCCAGCATAGCAAAGCCCAATGTTCTTCAAAAGAAGACAGTAACATCTAGACTTAATAACATAAAATTTAGAATGTTCAGCATTCAATCAAGTTAGTAGAAGTGTCAGCAAGAAAATGTCATCTATTACAAAGAGAAAACTCAATCAATAAAAACAGACTGGGGAATAATAAAGATGATAGTATGAACACACAGGAAGTTAAAATAGCTATTATAATTATGTTCAAGTATTTTAATAAAAACATGAGTATAGTGAGAGAGAGGGAAATATATTCTTTAAAAGGCCTAGAGATGAAATATTATGTCTGAAATGAAAATTTCACTATTAGCATTGAGAGCAGATTAGACAATGCAGAAGAAAAGACTAGCGAACAGATTATAGCCATTATAATAGAAATGATCCAAGATGAAGCACACAAAGAAAAAGACTAGAAAAAAATGAATCTCAGTGACCCATATGTCAATATTAAATAAGTAACATTTGTGTAATTGGAGTTCCAGGGAGAGAAATGGGGAGGGCACAGAACAAAAAGAATAAAATAATGGCCAAAATTTATCCAAATTTGATGAAAACAATAAAATCACAGATCCCAAAAAGACTTAATGAATCCCAAGCATGGTAAACAACAAAAATCCCACCAGGGTACATTATAATCAAATTACTAACAATAAATGCTAAAGAGAAAATCATAAGAGCACCCAGAGGAGAAAGAAAATTATTTACAGGGAAACAATTACAAGAATCTTTGTTATAAAAAACTATACAAGGTGGAAGACAAAGGAGCAACATCTTTAAATTGCTGAAAACATCTTTAAATTGCTAAAAACAGAAAACAAAAACAAAAACCTACACCCTATAATTCTATACCTAGGGAAGCTGTTTCAAAATGGAGATGAACTAAAGACTTTTTTCAGACAGACAAAGGTGGAGTTGGTTCATTGCCAGTCTTTAATAGACAGAAGAAAAATGATAATAGTTTATCATTTGGAGGAATGAAGAGCAAGAGAAATAGTAAATATGTAGGAAAATATTAGGTTTTTTCCCTCATTTAAAAAAAATTAAAGGTATTTGACTGTTGAAATAAATATAATAATGTTATATTGTGAAGTTTTTAATACATATGAAAATAAATTGTATGACAACAGAAGCACAAAATATGGTGAACAGGATAAGAGCATTTCACCATTATATTGTTTATAAGATTATACACTAGATGTGAATTTGTGTAAAATTATTTGAAGATAGACTGCAATAAGTTAAAGTACATACTTTAAACTCTAGAGAAACTACTAAAAGTAAAACAAAAAAAAATAGCAGTAAGCCAATAGTGGTGTTAAAATGAAATTCTAAAAAGTACTCAATCTAAATGAAAACAGGAAAAGAGGGAATGGGAAAAATAAAAGATGGTACAAATGGAAAAGAAATTGTAACTATTGATAATTACATTCATTATAAATGCTCTAAATACTCCAAAAGAGAGATATGATTCATCTGGATTTTTAAAAAGCAATATACTATCTATAAGAGACAAACTTTAAATATAAATAGATAGGTTAAAAGTAAAAGATGAAAAAAGCAAACATGAAAACACTAATCAGAAGAAAGCTGGAGTGACTATATGAGACAAATTAGACTTCATATGATTAGAAGGAATAAAGAATTATTTCATAATATTAAAGGGATCAGTTCATCATGAAGACATAACAATTTTAAATATGTATGCACCCAGTTATAGTTATTTCAGAATACTGACAGAACCAGTTAAAAATATAGATGGGTAAACTTTATATTTGGATACTGTAACTATTCTTTCTTTGAGACTTACAGACAAGAAAATCTTCGAGGATATGGAAGTCCTGAACAACTTAATAATCCTTCTTCTCCTAATTAGTATTTATAGAACATGCCACCCATCTAACCAAAAACAGAATGCACCTTCAAGTGCACATGAAACATTCACCAAGAATGCCATGAAAGAAGTCTGTATAAATTTTGAGGAATTAAAATTACAGGAATTTTTTTTTCTAAATATAATTAAATTTAATTAGGAATCAATAATGGGAAAATATTAGAAGTCCCTAAATATTTGGAAATAAGACAACATACTTCTAAATAACTTACAGGTCAAAGAAGAAATTACAAGGTAAATTGAAATATATTTTGAACTAAATGAAAATAAAAACAGCATACCAGAATTTGTGGAATATAGCAAAAGCAATGCTTTAAAAGAAATTTGTGGCTTTGAATACTAATATTAAAAAAAGAAGAAAGATACCAAACCAGTTATCCAAGCTTTCATCTTAAGAAGATAGAAAAAGGAGAACAAATTAAACCCAAAAGCAAACAGAAAGAAGTAAATAATAAAGATAAAAGCAGACACTGATGAAATAGGAAACAGAAAACAGTAGAGAAAATCAGTACAACCAAAACCTGTATAAACCTGTATCCAGTCTGATTAGGAAAAAAAGAGAGGACACAAATGATATCTATTAGAATTAAAAGGGGGAACATTATAGATCCTCCAGACATTAACAGAAATAAGGAAATATTACAAACAAGTTTTCACCAATGACTTTGTTAAATTAGAGGGGATAGACAAATTGCATGAAAGACAAATTGCCAAAACTGGCTCAAAAAAAAATAAATCTTAATAATTCTATACCTATTCAACTGTATTTCAAACATTTAAGAAAGAAAATAATATCCTTCTTGTAAACTCTTAGAAGAGAGACTACATCCTAAATTTATGAGGCCAGCATTACCCTGGTACTAAAAACAAAGAAAATAAATGCATAGACTAGTATTCCACATGAACATAGAAACAAAAAGTCACTAAGAAAACATTATCACATTAAATCTATCAATATATAAATAGTTCGTACACCGTGACCAAATAGGATTTATTCTAGGAATGTAAGATTCGTATAATATTTAAAAACTAATGTAATTCACCATATTAAGAAAAAAAGAAAGCCTGATTTTATTACTGGTTTTCAACGTTGTCCTGCAACTCCCAGTCAAATATAAAACAATAAAAGTAAATGAATGGAAAAAGTACGTTTGTCTTTATTCACAGATAACATGAGGGATTACATAGAAAACCTAAGTAATCTACCAAAAGAGTTACTAAAACTAGCAAATTTATTTAGCAATATCACAGGAGACAAGATTTATACATTAAAATTGATTTTATTTCTATTATTGCCAATAATCAATTGGAAATTGAGGTGTTTTTTTTAAAGCACAATATCACAATAAATCATAAAAACATGAAATACTAGATGAATTTAATAAACTATATGAAAGATTTTTACACTAAAATCTAAAAGATATTGATGAGAGAAATTGAAAAAGGCCCTAAATAAATGGAGGAATATACCATGTTCTTGGTCTGAAGGACTGAATGTTGTTAAAATGTTGATTCTCTTCAAATTAATCTATTGATAGAGTCAGTGCAATCCCAATCAAAATCATAGGCTTTTTGAGGGAAGAAATTGATAAGTTGATTCTAAAATGTATATAGAAATGCAAAGGAGCTAGAATCATTCTGAGATCAAAGCTGGAGAACATTTACTCCCTGATTTTACGACTTCTTCTCAACAAATGATTCTGGAATAATGAACAATCATATGGAGAAATAAAAGTGAGACTCAGCCCATTAATCATACCACACACAAAAATTAATGGAAATGAGTCATAGATCTACATGTAAGAGATAAAACTAAAAAACTGTTATATGAAAACAAAGTAGAAAAGCTTTATAACTGTCGGGTAGGCAAAGATTTCTTAGGTAGTTTTCTAATTATTGAGTTAAAAGAGTTTTTGTTTTGCAAATATATTCTCTCAGTCCATGATTTACATTTTTAGTTTCTTAATGGTGCCTTTCAAATAGCAAAAATTTTACTTTTTCATGAAAGTTTATCGTTTTTATGGCTTTTTGCTTTGTGAATGTATGTTTGCATTGAATGTTTAGACCAATTTGAGTCAAAGACAAGGAACTCTTAGTATACTAAAAGCAAGAACCATTAAAAAAAAAAAAGACCAAAAAAAAATACCACAATTAAAAATCTCTATTCTTTGAAAGTAACTATTAAGGACTTCTGGTCAAGATGATGGAGTAGGTCAATGCTGGGCTCATCTCCTCTCTCAGCCACATCAAAATTACAACTAAATTATAGAAAAATCACCCTGGAGAACCACCTGAAGTCTAACTGAATGGAAATCCTATAGCTAAAGATATAAAGAAAAAGCCACTTTGAGACTGCTAGAAGGGACAGAGATGAGAAATGGGCTGGTTCTACACCCGCATGTAGTGGTTATGAATCTGGAAGGATATCTCAACTGCAGAGGCCCCTACTGAAGAGCAAGGGATCCAAGCCCCACTCTGGGCTCCCCAGCTGAGAACACCAGTGCCAGAAAGAGGAGTTCCCACAACATCTGGCTGTGAAAGGCAGTACAGACTCCAGCCAGGTAAAAAAGAGGGATGCTATAGACCCAGGCATCCTTTTAAAGGGCCCATGCACACAGGCTTCCAGACACTCACCCTAAGCCCCAGAGAAGTGACAGTGCTCAAAAAGTGCCAGGAATGTAAAGGGAGGAACAGAATGGTCTGGCTTCAAGGCGAGGGCTGGTGGGGCCTCTCTCTCTGGAAGTAAAGTGCCGCAGGTGACATTGTTCCTTTATTGAGCTCTTGCCTCACGCTAGGTGCAGGTGCAGCAGCAGGCAGGTGCCGAGTCTGAGTCTTCATTAACCAGGCTAAAACCACTCTCACCCCACCCTCATGATTCTCTGAGATTCCTCCCCACCCAGTTCACCTACTCAGCTTGAACCTCTTTTAGTGGCTCTTCCTCACAAGCTGCCAGCCTGGGACCATGCTGCAGACTTTTCTAAAATCTCAAAGGTTTACAAACCCCAAAAATCAGTGGCTGGCCTCAGCATACCCTGTACTTCTTGCTAAGCAGCCCTAACCCCAGCATGAGTAACAGCCAGCTGCTGTTTACAACATAACCTCTCCCAAACACCTCTAAGCTCAGCACAAGCAGCTACCAATCGCAAATCACTTGGTAGTTTCTATCAGGTGGCCACAGACCAGGTAAAAGCAGCAGCTGACCTTGGCCTACATTGGAGCCCCTCCCAAGAGGCCCCAGGAATAACACAACTGTTGGCTGGTTTCACACAATACCAGAGAACCACCCAATTAGTGCCACAAACAACACAACCAAAGGATGGACTCGGCTTGCACCAGAGCCTTATTAAAGCAAATACCCCTCTATGGGGTCAGCCCCTATACAATTTATCTGCTATAGTCACAGCCAGTCAGTCTGAAGGTCAGTACCCCCACTGATGTGCCAAAAGCAAACAAGGATCAACTACAATAGGAGGGTACACCCAATACACAAAAGGGATGCCACTGAAATATCTCATCCATGTGAACAGGGAGACTGCACCACTGGGCCCCACAGGACACCTGCTACATAAGGTGACTCTACCAAGACAGGGAGTCATAGAAGACCTACCTAATACATAGAAATAAACACAAGGAGGCAGCCAAAATGAGGAAACAAAGAAACATGTTGCAAATGAAAGAAAAGGACAGAACATCAGAAAAAGAACTAAACAGAAAGGAGGCGAGCAATATACCAGATATAGAATTCAAAACACTGGTTATAAGGATGTTCAATGAACTTAGGGGAAGAATAGATGATCTCTGTAAGAACTTACACAAAGATATAAGAAGCATAAGAAAGGAGATAGAAAACATAAAAAAGAACCAGTCAGTAATTAAGAATATCATAACTGAAATTAAGAATACATTCGATGGAATCGACAGCAGATTAGATAAAGCAGGGGATCGAATCGGCAATTTAGAGAATGGAGTAGTGGAGGATACCCAATCAGAATAGCAATAAGAAAAAAGAATCCAAAAAACTGAGGATAATTTAAGGAGCCTCTGGGACAACATCAAGCATAACATTCACATCATAGGTGTACCAGAAGGAGAAGAGAAAGCAAAGAATTGAAAACGTATTCGAAGAAATAATGATAAAAAACTTCACTAACCTGGTGAAGGAAATAGACATACAAGTCCTGGAGAAACAGAGAGTTCCAAACAAGATGAATGCAAAGAGGCCCACACCAAGAAACATCATAATTAAAATGCCAAAGGTTGAAAACAAAGAGAGAATTTTAAAAAGCAATAAGAGAAAAGCGATTCATTACCTACAAGGGAGCTCCCATAAGACTGTCAGCTGATTTTTCAACATAAGCTTTGCAGACCAGAAGAACTTGTCACAAAATATTCACGGTGAGGAAAAGCAAGGACTTACAACCAAGATTATTCTACCCAGCAAAGCTACCATTTAGAATTGAAGGAGAGATAAAGAACTTCCCAAACAGGAAGAAGCTAAAGGAGTTCATCACCACCAAACCAGTATTACAAGAAATATTAAAAGGACTTCTTTAATACAATCAAAAATATGAATAAGCAAATATCACAAAGAAAAAAATTCTCACTGACCAAAGCAAACACATAATAAAAGCAGTGGATCAATCAACACGTAAGTTAGTACAAAGGTTAAAAGGCAAAAGTAGGAAGATCATGTGTAATTACAACAGTAAATTAAGGGATACACACACACACACAGAAGAAGTAAAAAATAATGACAAAAACATAAATGTGGAGAGAGCGAGTAAAAAATGGTAGTGATTCTAGAATGTGTTCAAACTTAAGCAACTATCAAGTTAAAGTAGATTGCTAAAAAATGTCTTAATATATATGAAGCACAAGGTAAACACAAACCAAAAATATACAAGATATACAAGAAATAAAGAGAAAAGAATCTAAACAAACGCAACACTACCGAAAGTCATCAACATACAAGAGAGCAAAAGAATAAGGAAAAGAGAACTACAAAATAATTAAATGGCAATAACTACATACCTATCAATAATTACTTCAAATGTAAATGGAGTAAATGTTTTTATCAAAAGATGAATGGATATAAAAAGACATTCAGTGTAACTGATCTGGGAAATGCACATTTTAACCCATTGAAATAACCATTACATTTCTTTTAGAATGGCCAAATGAAAAAGATCAAAAGCGCCAAGTATTAATGAGCATGTTAGAACAACTGGAACTCTCATACATTACTGATGAAAATATAAATGTTACAACCACTTCAAAAATTAGTTTGGCTTTCTTGTAAAATCACATTTATATTTGCCATATGACCAGCAATTTTACTATATATATATATATCCAGATAGAGACATAGAGACTAAGGCATTAATAGAATTACAGCTTTATTCCTAATAAAGCATTGCCTCCCTCAAAGTTTAATGAACTAGTAAGTAGATAAACAAATATGGTTTGTTCATATAACAGAATGCTATTTAATAATGAAAAGGAGTAAACTACTGATCCACGTAACAACATGATTAAATCTTAAAATCATTACACTTAGTTAAAGAAGTCAACCACAAAAGAGTACGTACTATAGGATGTTACTTATATGATATTTCAGTAAAGAATAATTTGTACTTATAGAAAGCCAGTCAGTGGTTGCATGAGTATGACTGAGGCTGAGTGTGGCGTGAGTGACCAGGAAAAAGGACAGGGAATCTTCTGGATTGGTAGAAATGCTTTATATCTTGATTGTGGTGGTGCATACATTTTTCAAAACTCATCAAACTATATACTTTTATACATTTTCTGTTTGTAAATTATACCTCAATGTAGTTGACTTTTTAAATAAAAGGAATAGAAAACAAAGAACTTAAGTGTCCACCATCAAGAAATGTTTAAGTGAATTTGATCAACTGTTTTACAACAACTAAAAATAATGTTAAAGAGGAATTTGAATAACATGAAATGTCATTTTGACAATGTTAAGTGGCAAAAAAACAAGATATAGTTGAGCTCATTTATATGATCTGAATCTCCTAAAATTATGTCTATAAAAGATTAGAATAAAGCACACCAAAAATTTAATAATGGCACATGGTGGAATTATGGGTGACTTTTAGTATTCTACTGAATATATTTCTCTGTATCCAAATTTTGTATAATGAACACATGCTTTTATAGTAAGAAGTCTCCTTACACGTAATTTTTAAAAATAAGAGTAGTATTGTTAATGAATCCCCAGACAAGACTCCCTTTTGAAAAGTATATGCAACTTGGTCATTCTCCCATCTTGAAGAATGTTGTTTTCAGTTACCAAGTCATTCTTCTGTCCTATATTCCCATGGCCAAAATTCCTGTTTTTTGATCTAGCAAAGTCTTTCACAAGCTAGGATGCTATTCCAGGAGATAACGGACTAAACCACAAATAAAACTTTTAGTAGTATATTAAAAATTGCCTTTGAGTGATATATAAAATTTTGGTGACATCAAAAACTTTTCCCAAATTCTTCTGGAAAAGAGAGATGGATGTGAGATGCTGTTCATTCTAAATTACCTTAAGACCTTGCTTTAATGAGGTTTTCTGAGTGACAGTGTATCACACTGGTGGCAGTTATCACCTGTGAGCCCAGTACCTGTTTCAGGTCTTTCTGTGTCATGTCACTGGAGTTGAGAGAACAGAATGTTTACAATGCATACTCTTCATAGTTTGTCTGAAAATATAAAATTCCTTCTCAGGGCCAGATAATAAAATCATGATGGCTTTGTGAATGCTGTCTGCAAGTTATGTTCTATTGTTTATTTTTTTTCAATTTCCTTCCTCTGGATCTTCTTTGGGCTCGGTGCATCAGCATACCGATCTCAGCTGGAAGAAGAACAGGGAGGCCACAGGCAATTCCATGTGCTAGGGCCAAGGCTGCCCCTTGAGCTTCAGAACCCCTTTGCATCTGTGAGCTTTTGTCCAGGCCAAGGAGTTCTTCTTGGGAACAGTGTCTGCACAGTTGGAAGTTAGGCAGAACTGAGCAAAGAAAACATACTGGGATCTGAGCAAAGCTTAGAAGGCCAAGGATAGTATTGTACCTTATTAACTGATAGTTTTATTACAACTTGAGGAAACATACTTTTCTAGACCTTCAGGAGTGCATACCTCTTTCTCTCAATTATGGTGTTTTAATTTATTTCATGACTTGGTCATTTCCATTCCTGAGACATTCATCCTTATGTGTACATAATAAGGCATAATGTCATATGCCATAAAATGCAGTCCCAGCACCACATTCTCTGGGTTTGAATCCCAGCTCTGCAGTTTCTTGGGGAACTTATTTATCCTGTCTCCATTTTCCAACTGTAAAAGGGATATTAAGAGTTCCTACTTCACAGGGGTGATGTGAAGATTAAGTGAGTTAAAATATGTAAAGCACCTAAAACAGTGCCTGATAAGTTCTAAGCTCTATGTGTGTTTGCTATTAATGAAATGGGTAATTGATTGAAAATGACATTTGTCAATAATGACTACAAGGGATAAGTAAAAGGTAGAAACTGTAATATTGGGCAACTGAAGTTCGGAGACAAGAAAAAGTAAAGAAAGTCACACTAATGTTTTATGCTCATGTGACCAGAAGGAATTTTAACAGAGAAAGGCAATTGTAGGGGGAAGAACCATCTTGCCCAACTTTAGTTAAAGGTTGCAGATCTAATGAGCCATCTCTTTGTCTCTGACACCTGACCCCTTCTGAGAAGTAATTGGCCACTTATCATAATTATAACACCTTTTCCTCTCTTTTTTCCTTTAGAGCTGAGGTTCTCAAATTTAGTGTTCTGTGAATCACCTGGGGACCTTGTTAAAATGCAGATTTGGAATGAGTAGGTCTAGGCAGGGTTTGAGATTCTGAATTTCTAACGAGATATCAAATAATGCAATGCTACTGATCCGTGGACCACACTTTGAGTAGCAAATTCTGAGAGAACTATAGAACCTCAAGTTTAAAATGAACTTTGACACTCACCACGTCCAGTTCCTTATCATTTTCAACCTTGTTTTTAGTCCTCTGTGACTTTTAACTTCTCTAGTAGACAAGACGGTCCTCAAGGGCAAAATCTGGTTCTTTCTGTACCTTTCATTCCTCCCAGCACAGTGAGATGTTTAGTGAATAGATCAACAGAATCAATAATGTAAAAAAGTATTTTGGGAAGTTAGGGGATTGCAGGGGTGGCAGGGGGAAGTAATTTCCTAAAAATGTAAAGACTTAAAAATTCTAGGGTTTCCCATGAGAACAGTTCAGTGAGTACCTGCAACTGGTTCAGTCTTTTTTCCTTTTTTCCTTCCATTCCTTCCATACCCAGTATTCTTAAGATCATTTAAATGCTAGTTGAATTTAATTCCAATTGGATCAAACTTATCATATGATAAATTGAGGTAAAAAGAGTTCTCTGGACTTTTTATTCATGCCATTAATAAGTTCAAAAATGCTCACAGATGAGATGAAGACATTTAAAAACAAGTCAAACCTACCCTTTTCTCTTTCACATGCTTTGAAGGAGATAGACCAAAAGAAGACTGGAATCTCCGAAGTATGAGTTTCTGGAAATTGTTTCTGGTCCAAACATAACTAAACTAATCTCTAATCTGAGATGCTATGATTTGCTAATGAGTCACCTCAGAGCCTAAGGAACACTGTGGTTTATCCAGTAATCATTACGTACTCAGTCCCACCAGTTCTTGATGAGTTGGGTTCTTTCAAATGAACTAACAATTTAATTTATAGTTTGCTTACTTCAAAAATTATAATAGCAGTCTGTCAAAATAACTTTGGAAATTGGAGAATTTCTAAAAGGTTATCTTTTTGAAAATATTTAACATGATTTTCTGTAACATTTAGCATTTTAAAACATTTGACGTCGCTTAAATCCCAACAATAACTGAAAATCCATAAATCCATAACCAATATCTTTGTTTGAAGTAGTTTTGAGGTAATTTTAAGAATTGTAATATATAGAGCAAAATTTTTAATTAGAATCACTTTACATAAGTCATTTTTCATTCACCTATATTTTCTCTTCTTCTTTACCTAGCTTCCTGACTTATAAATTTGTTTTTCAGGAAACTATTATTAATTAGAGAAGATTAAGAATGGGAAGGAAAAAATGTAGTCTTTTTTATTTTAAATACAATGTTGGGGTTAAAATATTGAACAAAAATAAAAAGCAGGAACATATTAAATAATCTTTGCAATGCAGTTTAGTGATCTATATTATCTTAATGCCCTCATATTTTTTAAAGAAGATATTTCATGTTTCAAGGAAATTATCCATATTATTTATGGACATAAAAATGTAGATTGTTTGTATTGGTATTGAGGTTGTTTTTTATTTTCATTTTTTTTATTTTAAATTTTTTTAATATAGAATTTATATTGCTATTAAATAACCCTCCAAAGTTTTTTACTGAAATATACACTTCAGAATAAATGAATATCTTCTATAGTGAAGGTAACTTAATGTCTTACTTTCTAAAAATAGGTACATTTTTTGTTTGTATTTTCTTAGGAATTAAGCATGACATTTTATGATTAGGAATGTTTTGTTAAGCTCCAAAAATTATGAAGGATGATATATAAAAATTCTAATTTTTTTAATGTGTGACATATCTATGCTAATAAAACAAAGCCTTAAGCATAATGAAAATATTTATATTAGGAAGGAGAAAAAAGTGAATGAACATTTGTACTAGTCAGAGTTCTTTTGTTTGTTTTTAAGGGACTGAAACTGAACTCAAAGTAGCCTGAGGGACACTTGGGTCCAGGATCTGGAGCTCTATCAGGGCTCCTTGCTTTTCGGCTCTATTGCTCTTGGAATGCCATCTTCATTCCCTCAGCATGTCACTATGGCAGAGGACATCATTGATAGCATTTCTGGGGACACAACCTAATATAGTCAAAGAGGAATAGAATCTTTTTTGATAGCTATCCCCTTACAGAAAACCTGAGGAAGGATTCTGACTGGGGCCATTGTGTCCTATGATCATCTCTAGACCAATCACTGAAGCCAGAATATGGGCAGGCTTCTGGGCCTTTTCCTATTGTCTGGTAGAGAGAATTCTGTGCTAGGCAGCCCCACAGAAGTCCATGGTTTGAGTGGGAGAGTAGCAGGATCTCTACCAACAGGGGAATATTATTTCTAGAAGAAAGACAAAAATTGTGCTAGGTAGACAAAAAGAACATGTTCATCATAACCCAAAGGTATGCCATGAGCTGGCACACCTATCCAATTTAATTCCAGAGCTGAGGGTACTGTTTCACTGAGAAGGAAACTGAGGCACAGTGAATTTAAGTACCCTCCAAAGGTTACTCGGTTAGTATGTGGTAAAGCCAGAATCTAAACTGAGTATTCCTGAATCAAAGGGCCCTTGCTTTTATACTTTTTATCCTTCTTATTTATATCCTTCAAAAAATAAAAAAAAAAAATAAAAAAACCTTCGTAATATGATGGTTTCATACAAACAGTGGAGTCACATCAGAAGCAAACAACTTACCAAATCAGACCCAGGCTTGCATGCCTCTGGGAAAGGGAAGCCTCAACCATAATGCAAAGAGAACAAAAGAAGCTAAATCTTGGCTTTTAGGCATTCGAGAGCCTCAGTTCTGATGAACAAAAGCAAGATTTGAAGGATCTTCCAAGGATAATTTTCACTATATCCAATTTTAGTCTGTCACTAGAAGCATATTCCCCCAACCCCAAATCTGTAGCACCACCTCTAGTTCTTTGAGCACTTCCTGCCCTTTAGGATCTACCACTGTAAGGGAAGGAGATAGGACTATTGTTCATCTCATTCAGCAGTGTGTTCTCAGTGCTGACAGCAGCTGGCCTCCAGTAGATGCCTATACCTACTCACCTGAGCCCAAAAGCCAGCTTGTAGAGAAAGTCTTTTCAAGAATGCCCACGGTCACCCTAACTTCCCCAGGCAAGGTGATAAGGAACTCCTTTGACATTATTTCTCCTCTTGTGGTGGTGACAGCTATAGAGACTCCACCATGCTTTCTATCCCAGGAAGCTACTAAGGAAGATGATAAAGACCTGAATTTATTTCAAAGACATGAAGTTGGAGAGAATGGACTAACCTAAGGAAGTCAGAATCAACAGGATTTGGTGAACAATTGGGTATAGAGGGTGAAGGAGGGCTTAATTAGTACACTGGGCCATCAAATAAGACAGAAAACTTTCTGCCCTCCCATCATTTTTACCTGCTATGTTTTATGTTCTTAAAGGAAAGTGATATTTTCTCTAAACTTCTGGACTTTCTCTTCAACCTCATATTACATGCCTTTCATATTAGATACACCAGTCAATATCTGGAATATTCTCTCTTTAGCTGTTTTAAGATTTATTCTCACTCCCATATTTGCTACTATTTTTGAAAATCTGTTGTAATTTTCACTGAAAAAAACTTGAAAAATGTGTTGCCATCTATATTTAGAATTGGCACAGGTATTTTCTCTTGAAGTCTTGGCATCATTTAAATAATTTTTGCTTTGAAATTTTTAGAAAATAGCACATTCGAGTTTGGATCAGAAGAAGATATTTAGGGGAGCAGATCAATGTCACATGCAATCCCGTTAAAATTTAAGATAATATTTGTCAATTAAATTCCCAATTGGTCATTACTATTGAGAAAACACCCTCATGACAACAAATGTTTTCTTCTAAGAACATTACAGGGTGTATGTTTGTTTATTCAGAGATTGCATTGTTTTTTGTTTTGTCTTGTTTTGTTTTTCATTGTTATGTTTTGCCTTTCGCTTTCTCATCAATTTATTGCTAACATGAAAAGGAAACACTTGTCTCCTACAATTAAAGTGATAGTAGCTTAAACTAAATAAACAAATACTTGTCTTGACAAATTTTTTGTCAATCTTGTTAAATTTTGAGAAGTGAGTTGTAAGAGTAGCCTGCAAACCCTGTGAAATCCACCATCTACTGCTTGGGTTTTGGTGGAGAGAGATTTTTCAGCCAATGGAAACGATAGTTTGTGATACTGTCTCTACGTTTTCAGTAAAAACAAGAGCAACAATTATTATATATTTAAAAAGAAACTCAGATTTCTAAAATCCTCCTAGCTCACATAACAAGACATTTTGTTTTCATGCACATTCTATCTCTAATTGGGAATTGTTTTTTGGTGGGTGGGCTTTCTGGACTCTGGACCCTGAGGAAGAGCCTGAAGAGAGCTGTAAAAAGAGGAAAGCCATTGTATGGAGGTTCTAAAGTGTAAATTCTATATCCCTGTGGCTGAGCCTATGACCATTAGTTTGCATTATGGGAAAACACTTCCTACCAATCATTTTTGATGAGCAGATTTTCCCATGATGAACTTCTAAGGGTTCTTATGGGGAAAGTCAGGAGAAGGAAAATCACTGAGGCTCTGAATTTTTTCCTCTAGGAAGATTCATACCTTTAAATGTGCGTAGGTGCATCTGCTTTCAGATCAGTTATCTCTGAGCTCCCTAATAGCTTTACCTCCCACCTTAACAGCTTGCTATATGTTTCTTTGATGTCCATACCAAGTTGAAATCTGTGCAACTGAGTGATGGAAATATAACTCACATTCAGTCATCACCGCTTAGAATCTGTCATTAGAGCTAGAAAAATCATTCACTGTGAGAAAGCCTGCATAGAAAGATTATTCCTGAATGTAAGTACTATGAGAACTTTCTAGAAATAAATAGACCCGAGCCTTTAAAAGTATATACATAACATTTAGTATTAATAAAGAGATTTGGACTTTTCATATAAGTGTCAACTTACCATTGAAAGAGAATCTCTCCCACTCCCTCCTGCCCTTCTTTCTTCTCTGTCTTTGTCCCCTACTCTGTCTTTCTGGAAATTTAAGCCCTACTATCATTTTATATTTATAACTTCTAAGATACTTAGGGTTTTTAACCCATAAAAAAATATATACAAGAGGGAAATAAATGGCATAGATGATAGAGGCTCTGTTCATCTCTCTGGCAACCAAATCGAAGTTGTGATGGAAACAAGGAGCAAACAGCAAGGAAAAATCACCTGAGATCTAGATGAATAAGCCATACGACTAGGGAAAAATACAAGAAATAACCTGGCAACGGCAGAAGGTAGGATGGGACGAGGGCACAGGGCTGCCCAGTCCTGAGCAGCTGAGTGATATGGAGGCTGTGAGCAGATTTTCCTGGTGATGGACCTGCTCACTCTGAGCACTAGTGCCAATTCAGCTGGGTGCAAGGGGCACCGGGGACTTACAGGGAGACATTGTCAGAGTGAGGGCTGAGGGGAGACTCTCTCTGTTCAAAGTGTTGGCGGTATCCACTGTTCCTTGTCGAGCCCTCCCCCCTCCCAGTGCACGGACACAGCACCGCCATAGCCAAGACATCATAAACTGGATAACAGAGGTCGCTCTGCCCAGAGGATTCTCTGAAACTTTGCCACCCCCAACCCAGGCCCCACCCAAGCCACATCCAGGTGTATCCTGAGCGAGTCAAGTGTTCCTTGCTGAGCAATGCCTAGACTCACACTAGAAGCAGCTGGCCTCCATTTCTGGTGTGGCCTTTTGAAACAACTATAAGCACGGCATAGGTGGATTGCTTGCTAAATCTTAACAGGTGGCCCCAGAGGGGCAGAGGCTTGGGCTGAATTTGGGCTGCAGCTGAACCCCTCTGAGGACTGTGCCACCGGACACCTACTTCACAAATCCACACTAATAAGACCGGGAGACTTAGGAGCTATGCTTAGTACATAAAACAGACAAAGAAAGGCCAAAATGGGAAGGCAAAGAAGTAGAAACCATATGAGATCCAGAGATCAAGAAATAATGGACATAATCTAACAGATACAGAGTTCAAAATACTGGTTATAAAGATGCTCAGTGAACTTTTGGGAAGTGTAGATAAATTCAGTGAAAACTTCAACAAAGACATAAAAAAACATAAAAATGGAAATGGAAATTATAAAAGAAAACCAGTCTGAAATGAAGAACACGTTATCTGAGATGAAAAATATGTTAAATGAAATAAACAAAGTGGATAAAGAAGAGGATCAAATGCCCTCTCTAGAGGATGGGAAAGCCAAGGACACTCTATCAGAATGGCAAGAAAAAAAGATGCCAAGACTATAAGGCGCAAATGGGATACTATTATGGGTCCAAATATCCATCTGATCAGCATACCTTAAAGAAAACGAGATGTTGATCAGCTATTTGAAGAAATAATGATGGAAAACTTCCCTAACCTGGTGAAGGAAATGGACATAAAACCCCAGGAAGCTCAGAGAACACCAAAAACCAGGGATCTAAATAGGCCCACACCAAGACATCATAATTAAAATGCCAAAGGTTAAATACAAAGAAAGAATCTTAAAAGCAGGAGGAGAAAAGCAAATAGTTACCTTCAAGGGAACATCCATGTGACTGGCAGCTGATTTCTCAAAAGAAACTATACAGGACAGAAGGGCTTGGTTCAAAATATTCGACATGATAAAGACTCAGTATCTACAACCAAGAATACTTTCTCCAGCAAAGCTGTCGTTTAGAGTTGAAGGACAAATAAAGAACTTCCAAGAAAAAAATAAGCTAAAGGAATTTATCACCACCACTCCAGTATTACAAGAAGTGTTGGAGAGACTTCTTTAAGAAAAAAAAAAAAAAGTGTATCAAAAACAAAAATAAAGAATGGTAACAACTACATTCCTATCAATAAGTACCTCAAATGGAAAAGAATTAAGTGCTTTAACTAAACGAGTGGATGAATGGATAAGAAAACAAGACCCCTACAAGAGACCCACTTCAGATTAAAAGACACACAGAGACTAAAAGGAAGGGGATGGAAAAAGATATTGCCTTGATAGACCTAGACAGTATTTAAATCAGATAGAAAGATAAATACTATATGATGTCACTTATATGCGGAATCTAAGGAATAAAAAGAACAAACTAATCAAAACAGACTCACAAATATAGTGGACACTTTGGTGACAGACGTAGGAAAGGGGTTGGGGGCTTGGAAAATGGGTGAAGGGTTAAAGAAGTACAAATTAGTAGCTGATGAATGGTCACAGGGATGGGGAGCATGGCATAGAGAATACAGTTAGCATTAATATGTTGGCTAGGTGGAGGGTCATGGGAGGAAGGGAAAATTTGGGGGGGGATCATTTTATGAACTATATAAATGTCTAACCAATGTACTGTATACTTATATGTGTATATGTGTATGTGTGTATGTATATTTACACACAACAGCCAAAAATGATGTGAGCCTTTATTGAAGCCACAGGTTTTTTAATTATTAGCATGTATAAGATATAATTTGCACCCTGATGTCATGCTGTGTCTTGGAGGCTGAAGCAACCTTCATTCCATTTCGTATATAGATGATGCAATTCACTGAGTAGCAGGTCAATTTAAATTCCTTAACTAAGGATTCATCAGATCCTCAAAGTAACTGCTACCTCTGTATGTTACCTGATTAAATAGCCAGCATAGTACCTAAGACTAAGTAAATGCTCAATAAATGTGCTCTCCACCCACTTCATTTTTCTCTCAAAGCTAAACTCATCTAAGAGAATCAAAAGGCATTTTCTTGTCCTTGAAAAATGTAGGCTCTAATTGGGTAACAATAAGAACACATTATTTACAAATATACAGAAATAGATGGTGGTATGTGTATAAATTCTTTATAGCAGTATGAAGTAATAGGACCATAATCAAGATTGGAGTGTTGTCTACAGAAAGGTAGATATAAATGGATCTTTGGCCAAAGTGGGAGATATGGATGATAGTTAAGAAGAAGGAAGGCATTCCAGGTGGGTGGAATGGCATGAGAAAATGCATGGAGGTAGGAATTAGTAAACTCTATGTGGGTGATGGGCAAGCAGATAAACTGGGTTGGACCAGCCTGACTACATTGGGGCACATCAAGAGTTACCCACACCTACTACTCCCTCTGCTTCCCCGTATGCATTCTCTAGGTCTTAGCTTAGACATCCCCTACCTTCAACCAACTTTTGCTAGGTGCTCTCCCTTGTCTTCTAACAGCATTCTGTCTATCTTCTACCATCATTAATACACTATATTGTGGTGGTCACTGGACTTCAAGCCCCTTAAGGACAAAGACCATGTCTTGCTTACTCATGGCTGGCTTAGCTTCGTTCCTGGCATATAGTAGGTACTTAGTGAAGATTTGTGGGAGGTGAGAATAAGGAAAATGCATAGATAAGGCTAGCCAAATGGAGGAGGTACACACGACAGAAGTACCTGAACCATGGCTGAGACTCTCTTACAGAATTTGAGTACTAGTCCTTAAATTGCCACCTTTCCACCGCAACCCCTTAGTAAGACCTCCATATATTTTGTTTACACTTACTCTTATAAAGCAGGAGAAACTCCACCTACATTCTTTGAGAATGGAGCACCACAGCTTGAGTTAAACAAAAATAAAGCAGGTGGCTAGAACATGGTTAGCAATCCATGTAAAGACAGCATAGAGACACTGAGACTCATTTACAAGCTAGCTGTGCATTTGAATTTCCTTTCATTGCCACTTTTACAGATGAGAACAGCCCCTAGCCTTTATTATTATTATTATTTGATCTCCTGAGCCACTCTCATTAGGCACGACCATACAAGGCTTTTACCATTGTGTTAATCATAACAATCTGATTTCCTGAAGATAAAACATAAGAAAAGACAATTTGAAAGCAGAGCCTCTTTATTTCATAGTTTATCAGTGATAGTGATATAAAGAAGAATACAAGGTAAATACTGACTGATCAACAACTCTTATGGAAAATGTTTTTTGGAGCCTCCCTGTAAAAATGAGATGTCCTTTTAAGAGGGCATCCTATCCATTTGGCTCATTCCAACCTTGTGAGAAAGAGGTGTGATCGGAGCCCTTACCCTTGAAAACTTTGTAAATTGTTCAGCCCTCTAACTCTTTTTCCTCCCACATAGAGACTACGGATTGTGCTACCTGCCTGACTCTTGGTGTAGAGATTTATCAGCTGACATTCACAAAGGGCTCATTACATGGAAAGCACAGAAGAAAAGTAGCCATTACTCTAACGAGTAGCATGAACAGCCTTCTACATGAACAGTGTGTATAATGGATTTAAATTTTATCTTTTTGTTGTAGTTGGTTATTTATTAATGAGCTGGAAACTCATTATTTAATAACAATTATCATTATTAATATAAGTATATAAAATGGAGAAACACTGAGCATGGATAGAAACAAAGGAGTTTCCATTTCAAAAGTGACCTGAAAGACTTGTGTGCAACTTAAGTTCTCATATATACAGTACAACCTTTACATTAATGTTGTCTTTGAGAAATTAGAGTAGGTCTTGTGATTAAAGCAGTCATCTCTGAATACAAAAATTATACCCTGTCTTCCTCTCTCCTGTTCCACTAGCATGTCATCCCTCACTCCTTTCTGGGAACAGTCCCACCTCCTGCCTCTTCAGGAAACTATAAATTATCCCTCTCTCCTCTGCCTTCAGCCTCGTTCATAGCTCCTTCCCATCAACATCTTGACTTTTTCAAATCCAGCCATCCTTAAAATTCCCTCTAGGCCCTGCCTTTCCTTTTATTTCCTTCTTCTGCCAAAAGGTACCAAAAAGTCACCCCTCCTCACCGTCTCCCTTTCCTCAGTTTTATTCCCTCTTCACCTCACACCAATCTGCCTCTGCCCCATTGACTCCAAAGTGGCTCTTTCTAACATCTCCAGGGACCTGCATGGTACTAAACCTGATGGTTTAATTTTCGTTCTCAAATCCTCCTTGACTTCTCCCCAGGGTCCGGCAACCTTGACACTCCCTCCCTCCTTTGGCCCACACAGCTCTCTCCTCATTTCCCTAGGTAGAGCAATCTACAGTTTGCCCGCCTCTTCCTAGATGGCGCCTCTTCAGTCTCTGCAGACTTGATCTGTGTGCCCTGTGGTTGGTTTTCTCTGTGGAGGATATGGCAGCTAGAATGTCAATAGCTCCAAAAACATCAGCTCGTCTGGATATCCACAAGGCAGTGTGAGAGGAGGAAATCCGCGGGAAGGAAGCACTAGGTTTTTAAGGGAGATGAGCAGAGCAGACACCTTGGGGCAGAGCTTTGGCTGAGTCCAGGCAGAGGCCTGGCAGGCATTGTAGAGGGAGCTATGAGGAAGAGCCTTGGTCAGTCAGAGTCTGTGGTTTGTAAAGCTCATATTTGTAATGACTTTTTTTCCTTCATTAGGTTTTTTTTTTCCAGTTATTCCACATAATTTAAACTCTAATCATTCCACAGGAATTATCAGAAACCCCAGCCATTTCCTACCTACCTCCATTTTCATAGCTAGTCCTATGCTATTTGGGACATTCTGTGGGCCCTTTCAGTCTGCAAATGTATATACCTTTCTACTCTGGTAAATTGTCTTGATTTACCTCAAGGTATGTATTTGCTCTGCTCTATGTTTTTCTATTCTCCCTCTCTCTCTGGAAATCTTATTGTACTCTGTTATACTGTTTTAGCTGATTATTTTGGCATTTACTTACATCTTTCTAAACAACATTTTTACTGCCGGCTCTCAATTTTTACCCCTTCCAGATATTATCTACTGGCCTCCTCTATTTAATTTTAGGTTAGCTTCATATTTAGTGGTGTATTATCATGACCGATCCAGTAAACAATTACTTTTTCTTTTCTGTACATGTGATTTGTTTACCATAGAGCTAATAATTGTTGTCTTTCACCATTTACTATATTTTCTATATATATTTATCACTACCCTAAATTTTGCTCCAGCTATCTAAATCAGCTTCGAATCAGCCTTTGAGTTAGTCTATTAGTCATGTCTTCCTGTAGCAGGGCCTCTAGAATCTTCTGACCTGATCCCATATGAACTGGCAGAGGGTTGGCATTCTGTGATCTGCCTTCATGTTCATCAGGAGGGTTCTCTTAGCCACTCTTCTGAGTTGGATTCCCTATTTCCTAGTATCTTTTAAAAAACTCCTGGTTTGGCAAAGCAAAATCTTAATTAGGAATGCAAATATTTGTGACCAAGTACAGTAAGTCATCACTTAATCTCATCTATTGGGTCTTGGAAACTATGACTTTAAGCAAAACAACATATAACAAAACCAGTTTTACCATAGGCTAATTGGTATCAGCAACAGTTAAGCTTCCACAGCATATCTCTAGTCACAAAAACATTACCAAACTTCTAAATAGAGACCCAAAACACTTCTAATATGAAACATTGAAATAAATGTGAGCTATGTATACTTCTAAGAAAGATTAATAAAAACAAGATCACCCCACTCATTCCAGTTCAGGGTCTGAGTGGCCATCCCTGCAGCTCAGAGTGCAAGGCAGACCCCACCTTGAACAGGACGCCCTTCCATTGCAGGGCACATCACACACACCCAACACTCACATAGACTGGGAGAATGTAGACACGTGCACAGCTTAGGGATGCTAGAGGGAACCAGAGTACCCAGAGAAACCCTGGCAGATGTGAAGAGAACATGCAGACTCCACACACATAGTACCCCCAGCTGAGAATCATTTTTTTCTTACCAATGTTATAATGAAACAGTGTTGTTGCAGGACCTACTCTATATCTGAAAATATCTTTATTCTGTCCTCAAAATTAATAAGGTGACCGATATGTATTTCAAGTTTGGGAATAATTTTTCTTCAGAATTTTGAAGGCTTTGCTCCATTACCTCTTAATTTAGTGCTACTGTGGGAAACCTGGAACCATTCTGATTCCTACTCCCTGTGTATTCTCTCTGGAAGTCTGTAGACCTTCTCGTTGTCCCAGTGTTCTGAAATTTCATGTAATGTGGGTCTAGTCCCATTTATTATTTAGAGCCCTCTTTTAAGTCTTTCCTTTCTGAATTGCATGTTCTTTTGCTCTGATCAGCTTCCTTGATTTACTTTAATTATTGGCTGTGCTCCATTTTTTTGTGATCTCTGGAAATCCTGACCTCTTGAGGCCATCTTCTGCTTCTCTTCCTTCTGGTTTTACATATCTACATCTTCTTGCTCTACTTTCTGGGAGATTTCTACATCTTTATTTTTAAAATCTTCTCTTCAATATTTAATTTCTGATTCTAAATTTTTTAAATTGTCCTTCATTACATAGTTTCTTGTTTTTATACCTTTGATATATTTCTTTTATGTCTCTGAAGATATTAATAGTGGTATTTGTGAGTTTATATTTGTTTTGTTTAATTATTTTCCTCATTTGTTCCATTTCCTCCAGTTGCTGTTTTTTGATTTATGATTTCTGTCTTTCATGTATGTGATTTTCCTCACATGTCTGTCTGGTAAACCTTGGTTTTCTGCATATGTTTTACAGTGGGGCTTAAAAAGCTAATTGAGAGTTTCTGAGAACATAGAGTTTGTTAAATGTGTCACTATCGTGTGACCAGACAGGGCCATTTAGTTAGAGAATCTCTGATGCCCAAAGAAGAGTCTCCAGTCTCCTCCCTGGGGCTGGCTGGGGAGTCTCAGTATTCAGCATACATACTTTACTTATTTTTCCTACTTTTCAGCATGGCGACCCACCTTTCATTGGGTCTAACCTTCAATCCTAGAAACTTCTCCCGAAAGGGTGAAGCAGTTGCCAAGTGATGTGGAATCTCGGAAGGGATTGGGCATCAAATTGCTTCTCAAGGAGAACTGTAATCAACCCACACTTCCTAAGTATTTGTGGGTTCCCACAAGTGTAAATTGGATTTATTCTCGGCTTCCCCACCACTGGCTTAGGAGTCGGTTTTCTAGGGCTCCTGCTATGTACTTTAACACTCATTCATCTATTGTCCAGCTTCTAGAATTTGGTTTCTCTCCTTTCCTGTTCTTTTAGCCCTTGTGAGTTTATTTCTTTTTTGAAAGGGGTTTGGGGAAAAAGCAAAAGTGTGTGAAAACTACCAGCTTTATCCAAAATCTAATAATTCTTCCAGGACTACTTTATGTTATTTGCTAAGTTTTAGTTTCTGGCAACCTCCTTGTATCCTCACGAAATAATGTTTCTTAAAATAATTCCTGAGCTTTTGCGATATTCACATTGTAGTTACAAGGAGTGCATCGCCCCTCCCCTACTTTAGCTATCTCTTAAACTTGGCTTACATGATTGACTTTGTTTTTTGTTGTCCCTTAAAGGGATTCCTAGTTGAGATTTTAATAGCATCTCATCTTGCTTTGTTGTGCTTGATTCTGCTATTCTTCAGTGCTTTCTATGGCTTTTTAATGTTTATTAGGAGCCAACAGTTTATTTTAAAAATTGAATTATACAGGATCCCTGCTCATTGAAATGTTGATCTAAATTACTGGGTAGCAATTCCTGTTAATTAGCTAAATCCTTTACTCCCTGTCAAGGTACTGTCATTTTATGGACATTGCAGCTCTGCTTTAAGTCATAATATTACTTGTTAGGACACGTTAGCTGTTACCTTTTACTTGTTAATACAAGTGTTTTATATATTGTTGTAACTGAATGTTTTTTGGCTCATGGCCGAAACTTTTGCTTACTGCCCTCATGTAGACCTAGTGCAAATTAGAAAGTGGTTTTGCCAACTTAGTTCTGCTTTGAGCCATTTCCTGGTTACAGTTGATTATTCAGTGAAGCTGTATTAATTGTAGGGGCAATGTCATGCCCTTAGAGGTGGTTTAGACTGTAGCCAGCATTTGCAAAATGGCAGCCCAGCAAATATTCAGACAGAGGCAAAGAAGGCCTGCTAAAAGCTCATACCCACTGGTGCAGTAAGTAGCATCAAACTCAAGTTTAACTTGCAGATTCCTTCCTTCAGTCTCTTCCCATTTCAGCTACTGCTACAGATTTCAAGTGTTAGCATAGGACTGCAGAACAATTAAAGAGAATCAGTGGTAGACAAGAAAATGTAAGCTGATCCAGCAACGCAATGTGTTGGTGTGAATAGATATTAAATGCTTTCCTTTAACTGAGGGTGACAGTATACCATTAAGTCATCCCCTAAGGCAAGGGTGGACAATCTATGGCCTACATGGGAAACCCCACCTGAGGCCTGTTTTTTGCTGTCCTCTGAGGAGATTTTTACAGTTCTAAGGGGTAGTTAAAAAAAAAAAAAAAAAAAAAAAGATAATGATAATAAAGAGAAACAGGGGGAAAAAGAAGAAAAAGAGAAAGCAAGAGGAGGAGAAAAGGAAGAAAATGTAACAGAGACTGTGTGTGATCTGCAAAGCCTAGCTCTTTACAGAAACAGTTTGCCGGCCCCTGGTCTAGACACTGCTAGCCTAGCCTCGTTCCTATTCTGTTCCACATGCTCCTGCCCCAGTCAGGGAAAGGTCTAAAGTTTTTCCCAAGGCTTTATCAACTTAAATATGTATGTGTGTCTGTGTATGGTTTCAAAAAGTTTTAATTATAAATAGATAGATTTGAATCATCATTTCTCAAGTTTGGGACATCTAACCAGATTTACCAGTATAAAGGACAGTGTTACACAATTGTGTACACACAAGTCAGCATGACCCATCATGGTTTACGTACCTAGCTACAAATGGAGCGGGGGTAACAGAAAAGTTATAAACAGTATTTTCATAAACCTTTTTGGTTTAGTTGGAGATACTGTCATAAAGGTATGTGTTGAACTTGTGTCTTTTTGCAAGTATAAAATGTGAACAAAAATAAATTAAAACATGTTTTTATGATACAAGTATCCTTTCATTTACTGAAAGCCTAACCAAAGAAAAAGTTTCAGTTAAACAATTAACTTTAGAATTAGATAAGTATTTTTTTAATTATTACTTTACCAGTTATTCTCACCTACTGTGGATATTAGCCAAAATTTGGACTTTATCAATAACAGACGTACAGGGTTTATCATCACTTTAGGTTTCCTCATTTTACAGCATTTTTAGCCTACATAGTCTAGAACATCCACATACCATTTTCAGGTGAATTTTTCAAGAACTTAGCTCTGATCCTGCTAAATCAGTCTAATCAACAGTAAGAAATTAAACCAATAAAGTAAATTACCAAACATTCCTTTCTGAGTCAATGAAAAAGGAAGTCCTGGAAAAATGCCAGTGGTACCATTTTATATTGTTCAACAAATTATACTATAATTCTCTCGTGTTTTGGGGTATTTTTCATATTTGCCTTGAATCCGATGGCAAATTTAGCATATTTATAAGCTGATTATTTCTCTAATGATGACATATTATCCCTACAGTATCAAAAAAATGAATTTAGAGTAGAACATTCATATGATTACTTAGAAATAAGGCTTGTGAGGCCAGTTTATGTCTCTAATACCAACCTATGTCCAAAATATAACCATGATCAACATTTAATGTTCATCTTTAATAGTACCTGTGAATCACATAGTCAAACAACTAATTTAATGCTTTATTTTTTTCCTTTAATCCCCCTGTGACTTTGATCCAGAGGGCATACAAAATCATCTTGTTGTTATAGGATTCATCTCCAGCTGATAAAGCAAACTAGTTCTGAGGATAAACATTGAAGTCAAGCATTACTTTGTATTTTCTTTTCTTTCTTTGCCAAAAAGCTTCATTTGTAAAAATAATTCAAATTATGTAGTATTTTCTGTTGTTTGGATTCTAGATTGTAGAAATCCAGAGGTCGGCATTAAGCCAATGGCTTTATTTCTCTAAAAATGAGAACATAAAATGCAATTCCAGTGAAAAGCTGGTCTTGAAATCATGAGCATATTCTGTACAGTGCATGGTGTGGACTGGAGGGGCCATTATTGGGATTCTTCCCTGTTGTTAACTGTAGATGTTTAAGGAAGAAACACTTGAGTCCAAATAACATTGTAGCTGAATCAAAGGAAGTGGAGAGATGTTAATATACCCTCTCTTATCAGTAAGTGAACCAATTAATTGTGCACTTTTTGGAGATTTAATCATCTGAGATTTATTAATGAGACCCACTGCTGACTGGATAAAGCAAAGGAATTTATATATAAAACAGAGATGAAATAAATGGTTAATTAGGGTATGAAACTTATTCCAAACCGGAATGCATTGAATTTATAATAAATATCCCTAAAACTACAAAAAAAAAGGAGAGACAGAAGAAAATAATTCATAATAATTGATTTTCTCAAGAATAGCCTAAAGAAGTGCAAAATATTTAAAATCCCTGAAAGTTTCTCAGTTCCTTATTCTGAATAGTTTGTCCATTTCTAAAGTCTCACTTTTGAACCCATCATGGTTTTCTTAAAAAGAAAGGAAAAAAAGAAACCTACCTTTTCTAAACAGATCTGGGAAAGCTTTGAAAGTCACTGTCACCCTAATAACAAGGGTAAACTTCAGCCTTTGTTTCTATAGTTATTGAGCTTACACATACTCCTGCAGAGAAAGGGCTGAGCCATCCTGAGGGACTAAAGCATGACCAAATGCTCACAAGCAATTAAAGGCTGATTGATTAAGTGTTTATCTTTTTTACAGGTGGGAAGGAGAGAATGAAAATGAAGTGGGCAGATGTAAAGAGACCGGCAAAGTTCATGTGACTGTGGATCTCAAATACTACCGACCGACGGAAGTGGTAAGTATTCCTGGCCACCCAGTGTGTAGGCCCATTCTGCCAGCTGGCTGGGAAAATATTATTACTGAATGCCCAAAGCCAACCTTCAAAGATCTCCATTGGGCTCCCTGACATCCTTCAGTTGCCATTTCCCAAACCAGGGTACAGTGAATTAAATCTGAGATGTTATTCTTACAACAAAATCCTTTGTTTCAAAAGGAAAACAAGGGTAAAACACACCCAAGGAAATAGTTCATTTCAGAAATGGAGACTCATATCAATGGCAAATCTCATCATGTTAGTCTCTCATTTTGATGGCAGATCCCAGATACCTACAGAATATCTGACTTACAAGACCTTCCATGACCTGCAGGGTCTTGAGTTCTGGAGGACTCCCTACCTCCTTAGTGCACACATGAACTCATAAGCAAGCACACACATAAACATACTCACTGACGTGCACTCACATGCACACACAAATGTTGTTATAAATGGTCCCCCTATACATTTTTTTAACACTCAGCTCCACTATAGCCCTACCTATGAATCCATTTCTGAACAATATACCATTACCACTGAAATTTCTACTCCTTCCTTTATATCTTCATTATATGCTCTACATAATAATTATATTGTAACACCTATCATAATTTATTACACTCATTTGTTTACATGTCTTTCTCCATTTACCAAACTGTAAACTCATTTAGGATAAGGACTTTTTTTTTTTAATATCTTCAACTATACCAAAGTAGGTGCTTAATAAATATCGATTGATGGGTAGATGGATGAGTGGATAGATGGATTTCTAAATACAGAGGTTCCTGTATTAAGAAATGACCTATAGATTGTTAGACCATAACATCCTTCTTTTTTAAATTTATAAAAACTTCTAGCTTGGTGTTGTTACTATAATGTGGTCCACGTTCTCTATGGTGACAAAACTCGACGTGTTAAGTATACCTAAAGATAATAGAAAGCGGCATTTTCAGAGAGAAATGTTCAAACAGAATGGTTACCTGATGAAATGTACATTCACTCTAAAAATAGAATCCCTCGAACTTGTTTTACCTTTGTTTTGAACCAAATTCCAGTGTGTTGTACAACCTTTCAGAGCTTAAGAAAACCTCATTGAAGAGAAATTGAAAGTGCACATGTCATCAGTAACCACCTACAAAATGTTCTGTTTCAAACAAAAGAGAAAACTTCATTTCATGCACTCCTACAAAGGAGGAAATTAAAAGGAAAGGAAATAACCAGTGCTTAGAGACTAGGGCTGTAGAGTCAAAGCATTGTCCCGGCATAGGGCGTGGCCAAGTCTTTGACACACAGGGAACAATGGTTCCCTGTGCTAATGGCAAGTGGGTGTGCCAAGGAGAGGATGTGCTCTGTCTCTGGGGGAGGAAGATACCAGCACACTCCTGCTGACACAGCAAGGAATGCCTGTCTGTGGAGCCCCCTAGCCGCACTGGCATTTGTTTCCCTGTCCTAAAGAGGTGCCACAAGGGTATCATTTTTCTGGAATATTATGCAGATCACACAAACAGGCAAATCTGTTTCTCTGCTAACAAAAATTGTCATCTCAGAGTGGAAAATTTACTGAGCCAACAGAAACCTCAATCCTTATAACAATTTAAACATGGCTCTTTCTCTCCTGACACCAAAATAGTTTCAAAAGCTAGGAAGTCGTTAAGAATGGCTTGTCTGTCATTCTCACTTAGGCAAGGTGTGGGATTGATAAGAACACAGAACAAAAGAATTTGCTGAACAGGAAAAGGACCCTTAGACTAACAAGGCAGTTCTTGAAGTCCGTCTCTATCTGCCCCTTTCCTGTCCTGATACTGCATCCCTCTTCCTTTCTTTTGTTCATTCAGATGTCACTATCATACCTGTTCTGCAACTACATTTACACTAAAGTTGTTTTAACATAAGAGTGGTGTCTTATTTCATATGCTTGCTTTATTTGTTCACTGATATAGCTCTCACCCCGGATTCCCTTTACTGCTTAATTTTGGATGTTTAACTGCATTTCATCTTTCTAATCCTCTAGGCTGCATTAATTTTGTTCACTCCAATTCAACTGAATATTCTATTGGGCAAGATCTTCTTGTATAGCGAAACTAAACTTTTAACCTCATTCCTCAGAACAAGGAGTTTTCCCAAAACTTGGATCAACTTGACAGCCTTATGTTGAATTGCCTCAGGGGTGATAGTATTCTTCCAATTGAAAGGTGACTAGAACTGAACACTGCTTTGTAAATGAGCTTTCACTTAGGTGTGGGGCCTTAATATCCAACACATCTAAAGAGTCATTCTTTATGAGTTCTGAACAGCACTGAGCTTCTCTGAGGTTTATCAGCACCTAATGTAGGGTAGTCATGGAGTTCTCCCATGTCTAAATTGTATCCTTTCCCACTCATTGTCTAAGTTCACCTTGCAAGTTCCAGAGGCTTCTTTTCACTCTTCCTCAGAATCTGTAAAAGCTTGTTCTCCTAATTAGCTTCAATAATTTGTATTCCCCCAAGATCTTCAGCGCATAGGGCATTCCAAAGCTAAAAGCATAAACTAGATCTTTAGAGTCAAATAATTCCAGAATGAGTGATAGAAAAAAAACATAAAGAAAAGTTGAAAAGAAAAAAGTGATAAGGATATATCAGGTCTCAGAACACCAATACCCTAAAGCAAGACTAAAGGGGCATAGAGCTTTATGTTGTTTTTGAATAAGATTCAGAGTAGTCTTACGAAATGCTTTTTATTCAGCATTGGCCAGCACTAATCCAGAAGAGGCCACCAGTATTTCCATATGGAGCATACCTCCACATGTGCCAGTAATTTTTGTCCTCATTGATTTAGCTAGCACAAAACTTTAAATCTTGCTTTTGTACCAACATGAAAAGTCTCGAAAGTTTTTGTTCTGAGCTAAAGACTCCAGCATCTAATTAGAACTGAATGGAGTCATATATTTTATTTTTCTACCTCTGAGTTTCCTTTGAATATCTAGGAGTTTTGCTACTATGGAGAGAGCGTGATCCTGAAAATTAGACTTTAAATTTCCTATTGCCACTGAATTCCAGTATTTGGTGATGGCGTTATTAATACTTGAGTTCTGTGCCTCTTAAAACTTCTGTCTTGTGCATAGTTTTCTATATATGCTTATGTTTACACACAGATTCATTGCATCATGCATTCATTATAGAGAAGTAGTGTCGTGCTTAAGTGTGGGCCCTAGGGCCAGACTGCCTGAGTTCAAAAACTGCCAATTACTAGCTGTGTGACCTTATTCAAGTTACTGCTTCAGTGCCTCTCTTCCCTCATCTGTAAAAAATGAGATAGATAATAGAATTTCTTCTAAAGAATTATTGGAGAGTTAACAGTCAAGTATACAAAATGCTTATTAGAACAGTATTGGCACACAATAAAATACCCAGTATTGATGCTGTTATTTTTATTTATTTATTCATTCTGTAAATATTTACCAAACACTGTGTTAGACTCTGGGAATACAGTATAAACAAGACAGACACATTCCCTACTCTTGTGGAGATTACAGATATAGAAGTCAGTTACTTAAACCTACTACCTTTTGAAAAGTAAAATGACATCATTGGTGAATTGTATAGATTAACCAGTAAAAAGTAGATAACAAGGCTACTAGCAAACATTAATACGTACTTTGATTTTTTAATTTTTGTTTTATCTTGATTTTTATGCTTTCTTGACCCTCTTTCTAAAGATTAGAAATATTCAGTGGTATGGAAGTATCATGTAAATATATGAAAAATTGATATTGACCTATTACTAACTTTAAAATGAACACAATTCTCTTTGAGAATTTTTAACTTGGAAAATTTACAAAGGTTGTGTTAATGAAGTATTATTCATCCTAATGTGCCAGTTTTTAACCACATCGAATGGTCAATCCATTTTTAAAAAGTAAGATTATTTTTAGTGAAACAAACAGAAATACTTTTTTTTTTTGCATTCTCAGGCCAAAGGTAAATCATATATCTTTCATAAAAAAATATCTCAACTTAAACTCTACTAGATAATGCAAACTAAATTTTTGCTTGCTATATTATTTGTCTTTAACATTCATTTTTCTTGCCATTGTATTTCTAATGTCCTCAATTGTGCTTGGTTTTTGTTTTATATACTAAGATACTTTACATTTACTCCCATTCTTTAGAGATAGTAGAAAAAATCATAAGTTAAAATGTAGAATTGAGAAAACGGTAACTTTAAAGAAGTCCAACACGCTAGTTAGAACACCTTCCTTCGGTGAAAACCTGTGGCCTGTTTCTAATCAAATTACTATCTGCTTGTTGAATTGCCCCCTCTGCAAACTTCTCCTAATATTTTTCTGTAACTTATGTTAAGTTAAATGGCCCATAATTGCTTGTTCTATCTCATAGCCCTGTTTAAAATAATTCTATGTAACACTTTCCAGACCTCAGGAATCTGATCTGTCATCAGAGGACTTGTATAAATACCAGTATAAATACCAGTTAGAGCTTCCCTTAGTTCCATCTCAGTGTTTCGGGGGTCTTGAAACTGTTCCCTTTTATTCCTTGTTCTCACTACGTTCTCATACTTCCCCTTCTGTAGCAAGAAATTAGATCCTCTCTATTCCATCCCTTCATCTTCCCCAGCTCTGTTAGAAGCCAGCTGATCTCTCCCTGTCCTGATCCTCCTGACCCCTAAGCTCTTATCCTACCCTTCCACTCCTGCTTTTCTTTGTTCCTTGTTTTGACTAGTGGGAGCCTGGGTAAGAGGATTCAGAGAGACAAATTAAGGGCAAGTTCCTTTCTTTCTGCATTCCCGAACCTGTGAAAGGAGAGGCTGGACTACTTGTTCTGTAAGGTCTCTTCCAATTTTTATATCCTAGCATTCCTGCTTTTATAACTATCAGACCACAACAGTGTGGAATGCTGTCACTCATCAGAATACTTCCTCTTTTGTAATTATTCTCTGAACTTTTTACTACTTGTATTTTATAAATAGTTTATATCTCTAAATCACTGTTTATATATTTTGAGCCTCTCTCTTAGGCTCTTCATATTAATCTTTATATCCTTCCTTAATCACATTGCCCTTTCCTGCCCTTTTCCTTCCTTGGACTTAACCAAGAGAGCTTTAAATTTCAATCTCTGGTTGATTATCAAATATTCCACTGTATGTTTTCCATACTTCATAGGATCCCATACAAAACCCTCAGGGGTGTATAAAATTTCTCCTAAAGCCTGTGTTCCTTCCTCAGTTGCTGTTCCCCTCAAGAACATTTTATAGCTAATGAAACAGTAATTATGTACTGACTATAATGCCCCCAACTTCCTCCTATTTTTCCTTGAAGATTCTTATGATTAGATCCAGATTAGAATTATGTCATTAAAGATTCAAAAATCTTTATTAGTATACATAACTGTATGTGTTTCCTTACTTAAAATATGTATTTTGTAGTTATCCTTAAAAACTTTCTGGTGTCCTTAATGTAGATGGTTTCATCTCTTGCACCAATAGGGAACTCCTGTAAAAGCTGTACCTTTTTTCTAAAAATGCTGTCTCAGTAATGACTACCCTTATTTATAATTGTAGTGAACTTCTTAACATCTACAAAATAAATTCCAAAATCTTAAAAATTTGTTTTAGCCTCTGCAGCTGCTTTCCTTAGGAATAATAATTAGTATTTGAGTTCAGCTTCTAAACTCCCTCTTATGCAGGTCACTCAAAGTATAGAATTATACTTTGGGATGCCCAAAATATAGAATTATATGGGGGAGGCCCATCCATCACTGATGTGATCACCTGTTCCCTCCTTATTTTCATCTAGCTAGTGAGATCTATATTCTGGAATTTTAGAAAGCTCTATTTGCTGTTTGTTTCTTAAATAACTAAACAACACTTTTCTGTTCTAAAAGCCATATATACCTTCTAAAATAACTATAATTCAAATAATCTTTATGTATGGAGATTTTATAGATAATACTATTCATGGTTTTCTGCTTTATCTTCCCAATCAGACTAATTATTCCTGTCCAAATTTGATTTTTATTTTCTTAGCACATTTTTATTTACCTCAGAAATATATCAGTATATATAAAATAAAATATCCTTATATTCCTATATTGAGGTCTTAGAGATTCCTACCATGGAAGTAAGTCCTAATAACACTATGAGAAATATAAAAATGGATGAGGTAAGGTCCTTGTTCGATAGTAACTCTCAAACAAATGAGTGGAAAACAGCCAGGAAGCTATTTTGATGGTCACAGGCAGGTATAACAAGGAGCTAACTGAACCAGGACAGTGGAACAAGAAAAGCAGTGACAGTTGCTGGGACATTGTAGAGATGAAGACCACAAGATTAGAGGTCAGCTTGAATGGTGATGCGTGGAAGACAAGCATTAGCCAAGGGTGACTACCTGGACTAGAGGCTGCACAGTAAAGGGTGGTAGGGAGATATTGATGCCATCAGCGATCTAGAGAGAGGACTCAGTTTGCAGGAGGAGGTGCTGAGGTCTTTTACATTCATGATCCTTGGGGATATTCATGTAGTAAATTTCAATCAGGAGTGGGAGCTGGAAGCCTGGTGTAGAAGAAAGAGGTCAGGTGTAGAGGCTAGGTGTGCAAGCAGTGAGAGTTGAAGGCCTGACATGAGCGCCCCAAAAGAGAGCATTTAGGATAGAGGTCATGGAGAAGGGCATGAACAAGGAGTTAGTCACAAAGCTAGGCAGGTTTGAATTCCAGGAACACATTTGTCTCAAAAACAAATTTTGAAAAAGTGGGTTAAATATTCATAGAGTTTACAAATTAAGCATGTGTATCCCACAGCCTAGGGCCAGACTAAAGCGTGTCCCACCCTAGATAATTATTCCGCACTTTTAAGGCTCCTCAAAGATTTAAAGAGCAGATGATTATTGTGTTTCCATCCAAGCAAAGCTGAATTTCAGAGTTAAAACAGAGACCTAATTTCAAATTGATGTGTACTAGAAGTCAAGTTGCAAAGCATTTTAGAATTCTTAAAGATCAAAGGACTTATATAAATATAAGGTACTTTTCACTGCATATTATTATTTTTATTGCTGTCATCATCATTAATTATTATTATCATCATTATATACCTCTGAAATCATTAGTTATCAAGAAGCATCTGAAAGGAGACTTTGATTCTTCAACTCCTGGGATTTGTCTTCTATTTACATATTTATATTGTTTCATACCTATTCAACTTCACACAGAAAATTGTTGCTACTTAGCACTACCAGCTCTGTAATTCTTGATCCAATGGTAGAAACGAAGATCATGGTAAAAGATAGGGAGTTGAATTGGTGACCTTCTCTTCTTTTTTTCTTAAATTTATTTTTCAATTACAGTTGATATTCAGTATTATTTTATATTAGTTCCAGGTGTACAGCATAGTGGCTAGACATTTATATAGTTTACAAAGTGATCCCTCCAATTAGTTTAGTACCCACTATACATAGTTATTATAGTATCATTCACTATATTGCCCGAAGTACACTATATATGTGTACTTTACATCACCATGACTATTTTGTAACTACCAATTTCTGCTTCTTGATCCCTTCACTTTTTCACCCTCCTATCTCACAATCTCCAGTTTGTTCTCTGTATTTAAGAGTCTATTTTCATTTCGTTTGTTGGCTTATTTTATTTCTTTAGATTCCACATATAAGTAAAATATGGTATTTGTCCTACTCAGTCTGACTTATTTCACTTAGCATAATACCTTCTAGGTCCATCCATGTCATTGCAAATGGTAAGATTTCATTTTTTTATGGCCGAGATAATATTACATTGTATATATGTACCACAACTTTATCCAATCATCTGTTGATGAGCGTGGAGGTTGCTTTCTGATCTTGGCTATTTTAAATAGCGCTACAGTGAACATAGGGTGCATATATCTTTTCAAATTCATGTCTTCATTTTCTTCCAATAAAAACTCCAAAGTGCAGTTGCTGGCTCATAAGGTAGTTCTGTTTTTAATTTTTTGAGGAACCTCAAAACTGTTTTCCAGAATGGCTATATCAGTTTGCAATCCCACCAAGAGTGCATGACAGTTCACTTTCTCCACATCCTCACCAACATTTGTTGTTTTTGTACTAATTAATGATGGATGACAATTAATGACAGGTATAAGGTGATACATCATTGTGGTTTTAATTTGCATTTCTTGGATGATTAGTGATGTTGAGCATCTTTTCATATTTCTATTGGCTGTGTATTCCTCTTTAGAGAAATGCCTATTTAGGTCCTCTGCCCATTTTTTTATTGGACTGTTAGTTTTTTGGTGTTGAGTTTATGAGTTCTTTATAAATTTTGGATGTTAATCTTTTATCAGATCTATCATTGAAAAATATCTTCTCCCGTTCAGTAGGTCATCTTTTCATTTTGTCGATGGTTTCCTTTGCTATGCGAAATTTTTTAGTTTGATATAGTCCTATTTGTTTATTTTTTCTTTTTTTCTCTTACCCAAGAAGTTATATCAGAAAAAAATAGTGCAAAGAGCAATGTCAGAGAATTTACTGCCTATGTTTTCTTCTAGGAGCTTTATAGTTCTAGATCTTACATTTAATTCTTTAATCCATTTTGAGTTTATTCTTATATATGGTGCAAGAAGGTGGTCCAGTTTCATTTTTTTGGATGTGTCAGTCCAATTTTCCCAATACTGTTTAATGAATCAACTATCTTTACCTCATTGTATATTCTTGACGTCTTTGTCGTAGATTAAATGACCACATAGGCATCAATTTATTTCTGGGCTCTCTATTCTGTTCCATTGCTCTATGTATGTCTGTTTCTATGCCAGTACCATGCTGTTTTAATTACTACAGTCTTGTAGTAAGTATAGTTTGGTATTAGATAGTATGATACCTTTCAACTTTCTTCTTTCTCAAGATTGCTGTGGCTATTTTGGGGTCTTTTATGATTCTATATAAATTTTTGGATTATTTTTTCTATTTCTGTGGAAAATGCCATTGGTATTGTGATAGGGATTGCATTGAATCTATAGATTGTTTTGGGTAGTATGGACATTTTAACAATGCTAATTCTTCTTATCCACGAGTGCAGTATATGCTCTCATTTATTTGTATCTTCTTCAATTTCTTTCTTCAGTGACTTATAATTTTCTGGGTACAGGTCTTTTACCTCCTTGGTTAAATTTATCCCTAGGTATTTTATTGTTTCGATGCAATTGTAAATGGGATTGTTTTCTTAATTTCTCTTTCTAATAGTTCATTATTGGTGTGTAAAAATGCAACTGATTTCTGAATATTAATTTTATATTCTGTTTCTTTGCTGAATTTATTTATTTAATAGTTTTTAGTAGAATATTTAGGGTTCTCTCTGTATAGTATCATGTTTTCTGCAAATAATGACAGTTTTACTTCTTCCTTTCTAGCTTGGATGCCTGTCTTTTATTTCTTTTTCTTGTCTTATTGCTGTGGCTAGGACTGCCTATACTATGTTGAATAAAAGTGGTGAAAGTAGACATCCTTGACTTGTTCCTAATCTTAAGGAAAATGCTTTTACCTGTTTTCCATTGAGTACAATCTTGGCTGTGGGTTTGTCATATAGGCCTGTATTATGTTGAGGTATGGTCCCTCTATTCCCACTTTGCTGAGAGTTTTTATCATAAATGGATGCAGGATTTTTTCTAAACTTTTTGCATCTATTGATATGATCATATGATTTATGTCTTTTAATTTGTTAATGTGATACATCACATTAATCGATTTATGGATATTGAACCAACCTTGCATTTCTGGAATAAATCCCACTCAATCATGGTTTATGATCTTTTTAATGTCTTGCTGAATTTAGTTTGCTAATATTTTGTTGAGGATTTCTGTATCTATGTTCATCAGGGATGTCGTCCTGTAATATTTTTTTTTTTTTTGTAATGTCTTTATCTGGTTTCGGAATCAGGGTAATGGTGGTCTTGTAAAGTGAGCTTGGGAGCCCTCCTCTTGAATTTTTTGGAACAGTTTGAGGAGTATAGGTGATAATTCTTTGAATGTTTGGTAAAACACACCTGTGAAGCCATCTAATCCAGGATTTTTGTTTGTTGGGAGATTTTTGATTACTTATTCTATTTTGTTAGTAGTAATCAGTCAGTTCAGATTTTCTGTTTCTTCTTGGCTCGATTTTGGAAGATTGTATGTTTCTAGGAATTTATCCATTTCTTCCAGTTTTTCTGATTTGTAGGCATACAGCTGTTCATAGTATCTTCTTAAAATCCTTTGCACTTCTGTGGAGTCGCCTATCACTTTTCCTCTGTCATTTCCGATTTTATTTGGTCCTCTTTTTTTCTTGATGTGTCTCATTAAAAGTTTATCAATTTTGTTTATCTTTCAAAACTCATGGCTTCTTTGACCTTTTATATTTTTTTAGACTCTATTTTGTTTATTTCTGCTCTGATCTTTATTATTGCCTATCTTCTACTCACTTTGGGCTCTGCTTGCTGTTCTTTTTCTAGTTCTTTTAGGTATAAGATTAGGCTGTTTTACTTGAGTTTTCTCATGTTTTTAGGTAGGCTTGTATTGCTCTAAATTTCCCTCTTAGAACTGCTTTTGCTGTGTCCCATAGATTTCGAGTCATTGTGTTTTCATTTTCAATTGTATCAAGGTATACTTCGATTTCTTTCGTGAGTTCATTGTTAACCCATTCATTGTTTAGTAGTATATCATTTAGCCTCCATGTATTTGTTTATTTTTAGTTTTTTTTTCTTGTAATTGATTTTTATTTTTATACCATTGTGGTTGAAGAAGATGCTTGATATGACATCAGTCTTCTTAAATTTGTTGAGACTTATTCTGTTGCCTAACATATAGTTTATCTTGGAAAATGTCTTTTATGCCCTTGAGAAGAATGTATATTCTGCTGCTTTGGGGTAAAATGCTCTAAAAATGTGAATTAAATCCCTCATGTCTAGTGTGTCATTTAGGGCCACTGTTTCCATTTAGATTTTCTGTCTGGAAGATCTGTCTATTGGTGTTAGTGGAATGTTAAAGTCCCCTACTACGACTATCAATCTCTCCCTTTATATTAGTCAATATTTCCTTTATATATTTAGGTGCTCCTATGTTGGGCCTTATGTAGTAGGTGCCCTGTGTGGCCCAGTAGCACAGTCTACATGGTCGCCTGCACTGGTTGCTCCAGGAATGTGCATTGCATGGGTCGTGTGTGCTCTCCTGTTGTAGTTAAGCCTTGATTGCTGTTGGCACATCACTGGGAAGTGGGGTGACTCTCAGGCTGACTATCAGGATTGGCCATGCCCATACGGTATAAGCTGCTGTCCAAGGATTGACCCCACAGAGTGCAATTTGCCCGAAGGGGCTTACGTGCCTGTTGAGACCACCCTCTGGGTATACCATTTGTGGGACTAATTAAGTGGTGCTTTGTTGTAGTCCGATGCCAGCCTCCAGTTATGTTGGTTCTAGAGCCCTTTGAGAGGCGCTTTTGTGCAGGCCAAGGTCATCCACTGCCTGTGACCAGCCAGGGGCTACTTGGTAGGAGCGCTAAGCAATCCACAGTTAGTCACTGCCTGTGATGGACCAGGAGGCATGAAGGAGAGACTACACTATAAACCAAGGCTGGCTGCCACTAGTACCAGGCCTAGGGTAGTTCAGCAAAATGCCCAGGGTGCCCCAAAGCCTGAGTCCTCCTTTTAGCTGCTCACAAGAGCATCTGGCAATAAGCAAGTTTGGTGATGCCAGATTCCAGGATGCTAGTCACCAGCAGGGAGTGAGTGCTATTTACCAAGTTGGGGCAGATTCAGATTTGGTGCCAGTGCTGAGCCTGTGGCCACCTGCAAAAGTCTCAGATCACACTGAGGCCAGTTGCTGCTCACCTCAGGCCTACAGACCTCCAAGATCTGTATGAGAAATACTGCAGCTTGGGCCAGGGATAGTTGCATACCACCGAAATTGTCTCTGGAGTTGTGGGAGCCAAGACCTGTTGATTGCTGGTGAAAGAGTCTCCTGCCAAGAGTGCGGGATGGGGCTGGTTTCCCAGTTACAAATATGCATCCAGCAATTCTGGAGTCGAGTGGGCCTGGGTCCAAAGGAGTCACCAAGGTGGAGTGACCAGCGTTCACCAGGCCAATGCAGATTCAGATTTGGTTCTGTAAGGCAAGATGGTGCTTACCCTGAAGCCACATACACAACTCAGTCTTTCACTGTATATCTCTGGCACCTCCTGAGCTGCTGTCCCTCCATCAAAGCCCAGCTTGCATACCTGGGTGAGTGAGTATGTGATGAGCCCTTTAAGGGGACATCTGGGTATCCAACAGCTTTCCATTTCACCTGAACAGTTGGAATCCCCACTGATTTTTATAGCCAGATTTTGAAGGGACTCCTTTTTCCAGCACTGGAACCCTCGGCTGGGGAGCCTGGTGTGGGGTTTAAGCCCCTCCCTTCTCTGAGGGGACCTCTGCAGAGGAGATAATCCTCCCGATGCTCAACTATCACACACAGGGGAGGAGCCATCCCATTTCAGATCTCCACCCCTCCTATCAGTCTCAAAATGACCTCTTCAGCTAATCTTCAGATGGTTCTCCAAGTTGATTGTTCTATAATTTAGTTGTAATTTTAATGCAGTTATGTGAAGAAACAGGCACAGTATTTACCTACTCCACCATCTTGACCAAAACCCAGTGACCTTTTCTTGTAATTCTGCCTAAACTATATGTCTCTAGAAGCTATAACAAGCCCTGACATCCAGCAAGTTCTGTGGCTACCCCCTAGAACATAAGTATCCCTAACAGACTAGAGAGCAGCCACCAAAGAGAAGACATTAAGCCATCATTCATGTTCATGTTCACTGCCAATCTTACCTTTCACTCCTCCCTCAGAAATCTTGATGCAAAAACCTATCTTTGTACTTGTTTATTAGAGCCAGCTGGATGTCACTTTTTCAGTCTAAAATCTATGTTGGTTTCCATTGCTGCTATAACAAACTACCACAAACTCCACAGCATAAAATTACGCAAATTTATTACCTTACAATTCTACAGGTTAAAATCTGAATTCAGTTTCACTGGGCTAAAATTTAAGGGTTGATGGAGCTGTGTTCCTTCTGGAGGCTGGAGAGTTCTTGGACTGTGGGGTATTCTACTGGCAGAGAATACTGAATTATTCACTTTGAACCATAGCTAGAGCACAGTGTTTTCTATTTTTTGGAAAACACATTGTTAATAACTTTGAGAAGAAAGAAGAAATGGAGGACTCTCATTAATTGTCAGTTTAAAGTTTCTTAATATACACACTAAAAGAATCCCATTAACATTCACCTGGACAGCTATAAATGAGGACAAACCATCCTGGGTAAGAGGAAGCAGTGGGCAAAGGGACAAGAAAGGCTTCCTAAAGAAAGGGAACCTTAGAGTGGGGTTTTTTGAAAGGTTTGTGGTTTAAAAGAGAGAGTTGAGCATTCCAGGTTGGGGCAGGATGTGCCCTGGGAATGAACCTAGGGCAGGACCCTGTCATGTGGAGAGTATGGGATGAGAAGGGAAATAATGAGAAACAAAGCTCACCACCAGAGATATTCCTTCCTAGCCCATCTGTTTGTCTGTTAGCACATCCTTTCTTTCATGCCTCCACACTGCCTCCCTGTCTGTACAGCAATTCAACACTCCTCCTCCTTTATTTTTATTTTCTTTTTTCTTCCTGTATTTTTACCTTCTCTTTTACTTTCTCTTTTCTTCCTTCTCTTTTCTTATTGGCAGGAGTCTTAAAACCACTGTTCTTTCTGAGACAACCAACCTCTTTGGTACATATCATCTGACCCCTTACTGGTTCAAATTCTGGAAGTGTCCCCTCACCTGTTTGATTAAGTTAGTTAAACAAGTTTTACTGCTAAACTAGCAGTTCATGCTATTTTAGTTATTAAAAGGTAAAGTCAGGAATGGGGAGGACTTAATTTTCATAAGAGAAATTTGTTTATCTTATAAACATGGGTCCTTAACAGTTCTTCAAGATCAATCTAAATATGCTTTAAAAAAGAAAAACAGATTCTCCAACTTAATATGAAATGTTTCCCTATTTTACAGGTATTTTGTTGAGAATGAAATTAATGCTATTCAGAAATGGTGTTAGAAAGACACTGTACCTTTTAAATTCAGATCATTTCTATTATTTTTGGAAATTAAATCAGCAGAGAAAATATCCCTAAAAAGATCATCTAAAAGTACTTGTTGAACTTTTGGGAATATGTCATATTTTCTCTAAGGCTAGGAAAGAATATGTGGAAGACAAATATTTGTTTCTGAATTTAGTTTATTTTTAGAAGATTAGAGAGTGCCGTTGAAATTTTAAAATTTAAAAGAAAGATTAGTGATAATTTAGATGCGTCCTACTGCTTGCATTATAAATTTATAAGGCATAAGTCTCAACACTTTTTACTCCCAACCCTCAGACGTTTATAAATCTTCTTAAAGCTTTTAAACTTTCCCTCTGTGTTTTCCACTATAACATAACAATGAATATTTTCCCACCAATCTCAATGAGCTTTTAGAAAAAAAACTGATGATTTCTTAGTTTCAAGGCCCTGCACAAATGTCAGCCCACTGGTGAAGACTTCTCCTATTTCCTCAGGCAAAGTTAGCACTCACCTCTTTTGAAGTACTTGTCACATTGTATTGTGATATGTTATTTCCACCTGGGACCTTGGGAGCAGAAAGGACATCTGATGACCTTGAATAGTACCTGGCACATAGTAGGAGATAAAGTAATGAATGCGTATATGCCACATCACTGAATCATCCTCATGCTTTCAACCATCTCCGGTATAAAGTAAATTACTCAAACCAATGTAATAAACTGTAATTAAATTCTAAATAGCAAAACAAGATATAAAAATATGTATTTCTCTTTTTTTTCTATTGAGATTCTATGGCAAGATGAGTGTTAACAGTTCACATCTGTACATTCAGACTTTAAACAAAATTCATATTCCACATCTATCCTTTTTACGTATCCCCTTTTTACTAGTTGTTTCATTTTCCAGCCTTCTCCTGTTTTTGCTGATTTTCTCTTCTTTTTTCTTCATATTTTCTGAATGTTTTTGTTTCATAGGTTCTGATTGTTTCCCCCAATCTCTTCCCTGCAACTTCCTTTTTAATCTATTACTCTATTCCAAACATCTTAAATGAGCTCAATACACTCAAGTTGTTTCAGGGGACCTGCCTTTAGGAAGCACTGCTAATGGCGATATTATAACCTGACTTTAGTGCAAGGTGCCTTCAGGCATCCACATGGTATATTGTGGTTAGACTGTTTTGCACTCCCCATTTGAGAAACCTCACATTGTCTTTGCAGTCTTGGAAGGGCGGCACCAATAATATCATATATGAAAACAGCATATTTTTGTTGCTTCTGTTTGAGGAAAGTACACCTGCCTAACGGAAATATTTTTAACTTTGAGCTGCTAATAAAAAAAAGGCAGCTACCATCTTTCTTTTACCTACTCTAAGACTAGAATAGTGAGGCAAACTATCAACAGTATAAGAGACACCTAATTGTTCCTTTGGCTTTGCGCATTGCACATGTTCCTCTGCTATTCCACCTCCAAAACTTTGTTAATAAAAAAGTGAGAAGTATAGATCAATGAATCACTACAATGACTGATATTTTTACATCGGAACCAAAGTCTGCTAGAAACTTAATGACATGTTATCACTTCCTTTCCTCTCCTCAGTGTTTTTCTTTTAAGTGCAGACTAAAATTTAGATATATGATTGTATAAGATAAGTGACAGTTATTTAGAACAATATTTTTTAAATTTCTGAAATAAGCATTGGGATCACAGAGAAGATTTTCCTAGTAAGTCTTGCAATATCTTCCTCTTTGTGAATTTTGGCGAAAAAATCAGTCCAATGCACTGAATATACTTTGGATATACTTTCTATATCTAAAATATAATTTTCTGTAATATTACATTTCTCAAATGAAGAGAAGTGGCCTGATTGAATATGGCACTCTTGCTAAAAATGTTAACTCATAGTGAGGATGTGAAGAAATAATTCTAATGAGTCTATGGGTCAGATGAATTGGAAAAAGAAAAGAGAGCAAATGTGGATCGAAACAGTTGCTAATTTTCCTTTTAGGTCTTTGTGTTGTGTGCTGCCAAATTGAGATGATGAGAAGCCATTTTCATGCGACTGGCACATCTGTAATGTGTGTGTGTGTGTGTGTGTGTGTGTGTGTGTGTGTGTGTGTGTGTGTTAGGGTGGGAGGGGTGGAGAAGTTTGTGTATCTAAAGTCTGTTTTTCTATCGGTGATATGAAATATTCTCTTCATGAATCAGCACCTCCCACTTGCCCTAAAGGTGGAGTAGCTGTTAATCCAATGCATTGTCTCCTCTTTCAGCTGGTGAGCAAGGGCAGTGGGAGGCAATATGGCTAAAGGGAGGAGACACTGAACAAACAATGGCCCAGCACCCGATCTTGGTGTGAGTGGGTGGTAGGTGCTGGGAGCAGCAAGGCTGGTGCCCAGTCATCACATGTGGTGCTGAACAACCACCAACTGATCCCAGAAAGGAAGTGGAAAGATAACTAAACATACACTGGAGTTCATCGGCAAAACCAGGACATTTCATCCTATAAGGATACCGGTAACTAAGGGAATGGTTTCAATCATGGTTTTCTTTAAACATATTTATGAAAAGGCTCGCACTTAAGCTCCTGTCATTTAGATTTGTCTGGCAAATATAAAACAAAATCAGCTGCTTGTCCATTTAGAGCACTACCATGGTTACGTTTCTTCCAATTTATCAGTCTTACATCAATGACTTGCTGTAGGAAGTCATGTGTTTACAGTTTTACGGCTTTCTAGCTTTATACAGCAGAAACAATTTTACACACCTGCTCCATTGTCTTTATTGTCAATGTATATTTGTCAGCCATTCTGATTCAGCCTGCTCTCTTTCTAGCCCTCCTCCAGCTAAATGACATTTATATTGTTCTGTTACCAACCTCTATTGAAATCCAAACTAAATAACCATTGCTTACTTACTAGAAATTCTCTTCTTTCCTTTTCTGCATTTTTCATGTTATTCTTTTTGTTTCTTTAATAACTCAACCTCTTTTCTTTTTTCTTTCCTCCATCTTTATCATTTTTCCAGGCAGTTAAACTTCACTTTGATACCTTTATGCTTTGTGTTCTGTATCACAGACTTAAAAGTAAAGGATGTATTTGTTTTTAAACATGAGTTGATGATAAGTCCTTATTTCTTCTGCATCTTCTAACATCCTGTACCCCAACTCTCACTATAGACAATAGATTAGGAATGTGTATTTACAGTGATTGTTGTCTATGTAAACATTGGTGATTATATTCATTTCTTCATCCAAAGTAAACCACAAGAAAGATTTTAACCAGATAATTAGGAGTTAAGATAGAATACAGCATTTGAAAGCAGTTTGTTTAGCTATCTACATCTTCATCTTTACATATCATCTCAGTTTCCCTGTCTTCTAAATGAAGGGTGAGTGTGCTAAACTTCACAAAAGTACTAAGAGGTTGATGTTTGTGAAATACGTGGAGATCTATGATCAAAGATACCATATTTGTATAAGTTGGTGTGATATTATCAAGAAAAACTCAAAAAGGAGTCAGGATTAATCTGATTGAATTAATCAATATCTTCTATATCTGCTGTGAAGTTCCAAACTTCTGATCTCTTGGAGTTTTCTCTCTCAATCCTAGAGTCTGTTTCTGGATGCTGGAGAGGATTAAAGAGTAGGTCATGGAATTACAAACAGAGGACATGTGACGAATATTGGTAAGCGCTCAGGTGATAGATTGGAACAGGTTTGCAGGGCATGTTCTGTGGGTGACTGTCCAACAAAGCCACCCAGCAGACCTGTTGTGTATCACATCATGTCAGCCCTAATGTTCATGGTGGCATTTATTATGCCATATTAATAGTCTTTCCACCAAACTTATCCCAAATGGCCAACAAGGACTTTGATCCATACTGAACAGAATCTGACTGAAATGATGGCTTTCCAAAAGATTCCCAAGTCACTTAAAGAGTGGGGACAGGGGTATTTAGGTGGCCTGGAGTCTCAGAGGTGAAGACAGACTGACAGCACAGAGATAAGTGAATCAAAAATTATACCTAGATTTAATGTGTTGCAATTGCAGAGGAATACCATCAAAACTTAAGACTGCGCATGCAACAGGTTCAGCACAAATAGTGGCAAAATGAGTTTCTCCATTTATTTCCCACTTGGTGTCTTTCATTTTGATTGTAAAGGTCAGAGCTAGTATGGATGCACCAGTTTCCCCTGTGTTCTTACAGAAGTGTCCAGAGACCCATTTCTGCTCAGGCAATAAGCAGAATTACAGACATATTTTATTAAGAGTAGCCACCCTAGTTCATGATTCTCAAGCCTGGTGCATTATAATCATACATAAATCTGTTAAGAATATATTTTGCCAGAGTTTATCCTCAAATTTAAGTCGAGCCATGGTCTCTGGGAGTTTGAAACTCTTCATAGCCACACTGTAGCAGCCAGCCTTGAGCTGGGCAGGAGGTCCACAGTTGGAGGAAGCTGCACCCTTGGTCTGCTGTCAGTGAGATAAGGATAGCCTAACTGTCCCTAAACTTTTTGATTTCATTAACCTCTTTGAGAATCAGATAAAAGCTGATTCTTCCCAGGAGAAAAATGCTCTTTTTTTTTGTTTTTTGTTTTTTTGGGGTTTTTTTCGTTTGTTTTTTTGTTTGTTTTTGTTTGTTTGTTTGTTTTTGTTTTTGTTTTTGTTTTTTTGTAGAATTGTAGATAATCGTCATTCCTTTCCAGTCATCTATGCTGAGAAAATCCAAACTGAAGTGTGAAGTCTAGCCCCTTTCTTCTCTAGTCCCAAGTTTTAGCTTAGCTCAAGTATTTTTTTATAGGCTGTTTTATTTTCTAAATACTTATTTTAAGTGATCAATTTTTTTTGTTGTTTAATCTGATGATGTGTAATCAGCCCCTTCACACATCTGTACTTAAGTCCTCCACAAACTCACATGAGTACTTTGGAAAACCATGATGCCTTCCCATACACAATAGAACATGAAGATCTTTCACCCCTCAAGGGAGGACATTCTTAGTACCTGTACATTTAACTCGGTAGCTTCAGAAGATCATGTATGTAAAGTTAAATTGATGGTGAAATTTAGAAATCAAGATTTTGTGTGCAGATAGCCTTGATTTTCCCATACCATCTTCAGGGAGTTACAGCTCCAAGTAAGCCACATTCCAGGAGAAGCTTCCAAGGTTTGAATGCTTTGTGGTGAAGCCCCATTTTGCTCTGCCCCTACATAGTTCTCCGATAGGCTGAAGCTCTGTCAGATCTGGCACAATGACCTGTTTATTCCATGCTAGGTACAGAGCACTTGGCCACAGAGTGCTTATTAACTGAATGAATGCCACAGATATACACAGAAAGGAAAATGAAGGATCGGCTCACTGTTTTAGGCATCTGATCAGTTTGATTGATTTTCTTTACCAAGTTGATGCCTATATCTGCTGTGTTCTCAGCCATAATGTAGTTAAGCTTCTCAGGAATATCCACATGGACAAATGTTTTTCCCTGTCTGGTGGAAGGTAGGAGTATAAAGCAATGTTTAGAGACAAAGTCAACTTGACAGGCATGCTGGAGGTAAACAGCATGACTTCTGCAGGAATGGTGGTGACAAGCAGTGATTCTTGGGAAGCCTCCAGTTGCAACATGGACTCAAACCTCAGGGGTTTAGGCAATATAAAAATAATTTTTTAATATCCGAGTTCATTTACATTGTGAGCTTGTATGCTTTGCTTTGCGGATTAATGTTATCATTTTATATACATGCGCATTTTTTATTGACTATTTACAGAAATAATTCTGCAGTGAAGCCGAAAGCTGTTACTTGAGGTGCAAACTCTCCATTTTTCAGTGCTCACAGAAACAAGTTCTTGCTTTAAGAAACAGAGAGGAGTCAAGGCCTTAGGCTAAAAATATGTGTTTCTACACAATTGAGAGGCGGGCAACAAGTCCCCTTGCTGAGGTGTTGGCCTTTGTCGAAGGTATGGGGTTGGCCTCTGCTGCCTTGCATCTCCACGATTTCTCCAGCACAGAGCCTCTTTGTCACTTCTTACAACTGTTCTGGGAGCATTATCTTCTCTATCTTCATTTCAGATGGGAAACTGGGGCACCAAAAGGCCCACTCACTTACCTAAGGTCACACACACTGTGTAGTAGTGGCCCAGCCGGTTTCCAGACTCTGGTTCCCCATTAATCCTTCTTCTCTTTCCTCCAGGGTCATGTGTTCCAAGTCACCTGGAAACTTTGCCTTCTGCCCCTTGGCGATCAGGGACACCTGCTGTCAATATTTCAGCAAGTTCCCTCTGCTGCAGCAGTAAAAGCTGGCTGGCACTTTGATTCCTTGAAGGTCTTCCCTGGCCTTTTCTCGGTGCAGCTTTTCTTTGTTGCAGTGGGTGTGTTTGCACCTACTTAATGACCTGAAACTATAAACGAAGGGGTAAGAGTCAGTGATATGTTCATAGGACATAAACCTGTCCTGTCTACCTGCAGAGTTGAGGCACTGTGAACCATTCTCATGCAGGGAGTTAATTATACAGCTCTCCCCAGTGCTTCTGAAGATTTATCTACAAGTGGGTGGAGTCCTGGCCCAGCTGGAGCTCATCACCATATCACTTGACAATGACTCTTTGTCCTTTTAGTGTGTGACTAGCACACATTTTACTTACCACATAAAAAAGTCTTCTTGAGCAATGTTTCTGGTTTATGTTTAAAAGAAAAATTAAAGCTATGACATGCAGCACAGTAACATGTGACTACTGGTGGCTTTTTCAAGTGACAGTATTCTTCCCCTGGGGCTCAAAGAAATGTTAGCAAGACCCAAAGACCTACCTGGCAGTCACTGTCCTTTCTTCAATGTGCCCAATACCTTATTTATACCTAAGTCGTAATATTGTTAATATCACACTTCATTATTAATACCAGACTTCATTACACTTACTTATCTCTGAGCAGTTTAGACTTGGACTCATCCTGTGTGGTGTGTTTGTCCTTGTCGCTGTCACTGTACAGACAATGCCCCCAGAGGGGTTCCAACTGCAGGCCTATTCCTCAGTTCCCCCTTCCTTCTTCATCTGCCTTTCTCTTCTCTGAATATGCCTTACAGTTGGCTGGGAATGCTGCCTCTCAAAGAATGACATTTCCAGCATCCAGTGTTTCCCTTTCGACCTGTGAGACATAGAAAGATGCCACATGTTGTTTCGCATATTTCTGTGAACAAATGGCTTGCTCTTTATGGCCCTCCAAGCCTAAGGAGGGTATCGATTGTCACCTTTCCCACTTGGTACTTCTGAATGTTTCCTCTCTCTGCCATTTAAATTGGATGAGCAATGTATTTGTTTATTCTTATTTTATCTTTTTTATACCTTATTTCAGAAAATGTAATTACTTGGGTTTAGTAAGGTCTCAGCTTACTTTGTGAAATCTTTGTGCAATAACAGAGTTGATACTGGAAAATATTTTTCTTTCTGCAGTTAAAGCAGAAATGATATTAGGGCCTCATCCCTGCCCAATAAAAGACTATTTTCTCAATAATATATTTAAAATACTAGTAAAATATTTTAGCTACACCCAGTTATATATTAAAATTGTTTTTTCATGGAAGCACATGTCCTGAGTTCCAAATCTGGGTGCTAACAACGCATATCTTTCAGAAAGAGTGGAGTGGGCAGGGAAGGACAGGCGTCCCAGCTGAGATTCTCTACCCAGAGCTTTGTGTGGTCGACATCTGTGTGGGAGCAGCCCTGGGGAGACCACTTCCAGTCAATGCCTTTCTCCTGGACAAAGTAAGAGGGCTCTGAAACAGAGCCTTTGAGAAAGTTGTCCTCTCAACTACATGGCTGTTTAATCTATCCTTAAAGCCTTTTCTGCCCCTTCTATGAGACCTAGAAATGTTTATAAGCAACAGATAGGTAGATGGATGGAAAGATAGACATATATTTTTTTTTAATCACAATCTTTTCAGCCCATATTTTGACCTCGAAACTTTATGACTTGGTTTTGCTTTCTTAAAGTCACTTGAAAAGTATTGTTAGCAGAGACATGGTTCTAGTGGGCACAATGGAGTTGTAATTTTAATTCCTTCTATTCCCAACCAATAATAATATTGAAATTGGGGGTAAACAGCGTTTGAGAGGTACTGAAACTTGAGATTCACTTAACTGCTAAAATACTACTCTGTTGTCCACAAACCGCCAGTTATAAATATTTCTATGCCCAGTTAACAGTAAGAAGATTTGGAAGGTTGTAATCTAGGAAGTAATAAGAGATGCCAAGTGTTTCCTTGCCTTGCCTAATATTTACATGAGAGTTGCATTTAAAATAATTTTCTTGGGTTAAATATCTGTTGGACAGAGTAATGTCCAATCTTAAAAGATAATTGTGCACGATGCTTCAAATTAACACAATATAAAGAAGTCATTAAAAATTGCATTCATTCAGAACTAGAATAACTCAAGGAAATGTTTGAGATGAAATGTTGAGTGAAAAAAGCAGTATTTAAGAATGCACACACAGTATGATTACAACTATATAAGAAAACCTACACACAGGTGAGAAAAATTTGGAAGGAAATAATCATTTAACCATGTTCCTTAGATATCCCTTGTGTTCCAGGCCTCATTCCAGCATAAATGTTAACACTGACTATGTTTTGCTGATGGGCTTATAAGGGGGCTTTCCCCCTAACATTCTATATTTTCCAGATGTTCACTGATGAGCATATTATTACCTTAAAGTGAAAAGAAAAAGAAACATCTTAATCGCAGACCTCAGGGTTGTTCTCACCAGTTAAAATAAAGAAAAGCATGAGGAAAGAAACAATATTTTTCACAAGGTCTCAGGTTAGAACAAACTCTTTCCCTCCTGGCCTTCCGCCTCTTCAGTCCACCTCATGAATATCCCTTGAGTGCAGCACCTTCCTTCAACGTGCCACCCTTACCTCCCACTTGTATCCCTGGCACTCCCCGACCCTCCCCGCTCACCTCAGAGTCATCAGCTGCGAAGTTGCCAAAACGCTTCTTTTTAAAGCTCAAATTTTACTATGTTCCTCCTGGTTTACCTCCCTCCAGGTGAACTCCATTGCTCATGAGGGCCTTCCTGCCTCAGCACCCACCCTTCTGTCCCTATCTGACTCTGCCCGGGATACTGGGAAGGTCCTGACACATCCTAGGACTTCGATGTGACAGTCGTTCCCTTCACCACCCCAGTTCCAAACTGTTCTGGAGCTATGTTCTCCTCCCTAGTCCCAGGGTCTCAGATTTGCTGGTACTTGAGAAGCTCCCTCAACTTCCCAAGCTTGAGTGAGGTGTTCCCTCTTCCATTCTTCTGTACTACCTGTCCTTCTTCTCAGGTGGCACTTACCACCCTACATAGTCCACAGTTCCTTACCAAGGATTTCAAAATCCAGAAATCTCTAGAAAATCAAAACTTTTCTCATAATCCATCTGGCAGCGAAATCTGGCCTGAACTGATAAAGACAATTCACAGTCTGTCTTTATATTATTTATTGTGAATATTCAAAATTTCATGCTTTTTTTGCAGAAGAAATTTTAATTTTGCTGAAGAAATATGAATATGTTTGATTATGGGGTGCTGCCCAGACATTGCTCGTGGTGTTAAGAAGGATGAGGCTAGGATGACCACATATTCATCCAACTTTTAAGATTAAAAATGGGCAGTGGCCTGGTACAATACCAGGACAAGTATAAATGGGGATTATTTTAGACAGATCAGAGTAAATGTTCACCTGTATGCACCAACAATGTCACATTTGTCTCCTAGAAGCCACAAATCTAAATTCCAAAATGCTGCCTAAAGTTCTCACATAAGGGATTGTGCACTTATGTTCTACTTGCTGGTTTCTATGTCTCTCTCTCCTCCACACTATTTTAAGCTCTTTAAGTATAGGGAAAGTGTTTAATTTCATTTATATCCCCAATGCCTTACTAGACACATAATAAGCTATCAGTATTTATTTTTCGAATGGAATTTAAATATTCATCACTTTGCCTTTTAGTAGTACCTAATAACTGATACAGAAAACTTCTCCACAGGCTTTGTCCATGAGTGTTAACATTAAATGCTATAATACCAAAACCGTGTATACTCAGCTCCCTCAAATGACAGAAGAACTGTTCTCATGTCCAGATGGCCCTAATATTAAACTACAAAGCAAGCTCTACATAGGCAGGGGCTATGTTTAATTTATTTACTTTCCATTGATTTATTTATCTTCTCACACATGGAAATAATAACAACAATAAGGTAGCATTTACTGGGCACATATTATGTACTAGACCTTATGCTAAGCTCTTCTTGTGAATTTTCTCATTGACTCTTTTCAGTAGCATTCTGTGGCAGACATTTTCATCCACCTCATTCACCTGTCCAGGCCATCTTCCTTCAGGGGAGTTCCTTTAATTTCCTGACTTTCTTTCTAGCTAGGTTCACCACTTCAATCCTCTTCCTTCAGCACACCATCTCAAATAGAACTGCTACATTCACCTTCCTTCTTCACAGGCACATTCTTGCCCAGTTACCTACAATGATTCCCATTTGCCCATCCCATGTAGCCCACAATACTCTGCCCAACCTTCAGAACGCTCCAGAGTCTGATTTTCCTATTAATGCATCTATCCTCTGTACCAGGCAGAGCTGTCCCTTCACCCTTCACAATTCCCCACTCCTGGAATCTTCTGTGCCTTTGCCCAGACCTGCATTACCCCTTGGAATGCTCATTCTCCTTTCATGCCCCTATTATGTTTAGAGCCAGCAGCACAAATTTAACACTCGTAAACAGCCTTTTGTTGTTGGTTGATTCTATCATCAGTCCCCTTAGCAAAAATGTTAACTTGTCAGAGTAGAGAACCATGTTTTATCTTCCATGGTGCCTGGCACTGTGACAAGCAAAGGTATGATAGGTGATTAATACTGTGATTGATGTGGCCTTAGGAAATCAGGGTGCAGTGATATTCAGAAACATTTTTTGCATGAGAGGATCACTTCCTTATACTCATTTTTATGAGAAATCTATGTCAAAGGTGAAAGAAAAAGAAGAGAGAGATATGATGACTTCAAGTCCTAAAACAGAATCTAAAAATCAAATTACAGAAGTCCTGTAACCGACTTCACTGCACGTGAAAAAAGCCTTGGCATTATAGCTGTCTGTAAGCTTAGAGTAAATCAAGAGAGTGTTATGGGATCCTCAAAGTGCAGTTCTGCCCTGGTCCACTTTAATGGCAATGTGATGCTCAGGAGGAGCGTCAGTGTCCACACAGACAGAGACACACACACGCACAGACACACTCCATCTCCTTGCTCCTAGGGCAGAACACAGCCACACAGGCACCAACAGACACACTTAGAGAGAACGGCCTGCGTGCAGCCCACTGAATTACTTAGCGTGGGAAAGAGGACTTTATTTCATTTATACAAAATAGTTTTTAATGGACAGGAAAAGTCATATACAAAAGCAACCTTTAAAAACATTTTTTGAATGAAAGTTTCTAAATACTTGAGCTACAGACTCCCTTTTGGTATGACAAGACATGTTTGGATATGTTACATTATCACGTTAGGGTGGAACTGGAGATAAGAAAGGTGAACTCAGGTAGCAACTGCCTGCCTTAAGAATATTTACAAACTATCAGTTAAAACATCTGTTCTCCCTGAGGAAGAGGGAGGGGAGAGGAGAAGGAAGAGGGAGGAGAGGAATTGAGAGAGGAACTGAGGGAAGGAGAGAAAGAGAGAGGGAGAGAAGAAAGTCATAAACAGCACTGTCCATACCTGCTTACATTTTCCCCATCTTGCCCTGCTTGGGCACCAGCTCAGTCATTCGGCAGGAGTTATCAGGGAAGGAGCTCACTACACACACATTATCCTTATACTTAGGAAAGGTTTCAGTTTTCTCAACCAAAATATATTGCCGCAGATGTAACTCAGGGCATACTTTTTATTTCACACTTCAACTTGTCTTTGCATATGTGGACTCTGATCCAACTGAATTAGGAACTTGTCCATGGATAGCAATCTGGAACACGAAAACCAGCAGTCATAAGTCAACGTAAATGATTGTCTCCCCTCTTAGTGTGGCCTGGGACAGAGTTGTCACAGAGACAAAATAATTTTTCATAAGGAAGTGATTTCCCCCAGGGTCAACAGAAGGGCAGTGAGGCTGTGTGTCTAGATGCAATTCGGTGTTCTTGAGCTGTAACACCCTAAGAGCTTACGGCTTAAAGGCATCAGCCTGGAAACCTCCAGAAACCTACCCCTGGTAGTTCTTAAGCCATCACTCCCCTAAATTCACCATAGGCAGACACCACGCTAATTGACAATACTGTTAATCCCACCATGGCTATGGGATTAGCAGAGACAGAGAAGGACAGAGAATGAACGATCATATATATGCCTGTCTTCATTGTGGCCTCTCTCAGAAACCTTTTTTTTTTTTTTTTTTTTTTTGTCTTCTTCCCTAGGGTTCATGTTTCAATAATTTCAAGTGCTGTTGGGAGCCAGGCTGCCCAAAGTCAGAGGAAGCCCCTCTCCTGAATATAGAAACGACTCAGACCTGTAAAGATAAATGTTGTTCCTGACATTGCCCAGGGGACTCAGGTTCTAGGAACTGGAGACAATAGTATAATCCTTTCAAAACAGCTAGCGCTTTGCTCACTTTACCAAGATAGATAAAGAAAGTTAAGAAGTTAAGACGTCTTGTGATTAGGTAACTCCCACCTAAATCTACATGTTCCCTCCCTTAAACCTGCCCCTATATATGTAACCCCCCTACTTACCATAAACGAGACTTGATCAGAAAGCCTGTCTTGTCTCTATTCTTTGCGCCTCTTGTCCCCCTTCTCCTTCAGTCCTAGGACCTCCGTTGACTGTCCCACGGGCCGGGACAAAGTGCTACCTTTTTTAGTGCTCCTTTCCCTACTTTCCTAACTATTCTCCCGCCCGCCACAGTGAAATTATAAAACATAATCGTTGTTAGGAAATGGCTCAGCACATTAACCTCTTGAGTGGGTAAAGGGTGATTTTGATTCAGATTTTAGGTGAAAGAGTGGAGGGCACTATAATGTTTCGGTCCTGACTCTGCCACCAGCTATATATTTTTCTAGCTTTGCTGTGCCTTAGTCTCTTCATCTATAAAACCTAGGAGTTGAACCAGAAGTTCCTACTGTTTTGAATGTCTTTAATTCTGTTAAAGATTCTCCAGCAGTGCCTAAGCTAAGCTATATCATTATAGATAGTCAGACCCACGCTACTTTTGTTAAAACATGAGATTGTGCCAAGTGTTGCTGAGAAAACAACACTGACCATGTTGCACTGCGTACCTTTCTTCAGAATCTATCTGGTATTAAAGGGGGGATTGTGGTTTCAAAGTTGATAATACCCCAGAGAGCTATGTGTTATTTAAAAAGAATCTCTCATACCCCCAACTCAAAAGTCTTAGACTCTTGAGATTTTATAATATCATATCTCCCTATAGAAGCCAAACTCCCATGTTGTGAATCAGCTTTTAGCCACTTTGGGAAAATCATTCTCTCTGAATAAGAACATGTTTTGCTCCAAATAAAATTGTCATATCTGTCATCAGTAAGCCAAAATAATGTTTTTTAGAAATTTACTTTAAGTTTACAGAAATGGAAGAAATATTTATAAAGGTATGAAAATGAAGAAATTTATAAGTAAGTTTATTCATTACTTATAATTAATATTTATATAAAATTTAAAAATAATAAGACTTCTGCCCCAGTGAACTTAGATTTGATGGCCTAATGTGTGGAATTAGAATGGAGTAAGTTGTTTCATTTTTAATTTCGTCATCACAGAATACAAGAGAACATAAGATGTTACTAATTTCTCATAAATTCGAATATATATCCTTTAAATTGTACAAACTATTTTTAAGTTCAAAAATTGCCTTACTTAGGGAACGAGGTTGTCCTGTGGATGACTGAGAGAGACTTTCAAAGTAGATGTGGATCTTACACTTGAAAACCAGTCAGTAGGCAGTATTTAATCACGGAGGGAAACAGTAATTTATAGAGAAGCAGAGATTGAAGGACAGGACTTTTATTTCATATTCCTTGGGAAGAAAACACCTAAAACATTCACAGTGAAAGAAGAGTCACCTGTGTTTTAGAATCATAAATACAGTTTATGTGAAGAATTGGGGTCAGTTGGTTAATTATAACCCAAAACTTAGTAAACACAGTTTACCCCTTTAACAGAATGATGTCCTCCACTACATCCTCCTGCCGAGTGCCCCACTCTTGAAGGGTCATGGTCAGGTGCCTGGTGGTGTTACCAGAAAATCTGCCCAGGATTTCGTTCTTTGCTATTATGATTTATGGACAGGATAAATTACGCTGACCCCTCTCCTTGACTCCTGCCTCTATTCGTCAATGATCTTTTAAAGTACAGTAACAGTCTCAGGTTTCAAGAATGGGGATGGGATGAATTTTTGTGTCTCGGGCACATATGTGCCTGGAGTCCAGTGATAGGCAGTAACTCCTGCAAGATGCTGCCCATAGGTAGAAATGAAAGGCCTCAGCGAGTGTTGTGCTGGCATCTCTGTCTGTCATAGAATATTCATCAAAGAGAACTCAAGTCTGCAAAACACCAAACATAGATACTGTTGCCCTGTGTCTCCATCTTATTCCTAAAATCAGTGTCCCTGATATCCAGGCAGTCTTTAGTTCATTTATTTATTTTTTTGTCTATCCATAAGAATTTAAAATGTGATATAGTATCCTTCCTGTGCAGCTTCTGACTGTTCAGAGTGAGTAGGAGCCAAGAGACTATACATCTGCTTGTTTTCTTGCCCCAAGGGAAAAGCTAATAATTTGGAGTTCATGAAACTTATTCCAGGCTCTCCCTTCTCCTTCAGCTTTAACTGATACTGGGGAAGTCCATTTGATCTGAACAGCAAACTTTCAATTTTCGATTTTCTTCTTTTGTAACGACATGAAAATGAAATCAAATGGTGCCGATAATATTCCAGGAAGCATAAAAATTAAATTCAGAATAAAAATACAATCTTTCAAAGAGTAATTGAAAATAAAAGTGAGAAGTTTTCTTAAATAATCAAACAAAAATTTTATACTCAGATAAATTTAAAGATTTTTTTATTAAAGAAATATTTATTCTATACATTGTAATATTTCTGCCACATCATTAAATACAAAATATTTCAAATTAAATAGTAGCTTCTGAGTGAGTCTTTGAATAAATGGACAAATAGATAAACTGTGATGGATCTGGTTTTTGTGAGGGTTTATACATTGGGGGCCTCCCTTATAGAAAAGAATGCAAACATATCTCACTTTTGAAAGTGTTTTTTACAGACGCATAGGCCATGTGAACTGTTGCCTTGTAAGTGTACTTGAGGGTGCTGAAGCCTGTTACATCGGCCTGCCTGCTTCTGTATGTAAGGAAGCAGCCCATGCTGCACTGCTGCACCTGGGTGTAAGGGAGATGCCAGCTAAGGCACAAGGATTTTTATAACAAGGAGCTGGAGGATCAGCGTCAGAGAAGGAGATGTGATGACAAAAGCAGTGGTTAGAGTTATATGAGGAAGGGGCCACAAGCCAAGGAATACAGGTTCCTCTAGAAGCTGGAAAAGGTGAGCGAATAAATTCTCTCCCCTGAAACCTCCAGAAGTAAACAGCCCTGCCCACACACAGAACTGGACAGGATGAGTGTGTGTTCTTTTAAGCCCCTAAGTCTGTAAGAATTTGTTAGGAAGCCTAGGACACAAATAGGAATTCCATGACTCCAGCATTTCCTTTCCAGCCTCCTCCAACACACCTCCCACTGTGGAGCCATTTCTGAAAACCCATCCTGGCAGCCCCATGCCTTATATCCTGTTAGTCCCTCCTCAGCTTCTCGCCTCTGGCTTCTTTTCTCCTTTCCTACTTCCATTTTATTTTTCTTTTCTCTGTGTTTATTCCCTGACTAGTTCTTTCATGGAAGAACAGCACAGAAGGTTACACTTCTGGAACCCTTAAGGCAACTTCTCTTATTTAAAAGGTCTGGGTGTGCGCTTTTGAAAAACAGACAGAGATGAAGATAGACTAAATGGAGCCTATTGAGCACATGGGATTAACATTTTTTAAAGGTCCTATCTCTGATAGGACCTTTAAAAATAGAGATTAGGAGCTTTTATCACTTTATGATTGTAGACTATTGTGAATGTGTGCCCGTGAATCCTGTGAATCCTCATAGCACTGTCTATTCAGGATACTTTTAGAATTTCCATTTGGCCAGGTGACAAGAAAGCATTCACAATCCTAAGGAGTAACTTTATCTGCTCCTTCCTGAGGAAATGTGCACCCCCACCACAAAAGAAAAAAAAAAAAAAGGAAACCAGGCCCCAGAGTGCCACGGAGGCAGCACCTCCACCATGACACTTCCCTGTGTCCCCAGTCACGGCAGCACACAGCCTTTCTCAGTGCTAGACGCTGTTGCACTGATTGCTTTCCCATCTCAATTCCAGCTTTGTCTATTTGATTTAAAATGGCAACCCTTAGTCAGGAGAGCCGTAATTTCACCTCTTTTTCTAATAAGCAGAGTCCCCAGAGATAAAAGAAGCTACCACAAAGTACTCAACTCTCTGGAAACAGAAGACAGACTGCTGAACTTGCTTGCAAGGAGGGGTGTGTTCTTCCTGATGTGCGTGCATGTTTTTACCACACAGAGGCAGTGGGCAATTTGGGAAAACTGAGGTTACAGTTAAAAGATCTCAGTTCTAACTTCATAGGTGTTGCCCACTTATTCCAGGCCTCGTCTACAGTGATATTCACATTTATCATATATAAATACGGCAACGTATGTACATGTGCATATATACACAAAGCTAAAGTATACACTAACCAAGATAAACTGTGTTTGCCAGGGCTTTAATCTCCTCGGGAGGCTGTTATTACTGGAGTCAGGCCCCAGAGCACCAGCTGAGGAGAGGAAACTGGATTCTGGGGTCTGGGAGGAATATCTCTTTGTCTACCCTTTCCTTTTTAGAGCACATGCTTAAATAGCATTCACATGTGGCCAGAAATGATGCAATATGTATGACTTGTCCCTGATGCCTCTCTCATCAGTGTGGTACTTTTCGGAGATACTTTACACTTGATAATCTCTAGGTAATACTGAATTACAAGGGAGCAGGAAGTGCTTTCACAGGATTTTCGCCGTTCGATTTGAGTAATCAAAACTGGAAGTTATTGATAATGTTCAAAGGAAAAAAGTTTTCTCACATGAGCTTTCACATTTTTATTTTACTTGGCATCTAGTCTAACTGATGGTCTAGACCAATAGTTCTCAAATTTAAGCAAACATTAGAATATTCCAGAGGCTTATTAAAACTCAGATGCCTGGGTCTCATCTCCAAAGCTTCTGACTCATCAAGTCTGTGTTATTGGCCCCAAATTTGCTTTTATAACATATTCTTATGGGATACTGATGCTGTTGGTCTGTAGACCACTCTTTGAGAACCATCAGTTTAGAACATTGGGTTACAGAGGTCCACAGTTTTTGCATTAGTTTCCGCTTAGAAACCAATTATAAGTTGCTTTTTGGTTGTTTTTGTTTGTTTTTTTATTTGTTTGTTTTAAATTACTAGTTCAGCTTCTGCTACTGAAGGGTAACCAGTCATTCTAGTTTGCCCAGGACTGAGGGGGTTCTTGGGACACACAATTTGTAATGCCGAAACTGAGAAAGTACTGGACAACCTGGGAGGAATGAGCTGCCTCCGTTACTGATCCAACTCCTCGAACTGCTTTCCAAAATGGCTCAGTTAAGGTACTTACACAGAAAGGCCCTTTTCAAATGGCTCCCTCCTCCCACTAGAAAGACTGTGGATGTGCTACCCCTGGATTTCATAGGCACCGTAGTAGAAATGGTGACACTTAGAACTTGAGTGATACCTGCCATCTAAGCATTGCAGTGATCTTTAGAGATGTTAATTAAACCTAATGAGTATGTAGGAAATATAAATATGCTGACTTGCGGCATTCAGTCTCACATGGCAAAACAGCTATTATAGTCTTGAAAAAACAGGTACATTGAAGGGTACCTACTACGTGAGAGACATACTACTATGCATTTTCTGAGCAGTAGCTTGTTTCATTCTCACTGCAGCCCTACCAAGTAATTATCATTATTTCTGTCTTGCAAAAGTGGTTGCTTAAAAGGACTATTATATACCCCAGGGTCACAAATGGCTGAGACACAGGTCAAATACTTATTCTTTTACCACATGACCCTAATGAACATTAAATCTGAGTCTTTTTTATAGTAAACACTATTCTTCTAACCACTACATTCTTTTATTTTATTGGCGATAAATGCTTTCTGGAGTAGAGGGCAGTGGGCTAAGCATGGAGATGCCTGGACTTTTGTCCTGCTTTTTTAAACTACTAGCTATATAACTGGGATCAAGTCGCGTTTTTAAGCCCTCTAAGCCTCACTTTCCTCATGTGTAAAATGGGGATAATAAATGCCTCCCCTGCCTTCCACCTTAGCTTGTCTTGAAGAGCACTAGAAATACGGTTTGTGAAGCTGTTGGTAACCTGTCAAAGTGGTAAACGAATGTGCCTGTACTTATTAAGCCTTCTGTGATTCCAAAAGAAAGATTTGGCACATCAGATTAAGGAATATTTACTTAAGTGGAGAAGAAACAAAGCAAATTAAAGTAGCCATTATTAGCAAAGAACACAGAAAAATTCACAGGGGGAAATGGTTCCTTAGCTGGTTTTACAAGGATTAGCAATTTATGTGAACTGACCCTGAGCAGCCTGTCAGGAAAATGGCCCTGGCCAGCGAGGAGAGGGGCAGGGGAGCGGGGAGCAGGCTGCTCTCTTCATGAAACATTCTTTTGCAAGACACAGATTACAGGTGTGCAGTAGTAGGTCAGGCCTGAGCTGTCACTTCCTCAGTGTTAAAGGGTCTCATTACATTTCATTACAGTTATTTTCTTTTTGCTTAAAACATTAGGAATTCTAGAGTACTGAACCAAGAAGATTATAATCATCCTTTTGTGAATGTGTTTGCTTCTGCCTCTCTCTTTTCTTTTCTTCTGTCCTTTTCTGTGTGTGCATAGATTCGACTGCCTGTAACTTCATCGTCTAAGTTAAATCTTGTCCTCTCATTTCTTCCAGCATTGTTTTTATCAAAGCTTCAACTCAATAACAAAAAAAAAAGTGTGTGATTGTCTTTCAGGTTCAGCTCACTTATGGGGCCATGGGCTCTCCTCAGCACTGTTCGTTCTCAGAGCTGAATCACAGGGTTTCAGGTACTGAACTTAAGCCAGGAGAGGAGCACGTAGGACTCAGAAAAGAAGGTGCCAGAATCTCAGGACGGCGGGGCAGTGGCCTAGGCACAGGGATCTTAAAGGGAGAAGCATACATCTGCTCACAACCTCTGGGATACTGTCAAAAGCTACTTCCAGATTCCATTTGTCACAACCAAAGATGTCAATGTTGACTTCAAGAGAGGTTGATACATTAGATGTTGTTTGCTATCCCATGAGAGAACCCTCTGTAATTACTAGTATCTAGCATTTAGAAAATCTGTTCCCTGTATTTAAGGTCACCCCGTATTCTTCTGAAATAAGAAGCATAATTAAACCATTCATATTAAAAATATTACATTGCTACATCAGGATTATAGCATTCTTTGCATTAACATGCCTCTAATTTTTTAGAGAATATTACTGATGTGAGGTTTCAAATGGAGTTACATTTCATTCTACTATTTCAAAACCATTCATTGGTTCAAAATTTTATGGAAGGCTCAGAAATCCGTTAATATATGAAATTAACTGGCTGCTGAGATTTATAATCCTTATCCAAAATGAGGATCCTAAACAGTAGCCTAACTTTTCAATATTCTTCAAATTGCATATTGTACAAGTGGTGACATGTAAATGTGAAAGTTTCATTTTGTTTCACAAAAGCAACCATATTACTTGATCATGTTTTATATATAACTACATGTATTTCAGTCAGCTTTGTGGGCTTTAGAAAATCAATTTAAATATTCATTTAAGATGTAGGACCCACTTGACTTAAGGGAATCACAGCTCATGTTTAACTTATTGCAATTTCTCAGAAGGCATATAAATTCTGCCCTCTGGTAGCTTTCAATCTAAGATAGCCCTTAAAGAGTCTTATCGGCAATGGAAAGGCAACTTGGACAAAAACTCTGGGAATGTGAAGTTGTTATGATTCAGAAAAGAAAAAGGAAGACCTGTGTGTTAGTGAGTGACAGGATCAACATTGAAGTTACAAGTTTACCTGTGCAGGGTTGCCAGAAACATGTTTACTCCTAATATCCGGTGTCTGTATCAGAAGATACAAATGTATCTGATTGAAAGATGTGGGTGTAGTTTTTTTTAAATGATACCTCTATTCAGTTCTACATTAGTTGTGACTCAGGAGGAGTGGCCCTCGATTGCTACATTGCTGGATGACATTAGTCATGAGACAGTTCATTCAGATAATAAAAAGTTACTTTATAATAACTAGTGAAAGCTTTTAAGTACTCGTTGCAAAGTAGTTTTAAAGGCCTACACTTAAGTAATTTTATGGGCCCTCTTGGCTCATGTTTGCAGTCAATGGGCGTGGAGCAAAGTCAAATGAAGAGGAGAGGGAAGTGGTAGATAAATCCTTCCATGATCATATCCAACCTAGTATGAAATATGGGATCCTACACATGCCATTCCTCTTGTGTCTCATCAGTGGTTAAAAAGTATATAGATCTGACACAGTTAACAGCTCAGCTTGATAAAAAGACCGAATGCTTATCTGTCTGTGTTATAGGCTGCTGGTGTCAAAGATAGAACAAAAGTATAGTTTCAGAGGTTTTTCAATGAAACTCTCATAACAATACTATTTTATAAGAAAGTAATCTTTACAGCAATGACCATACAAATACACATCAGTTTGGAATGCTGCCCAGTGCAAATGACGGTGTGTTAAAGCCCTATCATTTATTTACCTTTCAAAGCATATGTGTATATGTGGAGAGCTGATTTTTTTCAATAAACTCATGTTCCTTGAATAGATGCCAAAAGTTGGAAAAAGCACTATCCCAAAAATCTGCATATACTTCAAAAGTGTTAGTTGTCTATTTTTATAGAATTACTATTTTATTTGATACTGATGTCCCTAATGAAGATTATTATAGCAATATCTTAAAAATACTAAGCTATATTTAGGAGTATGAAGTCCTCAGACAAATTCTTCTATTTGGGCTAGTATCTAAGATAGGGACTTTATAGGAGCTGTGGTAGATGTGTGACTCAGCAACTAAAGTTGTGCTTTAAGATCATAGACAGGTTTCAGAAAATAATCAGAGAGAGGTTTTAAAGTGGAAACATACACATGGCTTTAGAAGGTAGAGAGAACTGGAATTGTTTGATTGTTGGAGGCAGATTCAAATGGGAGAAAGAAAAAGAGCTTTGGAGTCAGACCTGTATTCTATTCAGCACTTCCCACCTGTGACATCTTAGCCAGTTATGAAGTTCTCTAAGCCTTTTTTCCATCTGTATAGTGGAAGTAATTCTCACCTTTCAGTTTCTGGGACTAGTAGAAGTAATATGCTTGACACATGGTAGGTACTCAACAAATGTATTATTTTTGCTGAACCCCAAAATCTCAGTCACCTTTGACTCCTCTTTCTCTCACACCCCACATCTGATCCATTAGCACATTCTGTCCACTCTCCTTTGGAAATATATATGCAGAATCCAACCATGTCTCACCACCTCCACCATCACCTCCTTAGACCAAGCCAGCATCCTCTCTGCCAAGGATTCTTCCAGAAGCATCTTCACAGCTTCTGTTCTTGCCCACCTGCAGCTCACTCTCAAGACAACAACCAGAGTGATACGTTTAAAATCAAATGAGATCTTGTTATTTCTCCTTCAAAACCCTCCCTGTGGCTTTTCATCTCACTCAAAATGAAATCCTAAGTCTCTCCAAGGCTCTCCATGATCCGGCCCTTCTCCCCTACCTCACTAAGCTTTACCCCTGCCCTTCTCAGCCCCAATTACCTCTTGTCTGTCACACTGACCCTTCAGACTTCACCCTAGGGCAGGCAGACCCGCTTTTCCTCCAGGAAGCTGGAGAACAGGACAGGCTTCCTCACTCCTTCCTTCTCTTCGTAAATGTCACTCTATCACAGGAGCTTCTCTAAAACAGCAACCCCCATCACAGCCTCCCCTCCACCTTTGTATCTTCCCCCCACCCCCCATTAGAATGTAAGCTCTGTGAGACTGAGCTTCTTCTCATCATGTTCACTGTTGTGTCCCTAACACCTGGAACAGTAAGTACCTGGAACAGAGTTGCTTGATAACTATCTGTTGGATGGATGAGTTAATATTAGCCCCTACACACCATTGAGAGAGAGACCTGGAACGCAATGGAAAGAGTACTGAGCTGAAATTAAGAACACCTGGGGCCTGAATCAGGTTCTGACCTTGATACTCACCACCTGTCTGACCTTGGACAAGATTTAAACCTAGAACATAGGCTTCATTCTCCTTCCCTGTGAAATGGAAGCCTGGGCCACTTCCAGCTCTGAAACCCAATGATACTGTGAAGTGTGAGAATGTGCTGCCCAGCTGTTATCCTTCTGTCTTCCCTGATGGTAATGCCACAGGAAATACACTGAGGTTGAAGCATAAGCTATATAGTTTTCTGCTAATGGAGAAATTCTATCCATGAGATGGGCAGTAAACAGTGGGGAGGTTACTACTGTAGGTAAGGGCTTTACAAATAGCTCTTTTCCTCTTGTCTTGGAAAATATAGTTGCGATTGTTCCTAAAACTGGGGGTGGACTAATACCCACCCATAAAGCTTTAGGTCTACCTGTGATTCCAAATGTTTTCATCTTCCTTTACTTAAATATTATTTGGGATGGAGGAAATGAAATGTTGCAATATTTCAATAGATGGCGCTGCTGGTAGCTGTTATCTGACTATAAAGAATGAATTTCAACTTTACTAAAATAATTAAATTAAAAAAAATTTTTTTTGCATCTCAAAATGATGCATTGATTTATTTAATATTTATTTTATGATACCTCAGGAAACGAATGGTTTTAACCATTTTGTATACGGAAGCCAGCCCTGAAACATGGAGCACCTCAGTTCTAAACGTCACTTACATTAATATGTCATGCCCTTTCACCCAGTGCTGTCATAAAAAAAAAAAAAAGACGAAATACTTAACTTAGAGGAATAGAGAAGATCATGTGCACATAAGTGCCATCCATTTTGGCTTATGACATAAATTACAAAGCAGTCAGTGGGATCTATTTGTCTAGATGCCTTAAATATATACGAATATTATCTTCAATGACGGCACATACAAAGAAAAACACTGAGATTAATTGGGGCATAGAGAGACATGCATGTCTACTAGAGCCTAAGGAGAAAATTTTTTGCAGAGAATGATAGCTAAAGTGTTAGAGATGCCCTTTCCCCACCTTTGTCACCTCCTTCCACCCCCACCAATGTTTCCATCTGATCTTCAAGCGAGATCATTTCAATTATTCAGCCATGCACTTGTTTCTGGGTGTGGTTTCCTTGATTGCATACTTCAGCACAGATTACAAATATTTGGCAGGATTCCTCTTTCTGTGGGAACCAGACAAGTCATAACACCAACTGAACGCTCTATACTGTTGTGCAGGAAAGAACCGCGTCATCTCAGGTTTCAGAGTGCAGAGGCTGACTTGCTTCGAATCTGCTCCCCCCTTACCACCATGTACCTGTAAAAGGGCTTTAATTAGAGTTACAGACTCCCATTCTACTGACACAAGACCCAGAGTCATCAAGAACCAGCCCAGAAATCCCTAACGTGAAATGATGTTTTTGTCTCAGAAAATGACTCTTTATCCTCTTCTTTATGGCATGATCACCCTGAATAGGAAAGAGAAATTAAGATTCATGTATGTGCCAAAAGAAGGCTTCAGTTGTGGTATTTAGGAGTTACTGATAAAATTAAGAAGCTTGTCATAAATTATTAGCTTTTAAAAACTTAAAAACATTATTAATTAGTAAAACCAAGAAATGATGAGTCAAACAGCCATAGTTTTCCTTCAGCCTGAGCCTAAAATTTCCCTTCCAACTACTTTTTCTCTTCCTCATTCCTCTCTTCCTATTGAATGTCATGCCCACATACCTGCCCCAGCCTCTGCTCTTGTTCATCCCCATGACTTTTAGTGAGATTTGAACTTCGGGTGGAGAGTGGAGCACCAGTGAAGCCTTGTGGCTCCCAGAATTGAGGCCTTAATAAGGCTGGAAATGTGAGCATCAGTAATCTGTCAGCATAATTGGAGATGAGGCATTTATGGTCAAATAGCCTTTTAATTGCCTTGTAAGAATAAACAAGGTGTTTGTTTTGTTTTGTTTTATTTACTTTATTACTAAAGCCAATTAGCAAACAAAGAATTGTACTATGTGTATACTTGACAAGAAGAGTAATAACAACACCTGGCATGCCTGTATCACTTTTTATCCAAGTGTCCCAAGGTGCTTTACGAACATTAGTTTAAGTTTCACTACCTTCTTTCTAAGGTAGATAAATAGTTGGAAGGGAAGGAAGGAAGGAAGGAAGGAAGGAAGGAAGGAAGGAAGGAAGGAAGGAAGGAAGAAAGAAAGAAAGAAAGAAAGAAAGAAAGAAAGAAAGAAAGAAAGAAAGAAAGAAAGAAAGAAAGAAAGAAAGAAAGAAAGAAAGAAAGAAAGAGAAAGAAAAGGAAGGAAGGAAGGGGGGCAGTTTTGTATCAGAAGTACTTGAAGGGGAAAAGCAACACTTAAGCCTGAGATCAGCATGGTTTCAGTGACAGGAATGTTAGCACGTATAGGCACAGGGTTATAATTCAAAATGACAATTGAACAGGAAGAGGATTAAAAATTTACTCAGTATATTTACTTGGTACCAGGTACTGTGTTTTGCCTTCCTTCCCTCCACCCAGCTTTAATGAGGTATAATTTATTTAAAATAAAAATCACTCACAGTATACAATTCGATGACTCTTGGCAATGTATACAATTGTGTAGCCATCACCACAACCAAGATAGAAAACATTTCCATTACCTCAGGAAGTCCCTTCCTGTCCCTTTGCAGTCAGTCCTTCTCTCATCTTTTTTTGTCACTATAGTTTTTCCTTTTCTAAAATGTCATATAAGTAAACCATTCATTTATATACTTTCCATTTGACTTTTCTCAACTAACGTAGTGGCTACGAGATTCATCCTTGTTCTTCCAATGTCAGTAGGTCATTCCTTTTTATTGCTCAGTAGTATCCCATTGTATGAATATGTACATTTTACCCATTCAGTAGCTGAAAGTCACTGGGTTGTTACCTTTTGAGATGATATGAATGTTGCTGCTATGAACATTCATATACAAGTTTTGTGTGTACCAATGTTTTTATTTCTCTTAGGTAAATACTTGTGAATGGGATTACTGGTTCGAATGGGAAGTATATTTTTAACTTTGTAAGACATCATCAAACTGTTTTCCAAACTTGTTCTGCTCTTTGGCCTTCCCACCAGCAATATCTGAGAGTTTCAGGTTTTCCACATCCTAGTATTTATATATTATTTCAGTTAATCTTCAAAACAACACTATGAAGTTAGGTATTATTGTTATTTTTCTTATTTTACAAATGAGGAAAATGAGGCCAAAAGAGATCAAGTGACTTTTGTGTAAAATACATAGCTAATAGCTGGAAGATTGAGTTTATACTGAACTAAAATCTATTGATGCCAAAAGCCCACTCTCTTTCTATTATAAAATGCACTGTATTGAAAAGTTAGGAAAACTTCTGTTGATAACCTAGAAGATTTTAGGACAGATGAAATATGATTAATTACATATGAAAGGCCAAGAGCCTACTACTTCATCTCATGAGTTGTAAATACAAAGATGAACGTGTGCAAAGGAATGTTTTAATTAACTGAAAAACAAATTTAGGGAAAACACAAATGAGGTTAAAATGCCTCTTACATCCAAAGTTTTTTATTCCGCAAAATCAGTATATAATGTTATTCATATATGATCCCCCCCACACTCACCCCTTTGAAGCCTATGGGAGTAAATGGTTACACCCTCTTTACTGAAGTTAGGAGGAAAAGCCAGCCCTGGAGCCAGGATTCCTGGGCTTCCAGCATCAGCCTTTCTGCCAGAGTTTCTTGGGTTAACTTTAAAATAGAGCCATCAGTGGGGTAAAATGAGTACTATAGGCACTAATCTCAAACGGATAGGAAATTGATGAAATTAGCACAGTGAGATTTGTGTGCATTTGCCACACATGTGTTTTCTTTCCCTCTGCATTACCCATCCAGTGGTTTCAAATCAGGACCCTCTAGAACCAGCTGGTACTTTCTTTAATTGAATTTAAATATCAGAAGATTTCATAGAGAAATCCAGATTCCTCCTTCTGAGAAGTCAGAACTTCAGCCTTGGGTGTGCATTTTCTTGCTGACACTGTCTGCCTGGCCCCTTGGGCATATTGTGGCCCTGGTCCACACAATTGGCAAAGGTGCCAGAGTGGCCAAAGGCGAAAAACTTGAATCCCTTTAATTGGAGAGTCTTTGTGAATCTGACTAGAAATACCAACAGTTCGACTACCATTGGCTGTGAATTCGGTTGCAAATGAAGGCCTGGAGTCCAAGGAGAACTTGTTTGGGCTCTAACACCATCCTGGCTTTTTCCTATCTAAAACTGTGACATTTTATGAAAGCTGTTGCTAAGATTTTTCTAGACATAGACTTCCTTTTTGTTCTTTGTATTAGTCTTAGAGTAAATTATAAAATAAAATGCATCCCATCAAATTACTTATAATTGCATCTGCGTTGGAAGATAAAATGTAAGTGTTCATAAAATTTCAAAGTTTTAGAAGAAAATAGCATTTTGTGAACCTAGAATATACCAAATACTGAAGCCTGGAAGGTTTGTAATTGAAGGGTCCATAATTTGGTCTTCTAAATCCCATAATCTTTCTACTAAGAAAAGGAGAAATTTCTATGTGAATAATGCTGAATAGTATCCTGACAGTCAGATTCACGACATTCTCTTTATTCAACGTCTAACACTTTATTTTGGTGTTCGAGATCAAAGGGGCTGATGGGATGTGATTGGCCCCCTTAAACCTCTCAGTGAGCACCTTTTTTTAAAGCCCTCTCTGTCAGTCAGGCAGCTCCTAGGTCTGCCACCTCTTCCTCTTCACTCAGAGCCGCATGCTTTGTCCTGAATAAGGAGCCTTTTGTAATTTCTTATAACTTCCGATGCTAAACACCATAGGGAGACTTTTTTCCTGTGCCATTTTGGAACCCTGCAAGCTAGAACACAGCCAACTGAAAAATGAGTGACTTATCCAACAATGTGACAGAATTTGTGGTGTGATATCACGCATGTCAGTCAAGACGAAGCTTTTGTCACATTTGGACGAGTACCAGCATGTCCAGGTGGCAGGACACCGCCAAGAGGCAGATGTGCAGACACATTCTTTTCCCTGCATTGACACACACTCTGTGCCTATCATCTCTTTTTTGGGGGGAGTGGTATGTGTGTGTCTGTGCATGTATGGTACATGTGTCTGTGCATATGTAATGTCTGTGCATGTGTGTGTATGTGTGCCCATTTTGCTTCTTTTTTTTCAGCCTTCCTCCTAAAAAGTTGACAATAAATGTCAACTCCCAGAGAGAACAGAACTACAGCTAAATTTCTTTAGGAAACATTATCCAGGGTGATTTGTCACGAAAAGCAGCAGCCTTTTAGGTTACTTACATTAGTTTCAGAAATGACAAACACTCTTGCACATCCACATTGGATAGACATCTTCGCAGACTTATTTCTGTAGTTTGCCTTATAGGGAACACTCTGAGCAAAGGTAATTACAGGGGAAAATATTCTGTGATTCTAAAAGTACAGGTGTTGCATCTAGAATATATGGCATCAAGGACATGTTGTCTTTATAAATCCCTTTAATATGAGGATCTCAAAGGACCTTATTAATGTGAAAGGTCATATTATAACATAATGTAAGTTGTATTCAGGACTGCTCCCGAGGGAAGGAGTCCAGAAGACAGGCACCATTCCTGATATAAGAAATTGAGCTACAGTAAAGAATCAGAGCAAAATCTGATCTGAGCCTTTGATTATATAGTACTTTGGAAGATAGAAGGTGTAAGAAGAGAAATAGCTATCACAGGCAAATGGGTGCTGATATTTGGGATTGGGAACCAAAATATTTCAATTTAGTCACTGTAGCTCACCTCCTACCTTCTTTAATTGAATTTAAATATCAGAAGATATTCATCACCTTTGCTACCCTGAGTTATGTCTTGTCACTTTGGAGGATGCCAGAAGAAGTCAGGTTTGTGGAGGCCCCACATGTTAGGAAAAAGCCACAGAGAAATGCTTCATGAGTGAAGGTCACCTCCGAGGTTTGGTGACAATGGTCCATTAAACAACTGGATGTTAAATACAATAGATTCTCTTAGGATCTTTGGAAACATGACGGAGTGAGATTCTCAGGCAATAGAATCTTCTCTCTATAACCAACTGAAAATATAATCTTCAAAGTGAGTGTACTTTCAGTTTATGACACCTAGTCTAATGTGTAAAATCATTGACTGGTTGAAATTAATGATCGACTTGGCACAGGCAGTTGTGCAATGTGACTATTGTTTGTCCATACTACAGCATCCAAGAACAATATAGTCTATTGTCAATCTTTTATTTTGTTTTCTTTCCTTTTTTTCCCTTGTCTCCAGGAGACCAATTAATTGTTCAAAGGTAATATATAGAGGAGATTTCAAGAGCATTTACTTTGGCACAGTCTCTGCCCCTTTGTGGTCTGGCTAACAATAAAGCTAAAATTTGTTTTGTAATGATGGTTCTAGTTGGACTGGAATCCCTTTGAAGTTCCTGCAGTTTGCTGTTGTGAGAGCTCAAGATATTATTTGACTGCAATAAGAACTCTCTGTATATTATCAAAATACGGTGCACGCTGAACTGTGGCAACTTGCAGTGGCCAAAATCCCTCTTTGGAGGTGTTGTGCATAAGCGAAGCACATAGCACATAAAAATAAACCATTCTCTACGTCCATTAGTATTCAGTCATTACTCCATTGACCATTCATGGACCTTAAACTCTCTGCAAAGTTGATATCAGTAAGTATAAGAAGCAAAGAGCAAATCTGAACAAATAAACAACTTTAACCAGGACACACTGGCCTGGCCTAATAATCAAGATGGGGAACTATGCCAATTGTTGTAAAGGTTCACCTTCTTAGCTCTTGCATCAGCTAACCTAAATTATTTAATGTTGTTGTCACTTCCAAATAAATATTGTCATTGTTCTGGTCTCTATTTATACTTTAAAACTCTTTCCAACCCACCTCCATGGGCTGAAACAATCCATATGCTTCAATGGAAGAGGGCATCACAAAGCTTCTTGAACAGTTTTGGATCCAGTGCCAAAGTCAGTCTTTGTAAAGGTTACTGCTCCTCTGAGATGTAACTATCTAGTACTTCGGAACAGAAGTATTTGATAACCACTGTCTGTCTGCTCTTGACACAGGATACACAGGCAAAATGGTGTCTTCCTTTGTTTTCATAGTGAGTGTGTTTATGTGCTTGCAAGAAAGAGTACTGTGTGTTTGTATGGGGGTGTGTGTGTGTGTGTGTGTGTGCGCGCGCGCGCGCGCATGCGCTATAGTTGGGGTTACGTGAATCATTTGTAAAGTAGTTTTGTCTAGGGCTGCCATGGTAAACAGTGCTCATTTAGAAAATGTGTTCCTTTGCTATCAGAATTAGTATTAGGTAGTAGAATGTGCTATGGTGAGTGCTTGTCTTAAACAAATAATGATTAATCCTTGTGGTGTTTACTGACAAAGCTGACGGCTATGTTTCATTACTTATGTAAATGAAAATATTTAAGTAATTTTTGTAAGTTTAAATAATTTTTTAAAATGGCTCAAAACAGGAGAATCCCTTCTTTTAGGAATTTATAAATATATCATGTGGAAAAATAACTATAAAAATTTTTAATCATTTACCTTTGAGCTTTTAGTTAAAATGTTCTGTACCCTGCCGTATGTGTTACCTTTCCATGTTTGATCTGAGTTGTATTTAGTTGAAGAGAATAGTAAATTAAACATCCATTGAACTCACTTCTAGTTTCCAGTCCAACACATAAGGAGTAGGGAAGTCATCATCCTTGTCCTCACAACAAGAAGAAAGTGAACGAGCTGAAAATCAACAACTCTCCTTAGATCCACTAGAGAATTGAGGTCATGGGGCAAAACACTGCCCCAAAAACTTGGAAAGAAACATAAATAGAGAATCAGAGATTATCAGGAGCAGAAACTTTCATTGGGCCAGCATCAGGTAGGAACACATAAAGAGTGATTGACTAATTGCTGGAGGCTGAGTGTGGACTAGCTTGGATTCAGCACTAGGAGGCTGCCACACTTTCAGGAGTTTTACCTTCAGGAGTCCTACTGGATGCTCAGAGTGAAGATCAAAGAAAAGTCACCTCGTGATTTTGTCAGGGGTAAAAGAAAAGTAACCATTTTTAAATATAGTCTTAGTTCTCTGTTCTCCTTAACAAAGTCCTTCCCTCAAGGGAAACTATTTACCAGAGTCTAATTGACATGGGGGGAGGCAAATACTCAACTCCAGCCCCCTCTAGCCCTCTTGTCACACTTAAGATGCTGAGGAAGAAAGCTAAAGAGCACTTATAATGGTGACAGCCCAGGGACACAGACCCAGTTAAAGAATGAGAACTAATTACAGAATTACAGAGTATCTTTCCTTCCTTCGCTCGAATGTTTACACCACATCCAACAGGCTCCTGTATAGTAATGGGCATTACAGCTGAAAGAATTGCAAGATTCAGACTCTAAGAAGGAGTCTATAGAGAAACCTAAGGGCAAAAGGAGAAACAAGAGCAAGGGCACTGGAAGAAATTTAAGCTTGAGATACAGCTACAGCAAATGATAAACATTGCTTAACTTACTAGCCAGATAAACAGAAAATCTCACACCAAAGGCTTGTTTACCTTAGTTCATTATCTGATACATCAAGTCCAGCTTTCAACTATAAGACACACGAAAAGGCAAAAAACACAATCTGAAGAGACAAAGCAAACATCAGAATTAGACATAGAAATTAGACATAGAAAAGATTTTGGAATTATCAAACTTTAAGACAGCTATGATTAATATATAAGTGATTTAATGGAAAAAATGGACAACATGCAGGAACAGATGGGTAATGTAAGTAGGCAGATGGAAATGCTAAGAATCAGAAACAAATGTTAGAAATCAAAAACAGAAATGAAAAAGGGCTTTGATGGGCTCATCAGAAGACTGGACATGACCAAGAAAATAATTTATGAACTTGAAGATATGTCAATAGAAACTTCAAAAACTGAAAAGCAAAGAGAAAAAAGAATGGAAAAACTGGAACAGAATATCCATGAACTGAAGGCCAATTACAGAAGCTGTAAAATACATATATGGGAGTAGCAGAAAGGAACAGAAGTAAAATTAGCTGTGATTTTTCCAAAATTAATGACAGACACCAAAACACAGATTCAGGAAGCTCAGAGAACTCCAAGTATAGTAAATACCAAAAATCTACAATGAAGTATGTCATATTCAAACTACAGAAAATAAAGACAAAGGAAAAAAATTATCTCTAAGAAGACAGAGGGCAAAAATATCTTATCTATAAAAACAAACAAGCCTAACATCAAGACTCATGGACATGGACAACAATCTAGTAGTTATCAGAGGGAAGAGGGGAGGTAGATAGGGGTAAAGAGGGTAAAGTCTATGGTGACAGAGGAAATTTAACTTTGGGTGGTGAATACACAATGCAATATATACATGATATAGTATTGAATTGTACACTTGAAACCTATATAATTTTATTAACCAATGTCACCCCAATAAATTTACTGTAAACAAACAAATAGAAAGAAAGAAATTTATTATGTGAATGGTATATTATCATAAGGTGTGAAGAAGCTGGTTAGGAAGCTAATGGAATGGTTAAGCAAGAAGAAAAGAAAGATTAAATTCATAACAAATAAAAATGAAAAGTAAGAGACTGATTAAAAATTTCTTCACATGCAGAAAAACTAAAAGTGAGCAATAAAGTCAAGAGGGAGAGGTTTCAAAGATAGGGTTGTTGAGGAAATGACAGAGCCATTAGTAAGTGAGGAAGCTAGGAAAACAGTTTTGATTGAGGATATGGAGATAATGAGTTCTTATTTATTTATTTTTTAACTTTAAGGTACTTTACCAAAAAAAAAAGGATATTTACAGTATAAGAGTAAAACAAATATAAATGGGAAAAGTAAAACAATCACAAAAACCTTATCTATAGAAGAACAAGGGTAAGAATTATCAAACTTCTTCAGAAATCATGCAGGCAAGAAGAGAGTGAAGTGAAATATTTAAAGTGTTGAAAAGGAAAAAATACAATGTGGATTCTGTATCTAGTGAAATTATCCATCAAAAGTTAAGGAAAAATAGACTTTCTCAAACAAATAGAAATTAAGGAAATTTGTCACCGGTAGACTTACCTTGCAAGAATTAAAGTTAAAAGAAGTTCTCCATAAAGAAGAAACGTAGTATAGGCTATTTTTGTGGATATTGACAAACTAATTCTACAGTTTATATGGAAAGGCAAAAGAACCAAAATAGCCAACACAATACTAGAAAACAAGGTTAAAGAATAATCGAGACAGCATAGTATTGGTGAAAGACTAGATCAGTAAAACAGAATAGAGAGCCAAGAAATAGACCACACAAATATAGGCAACTGGTCTTTGACAAAGGAGCAAAGGCTCCTGGGACAACTGCATATCCACATTAAAAAAAAAAAAAATCTAGACTGAGACCTTGCATCCTTCACAAAAATTAACTCAAAAATGGATCATAGGCCTAAATGTAAAATGCAAAACTAAAAAACTTCTAGAAGATAGTATGGGAGAAAATCTAGATCATCTAGTGACCTTGAAGCTTCTAGTTACAACACCAAAAGCACAGTCCCTGAAAGAAAAAGTTAATGAGACCTCATTAGAATTAAAAACTGCTCTGCGAAAGACACAGTTAAGAGAACAAAAATAATAAATAAAAAATAAAATAACAAACCACAGACTTGGAGAAAAATCTTTGCAAAACATATATCTGAAAAAGAACTAGTATCCAAAGTATACAAAGAACTATTAAAATTCAACAATAACAAAATGAACAGCCCAATTAAAAATGAGCAAATGATCTAAATAGGCACAAAGAAGGTATACAGATAGCAAAGAAGCAAAATTCTCAACATCATAAATCATTAGGGAATTGCACTACACACCTGTTAGAATAATGAAAATCCAAAACACCCAATTTTGGCAAGGATGTCTGGAGCAGCAGGAAGTCTCATTCACTGCCGGTGGGAATACAAAATGGTACAGCCACTTTGGAGGAATGTTTGCAGTTTCTTAAAAAGCTAAATGTAGTCTGATTATTTGAGCCATCAATCACACTGCTAGGTATTTACCCAATGAAGTTGAAAACGTATGTCTACATAAAAGCTGCATAGGAATGTTTATAGCAACTTTATTCATAGTCTTCACAAACTGGAAGCAAGCAAGATATCCTTCGGTAAGAGAATAAATTATGGAACACCCATACAGTGCAATATTATTCAGTGATAATAAGAAATGAGTTATCAAGCCACAAAAAGACGTGGAGGAATCTTAAATGCATATTACGAAGTGACATAAGCCAATCTGAAAAGCTACATATTATATGATTTCAACTGTATGACTTTCCGGAGAAGGCAAAACTATGGAGACAGTAAAAAAATCACTGGTTGGCAAGAGTTCAGCAAGAAAGAATAAGAGATAAATAGATGGAGCACTAGGGTTTTTTAAGGCAGAAAAATTCTTATGTATATTACTGTGATGGTAGATATATGAAATTATACATTCATCAGATCCATAGAATCGTACACTATAAAGAATGAACCCTAATGTAAACTATGGATTTTAGTTAGTAATGCATCAATATTAGTTCCTCGGTTATAACAAATACATCACTCTAATGCAAGATATTAATAATAGGGTAAATTGTGCAGAGAATGGGGTAAGAGAGTATGGTAACTCTGTACTTTATGTGTAATTTTTCTGTAAAACTAAAACTGCTCTAAAAATTAAAGTCTATTTTTTAAAAAGCCTTTTGACAACCTAATTAAATAGCAGTCCTAGTGAGAAACTTGAAGTCTTATGCTCAAAAAGTGGTGAGGAGAGAAGAAGGGATATGGTAATGCCCTGATCACTTAGGCCTATAATTTCAGGGAACCCAGGAGGAGCCCATGGATTTGTTTAGGCATCCGCTGCTGAGGTGGGCAGGCTGGTCGGCCTGAGACATTAGAGAGGAAACAGAGTCGGTATTAGTAATGCCTGAAACTGGAGCGGTCCTCTGAAATCCTAACCCTCATTTGTTTTCACCAGAGTTCAAGCTACAGTGGGCCTGCTTGATCCTGTGCCAGCTGCTGTTGGCTGATCGATGGTTTGTTTCATGCTGTGTTTTAAAATATAGAATTAGGAATTAGATGGTTCGTTCCAAATCCCTGTGAAATGTTTGACTGGGCGTGGTGGGGAACGTCGACCTAGCAATAAGTTGCCTTTCCTGACATACCCAGAAAGGACACTAGGGAACAGCGTTCTCTCCAGCCCTGTTAAGTTTCCGGCTTCTAACCAGCATTGCTCAGAAAGCCTACTAAGAAAGGGTCAGGAGAATACAGCGTGAGCCAGGACACACACACTGTAAAGAAATTAACCCCTGAAATTTATGTCACCATTGTTTCATTACCTGATAAAGTGTTTGAATCCTCCTGAGACCTCTTTTATCTTCTGAAAGATATCAGTCTGATGGCAAAATAGGTCTTTTCCCTACATTCCCACCTGAAACTTCTGTAGTCTGTCATTTCTTGAGAACTTTGAACCTATCTCAGAATTCTTTCTCAGCATCTGATTTTGCTTACTAAGGAGACCAAGAATTGTGAAATGACTCTTTTTACACTAATCTTAAAGACATAAATAATCTAGAGAATATTAGACATAAAACTGGAAATTTCAAAGATACTTTTGTTTCTAAGAATTATCACTGTACTGCAAGAATTACCCAAAACTCTAAATATCTTTATATTTATGCATACCTAAAAGCGTGAGCGCGCACACACACGGAGCCACCTAATCAATTGCTCATGGAATACTTTCTATCACAGCCACCCTACTTTTTTTTCCCACTTACCTCTCCCTCTTTTCCATTCCATTTTTATCCTAACTACCCACCATCCCCTGCCCCTACTTCTTTTCCATTCTCTTTTCATCCCTTCTCTTTCATTCATTCATCGTGACTTGGGCACCAAACCACCTTCATCATTTCGGAAGACATAGTAATGGCTTCAAATTTGCCAGTACCTCTCCAATTACCCACACCTGTCATCTGTGAAGCCGGACCCGAATGTGATTGTAGTGTGTGACTACCAGGCATTGTCTAAACCAGGATAAAACACAATAAAGAAGTGTGCGATGGTATTGGATCGATGATTTTGCCCATTTTAGATTTATCTTACACATTTCTAGGAATGCACAAAATGCTTGCCTCTTAAATCAGCATGATGTCATTTATTCAGTGTTTCTGTTTATTTACTTAATAGTTTGCATTTATATACGTTAGTGACTTTAAGCCTAGAAGATAATGATGCCCTTTATTAGTTTTCTTTGGTAGTGGTGTAGGGTGTTGGTGGTGTTGCTTTTGGCCTCATCTCAGCAGCATGTCATTCGTTTTCCTCATCACTATGGTGTTTCACAGAAAAGCGACCTAAGAGGAAAGCTGTCTTCATTTGCTTACTTACTCTGAATAGGGCATAGAGTGAGAGGCAGCCTTTAAACACATGCACCAACATGAATGTGTCTGAAAAGTCATAAATGAAGATGATAAGCCTGCCACTAAGCTCTGACAGGCTGGCATCTCTGTAGGTCACAAGTTACTTAGGAAGGGTAGTGCAATGCAGCTGATTGACACCTTGGAGCAGTTATATGACTTGGGCCTTTGTAGGTTAATGCGGCTTGCAGGATGCTGCCATCAGATCTTTACCCCCAGTCCCTAGACTTGAGCCTTCTGATGGCCCCCACAGTTGCTGGGAGGTGTGCAACATGGAAATGAGCTTCATTATCTAGAATTTCGAAAAGCCCTGCAGCTATGTGGTGACAGCAAAACTGAGCAAAAGTCTGCCCTGGGAGGGAGGAAAGATGAGCAACTTGTAAAGAGGTGTGGTTCATTGAATCCAGCCTCAGAGCAAGAGTTTTCATGTTTTCAGAATGAATATGCATTTTTTTTTTTAAGAAGTACTAGGTACTCACCCCAGGCCATAGTTTGACCTGCCGATGACTTCAGCTTTTGGAACAATGGAATGCAGAATGAAAACTAAAAATATAACTGAAGACAAAAGACACTAGGTCGTGATTATCTCTACTGAACTATTACCTTAGGAAGATTATGTTTAGAGAATATAAGTCTATTTAATTTTCCTCATTTTAAGTATCCTTTTACTTGTAAAACAAACATAAACTATTCTAGTTTTTCATATTTATGTACTTTTTTCCTCTGGCCTATCCCAGTGTGCATAAACCAATTCTGTTTAAATATCTGAGCTGCTGATTAATTAAGAAAAACTAAGAATCAGTTACCAGCCCAGATGCCTCGAATACAAATCCCATCTTCCAGCATGTGTTACATCGGGTGGAAAAGGTTTGTCATTACCAGAACATTTCCTAAAGCATTCTCCTCTCACTTTTAGTTTAGGTGGAAAAAGCAAACAAACATTTCATACTTTTCAAATCAAAGCAAGAAAGAATTACTCCTGAACGCTATGCACAACACCTGCACACAAGGCACCCTTCTTGCCTCTGGTCCTCATTACAGACATTTAACACCCTCTCCTTTCCAAAGCACCACCCATACTGCCCAAAGGCAACCAAGCACCTGGTGAGGCTTCCTCATTCTCACCCCAAATCAAGTGGGGCTGAAATAGTGCCATGCATTTGATCCTTTCTGGATACTTGATGGGTCTAACAAATGACCATTTATGCTTGCCCCTCCTTTGTAATGCTGCATAGATATTCCTGAGAAGCCCACCAAACTTTCCGGGGGCTGAGGGGTGACAGGGAGCTTTTGTGGTCTTTGAAATCACTGGGCCTTATCAGGCAGGTCACGACAGCCCTTGATGGCAAACTTCCACTTCTAAGTGTAGGCTTCATAAACTCACTGCGAAGTGGTGTGGAATGCGATGACGTTATTTTTCAATATTCACATTTAAATAGCAAGACACACAATGCATGTCATTTGTTTTTATTTAAGTAACAGAGGAAGGCGTTATTCATGAAGTACATTTTTCTCTGTAAACAAATGTGTCCTACATTTGTTGAATCCTAAAGATGGGAAGAATCTTAAAAACCATAGAATCCGAATTGCATCCCAGAGAAAACGTGTACCTTGGAGCATCAAACCAGAATTGTAGAGCCTGAAAGAATCAAAAATGCCATCCCCTCTGAAGTGCATACTTACAGAGGCACAGGCCATGCCCTAAAGAGGCTCATGGAATTGCCAAAAACTAACTGTGACGACACCAAGTCTAGACCCCAGTCTTCCCAAGGAACTATTTCTGTGCTTCCCCTGTTTATCCCATGAAATAAATGTCTTTTATGTTGCCTCCTTCTGAGGAAAAGAAAAAATTACAATAATTCTTTTAATCAGACTAACGAAACATTTAACAAAGTTTTCTTAGACTTCAGTATTAGATGTTTTTTCCCTCTCTTAAAATTTACATTTTCTACCTATTATTTAATTTATAATTTAAAAATTATTGTAATTGATATTTTTCAAAGTAATTTGTATTAGGGTTTATGAATCCTATAATCATACACTTAATTGCTTACCAGTATACTATTTTACCATTTTAGCAGAAAGTGATGGTATCCTGCTTATTTGGAAGCTAAGCCACAAAGTGACTGAATACTCTTTTTTTATACAAATTAAAAAAAAAAAATTACACGAACACTACCAAAGTTGAGCTTCTCTTCTGAAATAGCTTTACAGTGAAGTATATTTATTTACAAATCACAAATATATTCTTACAATTTATAATAGCATTATCCAAGATGTTTGAATGGAGAGAGGGTGTCAGTCTTCATTAGAAGTTTAAAGAGGACAACATGTTCGATTTTTCTTAAAATGTCTAAGTTACTGATAAGTGGGATACTTTCCCCCCCCCATTGGAATGGCCACCTCAGAATAAGCGTTTGATAAAGAAGAAGAAAAACTAATAAAAGTGTTACTTCAAAAAATACGAAAGTGTTTCAGACCAACTCTCCTACCCATTCTTATGCTGCCATTACACCAACTGGTCTTCAGAAAGGACTGTCACCATCAATTTTTCATTCTTAAAGGATTTTAATTCTTTCAGCATGTTCATATGGTTTTATAAAGCCCCAGATACCCAGTAAATCCCCTTGGTGTTGTAAGACAAGATTGCTGTTAAAAAATGTTTAGGCTTAGTCAGCTTCTTCTCACCGCTGACTTCATGAGGGGCTCTGGGAAATGGTGTTTATACTAAGCTTAAATTGATAGGGCAAGTTTAATGCAGTTGGGTCAAAGGTACAACTGCTTAGCTAGTCTCATCAACCACTCAAGTTTCAGCATTGGTTTATAAAGAAAGGTCTGTAATGATAACATCTGGCTGCTTGAGCGTGACTGCATTTTGCCTACTATGATTGAATGGAATTTAATGGCAGGGAGGAGAAAACCTAGGGCAATTTCATTCTTGAATTATGGTTCCAAATAGATAAGGCAAAATGGCAGACTTTGATCAATCAGAGCTTGGCCATCTAGCAGTTTGTTGAGCAGACTTGCTTCTTTCATCTCTACCACCTCCTCCCCCCAACCGCTTGCTGAGTCAATGGCAGGAGCCCAGGGTAGGCACAGCTACAACTAAGCTCATGCTAATATATCCTCAGGGCCTACTCTTTGGTTTTACTCATCTAGGTAAACTCTGACTTGTTATTCTGTGAGGACTTCAAGGGTTCTTGTGCTCAGCATAAAATAAAGTGTTCTTCCTCCAGAAGGTGATTCATAAATGGCTGCTGACCAGCTGGGAGAGTTGATTACATTGACTGCTAGACAGAAGGTGCGCAGCTGAGTTCATGCTGCCAAAGAAAAGAGATAAAGTTAGTTCCTGATCTCAACCATCATTCCCATTAGCTTACATATGCCAAGGTTATAAGGACACTGTGACCTTGGAGACTCAAAATATAAATGTCATGAATCACCTACAGACATTATAGGAGATGCCTGCTACACAGCTCCTCCAGCAAGGGACCAATTTAAATTATACCCCAGGATCTCGAGGGTCCTGTGCATTCTGTGGACACTTAATAAATTCCATTAATGATCACAATACCATAGCATGAAAAGCTGATTGTGTACCTATAAATTAATATTGCTTAAAGTCCTCTAAAGTCTTCTTGACTTTATCGTTGGATCAGTGAGTGTATAACTTTTTAAATTTACAAGAACTTCTTTTTAAGTTAAACCAGTAGGAAGATAAAAACTTAAGTAAATCAGGGCACAGATTTACTTCCCTAGTACAATAAGGCTGAGAAAATGGGAAGAAGGGGCAATTCTCTGATGCTTAACATTTCTCGTATTTGCTCCACAATGTTCTTGGTCTTGGTGCATCTTTAAGACCAATAGGAGAGGAGCCCTAGCCTACCAGATTCATAGTGTAAAATAAAGAGGTTGTAGAAGACACATGCATTGTGCAAGGGAGAGGATCTTGGGACAGGAATTTGATTCTCAGTTTTAGGATCGCATATCTTTCCGACTTTAGGGGTCTCACAGAGCCTTTTCTTCTTTATTCGTAACATGGGACAGATGTCTAATCTATTTATCTACTTATCTACTACATACTTACCCCCTGTTTATGAGAACCAAAAGTGATATACGTGAAAGCCTCTTTGTAGACGCCAACCCTACCTGAATGGAAGTGTCATTATCACTCTTACATTGATGCTTGATTTGGTGGACTCTTGTTGATGTGACCAGAAATCAAATTTAATTCCTCTACATCACTGAAATTAAAAATAAGTTGCTCAGAAGGAAAAGTATGCCAATCATGTAACTCAACTTGATGTAAAATATCCAAATATACCAAACAGATAAATTAAAGATGATATTTAAAGAACAGTCCTTATTTTAACTCAATGGGATCTATTTCAGAGAGCAATCTTCCTCATTAAATTTCAGACATGATTATATGTATAAATGTTCTGTGTTTATAGGGCTTTGGCCATGTGTAAAGCAAGGTACATGTATATCCTTCTCTCCATTTTTCATCCTGTTATTGTCTTCTTCATTTTGCTCTACTTAACTCAGTAGCCACTGACAAAGCACACCTTCAGACAAAATGCAAATCAGAAACATATGATCACCAAAAAGAGGAAGGCCTCCCTGCTCTGGTCCCAGCAAAAGAGGAAAACCAGGACACCAAAATGACAGCAAAATTTCTGCCCTCTACTTTCCTGTCAGGTAGTCATTCCTACCCTAGGAAAAAAAAATGGGTGAAAGTAATATATAAAGTGAGCCTACGATAAGTCTTACTCTTTACACTAAAAGTTAAGGGTCTACCCCCTTTTCCCTCTTTTATTAATATTTTATTATCATTTTCAATTCCTAGGCTGGCCCATTACCCCTCTAGCATGTGGAATTGAAACTCTTTGAAGTAATTGTGATTATACATTTTGTTCCCTTAAAAGCATAAGTCGCCTTTGAATACAGTAGAAAAAAAGAAACAACCAACTGCCAATTCTATGAATCCTCCTCTGTCCACAGGAGTTACAGATGAGGAAGGCCAACTGGGTATGTAGAAGGGTGTGTGTATTTTAAAAGCACATATGTCATGTATAAGCAATTATAATGAACATTATTTAAGTAAAAAATGTTAATTCTATAGTTAGGACCATTTTAACTTTAATTTCAAAATGTTTTTACTGCCCTATACCTTCTATATCAATAAAGTAAAGAAATCTCTACCTGTATGTGCAGCCTCTTTACCATATCTAGGATTTTCCAAACAAAATATTGTGCTTACATATTAAATATTATCATTTTTCTCCTAATTGTTAGGCCAGAACTGCAGCTGATCAGGAAATAGTTTACATGAAGTTCAAACTCTTCAGTACTGGCAGACTTACACATTCATCTGGCTTACACTCAAAAGAGCATCATCACTTCCAGCTTGTGATTGTGTTGTAAATGAAAAGCTGAGCCAGACACAATGGAGTGAGAACTCAGGAGAATGGGACACTCATTCATCCAAGGTCCTTCAAAGGAGTCATGGTCCCTTTCCACTAGGGGAGAAAACTCCCTGTCTTCCCTACAGGTGAACACTGAATGAAATTATAAGAATGCACCTTGCACCACCTTTGATGACACGAGACAGTAGGGTTGAGGGGGAACTAGCCAGTGAGGCAGGGATCATGGGGATAGAGGAAAATCATATACAATTTAGAAATATCTATGACCAACAGGTTGAGCCAGGCTTTTATTGGTTCTGACCAAAATCTGCTACAAGATTCACATATGGAATAGCAGATTCTTGATCTTAAGATCCAAAGTTGGTTTTTATTAGAAGAATGTGTAGCCTTTCAGAATTAATTCAATAAAAGGATTTACCGAAGTAAAAACTCTTTACCTTATTCCTTTTTTTTATTGTAAGCAATGTTTACCCTAATTGTTGTAAAGAAACTATAATAGGTGTTATGTGCATGTAATAAGCATTTATTCAACAAACTCTACTGCCAAGTACTGTTCTAGGCCTTGGAGGTACAAAGTCCCAACTCGTAGGATGCTTACCTTCTAATGGGAGGACACAGACCATAAATAAATGGATATGTCAGGGGAGACATGTGCTATAAAGAAAAATAAAGCAGGGTAAGTGGTGATCAAGAAAGGCCTTTCTGATAATGAGACCCTAAGGAAGTGAGAGAGCAAGCCATGCAGATCTTCATGAGTGCACAGGCCCTGTGGCCGGTGTGTGCTTTGCTAGTTAGAGGAATAGCCACAGAGCCAGTGTACCTGGTGTAGAGTGAGCAAGGGCTGGAGGAAGAGAGGCAGTTAGGGAAATAGCCACAAGCCAGTCACATAAGACACTGCAGGCCATTGTTAGAGTTTGGAGTTCTAGTGTTTATGAGAAGGGGAACCGTGGGGTAATTTTTTGACAGGAAGAACTCTACGGCATGTATTAGTATTAGTTTTATGAAAATAAGAAATTTCGCTTTAGATTTTAACTCTCCCCATATAACGAAAGGTCATATTTAAAAGGAAAGAGTCAGACCCTCTCTTCCAATAACCAGAAATGGGGTGAAGCAGAGCAGGGGAATAAGAAGCTTTTAGTAAAACAAATGAATGCAAACCTATATCCTCAGTCTGACAGTCCCATAGCAAGAATTTGTAGATTGAAAGTTTTTGCTTCTGAATCCTCATTCAGTCATTCATTCAATAAACATCTATTCATCTCAAAGCAGCATTCTTCCCAACTACCTGCCCTCAGCTCTTTTGCAGGAGAGAGCACAAAATGTTACTCAGAAGTAATTGTCAGATTTGCATTGTCATCAAATAACCAGGGAAATACTAGAATGATTTCTTTCAATTCACATTTTTTGAAAAGTCAAGGCATTTTCCTTGGCTCTGATGACAATATATCTAAGAACATAAGATGCAAATGAACCACTTCACCGTGATACATATGAACCACTTCACTGTTTCTCCTTGGATATTCTAGCAAGTTATCTAGGGTTTACTAGACTCCTAAGAGCCTGCTTGCCAGAGATGCACATGGTCCCAGACCTTCCTTCATCTGCCCCAGGTTCTCCCCACTTCAACTGTACTTCCTCATATAAGCTGTCACCTACAGCTGCAGAATTTCAAAATTCAAAGTCCAGCTCCCAGCACTCTCATCTTTATAGCCACTCCAAAATCTGCACCTTCTCCTAGTTCTTCTTGCCTTTTCATTTATTGAAATGCTCCAAGTCCTTCTCTGTCCTGGATAGTGCAGAATGATCATCATTGTCCAGACTTGGTTTGAATTCAAATTCCACCTGAAAATTGACCATTGGTACCTCAATTTCCTGTTTCTAAAATGACGATAAAAATAAAGTGATATTGACTTGGTGGAGCTGATTTGAGGACCAAATAAGTGAATATTGTAAAGCTTCCGATATATAGAAGACATTCAAGAAATGCTGGTTCTCCTCTTTGCCCAGTCCTCCACATTTCTTTTAGCCACCCAACGTCCTTTTCCGCCACTTTCAGTGGCCAAGGCAATTCGTCTATCACAATTCAGTTCTCACTTCTGTAGTATTTCTTTGATTCTCAGTTATCTCCTATATTTTCCCAATGTAGGTTTTTGTTGTTGTCATTGTTGTTTCTGATGAACCTCAGATGATAGGCTGCTCCTGCCCATGTTTACCCTTTTTTCTCCATTTTCTCCTCCCTCAATCACCCACTCTTTAAATATGACATCTAACTTTTCCAGCTCTCTGGCCTGCCTAAGCATTCTCCTCTAGCCAGACCTGTCCGTACACTTCCCAGATGGTAAGGGAATGCAGAAGCAAAGGGTCTGTCCCTCACCCACTGCAGCAGTCACAGCAATGGATTAGCGAGAGCATAGCTCCCACTCTCTTGCTCTCTCTCTCAGTCAAACTCATACTAACTATTCTAGGTTGCAAAGTGATCAAGGAGTGACATTACCTTGTGGAACAGGACAAACAATCTGGGGGCTTGCCTCTTCTGACACTTGTCAGCAGGCCTGCTGCAACCAGAAGGCTCTCGGATGGAGGTGCTTCTGAGCTCCCAACTATAAGGGCTTGGGCCGTGAGTGAGCCAGCTGACCATACACTACTAGCACACCTGGGTGCAAGTTTGGATCAGGTGCGTCTAATTCAAGTTCCCAGACCCATTCTAGGTTTGTCGTGTGGCCTCAAACAAGCCATTTAACCTGTCTGTTTCTTTATATGTCAAATGGAGATAATAATACTTAACTACATCACAGAGGTGTAGTGTATATTAATTAATTAATTAATGTTTGCAAAAGTGCTTTGAAGATGCAAAGCTGGTTACATGTTTAAGTATTCTGATGATAATTCTTGCTTATTATTAGAACCTTCCCAGATTCCTGGACCATCACTCACTGATTATGACTAGGTTCTAATAGCATCTGCTGTGCAATCCACTCAGGGATCTAAAGCACGACCCATGAGAATTTATCCCAAATGGATTTATAATTTGAAAAAGATGTCAGTGAGATCTGTGCCCAAACATTGAGCCAGTTACAGGGCTCCCTAGCAATTCTCCAGAAGCTGAGAGGATAGCATCATGGTATTTGCTGCAAATGTTGCCTGTTATGATGGCTTTCATCTTTTATGTGGTGCTGCTCAGATATAGACTGAAAACTGCTTGCTGGGACTTGTGGTCACCTCAGGCCATATTTCAAAGTCAAGATGGAATAAAATGGAGGCTGTATGGTATGGCTAGCCCTAAGTTATTTGCAAATCCTTGGAGCAATGCTGGAAAAAATAGGAGTCCTGATTGTCTTCCGGGGAGCTCTCTGAAAGATTACAGATGTTGTACATGAATATCCTTTGCCATCCCACTTTCGTGGTTGTGTCTATTTAAAAAGACTTTATAGCAGGATTTGGATTTTAGATTGCCACCATCCTCTGTAATGTCATATTGCATATATCTCACAAAACAAATAGATAGGTTAAATTCAGGTACCAGTCAGCTAATAATCAGAATAGAGAGAATCCATTTCCAGTCATTTTAGAAATGTAGCTCTTATCCAGTTGACTGAAGAGGTGAGCAGAACAGACTGCATCCCTGCTTTAATCACTCTCTGTGCCTGATGACTCTAACAGAGGTATAACTCCTGCACATTTTTTCTTATTAACATACATCTTCCTTTCTCCTACTACAAGTGCCATTAATGACCCCCTTATGTTCTTTTCCTCTTCTGCCCTTCTGGAGAAATACATGGCTATGTCTGCAGTATTTTCAGTTTCAGAAAGCTGAAATGGCATTCCTAGATGTGTTGTTCTGATTGTTTTTGGATGTTGGGTGCTATAAGCCCAAAGACACTGAGCCCCACTTGTCAAAGTTTTGTGCGAAGAATGAACTTTCAATTAAGATTTTTAGATTCCTGTAGCCAAAGTCCTAGGCTTTACCTTAAAAAAAAATTATTTCAGTCCCTGCTTTAAGGCCCCTTGAATTTTAAGTAGCATGTAGATTGATGGCTTTACCTTGCCCTTCCCCTGGTTGCCCCAGATATGATTAGCAGGGGCTTTTCAGGCATGCTTAAGCAAGGAAGTGGAGTGTGTGCATAAAACAGCATGCACATCATTTTCTTCAAGGTGCTACTTAAGTACCTGCCTTAAGAGCACAAGGAAGTTCGTTGTGATAGAGGAACAACGTGATGGACATTGAGGGCATGGAGGCAAGCGCACTGCTTTCACCAAATGTCAGTGTCAGGGCCATCGACACTTCTTTTGGGGGCATACCACAGGGAACCTGAGTTTAATGAGGACTCCCTATTTCTGATGATTTTAACTCGGGGAAATGAGGTGGGTTTAAAATTGATGTTAATATTTTTTTTTAAATAAATTACAATTATCATCTTTTTACTAGAATCTAGCTTTAGTTTCTTGAATATAAAAGTTTTTTTCAAATGATTGAATATTTTTAAAGGCCCTCTGAATTGTACTGTGACAAACTGTCAGAGTATGTGTCCTCTACCTTAAACAGATTTATCATAACTTAAACCTTATATAAAGTTGAGTAGGACCAGGGAAAAAGGAATGTACTCTTCTCTTGGTGCCACCTCAATGACGCTAGCCCTTTGATTCACTCATGGGCTTTCTGTCACCCACCTGCCAATCTCTTCCTCTCCATCCAGCTCCTTTCTTCTTGCCCTTGTTTTGTGGTGTGGCACCCAGGACACTCACAGTGAGGTGCTCAGGCTGTGATGCACACTATCATGATTTGGTGTGCACGATACTGGCACCTCACTAGATATCCTTGACCTTAGAGACTAGTTTTACTTAAAATAACTTCCCCAAGGCCTCTTACTGGGGTGGAAATATTATAAAACTGGTGTATGGTGATGGTTGCACAACTTGGTAAAGTAACTAAAGATCATTAAATCATACAGTTGAAATGGGTAAATCATGTGATATGTAAAACAGGTAACAATGAAGTTGTAGGAAAAAAATATGCCCTAAAGGTACTCTCAGCATCAGTCTCTCATGTTCCTACACAACCCAGCAGTGCTTCTATTGTTACTAGAAAGCATTTTTTTTCTATTAAACTAAAACCTGCTTCCATGTAACTTTTACATTTATCTATCCCAAATGATCCCGATCTCTCGCCTCTGTGAATCTTTCAGATATCAGGCCTCTTCCAACCCCCGCCCAAGGTTCTCTTCTCTAAGCAAACCCTAATTGCACCTCACCTTCCTCATTCCTTGGACATTTTTAACAATGGACTTGACCAGGATGACAAACCCATGCTGAAGTGACTTCGGTCAAGACATGGCCTTTCCCAGGGCTGGTGCCTCAATTCCTGATCTGTAAAAGGAATATTGAGCTAAATAATCTCTCAGATGCTTTCAATATTCCAAATTCTATGATTTTGAGGTGAAGAATTAGGAATACATATGTTGACTTTTTTAGTCTTGCTTTTTTATTCTTTAAAAAATAATTTGATCATTCAAATAAATTGCTTTTTTCTTCATGATTTGTGGACTTGGTGTAATTGAGTATATCATAAAGTAGATGAAGCATTGGGTAAAAATGGAGAGCAAGTATTCCACCTGCCCTATGATGTCTGTGACAAGTTCCCATCTTTACACAAGGTGATTATATCTCTGGGCTCTACTGGAGGTGGAGCATGCATGACCAGCAGTCAGCAAAACTACATGTATTTCTAAAGTGGAAAAGCTGTAAATAAAACGAGATTTCACAAATTGTGGCTTCAGCTTTGAAACAATGAACAAGTTGAAGTATGCTCATTAGAGAAGCAACTGCTGGATAATAACTGGTATTTTCCCTAAATTCCCATAAAGAGGTAGCACCATGTACACCTTTAATATGAAGAATAGTTGTATTATTAAATCAATTCATGATGAATAATCAAATTAAAGAGAAGACAACCCTCAAAATAATGTCTTTCAGTTTAGAATTAAGGGGCACATTTTACGGATCATCTTTTGACTATCCATTTATAAACACAAACACATACCCTTCATGATCCTAGCCTTTGAGTTGTTCCATCGGAATTCTCCAGGAACATTGGACCCCAGCACTGTGCCAGGCAGAACTGAAAAGACAAGCTTAGCTTCCTAGCCCTTGGCAGCACTTCACTATTCACAGAGTTCACCTCATATTTTCCAAAAGGCGGAGCTGAGGGTGGGGATTTACTTATAATTATTATGAGAGTTTTTTGTTTGTTGTTTTTGTTTTTGTTTTTGTTTTGCTGTATGTGAGTCTTCATTACAAGAATATTTTTAAGGAGAAAATAATAAAATTAATGAAAGAATTTTGCTTAACTCTCAACGGAGAGAGGAAGTGATTGAGATAGGAATGAGCAAGTATAGGGTGCCTGCCCTCAACTAGCACTTTTAATGGGAACATTTTACAGCACCCAAGTGATTGCTGTTCCTGAAAGAATACTAAGGACAGGAAATCTGGGCTTATTTCACAAACTCAGATAGTGAAAGAGCCGTGTGAATATCAGTTAATAAATGTGTAGGTCTGTTTTTAACAATGGAGGGTATCGGTGTCCTGCTTGAAAGCATTCCTAAGCTAGTCGATGTTGTAAAATAATACAGAAAACTGACATTTTTATTGTGACACGAGTTACCATAGAGTGGTTATCTACTGGCTCATCTGGTTTTTATGATTCCCCAATGTGGCTGTCATATCGAGCCAACCAGCATCTTTAAGCTCAGCCTCTCTCGTTTCAGCACCTGCCTAAGTGTATAAGTGTCCCTTCCAGCAGGGAACCTAATGAACTCTGTCTGCAGGCCTGTGCCAGACAAGCTCAGTAGCAGCTGTTTCCCTTCATACTCCCACTTGGCTTTATCTAGGGAAACATCCATGAGGCAGAGACTATACTGTCCCCATGTGCATATCATCCAGCCTTCACACTCATCAGGAATCTGGTGGTATCCTGGTCAAATATCTGTGAGTCAGCAAAGAGAGCTGATGCTCCTCCTGTAGCAAAGCGAACCCTCTCAAGTGTCCCCTTCACTGAAGGAGTACGGTGTGGCTGGATGATGTATATTGCCATTGATGAGCCACTTTACCACAGCCTGTTTGGGTAGATGAAGGGCTCAGACTCAAATGGGCACTCTGTACCAGCTGAAACACCTTTTGTGTGCTCCATGAGGGAAGAGGTTATGCCTTGCGTGTCCCCCACCATACTGTGACCCATAGCTGTTGGATTAAAGAATTAATTCAGCATTTTTAATCATTGGAGTCTCCGACAGTATCATGATGAACGACCGTAAATTACATCAGAGTTTTTCACGCCCCAAAACAAATTTCTTCTCTGTGATTGGCCTGGTGCAGAATGTAAGTTTGACTTCAGTGAGATGGGATGCTGGATGGAGCAGAGGTCCTTGGGTGAGATATGTCTTTGGGGATTCGAGGGGTGGAGGAGGGGTGGGGCTTGTGAGATGTGTCACTTTTTGATCCCAGTACTGCACACTTATTTCTTCTGTGCCTGTTTCTCCCTGAGGAAGCCTGCAGCATGGTCCTCTGGGAGGCCAGACTTCAGTCTTTTCTTGTGCCTTGTGAATGTATGGTAGTGACTGTTTCCTAGTGAGGGACTCTTGAAGGAACCCTCAGCCTTTCTCCAGCACAGTCTACTGTATACTATAGACCTTCAGTCTTTCTCTCAGTAGTATTACTATATGGAGAGAAAGAGCTGCAGTGCACAGCGAGGGCCCAACCGAGATTGGAAAGTGTAAACTTATGTTTTCTAACAAGTAAATTAGTCTACCATATGTATCAATTCACCATTTAAGAGCTCTTTGCAGATATTACCTCATTTGAGCCTGAATTTGTGATCTGTGGTTGTAAATCTGCCTGGGAAAGGGTACAAGATTGGGGCAAAAAACATGTTTCTAAAATGAATAAATTGCTTCCTCGTTGACAAAAAAGGATAAATCTGGGTCCAATTTAGTTGTAACTGTGGAGGTAGTAACTTCCTCTTCCGAATTGCACAGCTATGAGGCCCTGTTGCCATCGGACCCCAGGTGCCTTAGCACTTACTTGAAGTGGTCAGGGCCACAGAAACAGCTGAGTGTTCAGAGACAGTAGTGAGGACATTTCTGAAGCTCAAATACCAGTGATGGGAGAACACTGACTCCTAAGGCATTTTGTTTTCTTTTTTTAAGAAAATTTTAGTTAACCTTATTTGAAAAATTGGCCTAGTCATGTTGGAAAATTAATCTTATTAAGAAAATTAACATGCATATTATAAGTGGTGCGGAAAAAAAGATTCAACTTAATGATATAGCAGATGTTGTCAGCTGGCTGGTTTTATGGAGAAAGATGTCCTGTATCCAAGTGCCAACTCCACCACTTACCATCTGTGTGACTTTGGTCCAGTTACTTAACTCCTTGTCTCCTTCTACTTGACATAAAGATGTGACCCTGACTCTGAGAAAATTGTTTACCATAACGACATATACCATAGCCAAATAAAAAGTTCTAGAATGTTGATTCTGGGTGATATATATATATATAGACGTTCATTATACTCTTCTTTCTAGTTTTGTGTTAAAAATGTTATAGGCTTTTAACCTTAAAAATCCTAATGTATGTATTTTACATAAACAGGAAAATTCTCAGTTAAAAAACATGTATATACACACATGCATAAACGCACACACATATATATGTCAATTCTAACAAGAAATAGTAGAATGAGTAGCTTTAGAAATTTAAGAAGAGAATAATCAGAATTTGTGTATTTATCGCTGTACATTTTTTATTATTATTATTTAGTGTTGAGTTCCCATGATATAACCACTGCTGTGCTAGGTGCTATAGTACAAAAATTAAGACTTAAATCCAAACTAAAGGAGTAGCTCCAGTGTGACACTTTTTGAAAAATAAAGGAGAGTTAATGAGTTACTATAATTATAATTTCTTTATTTTTTTAAGTTGAGTATTAATTGTTTTTTACTATGATAAAATACATACCTAACATGAAATTTACCATATTAATCATTTTCAAGTGTACAGTTCAGTGGTATGAACTATGTTCACTTTGTTGTGTAACCATCAGCACCATCCACCTTTTATCCCTCAGAACTGAAACTCTGTACCCTTTAAACAATAAATCTCCCCACCTTTCCCTCCTCATTCCCTGGCAAATACCATTCTACTTTCTGCCCCTATGAATTTGACTACTTTAGGTACCTCATATAAGTAGATTCATATATTTGGTTTTTTTGTGGCTGGGTTATTTCACTGAGCATAATGTCTTCGAAGTTCATCCATGTTGTAGCATGTGTCTTTCTGTTTAAAGCTGAATAATATTTTACTGTATGTATATACCACATTTTGTTTATTCATTTATCTGTTGATGGACACATAGGTTGCATCTGCCTTTTGACTATTGTGAATGATACTGCTATGCATATGGATGTACAAGTATCTCTGAGGCCCTGCTTACAATTCTTTTGGATATATACCCAGAAGTAGAATTGCTAGATTATTATTAATTCTTTTTTATTATTATTTTTTGGAGAAACTCAATACTGTTTTCCATAACAGTTATACCATTTTACATTGCCATCAACAGTGCACAAGGGTTTCAATTTCTCTGTGCCCTCACCAATACTTGTTATTTTCTATCTTTTTTTATAATAACCATCCTAAAGGATGTGATGTAGTATCTCATTGTGGTTTTATTTGTGTTTCTGTAATAACTAATCATTTCATTGGTTATTGGCTACTTTTATATCTTCTTTGAAGAAATGTCTGTCCAAGTCCTTTGCTTAATATCAGTTGAGTTGTTTGTTTAGTTGTTGAGTTGTAGGAATTCTTCATATATTCTGGATAGTAACCTATTATCAGATATATGGTTTGCAGATATTTTCTCCCACTCTGTAGATTGCCTTTTACACTCTCCATTGTGTCCTTTGATGTACAGAAGTTTTCATTTTTATTTAGTCCAATTTATCTATTTTTACTGTTATTGCCTATGCTTTTGGCGTCATAACCATGAAATCATTGCCAGAGCCAATGTCTTAAAACTTTTTCCTATGTTGTTTTCTAGCGTTTTTATAATTTTAGCTCTTAAGTTTAGGTCTCTGATCCATTTTGTTTGTTTGTTTGTTTCAATTTAATCTTTTATTTTTTATTTCTCAGCTATAGTTGATATACAATATTATATGTTTCAGGTGTACAACATAGTAATCAGACATTTATATATCTTATGAAGTGGTCACTCCGAAAAATCTAGTATTCATCTAGCACCATACATAATTATTATAATGTTATTCACTATATTCCCTATTCAGTACTTTACATCTACATGACTATTTTAATAACTGGCAATTTGTTCTTCTTAATCTTTTTTACCTTTTTCACCCATCCCCCAAACTCCCTCTTCTGGGGACTGTTAATTTATTCTCTTTATCAATAAGATTATTTGTTTTGTTTGTTCTTTAATTTTGTTTGTTTGTTTGTTTGTTTGTTTTAGATTCCAGATGTAAGTGAAATTATATAGTATTTGTCTTTCTCTGTCTGACTTATTTCACATAGCATAATACCCTCTAGGTTCATCAAAGTTATTAAAAATGGTGATGCTACATTTTTTTATGGTTGAGTAATATTTTAATATATATATATACCACATCTCCTTTATCCATTCATCTATTGGTGGATGCTTAGGTTGCTTCCATAACTTGGCTATTGTAAATAATGCTGCAATGAACATGGGGGTGCCTATGTCTACTTGAATTAATGTTTTAGATTTCTTTAAATAAATATCTAGAAGTGGAGTTACTGGGGCATATAGTAGTTATATTTTAATTTTTTGATTTTTTATTTTTTTTTTAGGAATCTCCATATTGTTTTCTGTAGCAGCTGCACCAATTAATAATCCCACCAATAGTCCGTGAGGGTTGGTCCCCTTTTCTCCACATTCTCATGGACAGTTATTGTTTGTTAATTTATTGATGATAGCCATTCTGACGGGTGTCAGATGATATCTCATTGTGGCTTTGATTTACACTTCTCTGATGATTAATGATGTTGAACATCTCTTTATGTTTCTGTTTTCCATCTGCATGTCCTCTTTAGAGAAACGTCTATTCATGCCCTCTGACCATTTAATCAGATTGTGTTTTTTGATGTTGAACTAAATGAGTTTTTAATATATTTAGGATATTAACCCCTTATTCAGTAAGCTGCCTTTTTGTTTTTTAATGGTTTCCTTTGTGGTGTAGCAGCTTTTCAGTTTAATATAGCCTCATTTGTACGATTTACTTTTGTTGTCTTTGCCCTAGGAGACATTTCCCAAAAAAAATTGCTAAGACCAATGACGAAGAGTTTATTGCCTATGTTTTCTTCCAAAGTTTTATGGTTTCAGATCATTTAACTGTTTAATCAATTTTTAGTTTATCCTCGTAAGGAGGTGATCCAGGTTCATTCTTTTGCGTTTGTCTGTCCAGTTTTCCTAACACCATTTATTGAAGAGACTGTCTTTTCTCCATTGTATATTCTTGTACTTTTTGTGATAGATTAATTGACCATATAGATGTTGGTTTATTTCTGGGTTCTATATTCTATTCCATTGATCTATATGCTGTTTTGATTACTGTAGCCTTGCAGTATATGTTGATATCAAGTAGTGCAATACCTCCAACTTTATTATTCTTTCTCAAGAGTGCTTTAGCTATTTAGGATCTTTTGTGATTCCACATACATTTCAGGATTATTTGTTTTAGTTCTGTGAAAAATGCCATTGGTATTTTCATAGGGATTGCATTAATTCTGTAGATTACTTTGGAGTAGTATGGACATTTTAACCATATTAATTCTTCCTAGCTATGAATATGCTATGTCCATCTATTGATTTCTATCTTCTTCAGTTTCTTTCTTTAATGTCATAGTTTTTCAAGTACAGGTCTTTTAACTCTTTGGGTAAGTTTATTCCCAGGTATATTTTATTATTTTCGATGCAAATAGGATTTTTTTTCTTTATTTCTCTTTCTGATAGTTTATGATTGGTGCATAAAAATGCAACTGATTTCTGATTATTAATTTTATATTCTGCTACTTTACTGAATTCGTTTATTAGTTCTAATAGTTTTGTTTTGTTTTGTTTTGTTTTGTTTTGTTTTGTTTTTGGTGGTCATCAGAGTTCTCTATATATAGTTATGTCATCTACAGATAATGAAAGTTTTACTTCTTCCTTTCCAATCTGGGTGTCTTTTCTTTCTTTTTCTTGTCTGATTGTGGCTAGGACTTCCAATACTATGTTGAATAAATGTGGTGAAAGTGGATATCTTTGACTTGTTCCTAATCTTAAAGAAAAATATTTCAGCTTGGCGCCATTGAGTATGACGTTAGCTGTGGGTTTGTCATATATGGCTTTATTGTATTGAGATATGTTTCCTCATTCCCATTTTGCTTAGAGTTTTTATCATAAATGGATGTTAGATTTTGTCAAATGTTCTTTCTGCATTTATTGATATGATTTTTATCCTTCATTTTGTCTATGCAGTGTATCATATTAATTGATTTGCACTATTGAACCACCTTTGTATCATACTGTGACACACAACCGGGAATAAATTCCACTTGATCATGGTGTATGACCTTTTTAATGTATTGCTGCATTTGGTCCATTAGTATTTTGTTGAGGATTTTTTCATCTCTGTTCATCATGGATTTTGACCTATAGTTTTATTTTTGTCATTTTTTTTGTAATGTCGTAGTCAGGTTTTGGAATTGGGGTGATATTGGTCTCACAAAATGAGCTTGGGAGGCTTCTTCCTCTTCAGTTTTTTGGAGTAGTTTGGAAAGGATAGGTGTTAATTCTTCTTCAAATGTTGGTGAAATTCACCTGTGAAGCCACCGGTCCAGAGCTTTAGTTTGTTGGGAGTTTTTTGATTACTGATTTGACTTTGTTAGCAGTTATTGGTGATTTTAGATATTTTTGTCTTATCTTGATTCAGCCTTAAAAGATTGTATATTTCTGGGAATTTATCCATTTCTTCCAGGTTGTCTCATAGTGTTTCCTGCTAATCTTTTATATTTCTGTGGTGTTGGTTACTGCTTATCCTTTTTTATTTCTGATTTTTTGGGGGCCGGGGGCTCTCTTTTGTGCTTGATTAGTCTGACTAAAGGAATGTTAATTTGTTTATCTTTTCAAAGAACCAACTCTTGGTTTCATTGATCTTTTTTACTGCTTTTTTTAGTCTCTATTTTATTTATTTCCGCTATGATCTTTATTATTTTCTTCTTTCTGCTGACTTTGGGCATTGTTTGTTTTTCTTTTTTTAATTCTTTAGGCATAAGGTTAGATTGTTTATTTGATATTTTTCTTATTTCTTAAGGTAGGCCTGTGTTGCTATGAATTTCTCTCTTAGAACTGCTTTGGCTATGTCTCATAGATATTTGGGTCATTGTGTATTCATTTTCATTTGTCTCAAGGGATCTTTTTCTCTTTGATCTTGTTGTTAATCTATTTCTTGTTTAGTAGTATGTTACATTTGTGTGTTTTTCAGATTTTTCTTGTAATTGATTACATTATTAACAGAAAATGCTTGATATGATTTCAGTCTTTTTAAATTTATTAAGAGTTGTTTTTGTGGCATAAGATGTGATCTACCATTGAAAAATGTTCCATTTACACTTTAATATGCATTCTGCTGCTTTTAGGTAAAATGTCCTAAAAATATCAATTAAGTTCACCTGGTATAACATGGCATTTCAGACCACTGTTTTCTTGATTAAAGTATTGCTATCCCAGCTTTTTTATATTTCACTTTTATATTTTACTTTTAGTCTGTGTGAGTCTTTCGATCTAAAGTGGATCTCTTATAGGCAGCATATGTACGTGTCTTGGTTTATTATCTATTTAGCCAATCTTTGGACCAGTTATTCCTTTTACATTTAAAGTAATTATTGGTAAGTGTATACTTATTGACATTTTATTAATTATTTATTGATTGTTTTTGTAGGTCTTTTTTCTTTTCCTTTCTTCTTGTTTTTTTTTTTTTCTCTTGTATGATTTTCCATAGTGTTGTGTTTGAATTCCTTTCTTGTGTATCTCGTATAGATTTTCGGTTTGTGGCTACTATGTACTTTATATATACCAGGACATATTTATAGCAATCTATTTTAAGGTGATTATAGCTTAAGTTTGAACATGTTTTAAAATCACTACAATTTTTACTCACTCCCTCCATACTTATGTTTTCCTCATTATTTTTTACTTCTTTTGTGAGCGTGTTTGTGTGTATCCCTTAATTGTAATTACATATGATCTCTCTATATGTGTCTTTAACCTTTGTATTATCTTTATAATTGGTTGATCCACTGCTTTCACTAAGTGTTTGCCTTTGTCAGTGAAGGGTTTTTTTCCCTGCATTTTCTTATTTTTATTTTTGACCTTTTCTATGTAAAGGAGTCCTTTAACTTGTAATGCTGGTTTACCGGTAATGAACTCCTTTAGCTTTTTCATGTCTGGGAAACTCTTTTTTTTTCCTTCGAATCTAAATAATAACCTTGCTGGTTAGAGGAATTTGGGTTATAGATGTTTGTCTTTTATCACTTTGAATATTTTATGCTACTCCCTTCTGGCCTGCAAAGTTTCTGTTGAAAAATCAGCTGCTTGTCTTATGGGAGCTCTCATGTATGTAACTAACTGCTTTTCTCTTGCTGCTTTTAAGATTCTCTTTGTCTTTAACTTTTAGCATTTTAATTATGATATCTCTTGGTGTGGGCCTCTTTTGGTTCATCTTGTTCAGAACTCTCTGTACATCCTGGACTTGGATGTTTATTTCCTTCACCTGGTTAGGGAAGTTTTCCATCATTATTTTTTCAAATACATTTTTGATCACTTTCTCTCTCTCCTCCTTCCAGTACCCCAGTGATGCTAATGTTGGTACACCTCATGTTGACCCAGAAGTCTCTTAAACTATTTACATGTTTTAAAAATTCTTTTGTCTTTTTCCTGTTCCGATTGGATATTTTTCTGTACCTTGTCTCCAGATTGCTGATTCAGTCCTCTGCTTTATTTAATCTATTGTTGAGTTCCTCTAGTATTTTCTTTATTTTTTTTATTGTATTCTTCATTTTTAACTGGTTCTTTTTTATGTTTTCTATCTTTTTGTTAATGTTTTCACTGAATTCCTCTATTCGCCCAAGTTCATTGAGCATCTTTACAACAAGTGTTATGACCTCTTTATCTAGTAGTTTACTTGCCTCAGTTTCATTTAGGTTTGAGGAATTTGGGGAGGGTTGTTTGTTCGTTTGCTTGTTTGGGTTTTTTGGGGGGAGGAGGAGGGTTTTATTCTGTTCTTTCATGTGGGACAGGTTTCTTTGTTTCCTCACTTTGGCTGGCACCCTGTGTTACTTTCTATGTATTAGTTAGATCTGCTAAGTCTTCCAGTCTTAAGAGAGTGGCCTTATGTCAAAAGTGTGCTCTGGAGCCTAGTGGCACAGTGTTTCTGGTCAGCTGAGCCAAGAGGCCCAGGGTGTCTCTTGTGTGGGTCATGTGTGACCTCCTGTTGTAGTTAACCTAGATTGCTTTAAGTATGTCAGTTGGTGAGGTTGACCCTCAGGCTGACTGGCTGTGAAGGCTGGCCATGACTGCAGCAGATAAGCTGTTGTGCAGGGGCTCACTCCATGGAGCAAAAGTCACTTTAGCATGACTCTGGCATCAGTCATGGTCTCCCTTCAGGTATGTCATTTGTGTAGATATTTGGGTGGGGCTTTGTTGTGGTCTGAGGTGGGCCATGGGTGTGCTGAGTCTGGAGCCCTTTGGGAGGGGCTCTAGTATAAGTCAAGGACAGCCACTGCTTATTTTAGGCTTGAGACCACTTGGTAAGAACTACAAAGTGATATGCAGTTGGTTCGCACTTGTGCTGGTCTTGGAAACACTTGGCAGAGACTATGCTGTGAGCCAAGACCAGCTGCCACTTGTACCAGGCTTTGGACCCTTTGGTGGTCACTATAGTATGAGCTGAGGCCAGCTGCTGCCTGTGTGGGGTTTGTGGACCTTCAGGAGATTTTGCAGAGCTGGTTGAAGGTGGCTGCTACTCATGCGGGGCTTGTCGATTTTGGAGAAAGTTGGCAGCGAGAGCTGAGGCAGGCCACTTTTGTGGAAGATGCTCTGAAAGACGCTCAGCTGGGGAGAGAGTTGGGTTGGTCAGGGTCTCAGAGAAATACCAGAGCAGGGTAAATGCTATTAGCCAGCTTAACAGAGAGCACAGATTTGGCATGCACCTGTACCACAAAGGAACAATGGCACCTGCCAGCACTTCCCTCCACTTACTCAAAGTGTATCTTTATGGTTTTAGACAGCTTACACTGAGAAGTGATCAGTTTTAATTTTCTTTTCTTTTTTTTTTTTTTCATAGATTAGCCTACATTTGTCATTCAGGATAAGGTATACAGGCTGAAATTTCAATTTTAATAGCAATGGTAAGAGAAATTAATATTAAATAAATTTGATTTAGGTAAATATTACTAGCAGTACTTTTATGATGCTCATTCCTATGTATATAAAGTTCTAAAAAAAAAAATTACCTAATAGCTTCATCGATGGTCCTCTTTCCCACAGACAGCCAAAGAGAGCATGTGCTCACATTTTGGTTTAGTAGAAAGAGGATAGATTTTAGCTTTAGGCAAGTCTGTGTTCTAACCTTGATCAAACTACTTATTTTCTACATGTGTATTATAATGGGGATATTTTCTTAAAACTTTTCAGTTGTATTTTCATATCTTGTCAATCTTGTTGCCGTGATCCTTGCCCTGCCAATCCTCACCCTGAAGTTAATAAACTTAGCTCTGCCCCATATATCCCTGGCACTTTGTGAGCTGTTGCCCTATGCTGGAGCTTAGCACCAGTGAGTCTGTTCACAGGCTCTTTCAGAGCAGTATTCTCAGTCTCCCATAGTCCTTTGTCTTTCTGGGATGCAATCTCCACTCCTCTTCAAAGCCAGATGTTATGGGGACTTTTCTCCCTGGCACTGATGCCCTGAGATAGGGAGCGTGGTTTGAGGCTAAGACCCTTCACTTCTCAGGGGGGACCTCTGCAGCTGAGATATTTCTCCTGCTTCTTAATCACAACATTGTGGGTATAGACCTGCCCAGTCTATGTCACTGCCAGTCTTGATATGGCTTCTTTATAGCTTCAGTTATAGGAATTCTGTTAAGCTACTCTTCAGATGGTTCTCAGTGATGATTGTTCTATAATTTAGTTGTAATTTTGATGTGATTGTGAGAGGTGAGCTCTGAGTTGACCTACTCTGCCATCTTGACTCCACCCTTCAGTTCTGATCTATTTTTAGTTGATTTATGTATATGATATAAAGTAAAGGTCCAACATCATTCATTTGCATTTGGATATCCAGCTTTACCAACATACATTTTTTCAAAAGTCTGTCTTTTTCCCATTGAATGATCTTGGTACTCTTGTCAAAGTCATTTGACCATATATGTGAGGGTTTATTTCTGGGATCCCTGTTCTATTCCATCAGTCTATTCTTCAGTTTTTATGCCAATACTGTATTGCTTTGATTACCATAGCTTAGTAATAAGTTTTAAAATCAGGAAGTATGAGACTATCAACTTTGTTCTTCTTTTTCAAATTCTTCTGTCTATTCCTAGTCCCTTGAGATTCCACATGAATTTTAGGATAGATTTCTATTTCTGTAAAAAACCCCATTGGTACATATATACAAAGGAATATTACTCAGCTATAGAAAGAAAAAAAAAAGGAAATCTTACTATTTGCAACAACATGGATGGACCTAGAGGGTATTATGCTGAGTGAAATAAGAGACAGAGAAAGACAAATACCATATGATTTAACTTATATGTGGAATCAAAGAACAAAATAAGTGAACAAACAAAACAGAAAGACTCACAGATATAGAGAACAAACCAGTGATTGCCAGAGAAGAGGGTGGTTGGAGGGACAGGTGAAAAAGGTGAAGAGATGAAGTACAAATTAGTAGTTATAAAACAATCATGGAGATGTAGAGTACAACATAGTGAATATGGTCAAAATATTATTATATGGCTATGTATAGTGTCAGACGGGTACTATAGTAATCGGAAGGATCACTTAATAAGTTATATAAATCTCTAACCATTGTACTGCAAAAAATGTCTGAACTGGCCAAAAAAAAAAAAAAACACTAAAGTCCCTCATCTGCATCCATTTTCCCCAAGGTTAGAGATTTGGGAGGGGTAACAAATCTGGCCTCAGCTAAATCCGAGCCTCAGATCTCCTGGGCAAAAACTCCAGTGTGTTCTTAAACCTATTCACATTCTTCCACAACTACTTTTTTTACTTAAAGGAGGTTGCCCACACAGAGTAGCTGGAGCCTTAATTACACAGGACACAGAAATCGAGGCTCACAGAGCATCTTAGAAGGGGGATCCGAGAGATTATTTTCTTCCTTCTCTGTCCCTTTTGTGGAAAGACCTGAAATATAGATCAAAGAACATGCATGTAGGATATTACTTGAGAAAACTGCACTGGGCCTTAGCAATTCAGTCCAGTGTGTTCTCTTAGATCAGTCTGACTTTTTGAACTTGTCTTTCAGTGTTTCTAACCTGTATGACAGGTGTGAGCTAGGACATGATGAGAATAAGCTATGGGATGAGTGTGGGTTACTATCTACGTGCCGCAGCAAGCACAAAGACACCAGCCCCAAAGTGGCTTCTTGCTTGATTAGATCTGAGGGGAGTGTGCACACTGTTAATGGTGGTGAAACCCAGCATGACCATAATTATTTAGATAAGGTACTCAAAGAGGAACATGTACCTATCGAATGCCAAGCCTAGTTTTTATTCCATGAAGGGTCCAGGAAAGCTACTCGTCTGTCTTTATTGTTAATCTGGTTCTGTCACAGACAGTGAAGCTTGGGGCATGACAGAATCACTGAATATTTTTCTATTTCACTTATTTGTTCACTTTTTTCAATATAAGAAGATTGTCATAATGTTTTTAAAACATTTAATCAGTAGACAATGATGAGTTGAGAGGGGTATCCCCCTCCGTACTTGTACTTTATTCTACTTGGCAATTAAAATGATATCAAAATTGGTTAGAAAATTTTTTTGAGTATTTCTGGTTCTGCCTGGTCACTAATTGACTGTGGTGTATCGCATGGATTCTTAAACAGGTGCGACTGTAATAAGCCATCTGATGGGACACTCTGAAAGAGAGTTGCAGCACTTAAAGAAGCCTCTTCCCAGTGTTAGAGAAAAATTAATGTATAATTTCTGGTTGTTGTTATTATTATTATTATTTTGGCATGGAGTTTGATCTTTAAGAATGCTGTCAGAAGAGAATTGTTAGAGCCATGTGCAAAAGTTAATCCTTTCAGTTTTTGCTAGGCTCATTGCTGCCTTGACAGTTAAAATTCTTTAGGTGCAGTTGTTGACATTGTTGACATCTGTTTCTATACAATTAAATGAAGAAAGGAAAAGGCTATAGTTCCAGAGCCAAGAGATGCCTCAGCCATTAAATCCAGCTGAAGGAACTGAGGCCCAAGAAGTTGTTATTTCTTCAAGGTCAGATAGCTAGGTAGTTACTTTTGACCTTTTTCAGAAGGTTAACAACAGATTTACTGTCCAGAAGACATGCTGAAAAGTTCCATTCTATTCTTGTTAGGGCTCCCTAAAAGATGAATTTGGAAAACTATGAAAGACATATTAGAACTATTTTGGCAAAGAGCCAGTAGGACCATAATATCTAAGGGATATCTTTGAAGCATGGTAAAAATGTCTTTATTAGAGAAGGATGCAATAAACTTTTCTTGAAAAATAAAGAAGAAATGCTTTAAGAAGAATAACCTGTAGTAACTGGCTTTTTGTTTGAGATTGGAATGTAGCAAAAGGAAAAAGTGCCCTTTGGCCTTCACATAAAGAAGATGTAGCAATTAGGGCTACATCTAGATCTATTGCATTTGTACTTTGTGTAATGTGCTTTCATATTATAAGGTACAATAATAAAGGATCTCAGTTCTTCTAAGAATCTTAGTTTAATGTATGTATTATTAGGAAAATTTAAACGTATTATTAAATGTGCTCTAAAAAAGGCTAGATGCACAATTTTACAAACATCTTTAACGTTGCTGACATAAGTATGTGTTAAATTTAGAGATTGGGAAATTATCAGATATTATAACCTCTCCAATTAACCTCTGTGGCTGAGTTTTCCCATCTGTTAAGAGTGAATACCTCATACTTGAGCCATGGGATGGAGGTGAGTCATAGCAAAACTATATAAAACCCCACAGAGCAACAGTCTCATTTCTTCCTAGTACCCTAAGAGTGCATCACAATATTATTCTAAAACAAGACCCCCAATGGCTAGAAAGGGTTAATGCACACCACCTGCCCCGGTTAAATTCAACCTTATGGCAAGTGATTTTTAGCATAATCTAAAACTTCACATGAATAGTATTTTGTAGACAGTATTATAAGTCAACACTTTTTTAAAAAATAAGAATTGTAATCATCTTCGTGTGCTTTAAAAAGTTGCTATAAATGTAAACTCATGTTCTTTTCATTTCTAATTCTATAGAGTGTTGCCTTTATAGCCATTATGTATATCTAGAAATTTAGAGTAATAAATTCAAAGAACTTTGAGGAGAAGACTTGTCAGGTTTTAGATTCTTTATCAGGAAGGTCTCTGCAATAGCCAGCAGAAAAATTAAACAGGGAGGCAGCTGGCCAATGATCACTACAATATGTTTACACTTAGATCAATAAAAAGCAGCTACTTTGCAAAACTGATTTCATTTAAAATTCTTAATAGTTACAATGTTTCATTACTTGGGACTGGTAATTAGCTAGACTACCTATGAATTAATGTATTACCAAACTAACAGATCTGAAAATTATGCCAAACAGCTTTGTATTGTTATTGAGGAGGCAAGAACAATACTTTTCCTTAAGTAGAAGAAAATTTTAATGTATTTTCTTAACATGGGTTTAGCAGAACTGACGCTTGTTCTGTATTTTTTTTCCATAAATTCATTGTGTTGCCAGTTGTGGAATTAAAGCATGCCTGTGGAGCAACCCTCACTGGTGATATAAACATAACCCTCGGAACCTCCTGCATTACTGAATTCAACTCCATAGGCAGCATTAAATAAGTAAGCAACTCAGAAAGCTTGACATTGCTGAGAAGGTTTTTTTTTTTTTTGGATCAAGGTGATCCTAAAATGTGCAGATATGTTAGAGATGTGAGCTCCCATCCAAAATAACTTCCTGTGATGCACTTGCACACAGAATAACCACACTGCTTATATTGTCACTTCTAAAGAATAATAGTGGGAAAATCCTGAAAAGAGAAAATACAATAAACCATTGCCCAAATTACAGAACACCAGGCTATTCTCATCAAATCAAAGAAAGGAGCTTGAAACAAGAAATTCGGTCACTCTTTCACTGTAGACAAAATATATACTAAGCTGTGAATGGAGCAGAAAATGAATAAGACAGTTCCTATACTGTTGGGAAGATGCTATAAGGGCAGAACACCTATGCATCGAGGATGCAGAGAACAGAGCTGTGTCAGTGAGAGGAATACAGAGCTACCCAGGGTCAAAGGAAGACCAGATCACTTAGGGTCAGCATGCTCTGGGAGGAGGTAGTAGCTAAGCTGGTTCTTGAGGGATGAGTACCATGTTGGTAGGTCCAGGTGGAGAGAAGGGTGCTCCAAGAAGAAAGAATGGCTGGTGCTTCCCCTTCTGGCCTCAGAAGGACTCAGCCCAGACATCATCTCCTCTGCAGAGCCCTGTCTGTTCCACGAAACAGTAGGTCCCCACCTCTCTGCCCTTTTATCCTCAGTCGTCCCCACCAACCACCCCTGTCAGTATTCTTGTCACACTGGTTTGCAATGATTGGCTTATGTGCCTGTCTCCCTTGCCACTCTGTGCAGCTGGAGCTACTGTAGTTTGTTTCTGTAAACCAAAGTCACAACCACATAGATGCTTCCAGACCCTTTAACCTATCGAGGACACCCTGTGTTTTAAAATTTTTTAAACTGCTTGAATTCCTGTCTCCATGTACCAGTGTCTCCCAATATCCCTGTGAATTACCTAGCTTCAGGGACTTTCCAGCTTCTTCCGAACTCTCCTTCCTTGCTCTGGATCTCCTGCATCTTCCATTTCCCATATCACATGACAAGTAAGATCTTCTGTAATTTTAAGTGTTCGGTAGAGCGGTTATATCTTAGTGAATAAAGCAATTTAAAATCACACATTGGACAGTCTCATTCTTCAAAATCTCTGCTTGTTATTCCCTGTAGAGCACTTGTCTCCTTGGAAGAGGGATAGAACTACTCTCCCCCTGGCTCTTGCCCAGCTCCCCAACCAGGTCTCATTATCTTAACACAAAGCCATTCAGCCCTTTCCTACTGGAGCATGCCTAACCTCCCAAATCTAAGGAAGCTGGCAAGGTAGCCTGCTTGAGAGACAGACTGACAGGCTCTCTCTGACTTGGTTTGTAAATCAACCTCCCGCCCCATGACATTTAACTGTGTATGTCCAGCACCCAGTATCTGAAATATGGCAAGCATTTGATTAATGCTTCTTCATCGAGTTTCTAGATATGAGAAGGGGAAAGGGACTCCTCAGTGTGTACATGCTTCCTGGTTGATCCAGCCTGTTCTGAATGCAAAGTATAGTTGTAAAGGAACAGGAAATAAACCTGGGTGGAATCAAATTGTCAAAGATATTGGAAGTCTGAGTGAGAGTCTGGATTTTTTTGGCAAATAATAGAGACTTCTGACCAGGGGAATATCACAAGGAGCTTCAGGAGGAATGAGCAGCATCCCAAGAGAGAAGGTACCGGGAGGGAGGAGGGGATGGTTCGTGAAGAAAGAGGGTACTATCATCAACCAAGTACATGAGAGCTGAAGGCCAAGAAGAGAAAAGCTGAGTGCAAAAGGTTCTGGAAAAGATTTGGATAATGATGTGGGCAAAACATAGAAGCTAAAGTTGACCATGATTTTAAGATAAGGTATGGGTGGGGAGATAATGGTAACAATGCAATAGGAAAGGAAACAAGTGTATTTATTTGGTGGAGAAGATGTATTGACTTCAGTTTTAAGCATCCCTTTATCCATTCAAGAAATACTTATTGAGTGCCTACTGTGTTCCGGGCAAGTGATAGATTCTGAAGACAGAGGTAAATAAGACAGGTGGTTCTGGCCCTCATGGACCTTGCATTTTAGGGAGGCAGACAGTAGACAATAAACTAATTGACAGAGTAATGATAGACTGTGAAAAGGGCTAGAAGGGGCAAAAGAGGATAATGTGATAAAGAAAAACAGGGTTGTCCATGGAAACTTCTTAAGGGAAGGCTCTCGATAAGTATGGTGACTTTGAGGTACCTGTGGGCACTGGACTGCAGATGTCCAGCAAGCTAGGAAAATGCAGACCAGAAACCTGGGAGAAAGGTGATGGCTGAAAATGTAGACAGTGATATCCTCAGAGGCAGGAATCAAAATCATGGGTAGAAATGGGCCCTCCAAGAGAGCCTATAGAAAGCAGAGAAAATAGGTCAAGAACAGAACATTGAGCTTAGAGGTGGGAAGCGGGGAGGGGCCAGCAATAGACAGAGGGGTTGTGAGTGAGGCAGAAGCAAGGAAAGTAGGGAAACCAGGAGAAGGAAGAGCTTCAAGATGGAGAGACTGCCCATAGGGACCAACAAGAAGAGAGGTCAGAGAGCCCAGCACCAAGAGGAGAGAGTGGAGTGGGGCTCCAGGAAAAGGCAGTTGTTTGCAGAGTGATTGAAAAGTGCTCTTTATCGTCAAGACTGCCTCTGTAGGTGAATTTTAAAGCTGCTGTGTATAAGAAGCCATTCTATGCACGACATGGGTCACTGCAAATGGACAAGATACAATTTCTGCCAACTTGTAGTATTCATTCAATTTGGGAAAGGAAGTACAATAAATAGTTAAGGACAAGGGTTTAAGACTGAAGCGGGCCAGAGTTTGAAGCTCATCCTCCTTGCTCCCACTCATCAACTTTGTAACTCTAGGCAACTTACTCGCTAAACCTCAGTTTCCTCATCCGCAAAATTGAGATGATTTAGTGCCTAAGATTACTAAAGAATTATATGGTATAACAGATGCAAAGCACATAATGAGTATACAGAAGTGGAAATATAGTAAGAGTGGTAGCGCAAATCAGAGAGGTAGCAATGGGTGCAGAGCTGTGAAGGGGCCATGTCCACATATAGTTGCAGGGTCCTGAGAAACTTTCACCCAGATAGTGGCACTGAGGCAGCAGTGGTACCATGAAAAGACACTGAGTGCTGTGGGTTCAGGCCCTGGCTAGGCACTCACAAGCTCTGTGGTCATCAGCAAATCTCTCAACAACACTGAGTTTATTGTAAAATAGGGACCTCGGGATCTCTTTCCCTGGGTGGGAATTTTAGGTGAACTTTTAAAATGGATAGAATTTCAACCAGGAAAACTGGGAAGATAAAAAAAAAATGCAAAACGAGGAGAAAAGAAGGAGCAAAAGAGGCAAAGCCTTAAGTTTATTCAAGAGTTCAGTTTAGCTGCTCTGTGGGGCATGTTCGTGGAAACAGAGAGGAGAAGGCAGGAAGGCTTGGGGGCTGTGCTTGGGGAAGAGTTTGGTGCCCAATGAGGGGCATCTGGATGGTAATTTGCCAGTTCAGCCGAGAGGCCCTTAGTCACAGCCGTAGTAACAGGTAGCTGAGACAGGATGGCAGTCCAGCGTCCACGTGTGTACCATAGCTCATATGTTCCCTAAAGATGGGATTGCATCTCACCTGGCAGATGAGAGTCTTCCGGGAGTTGATCCCTAAGGGAAGGACAGTGTGTCCTCACACTCAGGGCTGTAGGCTGAATATCAGTGCCATGGGGGAGGACCTGTCAGGTCCAGTTTGCACAATGGGAAGAATGTCTTGGGAGTTGCTTCTAGTTACTGGCAGAACAGGCAGGAGATACAGAATCAGGACCCAAGGTGAATGCCCTCTAGGCTGGGCCTGGGGCTGGGAGGATAGGTGTCTTGGGACAGCATGGTGCCGAATGGGGGCTGTTGGCCCTGGGAGTAAGTCAGCTGAGGCAGAATCAGAGCACAATCTTTAGGGAGCGCCCATCTTCAGGGTATTCTTTGCTCTTTCTTAGTGTTTTAATAGGAACTTTACAGACTCCACTGGCCCCTTTATGCCAAGGGTAGCCCAAGGGGAAGATAAAGAACTAGGAGCCCCTAAGAGATGAGAATAATTCAAGCAAGTGAACCTCAAGAGGGAGTAGGTTGGAGATGAAAGTGTCCAGATAAACCATGGACAGAGGGAGCTTCATTTTAAGGTGAGAGACGATTTTTCTTTATAATGCCTATCGTGTACCCAGAAATGGGCTGAGTTCCAGGGACATCAAGCTCAGTAAGACATTTCCCTGCCCTCAAAATGGGTGTGGTCTGAGGAAATATTCAGGACACCCCCACTCAGAGTTTCTGATTAATTCAGTCTGACTAAGGTTCCCACCAAATTTGTTGAAAATCACTGATTTCTCTGAGGAGTCAGATATGGAGAAAAGCAACCAGATAATAAAATGAAAAGAGGTACCTCATAGACACAGACGACAGTATAGTGCTTACCAGAGGGAAAGGGAGCTGGGGGAAGGTAGAAAATATATGGTAACGGAAAGAGATTTGACTTTGGGTGGTGGACACACAATTCAGTATACAGATGGTATATTATGAATTGCACACTTGAAACTTACATAATTTTATTAACCATTGTCACCCGGATAATTTTATTTTTTTAAAAAAGGAAGTACTGAATCGACATGCCTGACGCCCGTCTCCTGTGGAGCTGTGTTCACTCTGCCAAGATTTGAGGGGAGGGCATTTAAGAGCCCCTGAGGAGCCCCCATAAGCAGCTATTTTGACACAGGAGAAAAATAAGGAAAAGCTTAGAGTGAGGAAGGAGTCTATGTGAGGATTAAAGGTAAGGGGTTGCATGTAGCCTTAGGATAGGAGACCTACATCCCACCTTTTGGACTCTGAGGGACAGACCTTGCTGGTCCCCTGCTCTTCCACCTCCCAAGGTGACCAGCACAGCTGGCTCCTTACATCTTTCATATAGATGCTACAAACAGATCATGAAGGCAGGGTTTATAAAGTCAAAATATCAACTTTGTTTCTATTTATAAGGATGAATAAACACACTTTATTTATAACTTGAGATTACTGTCACCACGAAACCCAGTTCTCCATTTTAGAGGACAAAGCCAGATTGTCCTTAACCTTAGGAGAGGGGAGTATTTTGAAGGTATAAAAGGAAGAATTCATTTTCTCCTCCTCAAAACCGAAAACTTCGGACAGATCAGAATAACAATTATAGAATTGATGACTTTGGGCTAGGTTTAAAAGCTGGAACTAGCCAGATTTCAACAGAAATGAAGCTTGCTGCTGTCCACAATATCTGAAGAGCATAACTTCCAAACAAAGAGAGCACAAGGCCAAAAGGAAAGAGCAATGCAGGGTGCTGAAATGCCAAGGGATAGGAAACTATAAGAAAGGACAGTGGAGGTCCCGAAGAGGCAGATGAATCAGGGCTTTCTTCTGGGTTCTGAGGAAATTTCCAATGTGTTTCACACCGTTTTGTGAAAAGAAGATGTGCTGAGATGTTAACAGCATTTCTTTCTCACATTTCATGAAGGCAAGCCGGAGAGATGCAAGGAGTCTCCAAGACATAGGCAAAATATTAATTAGAAGGTTGACCAATATTTAAAAGCCTTTACTTTAAAATAAATAAATCCTTCAAGAGGAAAGGAGAGGGAAAGAATTGGAGAGAGAAAAGCTGTTGAAAATCAGTGAGCTGTGAATGGTGGGCTGCTGAAGCACCATACTCCGAGTCATCAGGACTGTGCTCATCACTGGGATGGCCAGGGGTCTTTTCCACCTCTACTTTCTGTGCCTTCTTGAATACTGTGCCCTTTCTCAGTGTACCAGTCAGAATGATATAGTGTGAGAAACATTGAGTCATCTGATAAAGATCAAAGTGGCCCTTCAAGTTCTGCAACAGGTGGGGAATCAGGTGGGCACTCACTGGGCTATGAGGTGCCCTAACCATCAGTTAAGGTATTAACCTACTCTGACAAAAAGGAGGTAAATCTTTTCTCCTGAAAGACCTCCTCTGTTCCATGACCCAAGCAGTGCCTCTCTACAGCACTTTCTGTGTGACATCATTTGGCAGAGCACATTTCCTCCATTTATCTTTGCTAAAATGGTGACAGTGACTTAGATAATCCCTGATGAACTTAATATATGAGCCCCCACTTTCCTCCTCCAGGAACTCCCCAGTGTGTACTTAGGGAACAGAAGGGTACTCGTGAACCCCAGGGCTTCCCCTGGGCCTGTGGGCTTTGGAACTCCTAACAGCAAGTGTCTGTGCTGCTCTGGCCTCCATCCCTTTCACAGGATGTCCTAAAATGAGTCCAATACAATCACTAGCCCCTGGATGGCCAACAGAGTCCCTAAGGGAACCACCAAGGATACCTGCAGGCAGAGGGTCTGTTGAGTACCTAGAGGAAGAAACGTATCTAGGGATCTTTCTTGGCAATGCAATAAATAAAGACATCTTAAATTCACTACCACCTGTAACAGCTTCCATCACCCAACCTTAGGTGGTACTCTGAAATTTGGGGGTTTCTGACCAGCCAGCTTCCTGCCACCACAGGGCCCTAGCCCACACTGCTCCCTGACCTAGAATGCTTTTCCTGAGTCTCCCATAGCTGGTTCCTCCTTGTCAATTATGACCCTGCTTAAACATTACCTCATCAGCATTTCTGACCCCCATTACTCAATTTTATTTTCATCATGGCCTTTATAACACCTGGTTTCTTCCTTACCAGTTTGTTTACTGTCAGCACCCCCATAGTGGTTCATGAGCTGCACATTTGCCTCGTTGACTGCTGTGTTGGCAGCCCTGGAACACAGCTGTGGGGATACAAAGGTAGATTAGGTATAATAGAGGAGAAGGTTGGAATGAGTTCAAGGCATAGGGAGAGGACTGAAACTTGAAGAGGGACATGAGATGGGGAGGACAGTGAGCATGTGTGGAGGGCCTTAGAGACAAGCATTCACATCATATTCTTATGACAACTCCAGGTTGTGATACGAATGAGGAAACGGAGACTCATCTAGCAAGTAGTGAATCTAAAATTTCAGCCTAAGTTTCTGTGACCGCAGATGCCATGTGTTTTTACAGGGGGACTGTTTAAATAAATGAAGAGGAGGAACAAGAATATTCCAGGCTATGGGAACTAACAATATGATAACATAAGGCTGCCAGTTGCTACAATTAAAGGTTTCTGTAGGGAAATATTAGGCAGTAACTTTGGAGAATGAGCACAGAAGCCTTGAATGCTCATTTGAGAGACCTTGCTTGATTCTCCTGGTCCTGATCAAGACATAACATTTACATTGACATTGGCTGCCATTTATTGAGCACCTGCTCAACCTCAGACACTGTTCTGAACACTTATACTATCACTAATCCTTATCATTGGCAGATAAAATTTAAGAAGTGTACGCATTAGGAAACCAGAGCCCAGCTGGTAAATGACGGAACTGGGATTCAGCTTAAGTCAACTCCAGATTTCATGCTACACTTGTGCTAACTGCTGGGTGCCTGGGGTCTGCACCCACCATGAGGGGAGAATTCTACTCCACCCCACTCCCACCATACCGAACTGCAGTTCCTGGGAGATTTTCTAATACCTTTGTGCCCTTTAACTCTTGTTCCTACATGTGGATGATCTTTTGCCCTTGCTCTTTGCCTTTCTACCTCCCAGTCAATTTTCATAACCCAGGTCAGGAAGCACCTACTCTTGGCAAGATTTCCAAGTCTTTCGGTCCTTGCTAGCCTGTGGTCCCCTCCTCTGTCTCACTGTGGAAGGTAGCTTAGTCCAAGCACTTTTCCCAAGGGGAAGTGTTTATGCAAGCAGCTCGGTGACATGCTTAGCACAGGGCACTTTTAAGGCCCACCACAAAGCTCATTCTCCCCATCTCACATCCCCTTTCAAGTCTCAACCCTCTCCCTACTCCCTACATTCATTTTGACCTCCTTCTCTGTTCACCTACTTTCTGTCACTTACCCCGCACTGTGGCATGCATCAGATATTGCCCTTTGTTGTAACTCTCCAACATAGGACCTTGAACTTTTGAAGACCAGGTGATTATGGCTATTGAGTACATGAATGACTGAATGATGCCAGGATTACATGGTGAAATAGGTCGAAGGTTCTTTTTAAATACTAAAGTGCTATATGGCTGTTGTTTTGTGAGGACTATTACTATCATTACTATTGTGATAATTAGAGGCATCCATTTCTTTCTGAACTCTCACTATCAAACTCAAGAACTAAGTTGATTTGGATAAAGTCTTTAGCTATCCTGTGTTCTCCGGACTTGCACTCCTCATACCCAGGTCCAGTAGTGGTCCCCTTCTCTATCAAGGCCCTGGAACTGAAAAGCTCTGCCCCCTGAGGAATAGCATCCTTCTATTTTCTATTAGTAGTGGTCATGGCAGTGGCATAAATAAGACCAGACAACTCTTTTGAAGTCTCCGAGTTGAAGTGTTTTTATAGAAAAGGGTATTCTAAAGGGGTCAGATACTGAGCAAAGGTCCTTTGGAAGTTTCCCAAATTCACAGAATTCCCATGTCAGGAGTCTTTTCGTATTCCTTGCAGTCCTAGAAAGCAGTGGTTCCTAGAAGAACTCACCCCAAATCCTGATTCTGCCAGAGGAAGTCTACTTGGAGTCTCATGACCTAGTAATGTTGGGGATATGGAGGAGAAAGAATCCTTCCATGGCCAACAGCCACTGGTCCATGTTTTAGCTATTTATAAATATAAAGGCCTTTAGGGTAACCGTTCCTGATGTACTACTTAAGGAATCGATAGTTGCTTTTGAGAAAACTGCATTAATCATATTAACCAAAACAAGATACTTCATATCCAGCCAAGGTTCCCTTTATAAAACCAGCTGTAGAAAGACAATGAATTCATTTTTGCTCTAAATCCAAGGTTGCACCAAACCTTTGTCATAGTGTTCTGCTTTGACAGAGCTACGTGCTCATTTCAGGCTGGTATCTCTTGACATGTCCCCCTTTCTTCTGATTCTTGTGTTTCCACTCCTATATCTGTTCTAATCTATAATCTACACAAGTGATCTAACCAATAGTTTTAGTGTTTCTGAACCTCTATCGAGTAAAAGCAAACTCTTCTATTATATCTATAACAAATTATTTTCTAGGGTACAACTTTATTTTCACCAAGAGTGTCTACTTGATGGGAATGCATGGCTTGGCGTATTGTTATTCTCCTCTCTGGTCAGCTCACTTACTAAAGAGAAGACCCTGAGCGAGGGAGTCCAGATAAATGGGCTAATTACCTAGTCTTTAGAGTCAGAAGAACCTGGGTTTGCATTCAGCTTCTGCCAGGAGTGTCACTGGGCAAATTACTTAACTTACCGGATCCTCACTTTCCTCAGGTACCATGTAGGCTTGTTAGAAGGTTGAATAGTATGAACTATGTAAAGTGTTTAGCATATAACACAAAGAAGGGGCCCAATAAAAAGGTGTTATTGCTGGCTCTAAGGAGTCCCTAGTTTAGAATCCCCACCCCTAAACTAGTCATTAGGCCCAGAAGTTTTACTGACCTCAAGTGAATGACAGCCAGGAACCCTGTCGCATTTAAGTTCTGAATGAACGGCCAGGGATGAGGAGTGGAGGTGGCTTGCTGGCTTACTGCAGAGGAAGCCTCACTTAACAGCTCCCTGAGGAGAGGCTTCCTGACCCAGAAACAGTCTCCAGTAGGTCAGGCCATTTGATTGCACCAATAGAAAATTTGTTTCCTCACTGTCACCATTATTTATTTATCATGCAGGTGCTTCAGTGACATGTGTAACCAGAAAAATAAAGTACCACAATATCCACTTTGTAACCATAAGATAACTGAAGCACTCAGTCTGACTGGTTGTCTGTAATAGTTACCTGAATGTCCGGGGATGATTTCACGGGGAAGTTTAAAGTATTAGTTTCCTTAGTGCTTTGTGCAGCACATCAGTACCCAAATCAGGCTCCCACCCTCAGGCGACTCGCCTCCTGATTAGTGCTCTCTCCATGGATCCACCCAGGAAACCTGTGCCCAGTCTCACTGGGCAGAAATGCAGTGGGGTCAGGGCCAGGAGAGACCTCCCACTACCTTCTGCCAAGTCACTCAGCTCTCCCAACCACCCAGCTTATTCATGAGCAAAATTCAAAGTGCAGTGTTGAGGCTAAGCCAGACTGGGCCCAGCTGGAGTAGAACTTGACCATTGCTACTTCTACTGCCACAGCTACTATGAATGATAAGTAGTCATTCTGCAAGAAGATGTAGTGTGGGGTTCATAGGGCACTGATGCAAGGCACATAGCACTTGCTTGACCACCAGCAGGCCTAGCAGAGTGGCAAACAGCAGCTTAGAAAAGGGACCTTAAAACTCGTCTCATCCAACTATTCCTTCATTTACAGATGAGGAAGGCTCAAGTTATAGAACTCTTGTGGCACGGCCAAAGCTGTCACTTCTGTCCTTTGCTCCCTTCCATGTCATTTCTGTTCCCTGTGCAGAAAGAATCCTGGGAAGATCAGGCATGGGCAGACCTTTTCAGTTAAGAAGTCAAACCTAGAAGGATGTACAATGGTGTTATTAGGTGGCAGTAAGAGGTCCCTCTCCTATGTTGATGGTGTCAGGACCCAGGCTCTGAGCTCTTCCAACGTGGAGGCTCTTTTCTCCTCAGTGGCCACACTGAGCACCAACCTTCCAGAAACCTTCACAAGGCTGTGTCTATTCATGAGTCTTTGAGCCTCTGAATAGTCTTTGTACAACACACTTGAGGTATAGCAGTAAAACAAAGTGACATTAACTTTGAACTGCGTCCCAAGTCTTCATTTTTGCCAGCCTTCCAAATCAGATAAGCCCTTTGTCCTGGCTCAATTTCTAGAATACATCTCTTCCCAAAAACTCAAGGATCCCAGCACATTTGGAGTTGGCGTGACTTTGTAAAGATAGGTCTACTTGCTCTGCTAACAGGTCAGAATTCTAGAACCATCCAAAACTCTGGTCTGCCTTTGTCCTTATTTCCTGTGTTTATTTGCAGAGCACATCATGCACACCAAAGAAGACGAGGTTCCTGCTGGGTGGTTTTATCAAATTATCGAGCAAGAGAAACAATGTAGAGATACAGACATTCCTAGGAACAATTCCTTTAACTACATGAAGAATTCATCCCTTTATTTCCTCTGCCATTTTGAAGTGTCTCTTCTCTGTCAACTCTTAGCCCCCTTAGTTATTAAGAATGATTCCACAGCGGCATACTGCTCTGGAAATACTACATAGGAAAGAGTCCCATCTATAGAGTAGTGTCCTAAAACCAGTCCTAGGAAAGAACAGAGAAGAGCAGATTGATGGATGCAGTATAGGAAGTGGCCTGGAATTGCTGGTATGGCAGTGGGTTATGTAACAAGTGTATAGTTTTTATATTTCTAAAACCAAGAATTTCTCACATCTGGATAGAGCTGTCATTTCCAAAACATTTTCATATACACTGAAGTGTTATTTTAGGCAAACTGGCAAAGTGTGAGCTAAACTCTTGTTTTATCTGTGGACATTAAAGCCATGCTGTGTTGTGGGCAGCCATGAAACTCCACTCTCAGCTTTGTCAGTGAAGGCCGCTCTGAGTGCAAACAGAGCACCTGCCAAGGGTTACTGTGCAGAGTGTCACACTTGGGAGTCCCCACCAAAGCTTTCATCAAAGTCAACCTGATTATTTTCCACTGCATTTTCCTGAAAGGATGTTATGATTTTCTAGATGTTTGGTGGCTGGTGATAAATCAGGCTTTTATGATGTCATGTGAAAGGCCACCTCTCGGACTTCCTTTTGCTACAAGCCATAGATTAAAAGCAGGACGTGTCAGTCGGGCATAATAGACACAGTTTTACTTAACCCTTTTCTTGCTTGTCCTGAAGCACAGCTGAAGCTGTCCACTAGCTAGGGTCATGGAAGAAGCCGAGCTGTCTTTTCCATACCTTCCTTTTGCACGAATAGGAAGGTATGGGGCCTGTGGACACTGAGCTACTTTCTCTGGGTCAACCAGACTTCCTCAGCTAAGAAGCTTTGGCATCAAATCAAGATTCAAAATAAGACAGTGTGTTCCATGAAATGATACAAGCGATTGTAGGTAATTTTACAAAAATAATCTTTGGAAAGTCTCTGTTTCATAATTATGAAAATGAGAGGTTTTCTTGAAAAAGAGATAATATCTAATACCGGTGGGTTGTGATAAAATGTTACATTCATACTACTTTGCTAGTAGCATTGTAAATTCATGGTGCCCTTGAAAGCAATGAAAATGTTCTCATTCAAGCCTAAATCCTATGAGTTCTCTGTGAATCATCTTTCCCTCACCTCCACATTCAATTCATCAGCAAGGCCTCTTTCTGCTTTGCTTCCAAAATAGGTCCCACTTCTATTTTCCTGTTCTCACCACTACCCCACTAGTCCAGGCTGCCACCATATCTTACCACATCTGTAGCCACTGTCTCAGCTGGTCTCCTCTCCTACACAGCCCCTCTCTAACCTAGCACAACACCCACAGTGAGGTCTGAAAACAACCAGCGGAGTGTATGTCTGCAGTCCTTAAAGCCCTTCAGTAGCTCAGAATAAAATCCAAACTCTATACTTTGTGAAGTAGGCTGATAAAGAACTGTGAATTTTGAAGTAAAGCAGGTTTGTAGATGAGTGAACTTTTACACAGCATGTGCGCGCTCGCACGCACGCACACACACACACACACAATTTGGTTTTTTAAAAAAAAAGTTTAAAATCCAAGCAAGTTTCAGTGCTGTGTCTCATTCTTTTGAGATCTGGTAGAGAGGAAGAGAGAGGCTTCTGGCCAGCAAGGAGAATTCGTGGTTACAGTTTCACCCCAGCCAGGATTCTGCTCATGTAGGAGAAAGTGAAGGGTGGGACACCATCTCAGTAGCCCTCAGGAGGTTGAATCTTTCATCATTTGGCCAGAAGAGGGATAGCTTTCCCACCTGACACCCCAGAAGGTGCCAAAGAAGCAGGACAGGCTCTGACCTCTGGCCTCAGGACCTTTGGCCCTGTTTCCTACATGGCCAGCTAGACATAGTCTTGACTCTCAACTGCAGTAGCCTATACCTAATCCCTTCAAGAATAGCCAGATGTTTCTAGGTTGAGTGGCCCAAACACATCAAATAGTGGCAGATTTTTTAGGGAGAAAAGGAGTTTGTCATTAGAGTTGAAGCATGACAGACAAAAATAACTCTCCCATCCTTTTAAAACATAGCTAGAAATAAGTCCCACACTTACTTTCAAAAATTGCATTAGTGTCAGAAAATCAGACTTTTGAACTACATTAAGTTGAGATAGCTAGTTTTATAATTGTGGCTGACCAGCTACAGATGCTCTAAGGAACAATCAGTGACTAGAGAAGAAGTCTTGTGACAACATGGCTTTGCTGAGAAAGGCCTGAGCCCCATTATAAAGATTACCCAGATGTGATCTAACTGACCACTTTTACCTCTCCTACCCTGTTTTGGGCTTCGATCACCCTCGGTCACTCTATCCAGACTCAGAGCCTTCTCTCTGCTCCTCGGACTGAGTGTATTGCTTCCTAAATAAGGCCTTTACACCTATGGTGTCCTCAAGAGACCCTCCTACCCTGGGTCTTCATGCGACTGGCTTTTTCTTGTCATAGAAATCTTTGATCAAATGTTACCTCTTTCAAAAGGCCTTCCCCACCCCACCCCCACCCAACCCTCTCACTCTTTAACAAGCTCACACCCTCTTCAGTCTTCTGCCTAGTGCTCCCCCAGAGCTGAAATGGTCTTATTTGTATCTCCTGTACTCTTGACTGTCTCTCCCTGCTGGGACATAAGCTCATGAGAATGGTTTTGTCTTGTCCATGGCTGTTTCCTCAACATCTGAAGCAGTAAATGTTTGTTAATAAATGATCAAGAGCACGTGAAATGATTACAATGATTGGAGAAAAGTGGAATACAAAATTCTGTATACTCAGGTTACAATTATTCAAAGTGGTGATGCAAAAATAGAAGTTGAATTGGAGTGCAGGATAAAATTAACATATAAATATGAAAGGAAAACTATAAGACAACCCAGTTAAATACCACATTTTCATCCATAATGTTACTACAAGAAATTAAAAGAATAGCTTTTCTTATACCTAGTGACAAAAGCAACAATAGCTAGCCTTAACAGAAAACCTGAATGTAATAAATTAGAAATACTACTAGCTACTTTCCATGTATAATCTTTAATTCTCATAGCATCCCTGAAAGATAGGTGACATTTTCCCCATTTTACAGATTTAAACCCTGAGGCTCAAAAACATTAAGAATTTGCCCCCAACATCACACAACTAAGTGGTTGAGCCATGTTATGAAACAAGGTCTCTTCAGTGATGCCTGTGTGTTGTTGGTGTCTAAGAATATTTTGTTATTAAGCTATAATTTATACAAAGTAAAATATACAAATCTTTATATAGGTTGATCTGCTTTGACAAACATACATTCATGAACCCTACATTACTATTAATATAAAAACATCTCCCAAAGATTCTTTTGTGTACCCTCCCTGTCAGTCCTCTTTCCTAGTAAGCACTAATCTAATTTCTATCACCATCAATTCAATTGCCTGTCCTAGAACTTAATAAATGTTGAATCTTCTCTGACCATCTCTTTCATTCAGCACTGGAATATGTTGATATTTCCACATGTTGATATAGCCTTTATTATTTAGAGAACTGTTTGCCACTCAGATTAATGTAGCAGAAAGTATATGGCTTACAGTACTTTCTGGGGAGGGTTTGTCCTACCGAGCATTGTGAGTACTGGACTAAGAACCAGAAATTTTGGCTTTTAGTCCAAAACCCTACCATGGCTTTGTGACATTAATTGAGTTTGTCTAAATATCTCTGTAGGTGCATTCAGGTGTAGGATTCTGTTGCCTTTACAAAGATACAAAAGAAAGGATGCCAGGTAACCATGTAGTGCAGATATCCAGCAACCTGGTAAAACTCTCTATAAACCATGATAAGAGAAAAACAAATGAATGATGAGTAAATTCATAGAAAACCTCAAGATTCATCTTAATACTCATCTTTTCTCCATGCTTCTCAAAAATCTTATTAACAAATCTCATGAGAATATGAAAATCCCCAGAGAAACAACCAAAAAGCAAGAATTTGAATGTTATCAGTTGCCTGGTTAGTCCTAGAGGTTCTTAAGAAGTTATTGAGGGAATAAATGCTTGAATGAACTTCTGGATATATGTCTGAATGATCCTGTCATGTCATTTCTGTTTTGGTTGGGAATAAGAATGGATGGATAGATGAGTAGATGGATGGATGGGAGGGAGGGAGGAAGGATTATTGAAGTGGGGTGTCTTGAATTTGAGTGACCTAATATATTATATAAGTTGAGGAAAACCCCAAAGGAAAAAATATCCCATTTATATTATGGAGACATTTAGATCATTTACGATATTCTTTAGCACTAACATTCAAAAGGCATAGAGGAGCCTTTTCTAAGTAGTGGAGTAGATTTCCTAACAAAGTGGAACAGAACAAGCTTAAGGAAAATCATTTTCACCTTGTGCGATTAGGTGTCACCTGTGGCCTGAGTCTGCCTTCCCAGATAGAAGGTATTTTCCCTCTGCATGTAGGCTGAAGAAAAGCCAAACAACGGAGTTGGGCTGTGACCCTCACAGATACTTTGTACAGTGCCTACATACCTAGGAATGAGGCTGCCTGAAACAGATACAAGATCTCTTGAGTTGCATTATGAATATGACTATCTGGAGATTTAATTAGCTAACGTATGTAAAGTGCTTTGAGGATAAAAAGTACTAAGTGGCAAAAGGAAAGCAGCCTGTGTCTCGTGCTCCAGAGTGCCATTTGCCAATTATGTCACGACAATCTTTAATCAGTCGACTTAAATGTGCTTTATCTCCTTTCCTTGGGGTTTGTGTCACCTCCTACCAGCATGAGTAAATCTTTACACCCTGGATCCAGTTATTAACCATAACCAGTAATTTCCAACAAAGATGGCGCTGGCTTTGAAGCCTAGAATGCTGAGCTCACTAACAATCTTATCTCCTTTTCATTAACTGGACCTGCCTTACAACTGTGAGTCAACCCCCATATGAAGTGGTTAGGGTAAAGATCAGGGAAGAAATCAGAATCAAGATGGCTTCGGTTACAGTACTTAATTTAACTTTCCCTAGGTTGATACTCCTATAAGCACTATTCTACGGCCATGCCGCCCTGAACAAGCCCAATCCCATTGGATCTTGGAAGCTAAGCAGGGTCAGGCCTGGTTAGTACTTGAATGGGAGACCGCCTAGGAAGACCACCAGGTGCTGTAGGCATAAAAAATTTAAAAATAAGGGATTGTAAAATGACAAGGTCCTTGTAATCTGTGAGGTCAACCAAAGGTTGCCTCGCCAAAGGAAGGAAGGAAGGAAGCTAACCAAAAAAACCAAAAAGAAAATAGCTCTATAATTATAATTATATATGTAGAACAGGTACAGAAAGATATAGTACCTCATAAATGGGTATGATTTAAGACTACATCCTCAAATCTTATTTGCTTATTCTATTTAAAGCACCTATTAAACACCACCTAAAAGTAGACAGCTCCCCAGAAGGTAGAGCTTATGAGAAGTGCTTTTCTCTGCTCAGCCTTGTCAGACCAGTGCCTGGCTAAACAGGCAGTCCCTGAAAGCCTACAAGGCTGAATGGTGCAGATGGCTGGAGTTTGCCTAGAACAAGAGTGCCCTGCTCCTCTTCTCATCAAGGAGAGAAGCTGTGTTTCAGTGTGGCATAAATTGTATGGAATATGTGTGTGCATTCCCCAGAGGAGAACAGACCACTGTCCTTGTCTCTACACATCTCAAACATGTCTGCCTGAAAGGACTTTCTCCAGAATATTTTTTAAGCTCTATTTAAAAAGAAATCAAATGAGTTTATGTCCTACATAATTGTATTGTCTGTGTGTCTTATAGAGAGCCCCTTTTGCCTAACTACATTTCTCTTTTTATGCTAGAAATTTGTATTTTAAAAAGACAAATGAAAAAAAGATGCATCTATATATATATATGTATAGGCTGCACTAAAAATGGGTTCTCCCTTTATAAAGTGAATACTTTATTTTTAACCACATTAGGCTTTCTTTACAAGTGGACATATAAGGAAGACAGTATTCTCATTCACTTTCCAAGAAAGCTCTACCGTGCTAGGTAGACATTTTTCATAAGTGTCTGGGTATACATGTAGATGGATTCCTTTCCCTTTGTGTGGTAGCTCTTAATTGCTACTGATTCCAAATGACAAATTCTACCAATTGAAAATAAGTGGTCCCCAGCCAAGAAAAATGGGATCAAGCCAAGGGGTCACGAATTCCTAGGGACCCTCTCAGGCGCATCCAGAGTTATAACTAATGGGGCCACCAGTGGAGGTGACAGAGCTCAAGCCTAGGGACCCTCTCAGGCGCATCCAGAGTTATAACTAATGTGAGGCCACCAGTGGAGGTGACAGAGCTCAAGCCAGAGTTTCAGTCCAGGTACATGTGTGTCGCCCTGTGCTGATAGCCTCCCAGCAGCCGCTACCCAGGGAATTGAGGACAGGGACACAATGCAGGGCCTGCTCACTCTGTTTTGCTCCCTTTGCCACTATATCTCCATTGTCAGTATACTCTTTGGAGTCGGTGCTGACTGACTCAATTTCCCTGAGGTTGAGCCCGAGCATTATTTGGGCTCTGCCAGCATTCTGTCAGTCCCTGCTGATGGACAGTCCCACTGAGTCCAGCTTCCTGAGCAGACGAGATGGCCTGCCGTTTTCTCCTTGTCTCTTATCACCCCTTGTCATTAAAGGAGATGCCTGGCTTCAATTTCAGTTTATGTTGATATACAGCAGTAAAAGGGAAGAGAGAGGGGAAACGTTCGTTACCGTTACTAAGGCCACTGCATTTCTTACTGTTCTGAGATTCGCTCTCTCTTTAGGAACGTTTCAATCAAAGGATATATTTATGAACATGTAAGAGTTTAAACTGCTCCATAAAAGACATTATATTGCAAACTTTCTGGGGGAAATTTCAGATTTAATTTTTTTTTTCTTGTTCTTACTGACTCTCAGTTGCATATCTTGAATCTTAACTGGGATATTCTTGCAGCTTTGAAGTTTTTTCCACTTTACTGAAGTTTTTGGGTTTGGGTTTTGTTTTTTGTTTGTTTTTGTTTTGTTTTAGCAATTCTGTTTTTCTAAAAAGAAACATTTTCCCAAGAGTAAATCTTTCCTGTTCACTCTCCAATAACATAAAATTAGATCAATAACCAAATTCATTGGCATTTTTTTATTCCCTTGGAACCTGAACTATTTTGCTTTCTTTAAGAAATGTGGAAGGAAAGAAATGAATATGAAGTGCTGCTCACAGTTCCATAGCTTAAATTCTTGAAGATGTTTCACCAGGGTTTTCATCAACCATAATTTTCCTTATTAACATCCACTGTCTATACATCTTCTTCTTTATAGCACTCAAGAGTCAATTTCTTTCAATACGCACATTAGAAATTTAACAACATCCTGCCAAAAGAGCACACAGTCTTAAAATTGTTTCTCTACCTAAACAGATGTGCTTTGCAAACCTTAAAAGCAGACCTGTTGAGGAAACATGGTATCCAACACAAAATTTGAAATATATATTAAAATTTTCCCAATGCAGACTCAAGGAAAGAGGAAGAAAAAAATTGAGACTGAGAACTTCGAAAATATATGTTATATAATTTATTTAATAACATTTCCCACAATTATGTTAGGGAAAGTGGGTGGGTATCAAAGGAAATTAATGTATTAAATAATAATGAAAATAAAATAAGATTGGGGAAAGGAAAGAAAACTAACCAATGTCATTTAAAGATATGTTGTTATATCGATGGAGAGGAAAAGGTACCTAGGAGACTTGAGGAGAGGGAACTATAGTTACAGTAGAAGGTAATGGCACAACGTGGTCTCTGCTTTTCTGGACTTCGTGATAACTACTGTGGGCTCAGAAAGTGGCTTAATGACTTTTCCAGGATTTGGTCTGGCTCTTTATCAGTTTACTATAACAAGAACATAAGCCAGGAAAGCCTGAAAAATTGCTGCAGCAAAACATTCCCTTCTGCTGTGCTGCTGTTTGCAGCTCTGACCACTGGCCTTGGCCTTTAGGGTTTATACCTGGACATAGAGTTAAAGGACAACTCCTAAAGGCCAAACGAGTCAACAGTAGTCATATGTATATGTATAGACACATACATTTTCTCTTGCTCATGCTGTTTTGCTACGATAAAATGTTCAGCTAACCTTAATTGAATTTGACAATAATAAATCACATGTTGAAATTGGAATGGCAAAGGAAATGGTGAATATACCAGGAGCCGAAGTTCAGAAAATGTCATATTCACATAGAAATGCTTTACATTTTTCTCAGAGCTTTATTATCTTCTTTAAAGAAAGGTTCCGGATCACCCAGTACACAAAGTCCGTTTTGGAAACTGTACATAAAATCATCACTTTAATTCAGCTTTTGCCCCTGTTGTCATACTAGCTTTTAAGTTTATAAACAAAGAAGGAACTGAACTTTCAAAAAAAGAAGAGCAAAACAGATGAATTCATTCTTCTCTCTCATCCTTAGGAGCTGATCACACCCTAGTGGAGAGGATTTATGAAATTTGAAAGGAAACTATATTGTGGCCTTATTTTCCCCTCCCCCTGCCTATTACTCCACACAGTCCTATAAGAAAAGCAGTTCCTGGTGTCCTTGTAAGACTACAGTTCCCTGCCGCCCCACCAAAAAAAAAAAAAAAAGAATATAGCTTCCACAATCTCCTTTCTCTTTGGCCTAACAGAAGCCTATTTAAAGAAGTGTTTCCATGTCACCCCAGAGCCACATGTACTTCACCAGGCCTGCCCCGTGCCACCTCTTAAGTACACCTTGTGCCACAAACCTTACAGACTAAATCATTTACTATATTTTTTCTCTAAAGAACACAATAGGAAGAGATGTGAAAGTCCTCTAGGAGCAGCGAAGTATAAAACAGGCTGGGACATCCTTAAGCTTTCCCTAAAAGCTGATTGGGGCAAACATATGGACTACTCTAGATGTTAGCTCAGTTGCAGCTGGCATAAAGAGCTGCTGTTTTGTTTTGATGGAACCTCTCCTTTCCCTTCACAAGGTCTTTTGGTCTAATTAAATTTCAGGGAGACAGAGCCTTGGCAGAAGGTTAAAGTAAGCTGCTAGACTGGAATGTAGGAACTGGGCTCAAAACTAAATTGGGAAATTTAACTGGGTGCGTCTCTGGTTTCAATGAAATACTTTTACAGTGTATGGTAGCAATGTCTGTTTCTAAGCTTTTGAAAACCATTTTTCCCCTAAATTGTAGTTCCCTAGTTGTTTTTATATTATGAGCTACTCGTAGAAAAATACAGGAAACATAATTACAATACAAAGCTCCCTTTCCCAAGCCTACTGAGATCATTTGAAGCCAAACTTGGTTTTAGGGTTTTGCTAACTATAAGTTCAGAGCCATGAATTGCATCCTATGCGATGCTAGTTGATTTACAACAAGTGTTATGTGTGTGATTAAACAATAACCATGTTTCTTTAAGCTAACTGCTATAGAATTTGAGGGAGGGCTGTGTTGTTTCATGACTCCACATTTCACAGCTCCCTCTGGGGAAAAAGAATGAATATCTTTGTGTGACTTTTACAGTAAAATAGAAGTATTGTATAAGTATATACAAGTTTATTTAGGGAAAGGAAAGAGAAATAAATTAATTTGTTTTTCCACTTATATTTCCAGTTCAATGTAGCACTATGTTAAATTACTAATTATTAACTTTCATATCCTACTTTTCCTGAAGAATCTGTGTATGGATTTTTGAGGCCAGCAGAAATAACTTCTTTTACTATGATTAACACTCTAGAGAGGAAATCAGTACTTGAGTGTATTGTGAAATGGAAAGCCTTTGGGAGTTTGATTTATTCAACCCTAAAAAGTAACGATGGGTGATTGAGACGTGAGTCGTTGAATGTACTCTCTTAGAGTACAAATCCAAGCAAAAAGTACAGATATTCTGAAGTAGCATCCAGACACCCTTTGGTAGGAAAGGCTTAGCAGTGAAGGTGAATGCCCAGGATGCCCTTCAAAGCAGGTCCTGCCCAGCCTCGTGTGGCCTTTCTCACTGTCTCTAACAAACCCCCTAGGCCTGCCTCCTTTCAGGGGAGTCTGAAGAAAATGAGTGGGGAAAGTTTACAATTGCAGCTTAGTTATCTGTTACTTTCATTAGATATAACTGATTCCAGGTCATTCTTCAATATTCTGTGTAGCTCAAATAGTGTCTTGATGAGGTATTTATCATGTTTAAAGTTCAGCTATTTTCATACTGCATTCATATCCTTCTGTTTTGAGAACTCATATCTTGTGTACTATCTGATGACTACATTTGTATATGGAAAAAGCTAAATGTTTATCTTATCCCAAAGTGGTCTATTTCAAAGTATTTTGCTTTCTTTTTTCTTCTCTTTTCTTTTTTCTTCTTCTTTCCTTCCTCTCCCCACTCCCTTTCTTTTTGCAAATTATCTTGAAATTCTCACCTCAATTTTCTTCTAACTCAGTCTTCAAGAGCTGTAATGAAAAATTAGTAAGTGAGGGCTGAGATGCAGGATTACTTTATACTCCTCTAATTTTTCTTTTAGCCAGTTTTCCTTCCAAGGAAATCTTTTAAGTGGATGGAAACTCTCCCAAGCCCTGGTGTATTTGCAGTTTCTGCTCAGAACTGGTAAAGCTGAAGGAGCAGACTCTACAAGAGTCGTCGGCGTACTGTTTTATATTTTTCTGCATTTTGATAAGGCCTTAACAGATGGGATGAGAAATTCAAGTATCAAGCAATTGGTGTCCCCAGTCTTTCGTACAGGAACTTGAAGTTTGAAAATTAACGAGAGATTGGGGGACACTGGGCACAGGGAGGAGAGCTACGCAGCTGCTGGGTGCATGCTCTTCAGAGCAGTGTTTTCAAACTGCGGGTTGCACCTCGTTAGTGGGTCGTGGGATGAAGTAAGTGAGTCAAGATTAGCGTTTTCTAAGGAATGGAAAAGAATATAAAATACTATTTTTGTGCCCCTGGACAATCAGGACGAGGACTGCTTCGTGAAACTTCAGTTTCATTTTATGTACATGTGAGTGTGCTGAATGACAGTGTGAACTGCCATTTTACGAGAGTCAAAAGCTGCCCGCCCGGGGAAAAATTGCGCCGGGCTACGGGCAGGGTTAGAAACAGGAGCGCACGGCCGGTGCCTGAAACAAGGTCTCCCAGAACTGCGCGCCTCCACGCTGCGAGGCTGGTGGCTTTGGGTGGAATCGCCGCTCCGGTATAGGACGCGGTGCGTCCCCCTGCACGCGAGAGCAGTTGCGGGCCAGGATGTAGGATGGGGCCGCCGGCGCGGGGAGGCGGGGCGGGGAGGGGGTTCTGGTGATTTACTCACTTCTCTTCTTGTCTGAGAAGTGCAGTAATTCGAAACAGTTCTCACAGTAGCGTCCCTGTCAACTGAGAGAGAGAGAGAGAGAAACACAGACAGACAGAGACAGAGAGACAGAGAGAGAGACAGAGAGATATTAAGCCGTCGGTGGGACGCAGTGAACGGGAGGGTTGGGCGAGCTGTGGACTGAAAGGCTGTCACGGTCCTTACTGGTCTGTGCAGCGCATTCTTCAACGCGACCTTCGCAAGATTTACGGCTGGGCTTGGAGAGCCGAGACAACGTGCCCGGCGGGGACCAAAAGGAGGGAAATCCAAGCCTTGTGCGCACACGGCCGTGGGAGGGCAAGGGTTCCCACGACTCGGGACCCCGCTACCCCCGACCACGCCTGCTTTCTCTTTCCCTCCACCCACAGGACTTTCTGCAAGGAGACTGCAGCAAAGCGAAACAGAAGCTGAACTGGAAACCTCGGGTCGCTTTTGATGTGAGTATCCTTTTTACGGTGGAGTCCGTGGGCTTGCTCGCCCCTGGGCCGGTCCGGGCCAGCCCCGAGGAAAGGGGTTGGCGGGGCAGGCAGCCGGGCGCACGAGGTGGGCAAGGAAGGGCAGGGTGGAGGCCACCATAGGGGAGGAGGTGTCACCAGGAGAGAGTGGCAGAAACTCCTCCTTTACCGCTCACCCCCTGTTCTGGGTCGCAGGAGCTGGTTCGGGAAATGGTGGACGCCGACGTGGAGCTCATGAGGAACAACCCCAATGCCTGAGCGAGGCCGCTGAGCCCTGAGCCGCCCCATTGGCCTTGCTCCCCGCACAGAACCAGCGGGTTCGGGGTCGCAGGCGAATTCCTGGGAGGAGCGAGGGGCATGCCCTTCCAGCGGTTGCCCAGGACTCTCATCGCCGTTGTCCCGTGGTCCCGCCGGCAGTTTTGCAATAGCTGGGACGTGGCATTCCGGGTTCGGTCCACTTCCCTTTAGTCGAGGATTCTTCTGAGTGGTTTTGTGGAATCAAGGAGATGTTTTAATCACATGTTAACTTTACTTGAAAGTATGTCATTAGACAACTGAAATTGTGAGGCTTTCAAATGATTTTTCTCTTTTATTAAAAAATGGCCTTTCTATACACCAGCAATAAGAGTAGGTGTCGATGTTTTCTCCAAGTCTTAAAAGTAGCTAGCTAGCTATAAGGGACCCAAAACAAAAACACCCAAATCCATGTCTTGGAGTGAAATAGCTTCCTTCAGGCCTGCTCCCTTTTCAGAGAGCCCCTGCTGGCAGACCCCTGCCAGGCCTGAGTCTGACCTGGTCAGAGTGTCCTCCTAAGCCTCCTCCTGGGACATTTCTTTCTCCCTCCTGGTGACAATAAGTCACTCTATCCAGCTGATTTGAAAACCCAGTTCCTGCAGAAAGCAGGCATTCACATCCCCTCTGGTCTCTGCTGACTATAATTAGAACCCACTGGGCTCCAATCATCTCAAAAGAAGGTTTTAGAAATAGAGGGGGGTTAGAAGAGAAACTTGAAGGTAAGTAAATATTGTTGAAATATCCCATGCCAAAGCCCCTGGGTTACTCAGAGGTCTCTGAGCCCATGCCTTTCCTTGTGGTCAAAATCTTACACAATACTTATTTCTAACTTCTTCTCAGTACTAGATCACTTTTTAAATCTAATTTTGATTTAGCCATTCAACCAATTTACATTAAGTGCCTAAAATATGCCAGACACAATGCACTTAAATTATATCAGCATTAATTAGAAATTATAATAAGGAAGTTTAAGGCTGGGCCTCAGATCACTGAATCCGGTTTCACTTAGTGCATCATTTAGGTGGCTTGGCTTTGACCTCAGGTTATGTGCTCCTGAACGGTGATGGTATGTCTGCACAGCTTAAGGCAGGTGGACATACGAACATATGGAACTCACAAGCAGCAAGCAAGGATTTGTGTGCAGGTGGATACTTCTGCATGAAATACAATATTTTGCTGTAGAACAAATTAGGTCAAGACTCTTCTTCTCTCCCTCACTCCCCCTCCAAGGAAAATAAAATAAAACTTTATAGCAAATGGAATTCCAGCCTTTGCACATGCTTCTGTGAGTATGGGTAACTATTTCTGAATGTCTTCACCAGCAGGTTTATGATCTGGGGGAGGACCCCGGCTCCAAGGGCTGACTGCAGGAAAGAGAGCTCTTTGTGTGGCTGCCTGAGTTGCTGCGACAGCATGCTGGCCAGGGCCAGCCTCAGCTTTGATGGAGCAGAACTGGGGTGGCCTGAGCTGCATCCCCCCCCCTTCTCAGAAGCTGCCCCAGGACGGGCCTTCTCTCAATCGGGATGCTGCTAATTGGAAACAGATGGTCCCTGGCAGACTGGGCCTCCAGGACTAGGCAGGCTGGTGGGCACACATGCATACACAATCATACATACATACTCACACACTGTCACTCACAGTCTCCGATACATACATCCAAACACAAATACAAATACACACCTACAAATACACCATCTCACTCACTTGAAAACACAACTCACAAACCCTCTGTCACACGTACTCACAAATCTCACAAATAAACACGTTCACACACATTCCCTTTAGCTTTGGCTCTGATGGACAGGAACCCCCTCTGACTCCCTGAAACCCCCACCTCATCCCATACCCAGGCATAGAGGCCATTCAAGGGACCTTAGGGCTTGCAATGGCACCATTCAGTTCAGTGTTTTGTGGCTTGTTAGCCTAAAGACATAATAAGCATTTTAGTGAAGACCAGCAGAGCTTCTAGGCAGGGGGCTACTGGGACTCCAGTGGAGCCTGTTAAATTATTCTTCTCAAAATGTTCTGATGCATCAGGTTTTGAAGGACACGAAATATATTTTTGGTTGCAACCTTATCTCTATTCCTGCATCCTCATGGGGAGGGCTCATTTGGCTTTTAGGCCTTACTGTGTATGTTTAAAAGGAGAAAAAGAGAAGACTTGCTTTTTTCCGTGCTATTAATTTCTTTTGAACATCCTTTAATAATATTCTTATTAAAGGGTTTTTTCTATCTTGAATCTCAACTCAATTTCATTGAATTTATTTTCCCCTTTTTTTCCTGCTCTGCCAGCTTTGGCTATTCATTTTAGATGTGATGAAATATCTTCCACCATGCTTTTTTTTTTAAGTAAAAATTAAGATGATTAAATTTTCAGTACACTCAAATATAATACCAAAGCAGTCAAATCACATGCATGTGCCCCAGATTAGCAACAAGGTACATGGATACCTGGACCACCTAGCAGCCTCACTATCCGGCAGACTGCCTGCCAGACTCTGTCCTAGGCTATGTCTCTGCCTTTTGTCTTTAAAGAACTGAGAGGGAGCTAGGTCCAGAATACTACACCTCTTCAAGCTGCTTAGAGACAAAGGCCTGTCCCTGTAATGTGCAGAATCTTTAGGGAAGTGCTAAAGTATTGAGAAGATAATGCTCCATGCAAGGTGGCTCTTTAAGAAACCTGATTTCAGGTCTAAGTATGTGGGCCAGTACACCCCTACAGAAACTGCTCCTTCTCCTTTAGTTGCCTTTACCAGTACCAAACACTAGATTCCACAGAAAGCTTGGCTGCCTGTTGATCAGCTGCTGGTGAATGAGACCCTCCCTGTGTTGCTAACAGTCATAGCAGATGCCAACACTTTAAAATTTCATTTCAAATAATTTTAATAAATTGTTTACAAATAACTTTCTAAGCCCCCCCCCCAAAAGCCTCAGAGCACCCCAGGCATCTTGTTTGTAAATGGGAATTCCAACCAGGTATTCTCAGTTTAAAGATGTCTCCCAGTTAAGTCCAAGTTCACGGGTCATATATTTTTCATGACCTGAGCTGCAACCTTGAGTAGATGGCATGAAGAGTGGGAGTGTGCAGAGAGCTCCCACCTGGGTTTTACAAAAAAGATCGTGTGTCTGTGTGTGTGGACTTGTCTTACACACAGATATATATACATGTTCCAACATGCCACTGGCACCTCCAAAACTTGTGGGTTTCAATCACTGGGATACCGAATATTTTCACAAACAGCAGTGACAACTGTGACACAATGCCTCTGTGGGAGCTTGCCCACCCTCCGCAGTCGGGGGGTTCCCACCATTTCCAGTGTCTTTTTTCAACATACAGGGTCTGGCACGGATTTCTTCCGCAAATGTGGTGTGAGGTGCTGCTGCCCTGCCCCAAGCAGTATTGAGGCTGAGGCTTCCCCTCAACCTCCCGGCCTCGTTCCCTCCCCAGCGCACAGCCAGGGGCATCGAGCACATTTTGAGGGGGTGTGCCATCAGTATCATTTCCCGCGACTGGACCTCCTGCCGTTTTACTGTCCCGGGCCTGTGAGGCCTCCGCTGCCTCCCCCCGGCCGGAGATGGCCGTTATGGGCTCACCCGTGTTCCCCCGGAGTGCGCTTTATCCCCAAAGACCTCCAAAGACCTCCTTTACAAATACAACCGCAGGGCCCCACCCTACCCTCACCCGTTTCCTCGGCCAGAGCGTCTCTGCTGGCAGGCTGACGACCGACCGCAGGCTGACCCCAAGCCCCACCGCCTACTCCCTGGCTCCCGCCCTTCCTCCAGGGTCAGGAGTCACACACAGCGGACGCCCCCATTCTCACCTGCCTCCTTTGATATCTGCACTCCCAGGCAATGTGCCCGCCTGTGTGCATGCCCAATGCATAAGGCCGCTGGCACTGGGACCACTTAGTTGCTGCTGTGCCGCAGAGCCTTGACGGCGGCTGCAGAGGCCTAGGCTGGTCTGCGCACCCCACTCACTAGCTTCGTGCCCTGGGGCAAGGATCTAGGTCTCTAGGCTTCCCAGCTTTGGGGGAGAAGAAGCAGGCCGAGCTACTTGGGAATGAGTAGCGCCACGCGTACGCATGCGCCAGCAGCACTGGCAGCTCGTCCCTCTGCTCTAGGGCAGCGGTCTGGCCCGCGGACATGTCGCGGCGCCGGCAGCCTCATGGTCCCCACCCGGGAGCACCTGCGTGGAGCTGAGGAGGTGATTGAGAAGTGTCATTAAGAAGAAAACCCTCCACAGCTGCAGCCCTAGCCTCGATAATGTGCCAGTGCACTAAGGGCGCACGCGGGACCGGCGCTCAGAAGGCTGGGGTCCAAAGCCCAAGAGCAGATGGGTTGGTGACCTAGGAGAGGCAACTGAAATTGAGGAACCCCGACTCCCACTATTATGATGGGAGATGGTGAGCGGGCCCAGCCTGTGAAGAAGCCTCATAGCCCGAGGCCTGGGCTAGAGTGGGCGGCCGCCGGTGAGTGAACGTATGTTTGGAAGGGGTCAGAACCTCAGCTGGAATCTGGCTTTTTATGGCGAGAAAGCTGCCTGGGAAGGGCCTTCTGGCGAGGCTTTCCTGCTGTGCCACTTCTCTCAGGCAGAGCCAGGGAGAGAGAAGTCTTATCCTGGCGACACCCCAGGGCCTCTGGCTCCAGAGACCTGTTCCCGGAGACTGAGTTGAGTCGGCTGACAAATGCAGAGCAATGTCATCTTATTTCCCGGTCCCCAAACACTGTAAATCGCTACTCTGCACCAACTCGATATTCCATGGAACCAGAGTGAGAGTGGGAGCTCAGGAAGCCAAGCAGGGCCCCCAAGAAATGAACGATCGCACCCGTTGAGTTCTCTCTAGGAATTTCTAGCGCCTAGGTAGCCCCTGTGGGAACAAAGGTGGAGACCAATCTCCCCTGCTCTGCCTGAGACTCTTGGGGAGAAGGCTCCAGCAACACCCTCCCACCTGGTTAGCTTACCTCCCTCCGCTGGCCCCAACCTGAACCGCAAGCTGCGAGGCTGGCCTGGCCGTTGTCTGCGCGTGTCCTTTGCGCGTAATAATAAGAAAAATCCTCTTCGGAACCACAGGGAAGCCCGGTCCCTGGCCCCGGCTCTGCGGCGTCTGTTGTCCTGTGTGCCCAGGCTCTGGAAAGCTTCCCAGGCGCTGCGGACCTGCCCACCTTGGGGGACCGCTGAGCCCCCACGACACACGGCCCGGCGCAGTAGGCTCCAGGGATAGGCATCCACAGCCTCCAGAGCCCTTACTTTGCAACAAGAAGGATGCATTTTGCTCCACTCCGGAAGAAAGAGTTTTCATTTTTCCTCCACCGGCAGATTTTTAAATATCTGATCGGCGCCTAAACATGTGCTCCCGACTCCTGTCCAGTTTCAACAGCTGTAGCAATTAACAAGACCCTGGCCCAGCCTCCGGGACCAATGACCTGCTTTCATACTTAAGGAAATGCAGAGGACTTAGGAGTCAATGGCGCTAAATGTGTTGGTTTTCCTGCTTTTTCCCTCTGGTAGGTAGCGGCTGAGGGAAGGTCTCTGTCTCTCTGTCTCTGTCTCTTTCTCCCTCACTCCTTCCCTCACCCCTCAATCTAAATCATCCTCAAGTACATTCAGCAAACCCCTTCATTACCCAACCTAGAGTTGAGCCCTCAAATAGCCCCTCACTAGAGCCTCCTCCATTTTCCTAGACCCTGCAAGGCCCCAGAACTGATGATCCAGGGCATCACCACCCAGGCCAGTGAAGAGGCCCCACGGCCTGGCTCTGGCTGCCCACCCACTGCTTACTCCCTGGGTTCACAAATTGTACTCCTATGCCCACCCAAGTAGCACCAAGGTGTGTTGACTTAGAGGGCAAATGAGCAGCCCACGCAGTCTCCCTAGAAGTAACCTGCAGCTAGGAGAAGAAGATGGGCAGTTTAGTCCAAATGACAAGCAATGCTGATTGCCAGGCTTGGAGGAACCCAAGGAGGACCAGAGAAATAAGATGCTGTTTGGTACAACAGAGGGAGGCCTCATCTGGAAGAGCAAGAGGCCTATGAAAGCAACACTGAGGCTTTTGGGGTCACCTTCCCAATGTCAAGTAGGGAGATTCTAAGTTGGAAACAATGCCAGGCCCTCTCAGGACCAAGAAGACCTGGCCTCTCCTCTTGGGTTGTGTTTCCGGTGGAAACTATGCCCTTCCCTCCCCTCTAGAAGCCCCTCAGCCCCTCACTCATATGCAAGGAAATTCAATTCTGCTGCATCTCCTATAATACGCTCAATATGCTGCAAATTTAAAATCAGTGAGGGAAAAATCAAGTAAACAACAAAAAAAATAATAATAGAAAACAGAGTGTTTCTTTGGAGTCAGGGTAAGATGGAAAGGAGCACAGTGAAGATCCTAAGTCGGGCCTTATGCTTTCTACGCCGTATTTTGGTTTCCAATAAGGCAGACATGGTACATTTTGTTCAATTTTCCACTCCTAATGACGTTTACAATGTTGTGGAGAAGTAGCTTTCATTCCTCTGAATGGATTTTGGAGCTGGAATTCATTTAATTAAGTATTGCTCCTTTCCTAACCTGACTTGGACCTGGAACCTGCAAGCTGTGCTCCCATGTGTCCCCAGGTCTGGCCAAGTCCTGGGAGTAAGCTCTGGTCCCCTTCATCTGGACCATTCCCCAGAGGGCCCGCAGGCCACTAAGGAGGCAGTCTGACTAGAGAAAGGACAGCTGGGAGAAACTTAGGGGTTTCAAGGCTGTCTTAGAGGGCCTGGGAGAGAGAGGGATGAGAGAAAGTGACAGAGGCAAAGAAAGGGACAGGAGAATAGAAACACAAAGCTTAATGATTATATTGGATTTACACTCAAAAAAGGGGACAATGCCTTGAAAGTTTTGGCTATGAATATAGAGCCAAAATAGTAAAGAAAGGCCATTAATAAAAGCTCTTTACAAGGAACCTCTTGGCCTTGTTATAAATTGAAATAGGAGCTTTCAGGAAAATGGGGTTTCAGAAGCTAGCATTTAGGGTCCAACTCATAGCATATCTCAGTGGGTTTTTTATACCTGGTGGCCACTATCTGAATAAGTTAGGCTTTGCTTGTTGGGAGCTCTCCTGAGTTTATAGCTTGCCAGCCCTCTCTTCCCTTACTCACAACAGCTTAATGGGGTGAGCACTCTGACAAAGTCTCTTCGTCTGTCCCCCTGCCTCTCCCCCAAAGCTCCCTGCTTGGCTGAAGAATGACTGCTAGTGCTGAATCGTATTCTGACCAGCCTGGCTGTCTTTGCTGCAGGGCCACCATCAATCTTGCCCCTAACAGGACATTTGTTTATGACTGGGTGGGAAGGGCTAATGGCTTCATGAACCAATTCCGAAATGAGCTGAGAGTAGTCTAAAGAGAAGGCCCTGTGACAGCAGGCAGGATCCAGGGGTGGAAACTGAGCTCAGAAGCAAATGGGACCCTTCCCCCAGGAACTCCAAGATGTAGCATGAAGGTAGAAATTATCATTCCAACCAGCCTTGCTTCAAGTGCTACTAATAGCCAGGGAGAATGCTGGTATCCAGGGCCTGGAGCCACCGTGGATGCCTCCTGTCCCCCTTGCGTAGCCTGGCCAGGCACTCTGAACCAACAGAGGGTTCAGGACCTCTGTGGAGTTTTGCACCATTAGGAGCAAAACAAATGGTCCTCCACCTTAAAAACTGAGACCCCCTAGGGAACTAGGTGGGAGAGAAAAGGTTTTATGTCCCTTCTCTGCCTATCAAACAAAGTTCAGGAGATCCTAGTAGGGCTATGAGGCACTCTTGTTTCCTGACCCTTGTTCTGACCCCACGGGAAATAGCCAAGAACTTATGGGCCACCAGCACAATCAAGTCTTAGTCCTCTGCAAACATCAATTATTAATGACACAAACTGTGTGGAATGATAAATCATAAAACACGTGCTTGTTTGCATGCAGTCTGGTGAAAAAAGATATGCTAACTACACAATCCTGAAAACAGCATGGATTCCTACCAGACATGCAATACACCAAATGCAAGTTTTCAGTGACATGTAATATGCTGGCATTTACTTGCTCATGGCATAAATTGTTAAGAAAATAAATGTGCCCACTGCTACCTAAAGAAGAAAATGCTATCCTAAAGTTTTCTACAGAGGCTAATTTCAAAATTAGCCAAATCCCCACTGCTGGGTCCTACCAGGTGTTGCAAGCTAATTTGGTTAAAATATCAAGCTTTCTTAGAATATTTTACAGAAAAAAAAATACCTTTATTACTGAAAAGTACAAATCAAATGTGTAAACCACCAAGGAGTAAGTAGTTCTCCCGGATTAAATAAGGTTGGCAGAATTGATTTTTCTTAAATTGAATATGAGAATCAAAATGCAAATATATTGATAGTAGAAGACATTGCATATGTGGTTTTAAAAAGCAGAATAATGAGAACTTCTGACCTTCCATTCAAACAGCTTCTAAACTACTCTGTAGGAAACTCGTGTAGAAATAACTACCTTTGCTAGAAACATTTAATACAAACACCATCCTAGACACTTATGTCTTTCATGTCCAATTTTCAAACGTTGAAATCGAAGAGGGCGAAAATGATTGCTAAGAAACCTTCCCCTAGCAAGCACGTAAACACTGTCAGGAACTTCGGCAAAAGAGCTCCTGGCGGGCCGCAGAAGCCCGAGCACTGCCCTTATACCCAGTTCCTTCTTCAGTCGCAGGGACTTGGGACGCAGGAAGGAGTAAGCGGCGCCCACAACCCACTCTGCATCCCGACGAGACCTGGGAGAGCTCATCCAGCTTGCGCCCCTTCGGGGCTCCAGGGCTGCTCCCTCCCCAAGCGTCTACCTCTCTTTCCTGCTGCCCACCACTCGGAGCCGCCCGGTCGAGCTCTCGAGGGCCAGGCTGGGCCTAGGCCAGGGGCTGGATGCAGCTTCCACGTCCTGGGGCCACAAATCCGAGGTCTGAGGAGACGCAGAAGGTCGCGGGCACGTGGATCCCGGACACTCCGAACCCGCTGCCGGCCTGCACGCCTCTCATGTTCTTTAGGCCGAGCGCCCTGGCCACTGCCAAGTGACTTGTGGCCTCTGTCTACCGACCGCGGGGACGCAGCTCTGCCGGGGGGGGGGGGGGGGTCTCCAACAGCCCCAACGCTAGACTGGGCAGGTCGGCGCACCCAGGCCGAGGGGCGCGGGCTGAGGGTCCTCCTGCAAACCTGTGGCTGCCTCTGGCGCGGGGCGCGCTGTCACCCAGGAGCAATGAAATGCCTGTGACCTTCCCACCCTGGCTGAGCCCCTAAACACACGTTTGTCTTCAGAACAGAAGTCTACGAGGGAGAGTGTAAACGGGAAGCGCTGTGGTCCAGGAGGCGCGAGGCAGCGAGCGGAGCCCGCTGCCTTGCCGTGGCTCTCCCAGCCCCGGCGGCGAGGACTCTCGTCCCCTCCATGCACGCCCCTACCTTTGCCCCCTTCCCATCTGCGCGCTCTTCTCGGCATCCACGCACTAACCCATACACCTAACCAAGGTCTCCTCGGACTCTATTTTCTCCTCAAATAACTGATTTAGGGAGGAGGCAGAGAGAAGCCTGGGAGGGAGGCGGGGCGGGGGTGAGAGGGAAGACGCGGAGGGAGGAAGGAGCTCCAAACACAAATAAGCCAGGCCCCAGCCACGGAGGGTAATTACAGCTAATTAGTTGAAGAGCATGCAATCCCGGAGCGGCGTCGGGAGGCCGGCGTCAGGCCGGGCGCGACTTGGCAGGGCCGGAGACTCGAGAAACGTCCCCCCGGAAAGCCCGCGGTGGGACGCAGGTCTCTACTCACACCCCGCCCCCATCCCGTTCCAAAAAGTTGAACCCGTAAGAAAGGGAACCATCTTCGGCTGCTTGAGCTGCCTGGCCTGGTGGTCGGTCACCCGGTCTGAAAGGACGAGGCCGTTTGGTCACCTGTTGCCGCTTTCCTTCCAGGCCTAGACAACTCAGCTCCGGCCACCGGACCCTTTGTCCGCAAATCCCGGCTCCACGCTCCGCTCGCAAAAGTGGACAAACGCAGAAACTCTATGAGCTTTGCCATTGGATTCTTTCTCTTCACCTACGCAAACGAGGTAATCTGAGGAAGCTCTCGGTAGCCCCTGGACCTAGGGCTGCGAAAGACGCGCGGAGGCTCACAAGTCCTAGCCGTTCTGACCTGAGGAGACACGGGCGCCCTGAGCCGCTGCAGTCTTCCCTGGCTATTACATTACGACTCTGAGCAAAGAAGACCCGAGCAAATCAAAGGCCACGTAAAGCAATTTTGGACTGAAATTAGAGTGTATTTATTTGCAGCAATCCTTTAACAATGATCAAATTTTGACAACAAGCAACAGCAATTACTGCTAAGTGTTGCCTCTAGATAGGAGCGGCAGATAGCAGGAAACTGTATTATCTCGAAAACAAACTGAAAGGCCCAAAACGACTGTAATCAAATTGCCATCTCCCCAAAGTCTGATTGACAGGGCTGATCACCCTAAGATAATGAATTTATTACATTTCCTGGGTTATTTACAAAGGGGGAGGGCCAATCCGATTGCCCCCTAGGTTTAACTGTAAATTAGCAAGAAAAATTGGATTGAAAAGAAACCACCCGAGAATAAAATGTTCTGCTTTTCTCTCCTTTTTGTTATTGCTTTAAATCTTTTTCAAAAAATAATTGTTCTACAAACATATCTTCTATAATAGTATCCCAAAGATTAAATTTCCCTTTCCAACCCACAGTATTTTTAAAAAATTAATCCTTCTACATAACACATTGAGAATTGTAAATGTGGATGAGTTATATACATACATTTTTTAAAATGGTTTATTTTTCCTCTTGTAAAGGAGTAAAAACAATAGGAAAAAATCTTTCCAGCATTTGGATCACAGGGATAATACACATTGCAATTGTTTATGGACAACACAAGCCAAATATTTGGAGGCACATTCACATTTCTCTACGCACAGGTATCACTGTGTTAAAGACCGCTGCTGGTTCATGGGTTTCAATTTCCAAATCATGTTCTGTCATTACTGAGAAAATGTATTTGTGAATATGCCAGCTCAGATCTGTTTAGAAAAATATTTTTACTAGCCACAAAGCAAGCTGACTATATAGCACATTTTGCAGAAGATGCTGCAGGAAAACAAAAAAAAAATCTAAACAAAAAGAGACTTTTATGTGAAATTTGACAGGGAATAGTCAGAGGGTTTCTCCATTTTTCAGAGATTTAGGAAAAGAATAGATGGTTTCTAAGTGTTTTAATCTCTGAAATCTTTTTTTCTGATAATAATTAAGGCTGTATTAAAGTATCCAGACATATAGGTCTCATTCAAAATGAATGGTAATTTATTAATAAACAAACAATGAATATGTTCAACAAAAATAAAGAAAAGATAGAATAAGATTAATACAGTTTCCCTTTTTATAATGAAAAGAAGCACAATTTAAGTTTCAGTCAATTTAACGTCAGGTTTTGGAAACACTTTCTGGCGTTTGGTCCACGACATCCAACTACAAATTAAAAATAAATTACTATGTTGAAATTTACATTTTAAAACAAGTCCATGAATAAAAGAAAGCGATTTTCATATACCGGGGCTTTCCCCTCCTTTCAACATAGGATAAAATAATATCTTACAGGTGAGAGGTAAAGGAAGGAAAAGGGCAAGGGAATGGGAGAAAGGATGAAAAGGAAAGCGTGCTCTCTGAAAAGCAAGAAGAAACTTACGTGTTATCTGCAGTAACATTGTCCTTTAATAAACCATGATTTTGCTGTCTCTGTGTAAAATGGTTTACGGTTTTGTTTATTTAGATAAGGCAAAATGGAGATGGCTTTGAATTAATCTTAAGAAAATAGTTTTCTTTGTGCTGGTGAGTTGAACTTTTGGAGGGATTCTGTTTGCTGGTTTGGTGAATGTTTTTCAAGATTTTTTTAATTGGATTTTTTTTTTTTTTTGGTTTCGATTTTGCATTGATGCATCTTTTGGTTGTTCCTGCTTTGGGGTTCGATTCAGTTCGGCTCTGAGGCGGGCGGGGGTGTCAAAACTTGCTACAGTCATAGACGAAAGCCCCGGACGTGCGGTACAGAGACTGGCTGGAAGGGAAAGCCATCTGACAGCTACTATTCCCGTTCACCGGAGAGTTGTTCAAACCGATCCTCTGCGACTCGAACATCTCTCGCACTGAGTGGAAGTTCTGCTGCTGGCTCGGGTAGCCCGCTGCCGCCGCCGCCGCCGCGCTAGCCAAGTGGCCAAGATCTCCACCGGCCTGGTTCAGGTACCACGAGGTGAGGCGGCCTTGGTGGGCCCCAGGGTGGTGGCTGGACTCCTGGCCGCCGCCGGCGCCGCCGTGACTCAGGGAGGAAGAGCTGCTGCTGGTGACTGGGGGCAGAGAGTAGTCGGGTAGGGGGTCTTCCACGGCTGAGCCGCCGGCGCCCCCAGGAGCGCCCTGCAAGTGGCCGCCGCGGTCCCCGGCCGCGTACAAGCTCATGGCTTGCAGGTTGCAGTGGTAGGTCCCGGAGCCCCCTGCGCTGCTGCCCCCGCCGCCGCCGCCGCCGCCGCCGCCCCCGCCCGTGCTGCCGGCGCTGGAGCTCTGGCTGCAGGGGGAGCTGTAGAGGGAGCTCTGACCCGGCGAGTAGGCGCCGAGCGCCAGCGGGGGTGCGATGCCTGCGCGCGAGGACCCCGCTCCCGAGGCCAGAAGGCCGGAGCCCAGCTCCGCGGCTGCGCCTTGCGGCGACCCCCGCAGCGACGTCATGATGTTGTCCACGCTGAAGCCCTGGCTGTGGTGCTGCGGCGGTGGCGCAGGCTGAGGAGGGGGCGGCGGCGGCGCGGGCTCCGCGCCGTCCAGGCTCAGCGGCCGTGCGGACGGCAGGCTGCCGCGGGGGCTGCTACCGCTCGACAGGCTGCTGCTGCTGCTGTCGGGGCTTTCGATTTTGGGCACCGCGGCGGCGCTGCCGCTGCCCAGGGCGGCGGCCGGGGATAGGGGTTGGGGCGGCGAGGGGCACGTACCGTTCTCGGTTTTGATGTCCTGGATGCGCACGGGTGGCGGCTGCGGTCCGGGCGCGGCGCCGTCGGTCTGCTCAGGCGGCGCAGGCGGAGGCTGGCGGCCAGGCGGCGGCGGCGGCGGCTCCTTGAGGTGCAGCCGGTCCTTCTCCTCCTTGTCCTTCACGGCGTCCTTCTTCTTGAAGCGCCGCCGCCGCCGTAGGAAGCTGCCATTCTCGAACATGTTGTACGAGTCCGGGTCCAGCGTCCAGTAGCTGCCCTTGCCCGGTTTCTTGTCGTCGCGGGGCACCTTGACGAAGCACTCGTTGAGCGACAGGTTGTGGCGGATGCTGTTCTGCCAGCCCTGCTTATTGTCCCGGTAAAAGGGGAAGCGGTCCATGATGAACTGGTAGATGCCATTGAGGGTAATCTTCTTATCTGGGGCATTCTGGATGGCCATGGTGATGAGCGCGATGTAGCTGTAGGGCGGCTTCACCATGTCCTTGGGCTGCGGCTGCGGCGTGTAGGGCCCGTAGGCGCGGGCCATGCCGCCGGGGTACTGCTCGGCATGCGCTGGGTGCGAGTACACGCTCATGGGGGCCGGCATGGCGGTGTAGCCGCCCCCGGCCGCGGCCGCCGCCGCGCGGTAGTAGCTCTGCTCGCCACCGAGATAAGGCACCACTCCCAGGGAGTTGGGGCTGGACACGGAGTAGCGCGCCTGCATGGCCCCCGCTCGCCGCCGTCGCCGCCGCCCCGCGCCGCCCGCCGCCCCCCACCCTCGCTCAGGTCGGCCGTGACGCGCGGGCCGCCCAGTCCGAGTCCGGGCCCCGCGGAGCTGGTGCCGGGCCGCCTCCGCCTCCCAGAGCCGCCGGCCGCGCGCGGCCTCTCCCTGTGCTCGCTCGGGCTCCTGGGGCGCCTCCGGGCACTTCGGGGCCCGCGCCAGCCGCGAAGGAGGGTCGGTGCTAGGGGAGAGGGCCGGACCACGACGCGGCAGACGAACAGCCTTGGAGTAACTTGCAGAGCCACTTCCAGGCGAGAACAGGGGTGGGGGGAAAAAGCCAAAACTGAAAAACAAGGCGCTCGTCTCGCCACACTGCCTGCGTCTTCCAGGAGACTCTGCCCCGAGCCGCCGGCGAAGGCGGCCAAATCACCAGGGCGGGGGGCCTCGCCGGCCGCCTTCCCGGGCCCCGCGTCACCTTTTTTTCAGTCTCTCGCGCGCCGGCCGCTTAAGGAAGCATTGGAAAACTTCTGAACTTTTAAGCATCCGTCACCCAGGCGAGGACTTTTTTACGCAGTTACATTTTTTCCGGGCAGCGGAGCCCCGCCCCATCGCTGCGGTAGCAGCCAATGGGAGGGGAGAACCGCCTCTGAATGAGCCAGAGGCCGAGCCCCGCGGGCCCGCGCCCAGCCGCGGGAGGACCGCGGGGCTGACCACACGCGCGCCGGCAGGCTGGGTCTCGCGCTCGCGCCCGGCCTGCGCTTGTAGTCGGTTCGTCTTCCAGCGCCCACCCGCCCGGGGCCGGGTCCTGTCTCCCACCCCGGGCCCTCCGCACGGACGTCCATTGTTCTCTCAGTCTTCCTGGGCCCCACGCATACCCTTCCTCCGTCCACCGCTTCCAGATGTCACGGACTCTCGACCTCAATTTGCGCTGGCTCTTTCCCATTCCTCAGCGGATTTGGCCAGCTCCAGCTCCGGAATTTCCCGGGCCCCTCCTCCTTTCCTCCTCACCTTCCCTCTCTCCCCTCTTCTTCCCTCCCCTCCCGCTCGCCCAAGTTACTGGATTCACAGCTGTTTCCAGTTTTCCCTCACCTGGAGATTCTCCTGTCCTGAGCTGGGTTACAAAGGGCATAGTTTTAAGGGCCCAGTCACAGCCGTGCTCTGTTCCTGGTGGGGAAGAAGTTGCCGCCCCTACCTCGCCGTCCCGGTGACTCCTCCCCAGTAGAAATAAGGGAGGAGGATATGGGGCTTTGCCCGGAGCTTCGGGCGGTAGTTCGCCCAGGGAGGTTGTCTCACCTTTCTGCGGGACGCCCTGCTCCTCGACGCCCCAGGAACCTTGGCGGCCCGAGGGTGCTTTGCAGCGCCAGCTGCTAGAGGCGGGAGGATTCCTACTGCTGCCCTTCCGAGAGCGTGCGGGGTCCCTCAGGTTCACCACGCACCATCCCCTCTTGTCGGGTCTAGCATGTACCAACTAAGGAGGGGGTCAGGCTGCGAGCTCAGTGACATTAGCAGGTGTGATGACAAAGAAGCAAATAAATACGTCCAAGAAACTAACGCTTCCCAGTCCAATCTCCATCTTCACAGACGTGGGGCTGCCAGCTCACTAAGATAACGGGTATCAGGGGAGAATGTTCAGAATCCCACCTGCAGGGAGGCTCAAGGATTGGGGCGTGGGATAAGCACCGAAGGCGTATCCTTGTGAACGACTGAAGTTTTAAGTTTCCGAGCGACTTGGATGGGATGGGAAGAAAAGAAATGAGAGGGAAAGAAACGAAGGAGCAGGAAAGAGATGGATTTCCCTCTGCCTGCAGCGCGACCTGTGCATTTGGGCAACTCCAGAAAAGGCCCTCTTGGAGGCTGAACACTAAATAGATTCTTTTCTAGAACCGGGGAGAACTGGTGGGTTTAGGAAACTGTGAAGAGTAGCGTGACGCATTTAACACTTCCACTCCCAAGATTTCTGACAATCTTTAACTTCAAGGACGTGTTGGGAGCCCCGTTTGGCTTCCCAGCTGGAATCTCGGCTTCCTCACTCTGCACAAAAATACTAATTGCAGCTTCAGTTGGTATATGTCTAGGGCGCTGTGCTCCCTGTCACTTGAACATTTAAAAAATATCGTGTTTCAGAATAGACATTTCATGCAGAGAAGAGGACCTGCTACTTCTAGAACTAGCCTGGGGGTGGGGGTGGGGGGAAAGGGTTGCCCGGAAGTTCTGATTCCTGAGGCTGCTGCCTCCTGGCCTGCCGTGCACTTGAGCCACTTGAAACTCCTTTTCCAGGGTGTTTGCAAGGCCGAGTCACTGACAGGTAGGAACACTTGATTTATCTGCAGGAGGCTCTGTACTTGGTTCCTAAACACTGGGGGTTGGGGAGGGGGAAGAGGAGAGGATGAAAACCTCCACACTTGAAAAATGAATTCGTGTCTAACCCCCCAGCCCCGTACCCAGACTTAATCAGCCCCTTTGGCTGAGGCTTTATGGGCTGTTCCACCTTCAGCCTGTAGGCCAGTTAAGTAAGTATTCTTCCTAAACACCTCAGCATTTGGTGATCTCGGTCTTTAAAATAAATGTGTTTCTGCTGCTCTCAGTGTGCAGAGACGAACACTGCCACAGCGACTCGTTTGTTTTCCGAATGTGGGAAATGCCAACGCCCCCGGGTTTTGCAATAGACAGTTGTGCACCGCTGTCCCTCCTCTCGTTCCCTCTTCGGCCCGGGAACGTGTAAACAGCTTGTTATGTAAATCGTAAATCGAATATCAGTGGAGTTCTGGCCTCCCCGCTTCGGGTATAAAAGTTGCCGTTGTGAAATTAGTACCTGGCATGCGAAAAAAATAGAAGTGTGCAGTTTTATAAAGATCAACTTTCTACTGGTTTAGCTCGGGACATTCGCCAGGAAAAGATATTTGCATTTGTGTTTATAAGCTTACTCGGAAGCAGACCTCCAGTAAATGGCTTGATTGTATTTCAAGTACTTAGTGTTGCGAGCGGCGAAGGTGAACATTAAGGCGCAGATATGAGGGCTAAAATTTTTATTTCCAGATTAAAGTTTTTGATGCCCCTTTTTCCTGCTCCACGGTAAGAGGAGCATCAAAATCACCCGTTTTCCCCACCACCTTTGACTCAATTGGCAGAAATGCCCCGCAGGCGACAGCGGTAATGAATGTTTGGTGGAACTATCCTTCGGCCGGTTGCTCGACCCCCATCCGCTCCTTGACCCTCCAGGCGAGGTTACAATTCCCTGGGTCCACCGAAAGATTCTTAGCTCTGAGGGGGGGTCGTGACGTCACAGGGACATTTAAGACAAGGCCTCCCCGGGTCGCGACAGTAGAAAAACACCGGGAAAGGAGAAGTAGCGAGCACTCCAGGAAAACGCCCAGATTCGGAATCTTGGTGACACTTCAGGAATGAGTGTGTGTGTGAAGGAGAGTAGAGCCCTAATGCAGGTCATCAGGAGTCAGGAGCTCGTTTTCTTTTTCCTTTTTCTTTCTTTTCGTTTTTTGTTCGTTTGTTTGTTTGTTTGTTTTTGTTTTTCCAAGTCAAATAGAAGAAGGGTTGGGACGGGGACTCCCGAATCCAGGAAATGACTGCGAAAGAGAGTTAGCCCAGATCTGGGTGCACAGACTGTCCTCCCCATCAGAGACCCTTTGGGAACTTTCCAGTCCTCCTCAGCCCTGGCCAACTGAATTGCCCCCGTGGCGTCCCCGGGCCCGCTCCCGACTCTGTTCCGGGTTAAGCTCGCCCTAGGCTCTGAGCTCAGAAGCCGGCCCGTCGGGGCAGGGGGGCGGGGGTGGCTAGGACGTCTACGAGCCGGCTGGTAGTCCGGCCCAGGACCTGCGAAACAGGAAAGGCAGGCTTAGAAAGTGAGGAAAGGGTCTTTTACTCTAGATGGTGCAGGGAATCCCGGGGCTCTACAAACCCAGAAAGGAGGCTGCACATCCGCAGCCTTCCTGTCATCTCCCCCTTCCCTGCCCGGTGACAAAGTGGAAGCTTAAGGTAAATACCCCGACGATTCAGCTTGAAAAATCCTCACTAGACTGAAATCACAAACAATTGGAGCAAGTCCGTTTTGGGGTGCATATGACCTTTTAAAATAATTGTCATAGTTCTTGTATGGCCTCATTTATGTAGACCAGAAGCCCAGGGGTAAGGGAGACTATGCTAATAACCGTTATTTGTTAACAAACAGTCAGCCTGGCGGGATTCGAATATCTGGGTGACCACAACTCCTGGGATCAACTTCCTTCTTCTCTCTTAATTGGGGGTATCTGAGTAGAAATTCTGTTAACACAGTCCCTCTAAATCAGCCCCCTCCTTCGTAGAAAAATTATTCTTACAATAAATAAAGAACATTTGTTTTTCGATTGTTTTAAAGACAACGTGATCCACATTGCTGTCTACATGATTGAACTAATTGGATAGTTGCCCTCCTAAGGGGCAGCCTTCCTAAGGACGTTTACAAGATGGGATAAGTTAGTATTATCCCCAAAGTTTGCAACACGAGCCATCCACTAATTACTTACACGGGAAAGAATGTGCCAATACCCGCCCGTGGTTACCCCCTTGGGTCGACCCACCTGTCATCCCTCTGTAGGAAAGCCCCAATTTCCCAGAGCGTATCTGGGAGCTCAGAGCCAAGCCGAGCAGCAAGAAAGGGCCACGGGGCTTGCGGGAAGTGAATCTTTAACTTTGGTGACTGGCTATGAAAGACTCAGGGCTTTCTTTGTCCAGGCAGAGGTAGATGGCGTTCCAAACTGCCACTTTTCATTAACAAGCCAAGACAAGTGTACAATTTGTAAAGGGATAGATGATCGGAAAGGTCTAGTTATATGCGTATGTGCTCCCGGGCCGCTCGGTTTTTCCCCACCCAGGTCCCCAGCCCTCTCTGGGCTGCCGCTGCAAGCTGGGGCCTGGAAAGCTAGGGGCCCTGCCGCCTCCCAGATTCGTGACTTGGACTAATTTGAGGTGCGCGCCGCACCCGGCCGGCGGTCCTCCAGCCGCAGATGCTGCCAGCGCCGCTCCGAGACTGCGGGTGCTGACCGGCGTAGGCTGTCAGAAGACAGAGGGGGCTAAGGCGCCTTTCCGGGCTGGAGCAGAAAGCGCGCGCTCCTGCACAGACGCGTCTTGGCTAACGTATGTTGGAGGCAAGTATGATCAGCCGACAGCCCCACAGACAGTTTCAACCTGCAGGCGAGGTGAGGCTGGCTGCATCTTGTTGACCACTGGGCCTGTGTCTTTGCGGCGGCAGGCGTTTCTTGGGGTTCCAGCCCCTCCCTACGCTGGACCCACGTGCCGGGGCTGCTACCAGCCATTTCTCCCGCCCCACAGAGACCTTCGTCGAGCCTCAGCCTCGACAGCCTGGACCCTTTGCGCGTCGAGCGGGCTTGAGCGCTGAGATGTTCCTCCCTAGGTCCCTCACCCCACCAGGGCGCCCCCAACCCGGACGCACGCCCCAGCCTGGTGTGTGTGTAAGACGCGGGCAGCCGTGCACCCCGGACCTTGTGCCAAGCAGCTGAGGGGCCCTTGGCAGAGCAGGGAAAAGGCTAGCACCTCTCAGAGCAGGAACAAAGCTGGCCCCTGGCTCGATGCAAGTCTCCCCGGAGGGCGACTGGTCCTCGCGCGTGCCTGCGGCTGGAAGAGGTAACCTGGTGGCCGAAAGCCCCTTCTTCCTCCCTCCACAGGCTTCCTGTCTTTGCCCTGCGAGCTCAAGGAAGAGAAGGGAAGGTGTGGGAAGTCCCGAGGCCGCTCAGCACACAGGCAGGTCCCCGGCGATGTCCAACGCGTCCAAGGTCCCGGGCCCGCTGGCCGCTCTGGGCTCCGACACCGGCTCTGCACAGGCTCCGAGCGCCTCCTGCCGTTCGCAGCTTCATCTCGGCTGCGCCTCTGCGGCGGTCGGAGGCTTTCCACCCAGCTCAAGCCTGTGCTTTCCAGAGCCTTCCCTGGGGAAGTGGCTCCCGAGGAACGGGTCCTTAGGGGAGGCCACGACACTGGAGCGGGACCCTACAGAGACTGGCTTCTGTTTTCGCACCCTGCCAACCTACCCGGGGTCCAGGCGGAAATAGTCTGATCGTGAAGACCCATAGGGAGAACGTCTCAGACTCCCAGGCACAGACCAAGAAAGTTTTGGTTTCTGAAGCCCGAGAAGACCTGGTACTGGGGCTTTCAGGCACCGGCTACATTCCTTCCAGGCGGCCCCTTTTAATTGATGTGCACATTACAGAAAAAGCAAGGCTGCTTCATCAAGTGAATTACATTCTGGGAGATGCCAAGGAATGTATTTACTGGCAGCCAGGTTTGCCAATAAAAGTTGCAAATGAAGACTGCTGGTTTCCAGGAAAATATACTTCTTTTTTTTTTAACCACTCCTTAGTTTTAATTATGAAAAACTGAACCCCCAAAGAACCGTTTTGGAGAACAGGACTAGTGGATGGCAGTGACAGTGGCTCCTAGTGTGGTCTCACACCATCACATGCATTTACACATCCCAGGGACACCATAGGGCAACACCCACTGTGTACACTGTGGCTTTACCCACCGATAGACCTGCCAATATATACATGGTTCACACAGACACAAGACTAGATGTTGGCTGGCATAAAGGTATGCATTCGGATTAGTGCTATTTAGTTTGGAAGTGAAGATATAAGAAAAGATAAACTATGGCAAATATGCAAATTTCTACAGAACGTTAAATAGAAGTGAATGTATGAAAGGTAAAAAGACACTTGTTCTGTAGTATATAGTTTTGGTTGCCCTAGTATTTTTAAAGTCCAGTAGTTTACTAGAGTTATACTGTAAATTAAGGGCAACAGACAAACCAACTCAGAACTGACTTTTATTGAGGCCCCCTTTTGCTTGTGATCAAAAAAACCCTAGTTAGCATTAAAAAATCTCTCCACTCATCAAATTGGATAGGTCTTTGTTCTCCCCAAAGCTTGACTTCTCCTGCAGACACTTGGTTCTGGGCAGCGTGAATACTAACCAAGGGTGAATTTGTTTGATATGACATTTCTCTGGTCTTAACCACAGACCCTTAAACAACAATACCATGATGCATGAAACATTTATTGTATTGTCATGCTGCTGAGTGCTTTATTTAATCCTCACAAGGACTCTGATGTGGATACTGAGGGAAGTCCTGGCACAGCGGGGCCCCTGGGCACCACTGAGCAGTCCAGAACACTATGGTACTCTGTCCTTGGGAGAGCAGAGCCCCTTGTTCCAGAGAGGTAGTATCCCTCCAGGTCTGGCTGAGGTCTTAGGTCTGCCTCTGGCCCTGTGCCACCCTAGGTGACCTACTTTCTACCTCACTATTGGTCTTTAGATCAATCTTCCAGGCTCAGACTAAGTCAGAGTTGGGCAAGGGAGGAATTCCTAGAAAAGGCAAAAAGGACCATTTCTCCCACAAGCCATGTGGCCAAAGGCCTCCACCCCATTAGAGATCAGGGCCTTGGTGGGGCTTCATGCTGAGAAGGCAGGGTGACTGGCGAGGGAAGGCTGGACTAGACTTTGCAAGTCCTGAGTGGGAGCTCTGCCTCCTCCACCTGAGAAGCGAGTGACTTCATGCCAGCTTGCTACAGTGAGCCTCAGTTTCCCTCTCTGTGATATAAAACAGATCCCTCATAGGGTCTTGGAAGTTAATCATGCCTGAAACTCAACTTCTGCTGCCCAGTCCCTTCCTCAGTCTCCTTCCTCCTGAATCTTGTACGGGGAAGAGAGTAGAAATGTTTGTGTTTTCTTGTAGCATCTTAAGCTTTCTTGGCCTGTAAGTCTAGTCTCTCTGAAAGCAGAGGCAAGGTCCAGCATGGCAGAATGGGACAGGAAAATCATTTCTTCTTCCATTTGTTGTATTTCCTGGATAATCTCCTCAGGACAACTAAATGAAAGGGAGACCCAGGAGAGGAGCCCCCAGACAGAATTCAAGATGAGAGCAAATGAATCAGCCAGCTAGACATTTATTAATTTATACAGAAATGTTTGTGTTCAAATACATAGCATTTCTCTATACCATCACTGCTGCAGGCACCTCTAGAACACATGTAAGTATATATACCAGCCCAATGCAAGTCAAGTATATTAACACATACACAATGGATCTAAGCATTGATATAGGTGAACATTTTCCCTTTGGTAGAAAGTAGGTCACCTAGGGTGGCACAGGGCCAGAGGCAGACCTAAGACTTCAGTCAAGCCTGGAGGTACTCTCTGGTTCCTCTCTGGACCAAGGGGCTCTACTCTCCCAGGGACAAGGTAGCATAGTGTTCTGGACTGCTCAGTAGTGCCCAGAGGCCCCTCTATGCTAGGATTTCCCTCATCTTACCAGTAAGAGCCAGGTGTGCCCAGCCCTGGTGTGTAGATCCCCCTCAGCTGGTGGCCACAGTAGGCATTGGGCTCTGTGGGCCAGACTCCTCGGGGACTCCCCCAGCTACCACCAGCTGTAGCGACAGTCTGGAACTGTCCTGCTTCTCTTCAAGACCAGCCATTGTGGGCATCTGGTCTGCCTTTGTCTGTCCCTGCAGCATGTGGAGAAGGTTCTTTTAAAGTCTGGGCTGTCATGTTCACACAGGCGCACACACCTAATCTTGACCAGGACCTGTGTTTAGTCTATCTCGCTGACGTCCTTCCTGAACAGATGGGAAAAGGAAACGATTCTCTTAGCCATTTTTGCCTTCACTATACCCAGGCCCATCCATCATTTTCTCACCTACTGTCCCTAGGACAACTTCCCTGCAATAGAAAGTCCCCGCGGGGGCTCATGGGAGAGGCTGGCCACCTCCCGCCCACCCCTGCTTTTTCTTCTTTCCTTAACACAAAGGTTTACATTATAGGATGTGCCAATGATGAAACAGGCTCCAGATTAGATAAGGTTAAATTACACTTTTATAAGGTGTCAGTATCGGTTTAGGAGATGTTCTCTTTTTATTTGTGAGTGTGTGCTTGTAATAGTAGTTTGATTTTATGCTTCTCTCTCTTCTAAAGTACACAACATATATATATATATATATATATATATATATATATATATATATATATATATATATATATATACACACTGTGGCTTATTACAAAGAGGACATCTCATTGCCCAAAGCAGGGAAATTAGTTACTTGCCAAGAAAGAGCAAGTTGCTAAAAGTTGCTGACTTCTGGGAACTGGCCCAGTCAGCAAGGCAGAACTGTTTTCCTTTGGTGTGTGGTAATTCTACAGAGTGCCTGGTGCCATCTTAAGAAACACCCCATCGTAGTTTTCATTGTTCACCTTTATGAGTATTTGCTGTCAAAGATTATTTGTTAGGTGTATTTGTTTTAATAAGGAACCCATCCTAAGGCAGGCAAACGTGTCACTGGGAAAATGTTTTGGGAGGAGTCTGGTAGAGGTTTTACATAATAGGAAAACAGACAGGGCTCCACCCTCTTCACATCAAGGCAAACACAATCACATAATTTGTTTAATATCAGTCACATTGTCTACTATCTGCTGGAAGTAGGTTAGTTTTCTAATTAACATTGCTGTCATCAGTGTCAACTGTTTTTGCTGGAAAAGACTCAAAGTTAGATTGTGATGCTTTGCCCACTTTAGTTTGTCTTTAGGTATTTTAAAAGAGAGGGCTAATGCATTGCAATAACACTTACTTTTTAATGAATGTCAAAAATCTGTTTCATATTTCTCCTTTGGCATAGTTTGAATTTTCCTTGATTATGCATTAAATAGAGAAAAACAAGTTTTGTTTTGTTTTTAACTCTTTTTGCCTTCTCTTGCTTTTTCGTACATCGGCTTTCCTGCTGATTTCAAAGAGATTCGATTATCAGATGATATTGTCTATTGTAAATTTCAGTAAAGAAGAGTTGTGCTTTATTTTCTTACTGTGCCAAACATCTTCCAAGTAGGTATTTAGAACCCAGAAAGTGTCCCCTAGCAGATCAGAATACATTAAATACAGGTCAAGTACTGGATTCAAAGTTCTTGGCAATATCCCTTTAAAAACATTTTTTTTCTGATATACTTAGATCTACTTTTCCAATATTAGCATAATGTTCACTTTTAAATACTTTAAGTATCTACATTCAGTGGAAACAGAAAATGACAGGTGCATAATTTGTTTTTCTCTTAGGGAAAGTTTGAATGTTGAATAATTCATTGTAATATATGTCTTGAGTGATTCAGTTCATACTCACTGTTCCACATTTCTGGCTTTTTAATATTATATCTAAATTTTGAATTAAACTCAGTATGGGGGACATAGGAAGAGAGACTAGAGGTGGGATCAGAAAAGAGATCAAACGAGGATCAAAATATTGAAAAAAAAGTTTGATGGGTCTTTCATTGATACCACTTTCTCTTAGAAAGCATAGTGACTACAGTTATGAATTCTCTTATATTTTGAATTATCTCATAGTTTGAAGGTCTTATTAATGATTATATGGGGCAAAGAGTTGACAGGGATACTGCAAGGAAGCTCCCCCTTGACCTACTGGCTAGATTTGGCCTGAGACCCTCCTAGAGCCTCTGGGGCTGTGCCTGGAGACGGGGAGTGGGCCCTCTGTCAGCTGGCTGGATTCTTTCCCTTTATGCATGTTGGGGGCGGGGGTAGGGTTATTTTTGTTCAAGCATGCCTCTTTTTTTTTTCTTTGAAGATACATGAGCTCTCTAACACTTCAGTGCAAATTGCTTCTGCAGCATCTATTTTCCTCCTTTAGAGACAGTGTGCGCCTGTGGAAGGGAAGGATAAGGGGGAGGTGACAAAGAGAAGGCCACAGATGGTGGGGAAGAAGAGTGCTGGAGATGTCCGCACCCCTCCACCTCTTTTCTATGGGCAGGCCCAGTTTGTGGGGCCCTACCAGATCAGTGACTGGATACTGTATGCCACTGGAATTGATTTTCTCAAGAAATTGAGCAAAAGAAACCAAGAGAGAAACCAAGCCTCTTCTTGGGAGCAGAAGAGGACCAGAGGGGAAGGAGGCCTCTTCATCTAGCTTCCCTGTCACACACAGGTACCAGCATAAATGTTTAAGCTTAATAGAGGGCAGTATTTGTATCAATGTTTAGGAAACTTCTGGAGGTCTTCTCATTTTGGCCACCCAAGGTGGGGTGAAGCATGTGTGAAAGGTGGTTCTGGAGAGAGGAAGCCATCACGTACCTGCTGAGTGGGCCAGGAGCCTGCAACCCGCCTGCCTGGCCTGCCTTGCCCTCCTTTTCCTGGTGGGCCAAGATCTGGCTGGAGGAGGAGGGGGTCACTCTACTGTGTTCTGTTTTCTGGGACCAGCGTGGATGCTTGCTGCCATCACTCTCTCTGTGAGTTGAGTGTGGGTGTTCGCCATGAAAATTTTCCATCTCTATGTAGAGTTATATATGTCTGCCTGGTCCAATTTCTGCCCACATACTACAGAATACACCATGAAAGGCCATTTTTATTTTTTGAAGCAGATCCAAAATAATACACATGATGAAGTGCAGGCAGGATGCCTGTGGGCGGGGGCGCGGGTTGGGGTGGCGGTGGGAATCTTCTCCCAGTCATTGCAATGGAATGAAATGGTTGGGCACTGCAAGCAAAATCTGACAGAACTGAAACCTTTCTCCATTTCAGGTCAAGGCATCAGCCACAGAGTAGAGCTAAGGGGGACTCTGGCTGGCATGGGGCACCATAGTGCTATGCTGCACACTGCAAGGCCCGGTAGCTCCAGGCATACCCAAGATGACTAGCACAAGGTGCTTGGTTGTGACTCAGTTTACTGTGTTTTCAAAGAAGAGAATAATACCTGTCTCTTAACTTAAAAATTAAAAGTGAGATTTTTATGAGATGATCTCAATGGAGAACATTTGCGATGCCTTTGGAAAAAGACACTGTAAATACAGAAAATTAAGGAACAGTGATTATAAATAGTAAACGAAAGGTCATACTGGTGCTCTGAAGTTCCAGTAAACATTACTGTGCTTTTGGGTTTCTACCCTGACCAGCACACACTGACAGGAGTTGTGTGTTCAAGTCTGATTCTGCTGAGAAAGGAAGCTGCAAATAAAGAGACTAACGGCATCACGGAGAAACAGGTCAGGTCCAAGAGGCCCAAAGAAATGCTATTCTCAGAGTGCTGGCTTGTATTTCATTGTTGGCAATGGTTTGTGTATGAATCGGCTCACTGAGCTTTACAAAAAATTGTGTTACTGTGGGAAGCAAAGGGAGCTATGAAGTCTAGGGAAAAGGGTCCTTTATGTATTGTAATCGAGATTTCAGTTCATAAATATACATAAATTACAGTTTATTGCAGTGTTTGGGTGTTAAATACAAGTGATGTTTTTAACAGTGCTAACTCTAAAGCAAAACCTTTTTGAAGAAATGTTTGAAGCACACTAGATATCCATTAATAAGAATATTGGGATGGGATTATGAAAAATTATAATTATGAGGACCTTGCATGGTATGAAATGGTGAACCCACTGATTGATACTTTGAACGTCAAAGAAAATAAAAAATGAAAAAGATTATTTTATCTAACCATGTCTAATTATACAGGATTTTAAATTATAAAGTGGGAAAATGGAATTTGGAAAAGGTTTGCTGCTATTTGAAATGTACGTATGATCACATCATAAGAAACATCTCTGGCAAGTCCTCCAGCTGGCAGCTGGGCCTGGAAATTCCCCTGTGAACGAAGGTGGGACAGGCAGAGGGCCTCATGGGGAGGGCCTCATGGGGAGGTGTGGGAAGAGAAAGAAGTGGGTGTCTGTGGGAGAAGGAGAGGTGCAAATGGCCCGAAGTAATTTGGTGAGAGGAAGGGATAAACAAGGGGCCTAAAGTCGCTGGAATGATAAAGAAGGAACTGAACGAAGGAACACCTCAGCTGCTCCCAATACCTTGGGCATTGAGTTTCACTTAAAGCCCTTTATCTTCCTCTGCTCTGATGTTATCTCACTTTTAAAATGGTAAATAGTTTATATAACCTTTGCTGATTCACCAAATGAAGGCACTGCAAATTGACTGAAGACAGAGTTGGGCAGCTCTGGGGGAACAAGCCTCAGGAAGTATTTATTTCCCTCTCATTTTGCATGAATCTTATCTCTCAGGCTTGTGTGGGGATTGTGTGGAAACGGGGAGAAGGTTAGGTGCTGTGAAAGAAGTGGGGGAAGGTGAAGGAAAGAGCAGATTGCTTATGCGCTGTCCTGTTTTTTTGTGGGCTGGGGTGTGCATGCCTGTGTGTTAGTGAGTGAGAGTGTGTGTGTGTGTGTGTGTGTGTGTGTGTGTGTGTGTGTGTGTGTGTATTTGGGTGCCTGGGAAGCTCCAGGGCAAATGGCTCTGGCTTCCCAGTGAGAGAATTTTCATGAGGACTCTTTCTCTTCGCAAACTTCACTCTGTTGTTACCTAGGAAAAGAGTTCTTATGTGATGTCAGCCTTAAACAGAAAAGAGGTTCTGAGAAACAGAAAGATCAAAAAGATTGCCGTGTTCAACAACAGCCAAGACAATTTCTATTGACTTTTTAGCATTCATGGAAAAGAAACTATTTTAAAAATCCATAATCATTTGTTTTAGACACAATGCATTCAACAATATTTTATATGGAACTAAAATGAAAAATAAATTCCACATTTTGTATTTATTTCTTGCAGCTTTAGTAGTCATGGTTTTTATGTATTGATGCTATATATTCTCTCATGAGTTTCAACAAATTAGAATGGAAACTAAGTTTTGAAGACTGGAACTAATGATCTTGGTTATTTCTTAGCTCTATAAGCACGTATCAACCCAAATTATTTACGATTCTCCCCCGACACTACCCCTTTCCCCTGACTTGCCCCCTCGCCCCTCCCCCGGCTTTTTCTTTTTCTGTTTCCCTCCGCTCCCGGAATCCCTGTGGGTCCTTTAGATACCGCCTGCAGTGGCTGTGATGAATCTCTGGCGTCATCTGGTGGTATAAATGAGAAGTGCACTAAGGGGCCTCTGAGAAGCCAAGGAAGTTTCACACCAGCACGGTGAGGACTTGTTAGCCAAGTAAAGTCCTTGAACTTTATGGCTAAATATTCGCAAAAAAATAACCTTACCAGTGAGTAGTTTGGAATGGCAGTGTACCGCGTGGGCCGTACTGCTGGGTTCTTAGACTAATTCCAGCTCATTGGAGAGAAAGAGCAGCTGAATTTTAGTGTCAAATAAGGGTCTGTTTGCTGTGGTTCTTTCTATATGGTGGACAAAAACAAAAACAAGCAAACAAACAAACAAAAATCCATAAATGAACTTGAATTGCTTTCTGCTTTGGTCTATCCATCTACAATGCCAAATATACTGGTGAGAGGCAACTGAGGAAATATTTAAAACGTGGACTGTGCCTCTTGCACTTCTGCTCACATATTTCCTAAACTAATTTTGAAAATACCTCTCTTGAAAGAAGGTCCCCTAAATCAAGCTGTCCCAGTGTCGTATGTGTAGAGAGGAGGAAGGCAGGGGGTGAGGGAAAGAGAGCAGTGGAGCAGCCCAGGTAGATGTTTTAGAGAAGCCAATGTATGAAAGTCCAGGAGCTAAAAGTTGTGTTCCCTAAAGCTCTCCACCTCTAGGCACCTGCTGACAAGTTTTCATTTGGGGTACTGGCCCTCACCACACTGAGCCATCAGAGAGGGTATCTGAGAGGGATGGGGTGATTATCATCTCACCTGATACAAAACTGACTTCCTGAATTCAAAGAGACCTGGCCCAGAGTCCCTGCAGTGGAGGAGATGGACGCATACTGAGACCTAGGGAGAGCCAGTACCCCCTGGCCAGGTCGTGCCCCAGCAGGGGCTGCCCCAAGGTATCCTAGGGAATAAGGCTCAAGCTGATGGGCACCCCTTGGGGAACCCCCTCCCCAACCTAGCCAGCTGACATTTTCTAACCATCCTTGGCAGCTGAAGATTTGGATGTGCTAGTCTTTGAAAAAAATCTCAACTATGGTTCACATGAGGGGCCATGGGAGGCCAGCTAAGTTTAATTTAAATAATTAATTTAATAGGATTATTAATATTCGATAATAATTATAATTTCTATATTAATAAAATAATTTAAATAAAACACAACATTCTTTACTGTTTTAAATGATTCCTGGGAACTATGTAAAGCTCACCTTCACCTATGAGTGCTATAATTTAATCTTTCTGGGTCATAGGTTCATTGGATACAGCATCCTCATTAATGCTTCTCAAGCTTCAGCTTTGTTGTGTTGGCTTGGTTGGTCACCGCTGTGCCCTGCAAATGTCCTTCCATTTCTCTTCTGCTTCCCCTAATACAGAAACACTGTTGAGGGGGAGGCAGTCTCAGCCTAGTGGGACAGCCAACCAGCCAGCAGGAACAGCTTGCAAGTGGTGGTGGCGGTGGTGAGAAAAATTGCTCTATTGACTGAGAGAAGGATGGAGCCTGACTAATTTAATCTCTCCTATGAGAAGGCTGGACTTCTACTGGAAAGTTTTCAGGGTACACATTTACAATTTTAACTTCTAAGTCTCAAAGCTTGCTTCAGTAGTTAGAGACCAACATTCATGGTGACCTAGGCATCCGGGTGACTGCTGCTCTCTCTGCCCTCTGCTTGTGGTCCCGATGGACCCAAGTTGGCATTAAGGTCTGGTTCCCAGGTGGGGAAAAGAGCCCCAAAGCAGGAGTCTGTTGGGACACAGCAGCAGCCTGACGGAAGGTACTGCGGTGTCAGGTGGAGACACTCCTGGGCATTGTGAGGTGGTGTGAGGAACCCAGGCATCTGCCACCCCAGGGATGTGGTTATCTCTCCGCAGACCCTCCCGGCCCAAGTACTGCCTGAGTGAAGTTATATAAAAAGTCTTTATGAGCTGGGGAAGTGTGCAATTTGTTCTGGAAGAACATAAAGTTTGTTGTTTTTCTTCAGCTGTGGGTTACTCTCAGCTCAATTTGCCTATTAAGAGCGCTCACGCCTTTGTCTCATTTCCATGGGCAAATTTTCCATGGGCTTCAGGGAGGCCATTTTTAGACAACAGAATTATAGTCCTTTAATAAAGAGAAAATAGGACTTTCTTTTTCCCCATAATTTTTCAAAATAGGTTTCTTTAAGGACTAACTCTTGACAAGTTTCCTTGTTCCTATATGTTTTAAATCAAATAGAATTCATAACACAACCTGCAAGTTTATTTTTTAATCAGAAGCATTCAGTCATGTTCAAAGGGAGACTTTAAGTGTAGGTACTTTCTCAATTTCGCTCTTTTGGTTTTTACCTTGATAGACTTTCAGGGAAAGATGGGGGCTGACTCAGCATACATCTTACTAGGGTAAGTCCCCAGCAAGAAAGCAGATTCTTCTGGTGGAATATCTAAGTGTTCCGCATGCAAGTTAAGCAGCTGCGAGAAAAATAGTAACTGGGTTAACCTGCATTTGTCAGCAATTTCCTTCTTGGCCAGTCATTTTTTGTGCCTCTGTCTGGCTTTTTCTTTAAAACAGCAAAAAAGAACATGTAAAAAATTAGATTCCCCCCCCCGCCCCCCCGCCCCGCTCCTCACCGGATTCACCTATGGAAACCTTATAACCTTTGTGGCCTCAGCTACCAAGCACGTTCAAATGATAGAAAAATAAATACCCATCAGGTCAGAGGATGCTTCCTTTCAGACAATGGTACCCCAGCACCCCAGGAATTTGCTTTTGTTAAAACTCCAAAGGAAGAAAGAAAATCCTCCAGCACCCCTCTCATTTGCTTCTTTCCCAAAAGAAACTCTTTTCGTTTTCTTTGTTCTGTTCCTCTTTTGCCCTCTGGAGAAACAGCCAGCACAGTTTCCTTGGCTAGCCAGTGGGGCAGGAAGGGAGGATTAAGGTACCTACCTGGGACTTCCTTCCTGTGGAGCAGGACTCAGGTCTTGCATGCCCTCAGAGGCCAGCTTCTCTGGACAAAGATGGCAGGTTCTGAGATTCCTTTGCTTTAGCCACAAGGTGTACACAAACACCGCAGGTTACCACAGGTGTGCATTCATCGGATACGTTTACAGGGTAAGAGCAGCCTTGTAGGGCTTCCAGAAAATTCACCCAAGGAGGAAAAGCTCCTCCTGAGACTAAGGAAGCCAGAAGATGGAGTTTGTGCCTGTTTTTCTTGTACCTATTGTGTGTTTGTACAAGCCAAGCAAAATCCCTTGTTAATCACTTCATTTCTTGCATGCACTCAGCACAGCTCTCAAAGTTGCCCAAGGATCTTTTCATCAGTTCAAAGGAAAAATGTGCTATTTCAGCCTATGAACTTATCTCTTTATAGCTATAGAGTGATCGCATCATGGAATAAGCATGCTGCACCTGGGGGATGGGGGTGCCTAATCATAAAGGTTTTTTTTTAGGCAGTGTATTTTCCACCGAATATTCTTTAAAATCAGATTATTAAGCTGTAAACTTCTATTCATGGGCTGACTCTAGAAGAATGTACTTCTTAAAAGACCGAACAAAATTAATCTTGCTGAGGGCTGTGTGTGTGTGTGTGTGTGTGTGTGTGTGTGTGTGTGTGTGTTGGTTTGAGAGAGGCATGGATAGTGTGCTAAAAGGAAGTAGGAGCATAGATGTTGAACTTTTCTTTCTACAGAACTGAATGTGAGTCTCTTTGGTGGCCGTGAAACTTCACGATGGTTGAATTGCAACAGCTGACATTGTGAGCTTCATTTTGAAGTCCAAACAGCCCCTACATGTTAGCAAGCTCTCTTTGAAGTCAGCAGAAATGGTGTGCCAGGGTAGACTGCGTGAACTGTGGATGATACGGCCAGGGACAAGAGCCAATATTATATTAATTCAGGCCTCATCAAGGAATGATCCCTGAGATTCCTTATAGAAAAGGTAAAGGTACAATGTCTGAAAAATTGTTTGACAATGTCAGCAGATCTTTATAAGATTGTTTGGAATTTCAGTTGTACTTGATTATCATGATATCTTAAACACAGTAGATCTCAATTTAAAATGACTTCAGATGAAATCAACATTTTAGAGCAGCAGATTTGAGATGTGAATAGATTTTGCCTTCTAGGGCTTCATTTGGTTGTTTCAACCAGGAATTGAAAGAAAATTTTGCTGAAGGTAAGAGTAAAAGAGATTTGCACATAGTACTGAGTCAACACGCTGGCCTCAGACTTCATTCATTCAGACTTCAGCACATTTTTCTGTGTGCTCTGTGAGCAAAGACCACCTGGTTGCTGGCCCAGTGCTTCTAGTCTCATCTGAAGGCTTGACATCGTGAGGTACATATACTCATCAGCAACTTGTTCACCTTTCTGAAGTAATCCTGTTCAACTTCAGTAAGACTTATCCTTGAAGGAAACTTTGCTTGTGGCTCCCCAAATATGAGTTGATTCTCATTCTTCACAAATGTTAAGTGCTATAAGGTTACCGTGAATTCTGAATTAGCAAGCGCTGATCTAGCGCTCCTGCGGGAAATGCAGGGTTGGGTTCCTGTGAGTCTCTCTGGTCACAACATTTTCATCAACTGATCAATACATAACCTTACTTGAAGTGTGTTTCTGTTCAAAGACACCTTATTTAATATTTAGCTGTTTTATTACCATTGACCTTATGGCTGACTGGGCTATAACTCATGCCTGAAAAAAGTTCATTTAACATGTATGTTCTCCTTGAGGCACATCACTACCTTCTTGCCCTTAAGAAGACTAGACAGCACTTCAGCACTCTGCTTCGGGGCCATCTTAAACAGCAAAATCACCAACAGAAAGTGCAAAAATGCAAAAACAGGATACTAAATAGACCATGAAAAGGACACTTGTTTACAGTGTGAGCCGAACCAAGGAGGCAGAGCTGAGCTGGGAACATGTAGGGTGACTTATCTAATGTCAAAGCAAAGATAATTTACATTTAAAAAATTAACTGCATTTATACACCGTTTTATTAATAAAGACTCATGTTTGCAAATAGCTCTTTACCCTTCTTTCCCCTGGAAGTTAATGATCTCTTTCTGTCTTGCCTTTCTATGCCCATCAAAAAAATTCACTCATCAAACACCTTCTGCATTTCTAGATATGACCGGCCCTGGTGTCTGTGGAACCACTTTAGGAAGTGGTGCCCTAGAGGGACCACTTTGCCAGTCACCAATGATAGATTTTTGGGATGTTCTAAAGACCTCCTTTGCCAGTCACCAATGATAGATTTTTGGGATGTTCTAAAGACCAGAATTTCATTATGCTGAACTAACAAATTTGAGTGTATTTAATTTACTAGAAGGTATAAATTATCTCACTTGGAGATGGTGTTTTTACTTTTGGAGCTACATTGGAAAAAAATATTTCAAGTAAAGAGCTGAGTTCAAGTGTCTTTTTCATATTTTCATGACAAGGAAGTTTCACCAGTTTTCACCAAAGTGAGATTATGAAAACGTCCCTCTAGGGCACCACTTCCTGAAGTGGTTCCACGGACCCCTAGTAATGTAGATTGTGCAACTGGGTAAATGTGGGAAATTCTGAGCAAAGTCAAACATGTTCCTTTACTGTAGGCTTTCTCAGCTTCTATGAGGTACGTACTGTGTCCCACACATTGTGGACTATGGAATTATCTCCAGGACCATTGTTCTCTGTGTGCCCTCTTGGGAAACACTACTGTAGAAGCTGGAGGTGCACGGAATATACAGAATGTGTCTACAGTGAAGGAGCAGCACTGCCTCGTGAGCTCATGTACTGCTCCAGTGGTAGGTAGATGGCAGCCCGCCATTGGGGGGCAGATAACAATGGAGACTAAAGCATTCTCTCCATTGTCTTGGGTCAATGAAATGATGCTCTCCTTCCTTTTTCTTTCAGTACTGCTGGGGGATTGTTTTCTGGCTTTTAGTTACCTGAAATGGACATGCTGCTCTCTCCATGTGATTTTGCAAGAAGCATTTATTGACCACTGACTGTAAATAGATGCTGCACTATGGGTGAGTAATAAAAGATGAATGGGACTTAGAGTTGCCAAAAAAAGAGAAAAACTATGGTGACTTCTCTTTGATCTTGTTTTTCATGCTGCATTGATAATAATCTCAACATCAGTTACCAAATATGAATATTTCAGGAAGTGCCTTGCAGACGTTCACTGCTCTTTGAACCTCCATGAACACAAATGGAACTGATACCTGTCTTGTAACTACTACTGATGAGATACTGTGGCTTTTTCTTTTTCCATTTCTCACGTAGACAGCATTGCATGTAGAATAACTGAATAATAATAATAACTGTTTTAAAAATTGCCCCCAAGTGGGTTTTTTTAAGGGTTTCAATCAATGGGTCATGGGTTTCAACATCCCTCTTTTACTTTGTGCAATTTGAAGCTCAATATTGGTCATCTCTGTGCATAAGAAAAGTGTGATAACATTATTATCTAGTGTGTGCCAAGTGGATGCTAGGTACTAGGCAATAGTGTAAATGAGATTAAGTCTTGCATTTCTAATTATATAGTAACAATTATAGTTACTAGCTCTCAAATACTCTGTGCCCAACACTGGAACTTTCCAGCCTTGTTCTGAACAAAAACTCTGATATTTCTGGCAGTGTTTGGGACAGAGGTTTTTTGAATGGAACTGACTATAATTGTTGGAGTTTAAATGAAAGTGATGGTAAAGTACCTAGGACAGTGTCTGTCTTGTGGTAGGAGGATAGGAAAAATAGCCTTTATTGTCCATTATAACTGTCACACAGGGCGGTGTCTGTTTCTTATTCACCTTTGTCTTCTCAGAACAGATGCTCAATAAATGTTTGTTAAATAGTGATGACGATTTAAAGAAGGAATGATGATTGACTACTCAGTAAAACAGGATAGATATGAGGTCATTTTTGTACTCTTAGTTTTTAGAATAATTTTTTTTTGATAATTGGGGAACTAATGATGCATGCAAATTGAAGCGGACAATTGAGTTCATTTGTCAGGTTAATTGAGTCAGTGGCATGTATTTTATCTAGAAGATTCATACACTAATATTTTGGGGTCATATGTTATCTGGATAATGACCTCACTTTTCCATTTATTTCATCCAGTGTATTGGCAGATGTTCTGGAACATTACAAATTCTTCCCATGAACTTAAGGACAAAAACGCTCTTATATATGTGTCAGTATTTTATAAGAAGGATTATCATGGCATTCTGAGCATCCAAGATTCTACAGAAAGATGATAGCTTTAGGATATGTATATAGACTTTCTGTGAAGTTTACAGTCTATGTTATATCCATAAAGGTTGCTTAACATAAGCTCACAAACACCTTTTTGGGATTTGATTTTGTAGCTGCCAAGCCAGGTGAGCCAAGCCCTGCTGCCAGGGGACTTTGCTTGGATAAAGGCTGCAGAACTGGCCTTCCCTGCTATAAGCAGGAGCAAGCAGGCTGGTTACAGGGAGCAGTGGAGTCGCATTTCACAATTGCTTTATTCACTTGCTCATAACTTTCTGCCAGATTCTTTGGGACTGAAACCTCTTGTCTGGTGCTGGGCCATGCATGCCCAAAGGTGAATTTTTTTTGGAGAGTTTCTACCAGAGCTATCAAGCCTTCCTTGAGTTAATGAGAAAAGAAATTCTTCATTTGAATTGGTTGGTTTCAGTTCACCAATAAGTCAAAATTTAACTTAGTCACACAAGAAGTGTTTTCTTTCTTTCTTTCTTTCTTTCTTTCTTTCTTTCTTTCTTTCTTTCTTTCTTTCTTTCTTTCTCTCTCTCTCTCTCTCTGTCTCTCTCTGTCTCTCTGTCTCTGTCTCTCTCTCTCTCTCACACACACACACACACACCCCAACACATATACATACACCCAATGTTCACTCACACACCACACACTTGTATACATGACACATGCATGAACACCCACCCAACCAACACATACTCTCACACACATCACACATTTGTACACCAACACATACCTACACACTGATACACACACACACACACACATACGCACACAAGCTCACACACCACACTTACCTCTCAGTCTGGCTGTTGCAAAACCTAAATCAAAGAGTCATTTTTCTCTTGGGGGAAACAAAGACTCTCCCTGTTTTGTTTTACATGACTGGAAAAGAAGGAAACTGAAGAGACAAACTAATCAGACCTTGGCGATTTTTAAGCACAAACAAACACACTCATTTGCCTGCTACTTCAAAATTAGAAGTATGAAACATAAATCAGAAAGGGACCTTTGAAGGCATTGCGAAAATAACAGCAGGAGTGAAGGTTAACCCCTCAGTCATGTTAATTCAACATTTTTGTCTTAACAGGGAGAGAAGAGCACACCCCTAGGTCCTTCAGGGTTTGCTCTTTTCTCATGAATGACATAATTAAGGTCTCTCCCCATCTTGACCTCTGTCACACCCTCTCTAGTCACAAAGAACCTGTATTTATGTACACTGGAGAAAGTAATCACTCTTGGAAAGAAGAGGGTGGAGGCAGATACTTGTAGCTGGAGCAAAGTCACAAAGGTAAGTGACCACCTGCCTGGGTACTGTTCTCAGTTTCCTCCAAACCTTCAATAATCCATTGATTTGATGCTGCTGGTCAATAGTTATAGTCAGTAACAATTGTAATCTCCAATTTCCAGAGAAAAAATACTGGCCTTGATTAAGTGACCACCCGTCAGTAAGAGCTGTGGTTCCACAGAAGCTAGAACCACAACTAACAGCCTTTTTTTTTACAGCCCTTTTAAAATCCTGGCGATTTCTTCAGAAAGGCTCTGAATAGTAATTTAACACTAACTTTACTTGATTTGGGAAAAACTAAAGTCTCACTTTCTGTGTTTAAATGTTTTATAGCCCTGTATAATTTTATTTTGTAAAGGGAAAACAGAAAAAAACAAAGGATGGGAGGGAAAGGCCAAAGGATTTAGGAAGATATATTGAAGAAGAAAAATAGTCGCTGTTAATTTGTTGCAGGGGCACATGGCTACAACAGTAGGAGTTCACTTTTTAGGTATCCTGTGCCTGTTCTGGTCCCTGGGTGAAAACTGAGAATGCAGGAAATGGTTCATCCCAAAGCTGGGGAATGGCGAATTGAGGTGGTAGTCTAGAAACATGTACTTAGAGGTCCTGTTGTGCTTGCACTGAGCGGCAATCCCCAGGTCAATTGTCACTATGAGCAGTTGGCTTTGCTTTGGCAGCTATGAAAGCCCAGAAGTGCATTCTTTCTCAGATAGCCCATGGACCCACTGCTCCCCAAAGAATTGCACCTCTTCTTTTCTACAGACACTTCATGCTGCATGTGCTTTTAGTGAATGTTTTTCTTCTCTTCTGAGCTAATTTAACCTGCACAAAAGCATACAGTAAAGTGTCAGAATGTAGGGAAACTGGGAGACATTCAGCCTTAGCACTCAGACACTCAGCAGGATGGCCTGAGCCCCTCTCCCCACAACATCACCTTTCTAGGAGATATAGCAGTCCAGGAATGTCCTCTCAACCAGCAGCTACAGTCTGCAAAATATTGTTTTCATGCTGAGCAACTAACTTCTAGGAGAGTGGTGGATTTCAAATGATTCCTAGAGTTCCCTGCACAGAGTATAGCCATTTCAAACACTCTGGCTGTTCTTTCTTATCAATAGGCAAGAATGAATAAAGTCAGTATGTGTGGCCTTCTGATATCTGGGTGGCTCAGAGGGTGGGATGTGTTTTGTGTTGGGTTTTTGGAGAGACCTATATGGAGCAATGCATATTCCCATCCTTCTTGAACAACAGCCAACACTCTTGCACTGTTGATTTTCTCACCTCTGTATTTGTTTATGAATTATCTGGAAAGGGGATTTTATGAGCTTACTGAGAGGGATAGTACCCAGAGGCACCTGGGAGAAGCCAGGCTGTGTCTCCACAAGCAGAACCATGTGGGAGAGCTAATAGGATTATTTAGAGCAAGTCCCTTGTTTCTAGTTCTGAAGAAAGTTTGTTTCTGTGTTCCTTTTTTTCCCCCCAAATTGTTGAGTTTAACTTTGCATAGGGACCAAACTCACCGTGTAGGCATTTGGCTTACTAATTTGCACATTTTAAAAAAGTTGACCAAGGTCATAGACAATGTTGGGAGTCAAGGTGTTGACCAGACAACTCATAGAATAATCTTTAAAACAAGTATCACCAACATTTAAGAAATCTTTATTTAAAAATCATAAGACATTCTTGAACTCTTCTTTAAATTAAAATTTGTTTGAATAGGCAATGTATGAACATGGTTTAAATAGGAAAAAGATATAAAAATGTAGACATTGTGAAGTCTTCCTAGCATCCAGACCACCATCCTGTTCCCCAAACCCAGCTCCAAATGTAACTGCTTTTATCAATTTGTGTGTGTGTGTGTGTGGGGGGGGGGCGTGGTATGTCTATTCTGTGTCCTTCTAGTGTTTCATTGTGGAAATAAAAAGAAATAAAAAATATATTTCTTATTTTTCTTTGTTTTACTAACAAACACACCTTACTTTTTCCACTTAATATTTTACCTTGTTTATCTTTCATGAATACATAGGAACCTTCTTTTTCAGAGCTACCTGATGTTCCTTGGCATGGATATGTCAAGGTTTATTTAACCAGCTACAAATAAATGGACAATTGTGTTGTTCTCAGTCTTTTACTATAACAAATCATGATTCAATAAATCAACTTGGAAATTTGTCATTATATATGTATGCAGGAATATGCATTGGGTACATTCCCAGAAGTCAGATTTCTAGGTCAAAAGTAAATCTATTTATAGTTTTGATATAAAATAACTATCCACTGTCGTTTTACCATTTTGCCCTCCTAATAGCAAGGTCATATTTCACATTTCTTTTTCTATAAACTAGTTCTTCTTTTGTCCACTTTTCCATTGGGTTATTGGACTTTTTCTTCTGAATTTATAGAAATTCTTTATGTGTTAGGAAGATTAATTCTTGTCTATGACATGAGTTACAAATAATTTTCCCAGTTTGTAATTTGTCTTTTGACTTTACTCATAGTGTATTTTTCCCTAACATTATATTATGAATAAATAAATCATTGAAAGAACAGTGCACTGGATGAACACCTGTACATCCAGCACCTAAATTTAACAATTGATAGCAGTTACCACTTTGCCTTAGCTGTGTCTGTATAAGCTCGTGGGTGTGAGCACATGCACATGTGAGCATGTGTAATATACACATAAGATGCAGACAACATGTCTTTCTAAACCCAAGCACTTTAGCATGCACCTCATAAAAAAAAATATCCTCACACAATCATCATATCATTATTACACCCAAAACAATGAATAATAAGTCCCTAATATTATCTAATATTCTTACTGCCTATGTTGTCTTTACCATATAGACATTTTATTTTTATATGTTTAGATTAACATCTCTTAATCTTTTTTTTTAATAGCTACTAATTTTTTGAGTCTTAGTTAAAAAGACCTTCTCATTCAAGGCCTTGAATTTTTTTAGTCCCAGCATTTTTCTTGTACTTTTTATGGTTACATTTTCTTACATTTAAGTCTATGATACATTTGGAGTTTATTTTAGTATATTTTGTGAGCAACGAATCCAGTTTATCTTTTTCCAACTAGCAAGCTGGTTGCACCAGTCTTCTTTATTAAAAAGTGCTTCTTTGTGGTTCTGAGCTAGATGGCAGAGTAGGTAAATGCTATGCTTATCTCCTCCTGTGACTACAATAAAATTAGAACTAAATTATAGAACAATAAAACTGGAGAACAATCTGAAGACTAGCTAAACAGAAGTCCTATAACTAAGGATATAAAGAAGAGGACAGATGGAGACTAGTAGGGGACAGAGATGCAAAATGGATTGGCCCCACATCCTCATGTGGCAGTTAAAAATTGGGAAGGATATTTTGGCCACAGAGATCACCCCTGAATTGTGAGGGGTCTCAGCCCCACACTGACTCCTTAACCTATGATTGCAGTGCCGGGAAAAAGAGCCTCCACAAAATCTGGCTGTGAAAATCCACCAGGATTCAGTCTGTTGAGGTGAAATAGAAGGCAGCTGGAAACCCAGACATCCTTTAAAGGTCCTGTACACAGACTCAGTCATTCTCAAGCACTCATCTCGACTGTGGGATGAGGGACAGTGACTTAGGAGGTGCCAGAGGTATACAGGGAAAGACTGAGTTGTATGGCTTCAGGGAAAGAGCTGGAGGGACAGCCACTATTATCCCTGTGTTGATCCCTCTTTCCCCCAAGGCCAAATCCGAACCAGCATCGGCCTGGTGAACTTTACTCCCTCCACTCTGGTGACTCCCTGGGACCCTGCTCCACCAAACTCTCTCATCTCCAAAGCCACTTTTGGTAACTGGGCAACCAGACCCACCCCATGCATGACAGGAGGTCCATATAGCACCAATTAGCAGGCCTTGGTGCATGTGTCACAGGAGACACTTTTGATTGCATGCAACCTGCCCTGGCCTGAGCTGTGGTCTTTCTTGGGCAAACCTTGGGGGTATGCAGGCCCAGGGTGGGTGATGGCTGGCCTTGGTGTGTTCTGAGACTTTTGTGAGTGGCCCCAGGCTTAGCACTCTCACCAAACATGAATCTGCATTAAAGGGATGATCACCACTTGCCCCACCCTTGTGACTCCTTGGAGCCCTGCCTCGCTAAAATTGCCTTTTGCCAGGGAATATTTCAGTGGCTGAGCCTTATGAATAGCTGGCAGGAGGACTCAGGCCTTGGGGTGCTCTGGGCCTATTACTGAGTTACCCCAGGTCCTGTACTGGTGCCAGCTGGCCTTGGTTTGCAACGTGGTCTCTCCCATGCACTTTCAGGTCTAGCACAAGCAGTGACCAACTGCAGATCACTTTGTAGCTCCTACCAGGGTAGATCACAGGCAGCAGCTAACCTTCGTCTGGACCAGAGCCCCTCCCAAAGGGCCCCAGAACCAATACACCCAGAGGCTAGCTTCAGACCACAAAAGAGCACTACACGATTAGCCCCAGAAATGGCGCACCCAAAGGGTGGTCTTAACAGATACATGAGCTTGCTGAGGTGAATCTCATTCCATAGGGTCAGTCTCCACTCCCCCACAGCAGCTTATACACTGTGGGGATGGCCAATCCTCAGCCAGTCAGCCTGAGAGTCAATCTCACCTGTTGATGTGGCAATAGTAATCAATGCTCAATTACAACTGGAAGGCACACAAAATCCACACAAGGACACTCCTGGAGCACCCGGAGCAGGTGTGCCACTGGATCACACAGGACACCTACTACATAAGGATACTCGGCCATGACTGGGAGACATAGCAGAGCTACCTAATACATAGAAACAAACACAGAGAAGCTGCTGAAATAAGGAAACAAAGAAACTTGTCCCAAATGAAAGAACAGTAGAAAACTAAATGAAATGGAGGCAAGCAACTCTATTAGAAACAGCGTTCAAAACACTGGTTATAAGAATGCTCAATGAATTTAGGGAAAGAATAGATAATCTCTGTGAGAGCTCAAAAAAATAGAAAGGAAGCAGAAAAAAGGACACAGAAACCGTAAAAAAGAACCTGGCACAAATAAGACTACAATAACTGAAATGAAGAATACACTAAAAGGAATCAACAGCAGATTAGATGAAGCAGAGGACTGAAGCAGCAGTTTGGAAGACAAGGTAGTAGAAAACACAATTGTTAACAGTAAAAAGAAAAAAAAAATCCAAAAAAATAAGAATAGTTTAAGGGGGCTCTGGGACAACATCAAGTGAAACAATATTCACATCATAGGGGTACCAGAAGGAGAAGAAAGACAGCAAGGGATTGAGAAGCTATTTGAAGAAATAATGACTGAAAACTTCCCTAACTTGGTGAAGGACATAGATATACAAGTCCAGGAAGCATCGAGAGTCCCAAAGAAGATGAACCCAAAGAGACTCACACCAAGCACATCATAATTAAAATGACAAAGGTTAAAGACAAAGAGAAAATCCCAAAAGCAGCAAGAAAAAGGCTGCTAGTTATTAATAAGGATACTCCCATAAGGCTGTCAGCTGATTTCTTAGAAACTTCACAGGCCAGAAGAGATTGGCATGAAATACTCAAAGCAATGATAAGCAAGGACCTATAGCTAAGACTAAACTACCCAACAAAGCTATCATTTAAAATGGAAGGAGAGGGGAAGGAAAAAAAGTGGTGCAGATGATAGAGGCTCTGTTCATCCCTCTGACAACCAAATCAAAGTTGTGATGGAAACAAGGAGCAAATAGCAAGGAAAATTTGCCTGACATCTAGATGAACAAGCCATACGACTAGGAAGAAATCCAAGAAATCACCCTGCAATGGCAGAAGGTAGGACAGGGTGAGGATGAGAGGCTGAGTGAGACAAAGGCTGAGGCAGTGGCAGCTGCAGATGCCTCTTAAAGGGGCTGCATCTGCCAGTGGATTTTCGGGTGATGGACCCGCTTGCTCTGAGCACCAGTGCCAATTCAGCTGTACACAGGGAGCACCAAGGACTTACAGGGAGACATTGTCAGAGTGAGAGCCAAAGGGAGACTAACTCTGTACAGAAGTGCTGGTGGTATCCATTGTTTCTTGTTGAGCCCTCCCCATCCCCAGTACATGGACACAGAGATACCATAGCCGTGAAGTCATCAGACTGATAACAGAGGTCCCTCCACCCAGAGGATTCCCTGAAACTCCACCTATCCCAACTCACAGCCCCACCCAAGCCACATCCAGGTGTATCCTCAGCGAGTGAGAGGCTCCTTGCTGAGCTGCTCATAGACTCCCACTGGTGGCAGCTGGCCTCCATTTCTGGTGTGCTCTTTTGAGGCAACTATGAGCACAACATCTGTGGATTGTTTGCTGAATCTAACAAGTGGCCCTTGAGGGGCAGAGGCTTGGGCTAAGTTTGGCCTGAAACTGAACCCCTCTCTCGGGGCTGTGCCACTGGGCACCTACTTCACAAATCCACACTAATAAGACTGGGAGACAAAGGAGCTTTGTTTAGTACATAGAAACAGACATGGAAAGGCAGCCAAAATGGGAAGACAAAGAAGCAGAAACCATGAGAGAACAGAACAGAGATCCAGAAATAATGTCAAGTAATCTAATAGATGCAGAGTTCAAAATACTGGTTATAAAGATACTCAATGAACTTTTGGGAAGCATAGATAAATTCAGTGAGAACTTCAACAAAGAAATAGAAAACATAAAAATGGAATTGGAAATTATAAAAGGGAATCAGTCTAAAATGAGGAACACATTATCTGAGATGAGAAGTATATTAAATGGAATAGACAAAGTAAATAAAGAAAAGGATCAGATGGCCTATCTAGGGGATGGAAAAGCCAAGGACACTTAATCAGAATGGCAAGAAAAAGGATGCCAAGGCTATACAAATAATTTAAGGAGCATATGGGACACTATTAAAGGTCAAAATATTCATCTGATTGGTATACCTGAAGAAAAACAAGGTGTTGAACAGCTGTTTGAAGAAATAATGATGGAAAACTTCCCTGACCTGATGAAGGAAATGGACATAAAACCCAAGGAAGCTCAGAGAATCTCAAAAACCAGGGATCCAAAGAGACCCGCACCTAGACACATCATAATTAAAAAGCCAAAGGTTAAATACAAAGAAAGAATAATTAAAGCAGCAAGAGAAAAGCATACAGTTACCTACAAAGGAACATCCAACACTGGCAGCTGATTTCTCAAAAGAAACTGTGCAGGACAGAAAGGCTTGGCACAAAATATTCAATGTGATGATGACCCAGAATCTATAACCAAATATACTTTATCCAGCAAAGCTATTGTTTAGAGTTGAAGGACAGATAAAGAGCTTCCAAAACTAAAATAAGCTAAAGGAATTTATCACCATCAAGCCAGTATTACAGGAAATGTTGGAGGGACTTCTTTAAGAAGAAAAAACATGTATCAAAAGTAGGAATAAAGAATGGTAACAACTACATTCCTATCAATAAGTACTTCAAATGGAAAAGAATTAAGTGTTTCAATTAAAAGATAGAGCAGATAAATGGATAAGAAAACAAGACCCCTACATATGAAAAGGAAGAGGGTGGAAAAAGATATTGCTTTGATGGAACTATAAGTTATTTAAATCAGGCAGAGAAAGATAAACACTATGATTTCACTTATATGCAGAATCTAAGGAATAAAAAGAACAAGCTAATAAAAACAGACTCACAAATATAGTGGACAGTTTGGTGAAAGACAGAGGGGAGGAAGTATGGAGGGCTGGGAGAATGGGGTGAAGGGTTAAAGAAGTAAAAATTAGTAGCTAATGGATGGTCATGGGGATGGGGAGCACGGCATAGGGAATGCAATATGTTGGCTAGGCGGAAGGTCATGGGAGGGAACAACTGGGGTCATCATTTCATGAACTATATAGATGTCTAACCAATGTACTGTATACTTGAAGCTAATTAAAATAAATTTTTAAAAAAGAAGGGTAAAACGGAAGAGGAGAGAAAGAGCTTCCAAGACAGGAAAAAGCTAAAGAAATTCATTACTACCAAGCCAGTATTACAATAAATATTAAAGGGATGTCTTTAAGAAGAAGATGGAGAAAAAAGAAAAAAAAACACATAAATATAAATAATAAAGTGGCAGTAACTATGTACCAATTAATAATCACTTTAAGTGTAAGTGGATTAAACTCTCCATTCAAAAGACATAGGATAGCTGAATGGATAAGAAAACAAAATCTATACATCTGCTGTCTTTAATATGCCTTCTTCAGGTTAAAAGACACACACTAACTAAAAGTAAATAGATGGGAAAGATATTTCATGCAAATGGAATAAAAAAAGCTGGGATAGCAATACCTATATCCAACAAATAGAATTTAAAGCAGAAGTTATAGTAAGAGACAAGGACATTACATAATGCTAAAGGGATCAATCCAACAAGGGGATATAACTCTAGTAAACATTTATGCACCCAACACAGGATTGTCTACACATATAAAGCAAATATTGATTGACATAAAGGGAGAGATCAACAGTAATGCAATCATAGTAGAGGATTTTAACACCCTATTGACATCAATGGACAGATCATCCAGACAGAAAATTAACAAGGAAACAGTGACCTTAAATGACACACTTGATCAGATGGATTTAATTGTCATTTTTAGAGTATTTTACCCTAAAGCAACATAATCTACATGTTTTTCAAGTGCACATGGGATATTTTCCAAGATAAACCAAATCATAGGCCACAAAGCAAGTCTCAGTTTAAGAAGAATGAAATTATATCAAGTATCTTCTTTGACCACAGTGGTATGGAGCTAGAAATCAATTAGAAGAAAAAAATTAAAAAACACTTGGAGGCTAAATAACATGCTACTAAACAATAAATGGGGTAACAATGAAAGAAAGAAAAAAATCAAAAGATAACTTGAGATGAGTGAAATTAAAAACACAATGACCCAAAATCTATGGGACACAGCAAAAACAGTTCTAAGAGGGAAATTCATAGCAGTAAAACCACCTACTAGACTAATTGGATAAATCATTTAGTAAATTATGTAAATGTCTAACCACTATGCACTGTATACTTGAAACTAATATAAAATAATATTGAATATCAACTCTAATTGAAAAATAAATACAAATAAGTAAATGGAATAATAGAAGAAGAAAATTAATAATAATAATAATAAAAAACCATGAAGGGTTTGCCTCAAAAGACAGTGGATTAAAGGTGCATTATCCCCGCCTCAAGTCTCATTAAAGTGAACTCCCCAAAATAGATGAATGTGTAAACCACACAATATGCTTCTACATTCAGTATATGGCAAACTGCCATGTGTATGTTTTAAATTTTGTCTTATGGGTACCAACCAATTGGTGGTATTAAAGTGGCCTAACTTGAAAACAAGTGTTTTTTTTTTTTTTTTTATTGCCACAGATTTAAGATGTAGCCTTTGTCATATACTTATTTCACATATACTCTTGACCTTATTTCTGGGCTTTCTAACTCTTTCCCAATAGTCTATCTTTTCTTTCAGTTTTAATTATTGGATCTTTACAGTATGTTTGATATTTTTAGGACTGGCTCCTTCTCATTTTTCTTTATTTTCATATTTTCTTGGTTATCCTTCCTTTTTTTTCATATAGACTTTAGAATTACTTGTCTAGTTCCAGAAAACCCCCCTTTTTAAAATTGATATGGTATTCATATTAAGTAAATTAGCTTAGAGAATGTAGACATCTTTCGATACTGAATCTTCATATCAAGAAAATGGTAGGTCCTTTCATTAAAAAAAAATTCTACCTTTGTATTCTTAATGAGCATTTTGAAGTTTTATTCTAAAGGTTTTCACATGTCTTGTTAAATTTTTCCTAGATGTTTTTTCTTCATTGTTGCTCTTGTAAATAGTGTTGCCTTTACCACTATCTTTTAAAGAGTAGTCGTTGGTATACATGAAACTGTTGATTTCTCTGTGTTAATTTTCTGTTCTTACTACTGAGAGTGTGCATTTGTATACCTGTGTTATTCAGCTGAGAAGGCATGGGGCTAGAACTCAGCTTGCCTTTTCCTGATCAGACATGCTCATGGGGCTGTGACCACCAGAAGGGGCAAAGGCCTGGTAGAGGCTAATGTTGACTCTGCTTTTACTTTTTTGAAGTATTATTTATAGTAGTAGTTTTGGTTGATTTTCTTAAGGTTTCCTGGTTGCATCCATTAACAGTGATAGTCTCACCTTCCTATTAATTTTTATACATTTCTTTCTCATCTTTAATTGCTTTGTCTAGCATCCCAGTAGAGTATTATGATAATGATGACGGTGGACATCTTTGTTTTGTTACTATTAGTAAGAATACCTCTGGTGTTTCTTCATATTCACTTTTTCTTAAGCTAATTTAACCATTTAAAAAATTGTGGTGAACTACACAAAACATAAAATTTACCATCTTAATCATTTTTAAGTGTACAGTTCAGTAACATTAAGTGCATTCAGGTTGTTGTGCAACCATCACACCACGCATCTTTAGAACTTTTTTTTTTTTTTTTTACAAAACTGAAACTCTATACACATTAAACAGTAACTTCCCATTTCCCTTCTCAAAGCCCTGACAGCCACCATTCTAATTTCTGGCTCCATGAATTTGCATACTCTGGGTACCTCACACGATTGAAATCATACAATATTTGCCTTATTTCATTTAACATAATGTCCTCAAAGTTCATCCATGTTGTAGCATGTGTCAGAATTTTTTTCCTTTTAAAGGTTGAATAATATTCCATTGTATAGGTGTACAACATTTTGTTTGTTCATCTGTTGATGAATCTCAGTTTCACTTCTGCATATTGATGCAAATATTTTCAATGAAATGTCTGCTATTGCTCACTACAGTTTACATCATACCTAGCATAGTGCCAGGTACCTAGTAGCACAAAATAGGTGTTTACTTAGTGCATAGATAACAAATCAATATCCAGTTATAGGCAAAATTGAGATGAGAGTTTATAAAGTTACATCTTCCATATATATGCTGCTTTTTGGTATTTAAAGCATTTAAAAATACATATACATTTTAGCTACACAACAACTCTTTGAGGTTATTACCCCCATTTTACCATTTATATTGGTATAGTAAGGAAAATTGAGATTAAGGAAGGTTATATGATGAGCTTAAGGGTTTAATAAGTGCCAGAGGTAGGAGTAGAACCCGTGGATTTGTCTCCAAATTCAATAATCTTTCTTCCCTCCCCCTTCTTTTACTGTGAAATAGACATACACACAGAAAGTGCTATCCTGTATATGTGTAGCTTAGTGAAGCCACCCTCACATCAAGAAATGAAACATTCCAGCACCCAACAGCTTCATCCCACCCCTAGGAGAGAGAAAGAGAGCACCACGGGCTCTCCCAATTGCATCTTTATTCCACTTTGCTGGAGATTCTTGCTTTCCTTTTTATAGTTTTACCATCTAGATATAACCCCTAAACAATATATGGTTTGTGTGGTTTTTGGCTTGTGTTCGAATTTTATGTAAATGAAGTCATATTATCTACTTCTTTATTCCTTGCTCCTTTCTCTTCAACATTGTGAGATTGATGCTTCTTATTGTATGTAGCTGTGATTTGTTGTTTTCATTGCTTGCGATATTCCTTTACATTTATTATTAATTTTAATCCTGAGTTGCTTTTAGTTTGGGGATGTCAGGACCAGTTTACTATGAAATTCTTGCATGTGAATCATGATGCACGAGTTCATGTGTGGGGTAGGACTGAGGTAGAGGAGAATTGCAGTGGCCTCCACAACATCTCCCATGACCCCGATCAGTCTGCTAGACTCTCCATATTTATGGACCCGCTAGCCTTGGAGGCTAGTCTGAAGAGTTACTCACATCTCAAAGACGGTTTGTTTTCACTTCATTTTCTTCTTAGATTGGGGAAGATAACATAACAGAAGGCTAACATAACCAAGGATCACTGTAGTGGGGAAAAGAGGGGAGAGATAAAAGAAAAATAGGAAAAGGTAAGAGCAAGGCTTCGTGAGAGAGGAGATGAAGAGAGATGAGAGTGCATCTATACCAACAGAGATCCCTCACACTCTTCATGGGGACCATTTCTGTTTGAGCTAGTCACCCCTCCCTGGGACCATGTCTCTGACAGCTGACTTTGCTAATCCCAGTACAGGCAGGACAGAAACCACAGTCTCTGGAAACTGCAGGTTATAAATACATTGTTGGTTCTTTGGCTAAGAACCTGGGTGTGGTCTGCAGCTGCCCTGGTCCTGGTCCTGAGGAGAATAAAAACCTTCATGGGGGAGGCCTCGTGATTATTTTTAGGTTGTTCTTGCCCTGGTTGACTTATAGCTGCTGCGCTTACTCAGTGTTTCACGTCGTTTACCCTCCCTTCACTGCTCAGCCTGTCTCAGTAACTCAACTTTGCGGCTCTTCTCTGGCTAGCTTCCAATGTCTCAGCATTCCTCTGAACGTGGGATGCTTCAAACTGTCTGCGGTCTTCTTAAAGGCTAAACTAAGAGCTGGGATCTACAGAATAAAGAAAGCCTTGTTACATCTCAGGCACACAGTGTTTGTTCTCTTTGTATACACCCAGTGTATCATAAGGTTTTTTAAAAAAATTCTTTTTGTGACTGTATTACATCATATATTTTAAGTACTTCACTATTTATTGATATACCTAGACCTTGCCTGGAATCTTTGGTTTCCTCACATCATCTTCCCATTGTTTCTCTATATCTATCATGAGAGCAGGAATTAACTAATAATAATGTGGCCTCTCTTCTTTCCAGGGACCTTTAATGTATGTTCTTCCCAAGTGAAGACATGTCTAACATGGGGTCTCTTTCCATTTGAAGGTGGCTGCACTTCAGGCCAAGCTCTCTTTGTCTGTTGAGGTTGTTGAACTAACTGCAGCATCTCTCTAGAAATTAGAAAGGTTGAATTCTGATTTCAAAGCAAAGAGGGATCACTCTTACCTCAGGTTATGGAAGACTGAGCTATCTGCTATCCTCTTCATTAATTTCTTTTCAGATTTTTCTGCCCATTTCTTCCAATATATTATTTAATCCCCTGCCTCCCCTCCCCCCCCCCCCGCACCTCTTTTAGATCACATGGAGTCTTACAGCAGGAAGCCTATAAGGGCTAATCTTGGCAACCAGGCATCTGAATATCAGAAGAGTTGTGCCTCAACCAGTTATGGTTAGTTAGATTAGAGCAGACTGGAACCCAAGAAGGATGAGCTTTCCTGGCTATTTGTCTAGACAGTTAATAAACAATCAACAAATCTGGATGTAAGCAAAAACTCACTGTGCATTTCTCCCAAATGTCTCATCCTCAGTTTACAAAAAGAGAATTTGTATGATTTTTTCCTGTGCATGGCCACTAGGCTTAAATTCATCATACCTCACCTAGTCTTTGTGGAAAGAGCTGTGGTCATTGACTAATTCATCAATGGATTTATATTCTGTTCAAAGTCTACATAAGAAATGAAAAGAACCATGATAATTTTGTGACAATAGCCAGATTTATTTGGTATGAGATGGTTGCTATAGAGGGACTCTTTACAATTTGTTGGACATGAGGTATTTGAAGCAGTGGAATTTTGGACATGTGGCATTATTGTTTTTGGAAAGATGATAGAATACTCCACTCAATTATCTGTTGTGTTTGGATGAGTAATACATTTCAGCAAACAGAATAGTAGGTTTTTCTCTTGAAAACACTGGATGGTGCTTTAATCCTTCCCACCCTCTTCACATCTTACCCACTTCTCTTTGCAGTGCCTTCTTTGAATTGTTCAAAATCAGGATTTTTCTACATAAAGTAATGAAACAAATGTAAAAAAAAATCCACAGATGATATTTAAAATAAGGTTGCTCTGTGCCTGAGTACTGGCTTCACCTCTTAAAGTTAGATGTCATCGTTGAATGCTGGGTGTCTAGAATCCTCTGGGCCAAAAGTCTCTTGGTATTTATTCCTCCATTTGCCCTCAGGACTCACCGTTCTTTCTTTCCAGGAACATTTTGACAGAAATGGTATTCAAGGTTCTCTTTGTCCTTACTAGTACCATTATTTCTTACACTTTTAAGACCACAATTTTAAAACTAATGTCAGGCTTTGGGGCATTTCCAAATGTTTGGATGGCTAAATTCAAATTTATAACCATTTATTCCTCTCCCTCTTGTGCCCATTTTCAGATATTCTTTCTTATTTGGGACTTTTGACCTATCTCTGGATCCTTTCAAACTCCTTTCTTGGTATGAATGCTCTGGATCCAGAAGAGGAAGGTGAGCTTGGGCGGCTGCTTTGGGTGGAGGACAGGCTGCCTCAGATTGCTGTTACTCTGAGGCTGCTCGGTAGCCCATGACAGATGGCATATGACCAGCCAAAGAGTTCAGCTTTGTTTCCAAAGCATATATTTCCATATCATAAATCTTTCCCAAAGTTGGCCCCTGGTGGTCCAGGGTTCTTGCAGCCTGGCGGTGGACAAATGGACATTCTGACATCATACACTATCCCAATTCAGGGCCGTGGCCACAGGCCTGGGGAGGCCCAGGTGGTGAGTGTTCTGGGAGGAGTGACCCTTAATCCCTTCAGGTGCTGATTATTAGCACTGAATCCTCTTGCAAAAGCTGGAAGGGTGGCTGACCTAGAACGGTGTCAAAAGGAAGCTTGAGTCCAAGGCAAGAGTGTTACCGAGCGTGGGTGCAGACTATCAGGTGCAGCCCCACCACTGAACCCTTGGTCTTTTCCATTTGCTACTTGCTCAATTTGTTGTTAGGCATGACTAAGAATGCATTTTAAAGGATTTTTTCATAGGACTATAAGTGTATTTTAAAATTTTTGCATCATAATTGCTCTGGGTCAAGTGTGTAGAAGTACGTTCCATTTGATCCAGCCCAGAGTTCTGAAACCCAAAAGCTTCTTGTGGCCTGGTGTGGCAGCTGGGTTGAGTCATGATTGCACAGTTTACCTAGGGGAAGTTTCTCTCAGCCCCAACAGGCAATTGCCATGCAGGATGGTGAGCACTGTGTAGCCTCATCTTCCAATTATAGCAGAGCAGAGGGAAACCAAGTTCTGTACATGTGATGTCTTTTGAATGTTAACGAACTAATTTGACCCTTTTTTTCTCTTTTTTTATTGTGATAAAATATACATAACATAAAATTTACCGTCTTAATCATTTAAAAGTATACAGGTTAGTGGTGTTAAGTACATTCACACTGTTTCACAACAGATCTCCAGAACTCTTCATCTTGCAAAGCTGCAACTCATTTCTCTTTCCACAGATTAGATGAAGCAGAGGATTGAATCAGCAATATGGAAGACAAGGTAGCAGAAAACACAATCATTAACACCAAAAAGAAAAAAAAATCCAAAAAAATAAGAATAGTTTAAGGGTCCTCCGGGGTAACATCAAGTGAAACAACATTTACATCATAGCAGTACCATTCTGTTTCCTGTCTCTATGAATTTGAGACTCTAAGTACCTCATATAAGTGATAACAAGTTTAAAAAAAGGAAAAGAAAAATAAAAAGAAAGAAAGAAAAGAAAGAAAGTCCCGACAGTCAAATATGACCATTTGGGATCTACTTGCTTTCTGGTAGTCACCAGTTTTCTTTAGAATCCCTCCCTGGTTCCAATGGGAGACAATAGTGTTCATTCTCAAGGAGCTTTGTTTTCTGAAGTTTCTGGTGGTTAAGTTAGTCATTGAGCAATGATTGATTTTGAGCCTGGCTGTTTCTTTCTTCAGCTTCTCCTTTTTTGTTTATTGTTGAGATGGATTGTTTTGTATATGCACATCATTTCATAAACTGACATCAAAGAAATACAAAGCAAAAACACAGGCTTATTGTTAAAATGATAGCATAGGAATTTTGGAGCTGAAGGTCCGTCAAGGTTTCAGTCCTAGTGTGAAAATACTACAGAAATCATTAGGTATTTGCATATTGAAGTATTAATATAATGACTTATGACTTTAGGGATGCTTAACAATATTTTCTTAACTGTACAATGTTGCTGTCATATAGAATAATTTTACCACCCTTGATTGTCCTGTGGTGCTTCTGTTGTAGAAGGAATCCTAGGCTTTCAGATATTTTTCATGGCTAGTTTTTGTAAATCCCAGGCTGTGACCCTTTAACATTGTAGATCATGACTAAAAATTTTTTAAAAGTTTTAATTTCCTTTCCCACTGGGGCCAGAAGTTCAGAGAAGACAAGGCTGGCAGACAGCTCACTTCACTGGCAGCCTCCTTTTCTCAGACCTCGCCCAGAAACGTCTTTCACAAAGCCTGTTGAAATGCACACTTTCATCATCAAAACTGCATTTCCTGATTGTGGGGAGCCACAATCCTGTTTTCCCATCAGAACAAGGCCAGCCTTTCATTTCCAACTGTGAGCTGGATGGGGACAGTGTTGTCTTTTCCTGCACAGGCTGAGGACTGGGTACAAAGAAAGGTTTGCCATTTTTAGAAGAACTTTTGGTGTTTCTGGAATCCTTTTTTTTTTTTTTTTTTTTTAATTGAACAAATGGAGAGTGAAACCCTGAGACTGTGGCCTCCATAGGCCTTTGGGGAAGTCAGTGTTATGACTGGGCTGAGGCTGGAGTGGGACTGGCTCTTAACTTCAGGATGCTTTGGGCATTATGGCTTTTTCCTGAGAGAGCAAAATTATTGCCCAAATCTTTTAGTTTCCCAGGTAGAAATGGTATCTCCTGTGAGAATGTCACTCAAAAAGTTCTTTCCCCTCTTTCCTTTCACTTTGCTGCTCACAGGTTCAAACTGTGGGGGAACTGTCAGCTTCTTGTGTTTTCTAAAAACCAGACTTGCACTTTTAAACATTTCCCAGGGGAATGTTGAGCCACAGTCTGTATTGGCTGTGAGGTGACATGACTTGGTGGGTTGACAAAGAGCCTGGGAACTCAGAGGTTGTGAGTTTTATAGTCCCAGCTCTACTCCCTCACGAAAACCCTCTGGGTCTGTTAAGAATCTCAGTTCCCACACCTACAGAGAGGATACAGACAAGGGGAGGAGGCTCAGGGTGGGGAAGTGTGCAGACCCAGAGAACTCTAGGCTTCTTCTGTGCTGGTGGGTGGTCATCATCCTGACACCACAGGGCAAACCCATGACCTTAACAGGAGCTCTGCCCTGAGTGACTGGCAGGGATTCATGTTGAGATAAAATCTGATGACAGGGATTAGGAGGAAGGGAACTCATGTTTATTGAGTTCCTAACCAGGGACCATAATACTTCAAGGTGCAAGGAGGAGAGACCTAGTGAGCTCAAAACTAAGTCATCTCTCTCCACATTTTCTAGATACTTAAAAAACCCTGGGAAGGGATTTTCATATATTTTCCACAGATGAGAAACCTGAGACTCCAGGAGGAGGAATGCAGTGCCCAGGGACAGAGAGCTGGTAAAAATTGGAACTTGGCCCTAGGTTTGTTAAATCTTAAGGCTCTGCATTTTCTGCCATGGGAAAGAACTTTCTTATGCCACCAAAAAAATTTCTGAACTAAAAAGTCCATCACAATCTGATGAAAGAACCCATCGTTCATAAGTGAAACAACTCCAGAAAATTGAGGCTCTAGTTATCAATTAATTATGGGGGCGGGGAGGGGAATTATAGAAAAAAACTCTCTAACATGTGTGAGCTCACTGGGTTGGGAGATTCCCCAGAGTGATGGCAAGTGGTTCTGAATCTTATATCTCACAATGCTCTTGTTAATTTCTTTTTGCTGACAATGATATATAATGAAACAGATCTGAGTATAGAACTATTATTGGAACACATCCTGAATGGGTTCCCCTTCTGTGTGTTATGTAATAAACCACCCCAAACTTAGTGGTGTAAAACAGCTATTTTATTATGCTGAAAGATTTTGTGGGTTTGATTTTGGATCAGGCATACCAGGGACAGCTTGCACAATGTCTAGTGTCTCAGCTGGGAAGAATTGAACAGCTGGAGATGACTTGAATGTTTGGGGCTGGCACTTGGCTGCAATTGCTTGATGCCTAGGCTCAGTTGTGTCACTCCTCATAGCTTGGGCTTCCTCACAACATGGCAGCATTGCAATAGTCAAATTCCTTACAAGATGGCTTAGGGCTCCTAGAGCAAGTCATTAGTGAACATTAAGGCAGAATCTGCACAGCCTGATGATCTAGCTTTGAATTTGTTTATTTTAAAAGAAAAATCACATATTCTAATACAGATTGGTATTAAACAAAAGTAATTTCATCTTTCCCTTTATGCTTTTATACATGATTTCTTGAATATTATTCCCTAAATATTATGCTTATGAACATATATGATTGATTCACTTCTGGGATGGTGATATGAGAAACTCTATAGATCCGTTCCTCAACATAACAACCATAATTGGTAAAATTATTTTTAAAATGCTCCAACCATTTAAAACCTTTGGAAATTGTCCTAAGAGAGACAGTAAATGAATAAATATTTATTCAAGACACTCTACTACATCTTGCTAAGAAGAAGAAAAGTCTGTGGTACTGGAACTACAACTTGCACCCCAATCAGCTAAGCATAATGGAAGCTATAATCTAGGTGGCTGTGCTCAAAAACACAGGGCTTCCTTTCTCACCATCTCAGTCAAGGCCTCTTTTTAGGAAGGCCAAACCTCCAGTATTTCTTTTCTCTTCCAGTTCTATGTTGAACAGACTAAATTCCAGGTGAGTGTGGCTGAGGTCACGGAGCTCATTTCCTCCATTCTTAGAGTAGAAGCTTCATCCCAGATGGCAGGCCAAGAGCACTGGGACCCAGCTCGCCTTCATCAATGGCCACTCATAAGGTGAAACCATGCTGGAGGAAGCAAGGTGATAAGACAGAGGTTATTGTTTCTGCCTAGCATGCTGCTCATAAAGAGATGGTGTTGCTCAAAGAGAAGTACACACTGCCCTTGCCCTAGCTTCAGAGCAGTGACACCGAAATTGTGGCCAGCAGGAAGGGTGGGCATTAAGCACAGAAAGCTCTAAGTTCCCCCCAAATGAACTTACTTTATTTAGAACAGAGTGTGAAAAGTTCAAGCCTCAGAGAGCTCTCAAAAACAATAGAGATTCTGCTAATAAGCAAATAAGAGGATACTGATACTTCCATGAGGTTAACAAGTATAGGCCAGCTAGTTTTATCAGAGAGAACCAGGGAAAGAGACAGTTAAGAAGAGTCCTCTGAGGGTCAAAGCAAATCTTGAAGACTAGCCTCAAAAACTACCCCTGTAAAAAGGTACAAATTTAATTGATTGAGATTATGGAGAAGTTTATGCAATAAGGCATTATAAAAAACAATAGAGCTATCAGTAGGCAAGGAGTAGAACATAACAGCTGGATGTGATATCAATAAAAGCAGACAGCTTAACAGATAGGTTGGGGAAAGAAACTGTGTGAGAGAGTTCTGATAAAACCACTGTCGTCCCAGGGCGACTGTACACATACCCAAGGCAGTGCTTTCTGAAGAGCAAACTTAGAGGCTTGACTGTACAGAGAAAATGGACTTCACTAAATTACGTCAACCAAATCACTAAACAAATAAGTGAGCAAATGACAAATATAAAAACAACAATCCTTAAGAGAGAGAGGAAAATCTGTACCCTGAGTTGTTGTGTATTATTTAAAATGTCCAGTTTTCAACAATAGCAACAACAAAAACAACAACGATGACAAAAGAGCAACAACAACAAAAACAACAACAACAAAATGAGACAGTCAAATAAACTGGCAGTGTGATTCATTTGGGGGTGAGGGAGTGGAAATAGGCAACAGAAACTGCCTGTGAGAGAGTTTGGATATCAGATTTAACAAAGGCTTCAAAGAAACCATTACAAATGTATTCAAAGAATTAAAGAAAGTCATGCTAAAGGAAGTAAAAGAAGTAAAGGAAGATATGATGATAATGTCTCATCAAATAGAGAATATCAATAAAGAGACAGAAATTGTAAAGGAGATCCAAATGGAAATTTTGGAGTTGAAAAGTATAATAACTAACATGAAAATTCACTAGAACTCAATAGTAGATTTGAACTACCAGAAAAAAAGAATTAGAAAACTTGAAGATAAAAATTATGTAATAAGGAAAACAAAGAGGCGAAAAATAAAGAAAAATGAATAAAGCCTCAGAGGAATGCAAAACACCTTAAAGCGCACCAACAGTCATGTAATGATTATGCAAGAGAAGGAGAGATAGAAAGGAACAGAAAAAATATTAAAAGAAATAATGGCTGAAACTACTATAGATTAATAAAAGACATTAATCTATATGTCCAAAGCCTCAATACATTTTAAGTAGAATAAATGCAAATAGATACACACCTGGATGCATCATGTTAAAAAACATTGACGCGGATTAATGAATTTGAGTAATTTACCTAGTTCACCAGCTAAAAGGTGAGGATGAGAAGCTCCAACCCAGCTCTGAAGTTAATCAACAAAACTACAAAAAAAAAAAGTTGAACTCCAAAAGAATTAACAGTCGACTTCTCATTAGTAACAATGGAGGCCTGAAGGCAATGTGATAACATATTCCAGGTGCTAAAAGAAAAGAAAAGTCAATGAATATTATATCCAACAAAACTATCTTTGAAAAAAAGAAGATAAAAATATTTACAGATAAACAAAATCTGTAAGATTTTGTTGCTAGCAGACCTACTCAAAAGAAATACTTATAGAAAGTTTTTCAGGTTGAGAGTAAGTGATTCCAGATGAAAATTTGAATTTACATGAGAAATTAAAGGTAATTACATAATTATGGAAGACACTAATAATGCATATTTTCTTCTTCTCTTACTTAAAAAGAGATTATATAAACAGTATGTAAATAATTGTATTGTTGAGTCAATACCATATAGAAATGTAATATATTTGACGAAAACACACAAAAGAAGAGATTGTGAGCAAAGTTTAAATAGTGTAAAGAAATTATACCAAATGATAAATGGAATTCACAGAAACAAATAAAGAGACACATAAATGGTAAATAAGAAGGTTCATATAAATTGTATAAATAGAAACTTGCTCCTTTCTTCTCTCAACTTCTTTAAAAGACATAAAATTATTCAACGTAATAATTATAACAATGTATTATTTGGGTTGACATATATGACAATAAGAGTACAAAAAGAGAAAAAAGGAATGAAACTATGTAGAAGTAATGTTTTTATATCCCACTGAAATTAACATAGTATAAGTCTGAAGTGGATTCTCATAAGCTAATATGTATATTATAAGCCTGAGAGAAACCATTAAGAAAATAACTAAAAGAAATAGAGAAAAAAATCATTAAAAGATCAAAATGCCATACAAGAAAATATTCGCTTAATGCAAAAGGAAAAGAAAGCAGTAGAGAAATAGAAAAACAAACAAAAAAAACCCCATAAAATATAAAATATATAGATAATTAAAAAAAATGGTAGACGTAAATTCAACTATTTTAATACATTAAATGTGAATGGAATAAACAATTTAATTAAAACCCAGATATTGTCAGACCAGATAAAAATAAGATTCAAGTATATGCTGTCTATAGGAGACACATTTTAAATTCAAAGATACAAAAAGGTTCAATGGATGGAAAAATATATATCGTATAGCAACCATAACATCAGACAGAATATAGTAATATTGGACAGAATAAATGAAAATAAAAATGTTATTATAGATAAAAAGGAATATTTTATATTAATAAAATCCATCAGGAAGATATAAAAATTATAAACATGTCAAGCCCCCAAATAAATGAAGCAAAAACTGAGAATTGAAAGGAGAAATAGGCAATTTAACAATAATAGTTTGAGGTTTTAATATCTCACTTTCAATAATGGATAGAACAACTAGGCAGAAAATCAACAAAAAAATAAATTAGAAAACTTGAACAACGCTATATTTATATCTATACAACATTCCCTCCAACAACAGCAGGATACATATTCTTCCCAAATATACATGAAACATTCTTCAGGATGCATCATTTGCTAGGGCATAAAACAAGCTTCAATAAATTTAAAAGGATTAAAATTATGCAAAGGATGTTCTCTGACTACAATGGGCTGAAATTAGAAATCAATAACAGAAAATTTGGGAAATTTTCAGATATGTGGAAATTAAACAACATACCCCAAAATAACCAACAGGTCAATGAAGAAATCATAAGAGAAGTTGGAAATATTTGGAAGTGAATGAAAATAAAGACGCAGCATACAAAAACTTACGTGATTCTCTTAACATGGTATTTAGAGGGAATTTAATAGCTGTTAATGCCTTTGTTAAAAAAGATCACGAATCGGTTGCCCAGCCTTAAGACACTAGAAAAAGAAGAGAAAATTAAACCTAAATCAATCAAAAGAAAAAAATAAAAATCATGGAAGCAATTCATGAAAGAGAAAAACAATAAAGAGAACAAAATCAAATTTTTTTTAAAGATCAATGAAATTGACAAATCTTTAACTAGGCTGACCAAGAAAAAGAGGGAAGACTCAAATTACTAAAATCAGGAATTAAAGAGGGAACAATATCACCAACAGAAAAAAAATGGATTATAAGGGAATATTATATATGACAAAATATTTGATAAATAGATGAAATAAATGTTTAAGAGGTTCAAACTACTAAAACTGATTTTAAAAGAAATAGTCAATTCAAATACACTATAAAAAGTAAAGAGATTAAATTAGTAACTAACAAACTTCCCACAATAAAAACCTAGGCCCTGCAGGCTTTACTTCTAAACTATCTAAACATTTAAAATAGACTTAGTATAAATTCTTTATAAAAAAAAAAAAAGAGAGAGAGAGAGAGAGCAGTTACCAACTCATTTTATTGAAGTCACTATTTATCCCGATAACAAAGTCGGAAAAAGACTCCACAAGCAAAGAAAAGTACAATCCAATATCTCTTATGTATATAGATGCAAAAATCCTTAACAAACTACTTGTAAATTGAATCCAGAAACATAAAAAAGGATTGTTCATCATGGTTAAGTGAATTTATCTCAGAAATGTTGGTTTAACATAAAAGAATTTATTAATGTAGTATACCATATTAATGGAATAAAGGGAAAAAACCACATCGTCATCGGATTTTGACAAAATTCAATATACCCTCATGATAAAAACACTGAAAAATTAAGAAGGGAACTTTCTCAATTTGATAAGAGACATCTATGAAAAAACCCACAGCTAACAAATATATTTAATGGTGAAAGACTGAGTGTTTTCTCCTAAGATCAGGAACAAAGCAAAAAATATTTGCTGTTGCCGCTTCTATTCAACATTATACTAGAAATTCTAGCCAGGGAAATTAAGCAAAAAAACAAAAACAAAAAAAACAAGAATAAAGATATCCATATTAAAAAGGAACAAGTAAAACTATGTCCATTTGCAGATGACACAATCTTATATAGAGAAAATACTAAGGATCCTACTAAAAAAAGTTTATTAGAACTAAAAAAACATATTCAGCAAAATTGTAGAATATAAGATCAGTATACAAAGTCGATTGCATTTCTACACACCAGAAACAATCCAAAAGTGAAATTGAAAAAACAAGTTAATTTACAATAGCCTCTAAAAGAGTAAATATTTGGGCACAAATTTAACAACAAAAAAAAGTGTGCATGTGTGGGGCTATGTACACGCTGAAATGACAAAACATTGTTGACAGAAATTAAAGTCTTAAATAAATGGAAAAACATCCGATGTTTATGGATTTGGAAGACTTTATATTGTTAAAATAGCTATGCCTCCCAAACTGACCTACAGAGTCAAAGCAATTCATATCATTGCAATCCAAGATGATTTGTTTTGAAGAAACTGACAATCTGATTCTCAAATTCATATGGAAATACAAAGTGCCCAGAATAATGAAAACACTCTCAAAAAAGAAGAACAAAGCTGGAGGGCTTATACTTCCTGATTTCAAAATTACTACAACACGACGTTAATCAAGGTTAATCAAGACGGTGTGGTACTAGCATAAGAATAGACATGTAGATCAATAGAATAAGGCTGAGAGTCCAGAAATAACCCATTATATTTCCAGTGAATTAATTTCTAACAAGAATATAGAGACAATTCAACGTAGGAAAGAATAGTCTTCTCAACAAATGGTACTAGGATAACTGGATATCCACGTGAAATAGAATGAAGTTAGACCCCTTTATATATCATACACAATAAATTAACTCAAATAAATCAGATACGTAAATGTAAGAGTAAAACTACAAAATGTTAGAAGAAAATATGGGAGTAAATCTTCATGACATTAAGTTAGCCAAGATTACTCAGACATGACACCAAAAGCACAAGAAATAAAAGTTAACATATAGAACTTCATCAAAATTAAACTTCTGTGCTTCAAAGGATATCATTAAAAATTGAAATGACAACCTTAAGAATGGGAGAAAATATTGTAAATCATGAATCTGATTACATAGAGGACTCTTACTATTCAATAATAAAAAGAAGCTTAACCTAATTTAAAAATAGTTATAAATAATATAAGAATATAAATAGATATTTCTTGAGTGAGTGACTTCAGAAGCATGGTTCAGTGAGTGATTCCCTGGATCTTTCCCCTTAAAATAACAATAAGCTGAACATCTAAAACTCAACAAATAACACCCAACCTATACACAAGCACATCTGAGTGAGTGATCTGTGAATAAGGGCTTCAAGAGGTCAGACCCATGGAGGTCTGAAAGGTAGATTAAGAGGAACAAAAAAGTTGCCTCACATCCCAGAGGCTGCCTGCAGAAAGAGGAGGAGGGAAGAAGTTGTGGCTGGTTCCCCAAACAGTTCTGCCTGAGGGATCAGTGAGTTCCATGCCTCAGAGCCCAGGGATAAGGGCAGAAAGCAGAGCAGAAACTAAGTGTGGAAGAGCAACAGCTATGTCTTAGCAGCTAAGGTTGCAAAGCTGGAGGCTGAGACCTGAGCAAAGCAGCAACCCATATCAACCAATCTAGAGCACACCCTCCCCCCACCTCTTATCCTTCCAGCCCCAGCACCAGCGAAGACCCAGAGGAATTTGAACAAACAACACTGAAACAAAAGCCACTGTCAATACCATTGCCAGGAGGTGGGAGAGAAGGTAGCGACTGAGTCTTGAATATTTAATTTATCAGAGAGCAAAAAGGGCATTATTAGCCTCAAAGTAGAGATCCAAGAGGCTTGGACACCACCTACTGGAAATCAAAAGGAAAATATCTTCTTAGGAACAGGCTAAAAATACACCTTTATATAATAAATCTTTCTGACAAGAAAGAAATCAGAATATGCTTCCGTTAATGCCCAGGCAAAGAAATAGTCCACTGAACATCATGAACAACCTAGATGACAAGGCAGTTCGGAAAGAAAGAGAAAAATCTCCAGAAAATAAGCTTAAATGCACAGAAACATGTGGCTTAAATGACAGAGAATTCAGTATCATACTTCTGAAAAAAAACTCAGCGAGATGCAAAATAATTCAGATTAACAATTTCAAGAAATTAGAAAAAATACACCAGGAAAATGAATTCTTTAGCAAGGAGGCTGAATGTTAAAAAAAACAACAACAACAACAACAACAACAACAAATAGAACCTCTGGAGATTAAGAACATACCAAAAGAGATGAAGAATGAAATAGCAAGGTTAGGAAATAGAGCTGACAAGATGGATGAAAGAATCGGTGATATTAAAGACAGGTATCTAGAAATGATTCAGAAGGAAGAAGAGAGAGACTAAAGAATGAAAAATAATGAAAGAGAAATACAAGAACTAGTTGACACCATCAGGAAAGGCAACACAAGAAGAATGGGTATACCAGAATGAGAAGAAAAAAAGAAGGAATCAGAGAGCATATTGAGACAAATAGTTGACAAGAATTTCCCAAATCTAAGGAATAAGCTGGAGCTTCAAATCCAAGACGCTAACAGAACACTCAATTATCTCAACCCAAAAAGGTCTTCTATAAGACACATTATATTAAAATGATCAAAAAATCAAAGACAAAAAAAGAATGCTCCAGGCAGCCAGAAAAAAAGAAGATTGTAATCTCTAAAGAAAAACCCATTAGACTATCTTTGGACTTCTAATCACAAACCTTACAAGCAAGAAAGGAGTGGAACCAAGTAGTCAAATGATTAAGTAAAAGGAATTACCAGTCAAGAATAATGTATGCAGCAAAGCTCTTCTTTAGTTAAGAAGGAGAAATAAGGATTTCCGGACATATAAAAATTGAGGGAATTCTCAACTGCAATGTCTGAATTACATGAAATACTGAAGGGGATCAATTCACTTGAAACAAAATGACAACAAAATATGTAACTATGAGTAATGTGACTAGCAGGCAGACAGAAGCAGAGTAGCACAATCCTTATTAAGAACAGAATATTATGGCTTAAACAATAAGAATAGAATTGCTATTGCAAACACATATGAACGTTTAGCATACATAAGGACAATTTGGAGCAACAATAACAGAGAAGGGGAGGAATCAAAGATCTAAATTTGCAAAGGGGAATGAAAATAAAGAACACGCAGAAGAAAATGGACTACTATATACATATAACCATCCTTTACACACTCTAATGGTAACCACACACCAAAGATCCAGAACTGAAATACATAAGACAAGAAAGACCAGAGGGAAAATCCACAAAACCCAACCAAATTAAAATAACAGACAGAAATGCAAGGACAAGGAAGCAATGGAAACACCGACTTACCAGAAAGCAAAAGATAAAATGGTTATAGAAAACCTCATATTTCAATAATCCCCCTAAATGTAAATGGTGGATTTCACCAATAAAAAGGCACAGAGTTGCAGATTGGATCAAAAAACAAAACCCAACAATATCTTGCCTTTGGGAGACATATTTCAGTTCCAAATACACGTATAAACTCAAAGTGAAAGGGTGGAAAATGATATTTCAAGCGAATGGCATTAGGAGAAAAGTGGGAGTAGTGGTACTAATATCAAATGTAATAGACTTCGAAATAAAAAAAGATAGAGAAAGATACTAAAGAACACTTCATAATGATAAAGGGAATCATGCACCAAGAAGACATAACTTTTATTAATATCTATGCCCTCAAACAGGGAGCCCCAAAATATATAAAGCAATTAATAACAGAAACAAAGGGAGAAACAGACCAAAACACAAAAAACCGCACAGTCAGATATGGACAGATCATCTAAACAAAAAATCAGTAAGGAAATAACATCCTTAAATGACACATTAGACAAACTGGACATAAACAAATTTTATGGATACTCATCCCAACACAGCTGTTTATACATTTTCTCTAGTGCACATGGTACAGTCTCAAGGATTGATCACATACTGGGACACAAAACTAGCCTCAACAAATATAAGAGGATTGAAATCGTACCAACCATATTCTCTGTTCATAATGCTTTGAAACTGGAGATCAGCAGTAAAAAGAAAGTGGGAAGAACCACAAATACATGGAGATTAAGCAAAATGCTACTGAAGAATGACTGAGTCAGAGAAGAAATAAAATGAGAGATCAAGAGAATATAGAAACAAATTACAATAAAGGTACAATATATCAAAATGTTTGGGGACTTTAGAGGAAGCTGGTGGACTAGGTAAAGGCAGATTTTGTCTCCTCCCAGGTCTGCATTGAAATTTCAACCAAATTATAAAATAATCAACATGGAAAATCACTTGAAGTCCAGCCGAAGGTAATATAAAGGAGCCCCATTGTTTGATAATATAAAGGAGCCACATCAAAGCCGAGGGGCAAAGTCGTGAACTAGGTGGACTGGCACCCGCAGATAGTGGAGAAATACCGGGAGGCAGAGCAAGGCTGCAGGGGATCTCTTGAATAAGAGGGGGTTTCTGGTCTTATCCGGGGGCTCCCCAGCCCAGGGTCCAGGGAAGAGGAGATTCCAATAGTTCTGACTGTAAAAACCGGAGGGGATTCTGGCCGTCTGTGTGAGACGGAAGAAGACTGAAACTGAAGATGCCTCTTTGAAGAACCTGTGCACAGGCTTTTTGACCTGCAGACACTCACCTGGGACATCAGCAATGGGTCATAGGCTCACATGGGATTCATACTGAGAAAGTCTGCATTACCTGGTGCCGGAACAAGGGCTGGAACGGTAGCCACCATTGTGCCTTAGTCCAACCGCCTACCAGGCAATCTACAGACCTTGCCAGCTCCACTGTGCAGACCCCTCCCACAAAGCCATTAGGAATTGCTGGCCTGAGGTGATCAGCCAACCCCACCCAACCTGCAGACTGCCTTGGGTTTTTGTTGCTGGAAGGCTGCCAAGTTGTTCACTGATTCAGGGCCGAGCATTCCCAGCAGGTGGCCAGCACTATAAGCCGTATTTCTGAGATAGGGTCAGGCGGATCACTGCTTCTAATATGAACTTGGGCTGATCGCCAGGATCTGTGGGCCAATTCCATATAGCAGCTGGTCTTGCTATGATCTGGGACTTCTGTGGGAACACAAGAACGGTTACCAAAATTACAGCAAGACTGAGACTGTATTGATCTGACTGCCATTGTCTCTCTGAGACCCTGTACCACCTTACCCACAAATTACTCCAGGCGGCCCACTATCAGTGAATTGCCACAGCCCTGCCCTTCCCCTCTTTTGAACTCCCAATCCATACAATCAACAAACTTTCGCTAGCACAGGGCGGATACCGCATGGAAATCAGTGTCAGGCAGACCTCTGCTGCCTGCAAGAGTTGTGATACTGTATCAGGAAAGTGCAGGGGATTGTGGGATCAACCAAGATGGCAGCTGGTCTCACTGTGATCTGTGACTATAGCGGAAATACCAAGGCACAGAAGTTGCAGCAAAGTTGAGACCGTATTGGCCTGATGGCCCTTGTCTCCCTGAGATCCTACTTCACCCGAGCCACAAGTGTTTGCAGCTCATTGACAGGCAGCCTCTCATGCCCTGCTTGGCTTTGGGGTTGTGCATCCTGTGCAGGCACCAGACCTTGGCTAGTGCAGTGAGCGCATTTCAGGGCAAACAGTAGTGGCCAGACCCCTGCTACCTGTATAAGCTGTAATAGCTCTTGGAATTTCAGGGGTCTGTATTGGCCTAATGGCCCTTGACTCCCTGAGCTCCTGCCCCATCCAATACACAAAGTGCCTGCTGCATTTGATAGGCAGCTGCCCTTGCCCTGGGGTGGCGCATTCAGGCACCACCTTTTGTAGCTGGCCTCACTATAATTGGAAACGTGTACAGGGAGCCGCAGAGACAGCTTTGGAATGTAAACTGACGTGGCAGTGATGGGGAAATTTATTTAATAGACACAGGAGACTCTTGGGGTCCCTGTGTCACCCAACACACATATCACCCAGAGTCTCATCCAGTTTCAGAGACTTACAGGCAACTGATAGGCATTGTCAGGCCTTGAGGAGCACTGATCTCTCTGCTAAACTGCCATAGGTCAGGGACAGGGGATAACCGACCACTGCCTACAGCGTTGTCTTGTCCACTTACCTGCAGATCCAGCATAGACAACAACCATCTACGGATCACATAGGGTAGCCCTGAGCAATGAAAAGCAGCAGCTGACCTTGGCCTACAGGGGAGCCTCTCACAGGAGGTCACAAAACCAATGCATCTGGAGGCTGGCACCAGACCACAACAGAACAACTCCTAACTGGTCTCGTGAGTGGTATACACAAAGGGTGGTTGCAACAAGTACACAAGCCTGCTAGGGCAAATCTCACTCAGTGGAGTCAGCCCCCACACAACAACAATTACCCTGTGGGTGCAACCAATTCCCACAATTAGTCAGCATGAGCGTTAATCATATCCACTGATGTACTAACAACTATAAAGGCTTGGCAATAACAGAAGATCACACACAACACACACAAAGATCACATCCAGAGCCCCCGGCATAGGGGATCAGGGAGAGTGCACCACTGGGCCACACAGGACATCTTCCACATTAGAACAACTGGCCAAGGCCGACAGATGAAATAAATATTTCTGACATATAGAAATAAACACAGAGAGACTAATAAAATGAGAAAACAAAGAAACATGCCACAAATGAAACAACAGGAGAAAACTCCAGAAAATAAGTTAAATGAAATGGAGACGAGCAACCTACTAGAGACAGAGTTCAAAATAATGGTTAGAAGGATGCTCAACAAACTTATGGGGAGAATGAATGAACACATTGAGAATCTCAACAGAGAGATAAGATAGTAAGCATATAACAGGACTTAGAAACAATAAAAAAAGAACCAGACAGAAATCAAGAATTCAATAGCTGCAATGAAGAATACACTAGAAGGATTCAACAGTAGATTGGATGAAACAAAAGATCAAATTGGCAAATTGAAAAGACAAGATGATACATTCAATCAGAAAAATAAAAAGAAAAAAGAATTTTAAAAAAGTGAAGATAGTTTAAGAGACCTCCGGGACAACATGAAGCGTAACAATATCTGGATCATTGGAGTACCCAAAAGAGAAAAGAGAGCAAGGGACTGAGAATCTATTTGAAGAAATAATGACAGAAAACTTCTCTAACTTGGCAAAGGAATTAGACATACAAGTTCAGAAAGCACAAAGAGTCTCAAACAAGAGGAATTCAAACAGATCTACACCAAGTCACACAGTAATTAAAATACCAAAGATCAAAGACAAAGAGAGAATCTTAAAAGCAGCAAGAGAAAGGAAGCTGATTATTTATTTACAAGGGTACCACATAAGAATGCATGCTGATTTTTCAATGGAAACTTTGCAAGAAATAATCAAAATTATGAAAAACAAGAATCTACAACCACAAATACTCAATCCAGCAAGGCTTTCAATTAAAATGAAAGGTGAGATAAAGAGCTTCCCAGACAGAAAAAAAGCTTAAGGAATTCATCACCAACAAGCCAGTATTATAAGAAATATTAAAGAGACTTCTGTAAAAAGAGAATGGAGTAAAAAAGAAAATAGAAATAATAAATATGATTAATAAAATGGCAGTAACTATGTACCTATTACTAATATTTTAAAATTTAAATGGATTAAATGCTCTGGTCAAAAGACATAAGATAGCCAAATAGATAAGAAAACAAGATCCAAGACCCATGCACATACTGTGTACAAGAGACCCATTTCAGATTAAATGACACTCACAGACTAAAAGTTAAAGGATAGAAAAAGTATTTCACAAAAATGGGGAGAAAAAAAGCCTGGGTAGAGATACTTACATCAGATAAAATAGACTTTAAAACAAAGGCTATAATAAGAGACAACAAAGGGCATTACATAGTCATAAAGGGATTGATAAATCAAGAGGACATAACCTTAGTAAACATATACCTACCCAGCATAAGAGCACCTACATACATAAAGCAATTATTGACTGACATTAAAGGAGAGATCAACAGCAATACACACATAGTAGGAAACTTTAACACCTTATTGACATCAATGGACAGATCTTCCAGGCAAAGAATCAACAAAGAAACAATGAGCCTAAGAGACACACTAGACCAGATGGATTCAATAGATATTTTCAGAGCATTTTACCACAAAGCAGCAAAATATACATTCTTCTCAAGTGCACATGGAATATTTTCAAGGATAGACCACATGTTAGGACATGAATCTCAATAAATTTAAGAATATCGAAATCATATCAACCATCTTCTCTTATCACAATGGTAAGAAATTAGAAACCAGCTACAAGAAAAAAACTGGAAAATTCACAAACGCGTGGAGGCTAAATAATGTACTACTAAACAATAAATGGGTTATCAATGAGATCTAGGAAGAAATCAGAAGATACCTAGAGACAAATGACAATAAAGACACAATGACTCAAAATCTATGGGACACAGCAAAAGCAGTCCTAAGAGGGAAATTCATAGCAAAACAGATCTACCTCAAGAAACAGGAAAAGCTTAAAAGAACTTACGCTTAAAAGGGCTAAAAAAAAAAAGGATAGCCAACAAAGCCCAAAATGAATAGAAGGGAGAAATAATCAAGATCAGAGTGGAAATAAACAACATAGAGTCTAGAAAAACAATACAAAAGATTAATGAAATCAAGAGCTGGTTCTTTGAAAGGATAAACAAAATTGACAGACCCTTAGCCAGACTCATCAAGAAAAAAAGAGAGAGGACTCAAATAAATAAAATCAGAAATGAAAAAGGAGAAATAATCATGGATTTCACAGAAATACAAAGGATCATAAGAAAAACTATGAGCAATTATATGCCAAGATATTGGACAATCAGGAAGAAATGGACACATTCCAAGAAACATACAATCTCCCAAGACTGATTCAAAAAGAAACAGAAAATCTGAATCGACCGATTACCACCAATAAAATAGAATCGGTAATCAAAAACCTCCCCAAAAAACAAAAGTCCTGGACCGGATGGCTTCATAGGTGAATTTAACCAAACATTCAAATAAGAATTATCACTTATTCTTCTCGAACTATTCTAAAATTTCAAGAAGAAATTTATGAGGCCACCATAACTTTGATTCCAAAACTAGATAAAGACATTACAAAAAAGAAAACTATAGGCCGATATAGCTTATGTTGATGCAAAAATCCTCAACAAAATATTAGCAAACCAAATTCAGCAATACATTAAAAATATCATATATCGTGATCAAGTTGGATTTATTACTAGGATGCAAGGCTGATACAATATCCGCAAAACAATTAATGTGATATGCAACATTAACAAATCAAAAGATAAAAACCATATGATCATATCAATAGATGCAGAAAAAGTGTTCAACAAAATCCAGCATCCATTTATGATGAAAACTCTCAGCAATGTGCGAATCGAGGGAACATACCTCTACATAATAAAGTCCGTATATGACAAGCCTACAGCTATCATCATATTCAATGGGGAAAGACTAAAAGCATTTTCCTCAAGATCAGGAATGAGACAAGGATCCTCACTTTCACCACTCCTCTTTAATATCATATTGGAAGTTTTAGTCACAGCAATAAGACAAGAAAGAGAAATAAAAGGCATCCAAATTGGAAGGGAAAAAGTAAAACTCTCATTGTTTGCTGATGACATACTATATATAGAGAACCCTAAAGATTCCACCAAAAAACTGTTAGAACTGATCAATGAATTCAGTAAAGTAGCAGGTTACAAAATAAATATTCAGAAGTCAATGGCATTTTTATACACCAATGATGAACTTTCAGAAAGAGAAATTGAGAAAAAAATTTCATTTACAATTGCATGAAAAACTACAAAATACCTGGGAATAAAATTAAGCAAGGAGGTAAAAGACCTGTTCTCAGAAAATTATAGCTCATTGAAAAAATAAATTGAAGAAGGTACAAATAAATGTAAGCATATAGTGTGCTCATAGGTAAGAAGAATCAACATCATTAAATGTCTCTTCTACACAAAGTAATCTATAAATTCAATACAATCCTTATCAAAGTACGAATGACATTTTTAGGAGAGCTAGAACAAATAATCCTAAAATTTATATGGAACCATAAATGACTCTGACTAGCCACAGCAATATTGAGAAAGAAGAACAAAGTTGGAGGTATCAAGTTACCTGATATCAAACTATACTATAAGGCTACAGTAATCAGAACAGCATGGTACTGGCATAAAAACAGATACATTGATCAATAGAACAGAGTAGAGAGCCCAGAAATAAATCCACACCTATACACTTACTTAATAATGACAAAGGAGAAAAGAATATACAATAGAGTAAAGACAGTCTCTTCAATAAATGGTGTTGAGAAAATGAGATGGATACATGCAAAAAAAAAAAAAAGCTGAACCACCTTCTTACATCATATACAAGAATAGACTCAAAATGGATTAAAGACTTAAATGTAAGACCTGAAACCATAAAACTTTTAGAAGAAAATATAGGCAGTAAATTCTCTGATATTACTAATAAGAATTTCTTTTCAGATATATTTCCCTGGGGAAAGAGAAATAAAAGAAAAAATAAACAAATGGGACTACATCACAATAAAAGGTTGTTTTTGCAGCAAGAAAACAATCAACAAAATAAAAAGACAACTGACTGATTGGAGGAAGATATTCACTAATGATACATCCGATAAGGGGTTAATATACAAAATATATGAAGAACTCATACGCTCAACAACAAAAAAGACAAACAAACCAATTAAAAAATGGGCAGAAGACCTGAACAGATACTTCTTCAAAGGTGAAATACAGATGGCTAATAGACATATGAAAAGATGCTCAAGGTCGCTAATCATTAGAGAAATACAAATTAAAACCACAATGAGATATCTTCTTACATCTGTCAGGATGGCTATTATCAGTAAATCAAAAAACAGCAAGTGTTGGCAAGGATGTTGAGAAAAAGGAATTCTCATACATTATTGGTGGGTTTGCTGATTGGAACAGCTGCTATGGAAAATGGTATGGAGGTTCCTCAAAAAATTAAAAATGGATATAGATTTTGACACAGCAATTACACTTCTGGATATTCATCCAAAGAAAACCAAAACAATAATTTATAAAGATCTATGCACCCCTATGTTCATGGCAGTACAAGTTACAGTAGCCACGATACGGAAGCAACCTAAATGACCATCAACAGATGATTAGATTAAGAAACTATGGTTCATATATATCATGGAATATTACTCAGCCATTAAAAAAAAATGAAATCCTACTATTTGCAACAATATAGATGGTCCTAGAGGTGATTATACTGAGTGAAATAAGTCAGACAGAGAAAGATAAATATACCATATGATTTCATTTATATGTGGAATCTAAGGAACAAAAAGAACAAACTAATCAAAAACTGACTCACAAATATGGAGGAGAATGTGTTGACAGACAGAGGAGAAGGGGGTTGGAGGACTGGGAGAATGGGGTGAAGGGTTAAAGGAGTACAAATAAGTAGTTGATAGATGGTCTCAGGGATAGGGAGCATGGCTTAGGAAATGCAGTTAGCATTAATCTATTGACTAGGTGGAAAACCAGAAGAGAGAAGGAAAAATTGGGGGAACCATTTTATGAACTATATAAATGTCTAACTAATGTATTATATACCTGAAACTAATTAAAATTTTAAAAAATGTTTGGGATACAGCAAAAGCAGTAATAGAGATAGTTCATATCATTACAGGCTTATCTCAAAAAAAAAAAAAAAAAAGAACATGCCCAAATAAACAACACTTGATCTTAAAAAGCTAGAAATGGAAAAACAAATGAAGCCTAAAATCAGCTGGATGAAATCAAAATTAAAGCAGAATTAAACGATTTTTAAAAAATGGATAAAATAATGCAAGAAAAAGCTGGTTCTTTGAGAAGATTGATAAAATTGGCGAACCCCTAGCTAGACTCACTAAAGAAAAAAGAGAAAGGACACAAATAAAGAAAATCAGGGATGAAAGAGAAGTTATGACAGATACTGCAGAATACAAAAGATCATCCAAGAATAGTATGAAAAGTATATAACACCAAATTTGATAACCTAGAAGAAATGGACCAGTACTTAGAAAAATACAACCTTCCTAGACTGAATCAAGTAGAACTGGGAAATCTAAATAGACTGATCAATAGTATGGAAATTGAAACAATCATCAAAAACTTACCAAAAAGTAAAACTCCAGGACCAGATGGCTTTATCAGTGAATTCTACCGAACATTCAAAGAAGATTTAATATCGATTCTCCTCAAAGTCTTCCAAACAATTGAAGAGGAGGTAATACTTCCTAAGTCATTTTATGAGGCCAATATTACCCTGATACCAAAACCTGGTAATAATGCAAAAAAAAAAAAAAAAAAAAAAAGAAAGAAAGAAAGAAAGAAAGAAAGAAAAAGAAAAGAAAGAAACGAACAAAAAGAAAAAGAAAATTACAGACCAATATCTTTCATGAACACAGATGCAAAAATCCTAAATAAGATACTAGCAAACTGCATACAGCAATATATTAAAAAGATTATACACCATGATCAAGTGGGCTTCATCTCAGAGGCACAGGGATGGTTCAACATATGCAAATCGATTAATGTGATACACCACATCAACAAATTAAAAAAATAAGAATCATATGTTCATATCAATAGATGCAGAAAAATCCTTTTATAAGATATACCATCCATTTATGACTAAAACATTTAACGAAATCAGTATAGAAGGAAAGTACTTTAAAATAAGAAAGCCATATATGACACATCCTCAGCCAACATTATACTTAGTGGTGAAAGCTAAAAATCTTTCTTCTAAGATCAGGAACAAGGCAAGGCTGTTCACTATCACCACTGTTATTCAACATAACATTGGAGGTCCTAGCAAGTGAGATCATGCACAGAAAAGATATAAAAGACATCCAAATAGGAAATGAAGAAGTCGAACTGTCACTATTTATAAATGACATGATTCTCTATATAGAAAACCCTAAAGACTCTACAAGAATGCTACTAGAAACAATAAGTGAATATAGTAAAGATTCTGGGTACAAAATCAATTTTCAAAATCCATAAAGTTCCTTTACTCTAATAATGATTAGTCAGAAAAAGAAGTGGAAAAAATTATTCCTTTTGCTATTGTCACAAAGAATAAAATACTTAGAAATAATTCTAATAAAAAATGTGAAGGACCTATATAATGAAAACTATAAGACCCTATTAAAAGAAATAAAAGAAGATACAAAGAAATGAAAAGGTATTTTGTGTTCTTGGATTGGCAGAATCAACATAGTTAAAATGACCTTATTATCTAAAGCATTATATAGATATAATGCAATACCCATCAAAATCCCATAGGCATTTTTTAAAGAAATAGAACAAAAAAAATCGTCACATTTGTATGGAAGCATGAAAGACTGAATTGCCAAAACCATTCTGAAAAAAAAAAAAAAAAGAGCCTGGAGTCATCACTCTGCCTGACTTTAAACTATACCACACAGACACAATAATCAAAACAGCATGGTATTAGCAGAAAAACAGACACATGGACCAGTGGAACAGAATGAAGAATCCAGAAATAAACTCATGTTTATACGGGCAAATAATTTTTGACAAAAGAACCAAAAATATACAGTGGGGAAAAAAAAAAGCTTTCAATAAATGATGCCGCGAAATGGAAAGTCACCTGCAAAAGAATCAAATTAGTCACCAAACAGCAAAATTAACACAAAATGAATTAAAGATCTGAACATAAAACCTGAAACAATAAATTGCATAGAATAAAACATAGTTAATAAACTCATAGACCTTTGACTTAAGGAAGATTTTGTGAATTTGACCTGAAAGACAAGAGAAGTAAAAGCAAAAATAAATAAATGGGTCTACTGGAAACTAAAAAGCTTCTGCACAGCAAAAGAAACTGTCAACAAGGTAAAGAGACAGTCATATGAATGGGAGAAGATATTTGCAAGCAACACCTCCAATAAGAGCCTAATATTCAACAAAGAACTAATACAACTCAATAACCACAAAGACACGAACCATCCAATTAAAAATGGGCAGAGAATCTGAACAGACACTTCTCCTAAGAAGACTAACCAATGACCAACAAATATGAAAGGATGCTCAACATCACTAGCTATTAAAGAAATGCAAATCAAAACCACAAAGAGATACAATCTCACACCTGTTAGAATAGGTATTATCAACAGGACAAGTAATAAGTGTTGGAGAGGATGTGGAGAAAAAGGAATCTCATACACTGTAGGTGGGACTGCAAATTGGTACAGCAACTATGGAAAACAGTAGGGAGATTCCTAAAAAAAATTAAGAATTGATTTACCATATGATCCAGCAATCCCTCTACTGGGTATTTACCCCAAAGACTTGAAATACATATCCAAAAAGATATTTGTGTGCTGATGTTCATAGCAGCATTATTTACGGTGGCCAGAACATGGAAGCAACCTAAGTGTCTTATGATAGATGATTAGCTGAAGAAGCTGTGGTACATATATACAGTGGTTTATTGCTCAGCCATAAGAAGAGATGCAATACTGCCATTTGCAACAACATGGCTGGAACTTGAGATAATCATGCTAAGCAAAATAAGCCAGATAGAAAAGGTTGAAATCCACATGATATCACTTACATGTTGGATGTAAACCTAAAAGCAACAAACAAACAAACAGGACAACCAGACAGAGACTCATGGTCATGGGCAATAGACTAGTGGTTACCAGAGGCTAGTAGAGAAGAGAGGAGGTAGGTGTGGGAAAAGGGGTCAAATTTATGGTGACAGAAAGAAATCTAACCATAGGTAGTGAACATACAATGCAATATAAATTGCCTTACTGTTGAATTGTACTGTTGAAACTCACTGGATTTCATTAACCAATGTCACCATAATAAAAAGTAAATAAGTAAGTAAGTAAGTAAGTAAATAAATAAATAATTATAAATAAGAACTATAATGGGAAAATAAATAAAAAGGAAGAAAATTCTGACACATGCCATACTATGGATGAACTTTGAGGACATTATGCCAAATGAAATAAGCAAGTTATAACAAGTCAAATACTATTTAATTTCATTTATTTGAGGTATCTAGAATAGTCAAATTCATAGACACAGAAAGCAGATGGGTAGTTATCAAGGGCTAGGAGTGAGGTGAAATAGAAGTTGTTTAATGGGTATAGAATTTTAGTTTTGTAAGATTAAAAAGTTCTGAAGATTGGTTGCTTAACAATACACTACTGAACTGTACACTTAACTATGGTTAAGATGATAAATTTTGTGTTATGTGTATTTTACCACAATTTTATAAAAAGCAGTGCTGGTACATGCTACAATATGGATGTACCTTGAAAAAATTATGCTAAGTGAAAGAAGCCAGTTACAAAATAACACCAATTGTATGATTTCATTTATATTAAATTTCCAGAACAGGTAAATCTAGAGAGACAGAAAGTAAATTAGTGGTGCCTAGGCATGTGAAAGAAAGTACTGGGGGGAAATGAGCAGTGATTACAGATGGTTATGGAGTTTATTTTTGGCATGACGAAATGTTCTAAAATCGATTTTAGTGATGTTTTCAGAACTCTGTTAATAAACTAAAAGACTGTTGAACATATTAAATGAGTGATTCATGTGGCATGTGAATTATATCTCAATGAAGCTGCTATCTTAAAACTTTTTTTTAACAAAATAAACTTTAAAAATGTTTATGCACACAGGAATCTTACAATGACTTATTTTTTTTTCCCAAGAAAATAATTATCTTCCTAATGAGAGGAAGTTTCTAGAGATGTTATTAGAAGGAATGGAAAGAAAAGGTTTGATTCTTCTGCTTTTGCTCAAGGTGCTGGAATGAAGAAGGGCTGATATGGAGGAGGGAGGAGTCACTGTTTTCCAGTGTGGGTTATTTAGTACATCATCAGTGAAGTATTCCCTCATGCTATGGCTTAGAACCCAGGGTCTATTTCTTCAAAGCAGGCCTCTGGTGAATAGTTTTCATCCTTTCCAGTGTTCTTCATTCTTTATTACAGTTTCATATTTCTATCTATAATCATTATCCTTCAACCCAAAGACCTTCCTTTAGTATTTCCTATAGTGCTAGTTTGCTGGAGACTAATTCTCTTACCTTTTGTTTGTCCGTGAAGTGTCTTTATTTCTTTAATTTTAAAAGAAAGTTTTTACTGTATAGAATTCTAGATTGGTTTTCAGTACTTTAAATATGTCATTCTGTTGTCTTCTGGTTTCCATAGTTTCTGTTGAAAAGTTAACCTTCTGTTTTATGTTACTTTTTTGAAGGTCCTGTGTCTTTTTTTTTACTGTGGTTATTTCTCTGATTTTCACTTTTCTCAGGTTTTTCAGTAATTTGCCTGTGATAAGCCTAGGGATGGTTTTCTTTGATTTATCCTGCATGAGGTTCCTAAGATTTTCAATTCTGTTGTTTGATGCCTTTTCACCAATTTTAGAACATTCTTAGCTATTATTTCTTCTGCTGCCTGCATTGCTTCTGCTCCTGTCTCATCTCCTTCTAGGACTTTGTAGATATATTTTTTGACTACATTCCCCACATGTCTCATACTATCGTTTTTTTTTCCTTTGTGCTTTCTTTTATGTATTTTCGATTGACTTGTCTTCAATTTCACTTTTCTTGTTTCTAGCCTGTCATTATACCTACTCAACGGATAAATCTCAAAAACATAACAATCAGTAAAAATAGAAAGTAGCAAAAAATACTTATAATTTGATACTACTTGTGTAAACCTTAAAAAAATATGCAATTGTGTATCTTAGTTAAGAAATTATACCTATGAATAAAAGCACAAAATACACTCTAAGATGGGTATTTTCCCTAGTAAGAAAAGAATAAAGGAAGTATAGGGGTGAGGCTTTATTTAGGTCAGTAATATTATTATTTTTAAAAGACAAAAGAATAATGATAATTAGATAAAATATGAATGCTTATTAATTTTGTTGGAGGGTAAGTACCATTTCTGCATTTTTATGTATGAAATATTTTAAAATTAAAATAGCATTTAAAGAAACTGAAAAGAAGCAATACTTCTGCCACACAAAATAGATTTTGAAACAAAGGCTGTCATAAGAGATAAAGAAGAACATTCCATAATGATAAAAGGATCAATCTAACAAGAGGAGAGAAAATTGTAAACATTTACACATCCAACAAAGGAGCACCTAAATGTAAAAATAAAATATTGATGGACATAACAGAATAGATAAATAGTAATACAGTAATAGTAGGGGACTTTAACATTCCATTGACTTCAATAGATAGATTATCCAGACAAATGAAAAAGGAAACAGTGGCTTTAAATGACACAGTAGATCAGATAGATTTCATTGATATTTTTAGAGATTTTACTCCGAAGCAGCAGAATATACATTCTTTTCAAACACACATGGAACATTTTCCAGGATAGACCACATGTTAAGTCACATAATAAGTATCAATAAATTCAAGAAGATTGAAATTATATCAAGCATCTTCTCTAATCACAGTGGTATGAAACTAGAACTCAAATACAAGAAAAACACTGAAAAACACACAAACACATGGAGGCTAAATAACATGCTACTAATCAATAAATACAATGAGATCAAGAAAGAAATCAAGATACCTTGAGACAAATAAAAATGGAAACACAATGATCCAAAATCTATGGGACGCAGCCGAAGCAGTTCTAAGAGGGAAATTCATAGCAATATAGTCCTACCTCTAAATGAGGGAAAAACTCAAATAAATAATCTATCCATACACCTAAAGAAAATAGAAAGAGAGAGTAAACGAAGCCCAAAGTGAGTGGAGGGAAGGAAATAAAATAGAGTCTAAAAAAACAATACAAAAGATCATGAAACCAAGGGGTGGTTCTTTGAAAATATAAACAAAAATGATAAACCTTTAACTAGGCTCATCAAGAAAAAAAAAGAAAGAAAGAACCCAAATAAATAAAATCAGAAATGGAAGAGAAGCGAAAACTGACTACACAGAAATACAAAGAATTATGAAAAATACTATAAACGATTATATGTCAATAAATTGGACAATCTGAAGAAATGGATCAACTCTTAGAAACATACAATTTTCTAAGACGGAATCAAGATGAAAGAGAAAATCTGAACAGAACGATAACTACTAACAAAATAGAACCAGCAGCAAAAACTCCCAAAGAAACCAAAATCCTGGACCAGATGGTTTTACAGGTGAATTTTTCCAAACATACAAAGAAGAATTAACAACTATTCTTCTCAAACTATTCCAAAAAATTCAATAGGAAGGAAAGCTCTCAAACTCATTTTGCTAGACCAACATTACTCTAATTCCAAAACCAGACAAAGACATTACAAAAATAAATAAATAAAATTATAGCCCACTACCCATAATGAACATAGATGCAAAAACCTTCAATAAAATATTAAGAAACCAAATTCAGCAATACATTAAAAAGGTCATACACCATAACCAAGTGAGTTTTATTCCTGGGATGCAAGTTTAGTTCAATACTGCAAATCATTAATGTGATACACCACATAAACAAAATGAAAAATAAAAGTCATATGATCATATCAATAGATTCAGAAAAACGTTTAACTAAATTTAGCATCTACTCATGACAAAAACTCTCAGCAAAGAGGGAATAAATAAAACATACCTCAATATTATAAAAGCCACAAATGATAAACCCACAGTTAACATCATACTCAACAGGGAAAAGCTAAAAGCATTTTTCTTATAAATTAGGAACAAGACAAGGATGTTGACTTTCACTATTTTTATTTAGCATAGTATTAGAAGTCTAGCCATAGCAATCAGACAAGAAAAAGTGTATAAAGCCATTTGAATTGAAAAGGAAGAAATAAAACTGTCATTATTTGCAGATGACATAGTACTATATAGAGAAAACCTCAAAGACTCCACCAAAAAACTATTAGAACTGATAAATGAATACAGTGAAGTATCAGAATACAAAATTAATAATCAGAAATCAGTTGTATTTTATACACTAATAATAAACTATCAGAAAGAGAAATAAATAAAAAAAATCCCATTTTCATCAAAAAATATAAAATAGCTAGGAATAAACTTAACTAGAGAAGTAAAAGACCTGTACTTGAAAAACTATTAGACATTGAAGAATGAAATTGAAGAAAATATAAATACATACTGTGCTCATGGATAGGAACAATTAGCATCATTAAAATGCCATACTATCCAAAGCAATCTATTAATTCAATGCAATCCCTATCAAAATACTGGTGGCATATTTCATAGAATTATAAAAAAATAATCTAAAAATTTAAATGTAACCATAAAAGACCTCGAAAAGCTATGGCAATCTCGAGAAAGAAGAAGTCGAATTATCACACTCCTGGTATCATACTGTAAGGCTATAGTAATCCAAATAGCAAGGTACTGGCATAAAAAAGAGAGCAATGGATCAGAATAGAGAGTCTAGAAATAAGTCCACATCTCTATAGTTAATTAATCCATATCAAAGGAGACAAGAATATACAATGGAGTAAAAACAGTTTATTCAATAAATAGTGTAGGAAAACTGGACAGATATATGCAAAAAAAATGAAACCGGGCCACCTTCTTGCACCATATACAAGAATAAACTTAAAATGAATTAAAGACTTAAATATAAGACCTGAAACCATAAAACTTCTAGAAGAAAACATAGGCAGTAAACTCTTTGACATTATTTTGGTAATATTTTTTGGATATGTCTCATCAGTCAAGGAAAACAAAGAAAAAATAAACAAATAGAACTACATCAAACTAGGAAATTTTGCACAGTGAAGGAAATCATCAACAGAACGAAAAGACGACCTACTGAATGGGAGAAAATATTTTCTAATGATACATTTGATGAGGGGTTAATAACCAAAACACATAAGAAACTCATATCACTTAACACCAAAAAAACAAACAAACAAATGAACAAACAAAAAACAACCTGATTAAAAAATGGGCAGAGGACCTGAATAGACATTTCTCCAAACAGGACATACAGATGACCCATAGACATATGAAAAGATGCTCAACAAAACTAATCATCAGGGAAATGCAAATTAAAACCACAATGAGAGATCAGCTCACATCTGTCAGAGTGGCTATTATCAATAAATCAATAAGTATTGTCAAGGATATGGAGAAAAGAGAACCCTCATGCACTGTAGGTGGGACTGTAAATTGGTGCAGCCACTATGGGAAACAGTTGGGAGTTTTCTGTAAAAATTAAACCCAGAACTACCTTATGACTCAGCAATTCTACTGGGTATTTGTCAGAAGAAATCCAAAACTCTAATTCTAAAAAAAATATGTGTCCCTATGTTCACTGCAGCATTATTTATAATAATCAAGATATGGAAGCAATAGGCTTCTATCAATAGGTGTCTATCAATAGGCTGCAAGATAAAGATGTGGTACATATATACAATGGAATATTACTTATTCATAAAAAAGCATTAAATCTTACCATCTGCGACAAGATGGACCCCGAGGGTATTATGCTAAGTGAAACAAGTCAGACAGAGATATTCAAATACCATACGATTTTACTCACATGTGGAATCGAAAAAACAAAACAAACGAAATGGAAACAAACTCTTAGATACAGAGAACATATTTATAGTTGCCATATGGGAGTGGAGTTGGAAGGACAAATGAAATAAGGGAAAGGATTAAGATGTACAAATTGTCAGTTATAACAGCAGTCATGGGACTGTAAAAGTACAGCATGGAAAATACAGTCAGTAATGTTGTAAGAACTATATATGGTGTTAGATGGGTACTAGACTTACAAGGGTGATCACTTCATAAGGTATATAAATGTCTAATCACTACATTGTACACCTGCAACAAATATCATATTGAATATCAACTGTAATTGAAAAAATCAAAAAACAAAAAAGAGGCATTATCTGTGTATAGCTTACATTTTAGTGAAGAAACAAAACAAGCAAACTAATTGTGGTTCGATAAATTCTGATAATACAAGAGACAGTGCTACACAGAATTGCTGTTGATAGCTCAGTCAAGGGGTTTGAGGGCACTTCCTAGAAAGGCGATGACTAATTGAATTGTTGAAAAGCAAGATAAGAATAGGGGTAAGAATGGGAGCGAACACTCCAGCAGAGAGTATAGCCATCCTTGAGATCTTTAGAGTATTAGGGCAATAACACACACTATTAAAAACTTAGGGTGTTGCTTGATTCTTTACATGTGTTACTCTCTCTAATGTTTACAACAATCTTTTCAGGAAGGCATTCTTGTCTCTATTTTACAAATGAAATAACAGGTTTAAACAGTTTGCTCAAGATCATGTAACTCATAAGTGGTGAGTCTCCCACTGAGGTTTGTTGGCCTCTAAAATTTGTGTTCTTTCTATTAGACCATGCAAGACCTAGTGTATCCTTTCCACCAAAGAATTTCAAAGAACAAAAAAATCCTCATCCACAATAATTATAAATTGTCTAATGTCCAAGTCAGGGTATATATTTATCTTTCCAAGTGGCAGGGAAAATCATAAAGCTAAGCAATCTCAGAAGAGGCAATACTGACTGTCATCAAAGATGTAGATCTAACTACCAATTTACAAAAAGTACAGGGGAAATTTAAATGACACTTCCAGATGAATGAATAAATTCAGAACATGGAAAATACTATAGGGCAAATAATCTGTTTTTTTTTTTTTAAATAAATGTATTTCAGGGAAAAAGAGTGGGAAACAAAGGATTGAAAAGGACCTAAGAGACCTATCAGCTAAGTACAACGTATTGACTTTGGACCTATTCGAATAGACCATAAAAAGAAATCATGAAATGATTAGAGAAATAGGAACACTAACTAGGTATTTGATGATGTTAAAGAATTGCTGTTAGGTCTCTTCTTAGGTGAGATAATTATAGTGTAGTTTATTCCGCCCCCCCCCCCAAAAAGTAATTATATTTTAGAATTGTCAATGAATATATTTTTAGAGGAAATGATGTATCATGTATTTACTTCAAAGTAATTAAAGAAAGGAAGTATTAGGTGAGGGTATTATTAAAAAATAAGATGTATTGATGATTGTTGAATTGAGTGAAGAATACAGAAAGGACCATTACAATATTCTCTCTACTTTTTGTGTGTAATTAAAATACTTTTAATAAAAAGTTAGAAAAAGATGGGGAGGCAATAGAGAGTATCTTGTCTAATTTTCTAGCTGATCCTTGAAGCCTCTTTGTTTAATGTCAATTACATGAAAATTTTTGAATTTACCCATTCTTTCATTATCTTTAACCTATGTTTTTCTTTATGGTTTAGCGCATTTTTTTTTTTAAGTAAATATTTATGGTGGACAAGAGAAAGCTTGATTTTCTCAGCACTATTATCTTCGTCTGGAAATTCTTTTGATGATATGGGCATTGTAAAGCTTACATCTTTCAAGTGTAAAATAAATAGCTCATGTTTTTTTTATTTGCAGAGAAAGCTTAAATATTTCATGACACATTAGACTTATTTGACTTGAATAATCAAATAAATGTTGAAATGTTTGATTATGAGTCAAGTTGATATAGTCTTAAGTTATAAGTTAATTGCAGAGCTCTTTAGAGAAAAAGTACTATAGAAAATTCTCAAGTATGAGTTAAATGTTAAAATCTCTTTCATTTTAGCATGTTAGCATTATTTTAGTTTGTAGCTGTCATTTTTATTTCACATTTATTGAATGCTGATTGCAGGAATAATGGAAGAATAATGCAGCCAATTAATTAAGTAAGGCAGCGATTAAAAAGCAACAATATGATGGCCAAGCACAAGGGTCCAGGCAGCAGAGAAACTTGGCTTGTTCCCTGGGCTCCTTTATCTCGAACATCAAATATCATTTTTAAACCTCAGTATTCTCAGGCAGAAAACAAAGGTAATAATAGTTTTTACCTCCCAGAAATGATATGAGAGATTCCATGTGATAATGCATACCTGGCACAGAGAATATTCACTGTGAACATGAGTCCTTGTTAATTCCTGAGACCCCTGTGTATAGTAAAGATAATGCAGGCACCGAGGACAGCTACAGAGAATATGGGAAACATGGCCACCATTCTCTGGTTTATCATCTGGTTGAAAAGCAAGTGATTACTATGCATGGTGCTGCTGTATCCAGTCCCCTGTGCAGTGAATAAGAAACCCAAATCCTGAACATTCTTTAGTACTGAACAGCCACACCAAGCATGAAAGCCCATCAAAGTAGACTTTTACTTAAAATGATATTCCACATGTTTCAGAGCAGGAAATGAAAAGTTTGTCTCTGAAAATGATGAAAAGAAGAGATTTCAAACATGCATGTGCTCACATATTTTCAGAAGCAGTTAAGACATTTTTAGTAAGACATGCTTGTGTTTGTTATCAAATTTTATTTTTAATAAAGAGGACTACAGTTTTTTTTTAAAGGAGGATACAAAAATATATCTGGATTTTGCCTTTAAGTAAACATAATTGCCTTTAAATAAACATAATGCACTTAATCATATGTGACATTTGCATAAAATTATGCATACAGAGGTTTTCAGGAATTGCCTGTTATTTTTTTAAAGATGAAATTGCAGAAGAAATGAGAATGTATTGGTTTTTTAGGCACCCCCCATTTGTTTTCACAGTGTCTTGTAAGAACACATAACTCAGATGGCCAATTCCTATGATGTTTCAAATTTATAAGGCTCATTGGCTTTTTCATGTAGGAAACTTATCTCAAGAATACTTTAGCAAAGTTACGCTAGAGCCTTTCTGTACTTCAATGTTCACAACATGACAGGTTGGTAAATTATAAAAGTGCTTAGAATGTTCAAAATGTGGCTTTTATAATTTATTGCCAGAATATGTTTAAATTCTTTTAATATTTAGTTGATTCCTGGTAAGACAAGCATCGCATACATATGTGAACAAAAAGGTAACACAATTCAATCATTAAAAGAATAATTAAAGTAGGAACAGGTAGATGTCTTTAGCAAGGAAGCCAACCTTCCAATTAAGGAATCTCTGCATATTAAGTTTCAGTTCCAAATCTTAAATGTTGATTCAGTGATACTTCACATCTTTACCTCTTGAGTTGTTAGAGAAAGTGTTGGTTTTATTATTCAAAGAAAATTGAATTTTGGAAATGACACATAAGCACATAGGATTAACTAACCAGTCTGCTTTGTGTTTTTCTTTAGTTTTGTAAAAAGATATCAAAATGTAGATGACATCGTTAATTACCAATAATTATTTCTTTTAATTTTCTAAATTTCTTGGTGCTTTTTGATAATATGGTTAATTGAAGGGCCATGACACCACTTCTGAGTGAGGCAGTTTATAGATTAAAGAAAAAAAGTAATGACTTTGGGAATCGCAGTTAAAGAGAAATATAGCTTTTGAATTTTTAAATTGTTTCTCCCGTTTGTTGAAATGGCTTCTCTTCATTTAGTTTTTCTTTGAAAGTTTCTCTTCAAAATTTTAGGTGAGTTCATTTCTGCATTTTTACCTGCAACATTCTGGGCCAGATGAAAAGTCTGCTGCTGAGAAATGAAACAGAGACCCGGTGGGAAAGCAGGGAGCAGTGCCAAGACCCATTGACAGGAGGCAGTATATGCAAGTCAGGGAGCTTCCCGCTGCCATTCAGCACTACAGTACCTGAGATTTAAAGAAGACTCAGGCACTGTGGAGGTGGCTCTGAGTTCTAGGGCCTCCTGAAAGGTAGAGATGCTTTGCTGACAGATTTGGACTTTTTTTTAATGGAAGAATATCGTCATTGGCATGATAAGCTATTATCTAGTTTTGCTACCAATTGTCAAGTGTTGTGGGAAAGGGAGAGATAAGGAAAACGGAAGGAAATTAGCTTGAAAGACTAGAGGAATGAATTTTCATCTTTCACCATCTCAACCTTAAAATCTAGCATTTCTTCTAAGTCTTCATTTGCTCTGCTAGGGTCAAAATAGTTTTTACTTTATGTGAAAGTCTTTCCCAGGGGAACTACTCTCTGACTCTGAAACTGATTAATGTTCTTAGAGCCCCCAAAGAACCATTAATAAGTGTCTAAGTTACAGTTTCAGAGGAAATTGGATGTGTTTTTGAACTCATCTTAAATGACTTAATGGAGGGTAAATCTCAAGTTACATTTTATAAAAAGGAAAGCCTGTGATTTGGCCAAGGAGAATGAATAATATATCCTAGATTCATGTATAGTGACTTGGTTTAGTGAAAAAAAGGATACAGAAAGAAAGAAATAGCAAAATTGTGTCACATGGTGTATTGCCCAGGTTCACTTGCAGACGACAGAATTCAATCTAGTTAGTTTAAACAGAAAAGGGATTTATTAAAGGATATTGCATGGTTTACAGACACTTTGGAAAGACTGAAGAAGCAGATTCCAAACTGGTTTTTTAAGATCAATGTCTAAATCCACTATGCATAACAAAAGCAACTATTGCCTCTTCTATAATTCAGCAGACATCCATATTTACTTTAAAAATATTTGAAAAAATATCTTTTTGCACATTTGAAAATTTTATTTTGCCCTTTACTCTTTGAACATATATTTCATTCTACTTTCTCCTCAGAATTCTATCATAAGGTAATATATATTCTTGGGGTATTTTTACAGCTTTATTGAGATATAATTCATATCTTGTACAATTCTCACATTTCGGGTGTACAATTCAATGGCTTTTAGTATATCAAAGTCGTGCATGCATAACTACAATCAATTTTAGAAATTTTCATTTATTTCAAAAGAAATTTTGAAGGTTTTAACTATCATCTCCTAAATTTTCCCTCAGCTCTAGGCAACTACTAACCTCCTTTCTGTCTCTATAGAATTGTTTATTCAGGACAGTTCACATAAATAGAAACATACAACATGTGGTCCTTTGTGATTGGATTCCTTCAGTTAGCATAATATTTTCAAGTTCATTCATGTTGAATTTGAAAGAAATTTTTGTTTGAAAAATTTAATGATCATTCTTTTCTGCAAATAAAAAATGTGTATAAAATGAAATTTTAAAATGTTCTCTATTTCCTGTGACCAAGAGACTTTAATTTAAACGTTTTCTAGGTCAAGTCATTACTACAATTATTGCTATCATATACAACTAATGAAAACAACACAAATCTGTTATAAATAGTGACAAATTATTGCTAAACACACGGGAAAAATTTTTATTGAAAACGCATCACTTATGGGATGAATTTCTCTCTCTCTCTCTCTCTCTCTCTCATGTAATAGGATGAATATGCTACTGCCAGAATGCAACATAATTCATCGGTTTTTTAAACCTTATTGAGAAATAATCGATATAATGTACACAATGTGATGATTTGACATACATGTACATTATAATTACCAATGATTATCACATGAAATCAAAATAATTATGCATCACATCTACTTCCTTCTGTGTGTGTGTGTGTGTGTGTGTGTGTGTGGCCTGAAAGCTTAAGATTTACTCTCTGCATCAATTTTTTCCTTAGTTCTTACATTCTGTGGATATAACTGCTGAAAACCCCTGATTATAAAATTAAGGTCATAGAAATGGGAAGGATTTTGTTATAGAAGTATCTATCCATCAATTGTTTCAGTTCATTCAATAAATCACTTAGTATTTATTACCCAAGTTCCCTTTCTTTTTCTCTCACAGGACTCTGGTATCAAAATGATGTGTTCTTTGACAATAGTCGAATGGTATAAGAGGTGACATTATTAAATAAAACTTATCATTACTCTTACTGCCCTACTTCATCACATATCTGAATTCCAAAGATCTCAATACAGGCCAAAATACTTAGTTACTAATGCCAAGCCTTGATCTAACAGAAAGTCACATGAGACACAGAAAGGTGGAAAGGCAGGAGGGTTTATGGTGCCTTGGTTGGTTATTAGGAAAGGCATTTGAAAGTTTCTAAGCCTAGGGCAATCACCTGAGTGGGACTAGGAGGGTTAAGGGCTAATTAATGCTTTCTGTTTTGAAGTGGGTGATGGATGATGATTGTGCACTCAAATATGTGTTTGAGGCAGCAGTATATATGAAAAGTGAGGATGTGGAAATATATTTCTTTAAAATTATGTGTACCACTTGGACCCAGGAGTTAGAAAACCGCTAGATAACAGACCTTTAATTTTCATTCCTAAGGGATTAAAGGGGCTTTGCAACCCGTCCTGATACCTATTGCTGTATTGATTAGGGTTCAGTTACAGAACAGAATCTACTCTCAGTAGTTTGAGCAGAAAGGGATTTTTTACAGGATATTAAGTGGCTCATAAAATCACTGGAGGTGAACAAACAGGATCTAGGCCAACCAAACTCTCAGGAATGACTCACAGGATCCCACATAGCAAGGAGGCTTGTGGCTCTTCCAAGGTTAGTGAAAAGTTTGACACTTTGGGAACTGCTGCATTAGCTGCCTCTCAGACTATACAGCTGTTGCTACGAGCCATGTGGTGTTTAGATTTATGGTCATTGAATAAAGGAAAGCAAGTTAAGAAAAAGATTAAGAGCCAAATACTGGGATGAGGGTAACAAGGCAGATGGTGGCAGAGGTACATAATGGAGGAAGAAAGGAAAGGGCCTTGGAGCCATGACCAAGAGAATCCAACTGGGGACAGACAGCCACAATTCACCTAGGCTTTTGAAAAGGCACCATGATTTATCACTTTCATAATACTTATTGGATTTATTATGTTAAGTGAACTGGTAAGTAGGATGGAGTAAGAGAAGAGGGTAAATGTCTTGCGGCTTGCTATGGTTTGTAGAAGAAACATAATCAGAAGAGGGAAGGAAGGTGGCTTTCTGAGGAATATGGCAATTAACACACCACAGCAGGACTCACTATGCTCATTTTTACCTATGAAGATGACTCTAATGTGCCTAAAGCTATTCTCTGTGTGTGGATACAGACTATGATGGTATGTGCCTGAGAGTTCCTAATTTCCTTCACATCCAAGGATATTTTTTATCCCTACCATTTCCAAAGACCCTAAGAAGTAATTTTACTCTTCTTCAAAGTCTGAGGACCATAAGGGCAGCATTCTTTGATATTTTCTATGCCACTGTATGCCAGGCACATAGTAGTGCCTAGTGAAGAGAAGGTATTGGATAAATATTTATTGAATTAATGTATAAAATAATAAGTTTGTAAAAAGAACCCAGACTCATTAGTGAGTCTGTGTTAAGATTTTTTTCTCAGTGTCTGAGTGACGAATTGCCAGCTCCAAAAATCTATCATTGGTCATTTTGACCAAGTCTGAGATCTGGAGTGAAAAGTAAGGTGTTTCAATTACCCGGGCAACACAATTTTCTTGACATCAAAGCAAAGAGCACAATGGTATTGTATGGCTTTAAAACAACCTCAACAGCAACAATTTAATGAGTACTTACCATGTGCTAGATACCAAGTACTTACTATTCATTATCTCATGCAATACTCATAAATGCCTTGGAGGTAAATTTTATTATTCCTACTTAGAAATGAGTAAACTGAGTCTCAGATAAACCGACTGACTGAAGGTCATTGGATTAGACCCCCCATTTTTACTTTAAGCCATTTAGTCTTACTTCTAAATAGAAACATTGAAATGAAATTCACACGACTTGGTTCTAGACCCAGCTCTGCTGCTGAGTACCTTGGTTTGGTAGATATCACAGTCTCCTGTCCTGCACACTCGGAGATCTGTTCTTCCCAGATACTGCTGGTGGGATGCAGCCTCATGGCCAACTCTGATAATACGGTGCAACTAAATATAACTTTTGTCATGTGCAAGTGGAAACATTTTGATCATTAGCCTCTTTTCTTCCTGCCATTGTGACTGAAAAAAAAAATGTGTGCTCCAGCTACAAGGTGACAGAGCTTCCATCGTCCTTGGTCCCAAAGATTGTATAGAGCAGAGCTTCAGGACAGCCCATGTTGTATACACCCTGTGAGCAAGAATACACATGAAGATTTTAAGATTGTTTATTACCATGGAATAACCCAGCTCATTATGACTCAGGTACTTGGTCAATTCTCTTTAATCCTCCGAGTCTCCATTGTATTATCTATAAAATAGTGTTAACAATATCTACCAGACAATCATGCAGGGACAGTTAAAAAAGACAACAGTCCTTTCTAGACCTAACATTCTTCAAAGAACATCCAGCTTAGCAATATAGCATGCTCTAAAAATAGAGTTTTCTTCATAGCCACAGTATTACATGTTTAAGGTCTTAAAGTCTTCTCTCTCTCTCTCTCTCTCTCTCTCTCTCTCTCTCTCTCTCTCTCTCTCTCCCTCCCTCCCTCTCTCTCTCTCTCTCTCTCACACACACACACACACACACACACACATCTGTCTATCCATCTATCCTTATTCTAGAGATTAAAGTGAATGACTTAGTGAACCATGATATTTTTACTATAGTCTAAATATTTGTGTCCCTCCAAAATTCATATGTAATGAGGGTGGAGTCCTCATGAATGGGATTAAGTGTTCTTATAAAAGAGATTCCCCCCACCCCATGGTATTTCCTAGCTCCTTCCACCATGTGAAGACACAGCAAGAGGTCAACAAACTGCAAGGTCCTCATTCAACCCTGTTGGCACCCAGATCTTAGACTTCCAGACTCCAGGACTGTGAGAAACAAGTTTCTGTTACTTAAAAGTCACCCAGTCTATGGTATCTTTTTTTAATAGTAGCTCTGGACTAAAACAATTTTCACAAAATTCAGCTGTTACATTTCGCTTACTATTAGCTAGCTTAAAAGAAGAGAGCAAACCTTGTTACAGACTTTTCCTGAGATGACATTATTTCTGAGATGAAGAAGAATCAATTATTTTCACTCTGTAAAAGGCTTTTGTTTCTTCATGGGCTTTGTTTCATTTTTGTTTTGCACATAGAAAGAATTAAGTAAGGAGCTTTTGAATTTGGATTAGACAGCTGGAAAAGCAAACATATTCTAACCAAAATCATCTTTGCTCCTCTTCTTACATCAATTTATTGAATCAAAAAGAAACTTCCTCTTACTGGAAACTCAATTCCCGACAGATGGAGAAAAGAGGATGGAAACCCGGAGAAAATATCACAACTCTATGACATGGCAACCTTGTGGTGAGAGTCTTCATCCAAAAGAGAGATGCATGCAGGGAAATTAGAATAAGATTTACAGGATAAATTTATATTGTGAAAAGCAATGATCAGTGAAAACTCATGCTGTGTAACTCTGTAAGGAATCTGGCAAGGAAAACATAATTTCTATCCTGCAGAAACAACAAAGGGCCACAGGCTAAGATTCTGGGGTGACAAGGAATCCCTAGATGGAAAGGGAATTCTGTTCTTGGTTATCAGGTAATATAGATCATGTTTTGCTTGGAGCAACAGCCGGAAAGGTGAAAGATTTTTGGAAAGTTGGCCAATAAACTCCTGTAGAAGTATCAATAAACTCTCTCAAGTAGTTACTCTCTTTCCTTTGGTTAAGTTTTGGCTCCATTGCTTATAAAAGAAAATCTCAAATAACAGTGATTTAAACATGTGTTTTTTTGCTCTGTAAAGCAAATCCAGATATAGGCATTCCTGGGCTGATGTGGTAGCTTCACAACGTCAGCAGGAACCCAGGCCTCTTCTGCTTTCACATCCTCAGTTCATAGTTCCCATTTTAAAGGTAACCGTATGGTCCAAAATTGCTGATGGAGCTCCTGCCATCACATCTACATTCTAGACGGCAGGATTAAAGAGCCATAAATGGGCAAAATGGGCTCAATATCTGAGTTAACTCTCTTTAAGAAATCTTCCCAGAAGACCCACCATCACTGCCTCACTGGCAGAAGTAGTTATTTGGCAATACCTAACCAAAAGGGAGGAAATATAGTCTGTTAGTATGGCATGTTGCCACTCCCAATAAAACTGGAATTAAATAAGAGGAGGAGGAATATTATAAGACAACTAACAGCTTCTCCCACATATTTTATCCACTTTTTTTGTCTATGAGATGAATATTGGGATCAGTTACATATTCAAAAATAACAAAGCATACTAAACTATCAGTTGAGAAAACAGTGTATTGCTCCTAAATTCTGAAATTTCTCATATAACTTAAATAAGTTATATTTAAGTAGTTGTTTGTTATAGACTGGTGTTTCCAAAAGTATGTTCTGTCAACAATAAGTTTCATGGGCAGTCAATAGATGTTATTAGTTGTCATAAATACAATCTGAAAAAAAAAAAAGAAACCAATTCCAGCAAGAAATAAAATTTAAACTGGATTTCCCCAAGACTTTAATATGCTAATGAGCTTTGTGACTCTCCAGAAACAATGACTCTTCCTCCCTGGGCATTCCCATTCCCTGGAATTACTGTTCCATGGAACACACTTTTTGAAATGTCCTGATAGATTATGAGGTGTTGGGTAGGAGCTCTCTATGTCCATCTTCTAACAACAGGATTGGAAATGATAAGATTATAAGTTTCTGAGGACTGGGACATGGTTTTCTATTTCTTTTTAACCTACATAGTGCTTATAATATTGAGTGTACACTGCAAGCAATCGCAGTATATTGTTAATTGCTGCTCAATTAATTGGATGATGATAACCATTTAATTGGGGAACCAAAAATGGAAGATTTGTGCCCTATGATCAAAGACAGATTGGATCCCCGTGTTTTAAAATGTAGGTTTTATTATTATTCAGGTATGTCATGGCTAAGATATCAGAAGAAAATTGCCATTGAAAAAATATTTTATTAGTCACAAATCCAAAGAGAAGGGGGGAAAACTTCACAAATAAAAAGAGAAGTTTATTTGTGACTACTTTTTGCCATTAGGGCCTCCTAAGGAAGCATCTGTGTCAGTTAAGAGGCAGATAGAATGGGAGGAATGAATGGGCCAGAGCCTTTATTGTGGTTTCAATAGGAATGAAAGAGCAAGGCAAGATAAGCAGATGTAGGATTGGCTACTTTGAATAATTTCTGGGGCCTGGGGGCCATTCCAGATTGTCGAGTACCTGGCTTTGAGGTGATTAGGGCAGGGGAATAGTGGCCCAGAGTGTGAGAACTCAAAGACGAGGTTGTGGGGATATAGATCCATTGGTTTGCATATGAAGAATGTGCTCACAGGTGAGTCTTTTGCCATCTCTAAGAACTGGCTATCCCTGGGAGTGGCAGTTTCTCTCTGTCAGTGAGGCCCCAGATGCCGGATCATAAGGAATACAGAAAACAAGAAAATATAGTTAATTTACCATGTAATGGAGTAGGAACTCCTGCTCCCTGTTCCCTTCTTCTCCTTTCCCATTTTAGGCTTATTTCCTCTGCACCTTTTAGTTGACAGATGTGATCTATCCTGGGAGTTTGGCTCCCAGGACTCCTCCTGTCAGAGATAGATTCTTTGACAGTAGTTGAAGAATGTAAAAAGCAGTTATTAAACAAAAATTATCACCCCTTTTCATCATATATCTGAATATAGGACATTCTAACATAGGCAAAATGCTCAGTTTGTCCAACCAGCCTCATCCTTCACAGAGTATAAGACATAAACTCCTTTGATTGTTTCATCATTAATAAAGGCTTTCTGGCTTGGCTCTTAGAGTCCTGTGGGAAGGGTAAGATCATTCTCTTTTGTAAAGTGGTAGAAGGTGATGTGAATTTTCAACTCTGGCATGTTCTTGGTAATGAGCTCAGGTGAGTTGAGGCTTGGGAAACGATTCCTTCCTTGCTATCATCACCCGCCTATGTTTCTCACTCCTTCTGGATCATTGTGGAACAGAAATTGACCTATCCCTGTCCTCCCCTTTGGACAAGGGTCATAAACACACAATTTTAGGGTCCTATTGGGAAGGGTCAATTAGTGAATCAGCTGGGTGGGGGCAATAAGGCATAGGGGGATTTGTGTTTAATTGAAGAGAACATCCCCTGCCTGTTTGATTCAGATTGATAATTTTAAAGCATTGTGTTCCTCAAATCAAGTTCCTGTGCTAAAATGGCCAAAGAGACTTTGAATTTGTGGCCTCCTAGTCAATGTATATTATTTTAATTTATTAACCTTCTGAAGATGGCATTATGCCCATGGTACTAATGGGAAAACAGATTCAGAAAGATGAAGGAAAAGGGGATTTTAGAGTCGGGCAGAACTGCCTTCCAATTCCTACTCTTGTCAAGTACCAAACATGTGACTCAAGGTGGGTAACATGACTTCTTGACTTCAGTTCCGTCTCCATAAAATGTCATGAGACCTCCTAATCCATAGGACTGACATAAGGAAAAGGACAAATGTAGGTAATTATGCCAAACTCATAAGGTTTTTGTAATGATTAGAAATACTACTTAAGCAAAGCATAATTTAGATCTCGAAACCTAGTAGGTCCTCAATAAATAGTACCCGAAATTACTAAAACAAGTTGTAAGTTATGTTTTTCATACCATATTCTCAATATAGCAAAACATCTGGCTATTGAGAATATACCATAGTGTACATATTTTAAAAGTTTATACTTAGGAACATCTGGAGAGTTTGACAACGTATAGGCTGAAATTCAGAGAGGTTAAATGAATTCTTTTAGGTTGTGTAGTGGTAAGGAGAGCTCTGAGAAGTATATGGCCTTGAAGATTTTGAGTAACCTTTTTCTCCAGTATTACAAGCATGGAAGTATCCTTACTTTTTTCTGCAGCAGCCAATAGCTGTAGATTAGATTGACCTCCACTTTAAATCACCCCTTTGTTCACACAAGTGTTAACAGATGCACACAGTAATAAGGACATGTCTTTTATTGAAGTGTCTGGAAACTCTTCAAACCTTGGAGTACAGGTGGTTGCAACACTGAAGGAATAAAAGAAACCAAAGCATGCCTGCCTTCTCCATTGACCAATTAGAGATTTTGCCTAACCGTTTTTTTTGATTCAGTGGACATTAGCAAGGAAACAGACACAGCAGGCTGCCTGGAACTTCTCTTGGTCTCACTTAAGGGAAGACATTTTGGGTTTATTGCTTGTCTTCAGCAAAGCCCAGCCTACTGCTCTGGAAGAGGGTCTATGGATGGAACTTTCAGATCTCTGTTTCTGAGCCTGTGGCTCTGACAAAGATCTTATCCAGAGGCCTTAAAAGAATATAGACAGAGGTAAGTGTATCAGTACAAAAACTTCCCCAGGCCAGCTCAGTCGCCCATGTACATGTGCATACTATTCTTCCCATTTTCCTTCTCCCAGTACCTCTGACCTGGTTCACTCACTTGAAAGAGTATTTGTGTAAATCTCAAACCCTGCACCTGTGGTGCTCCGAGGCTAGAACACAGCTGAGCTCACCTCTTCCCACAATAGTTTCTCACAGCACCAGTTCTACAGAATTTAATCATTCCTATCAGAAAAATTAAAGGTCCCAGTGATGTAGGAAGTTTAGTATAGGAAGCTTTAAGCCTATGTTCCTTTATGAGACACTGTCTCAGTGGGATTGTTGATGGCCACGCAATCAACAGACACAGCCCATGGAGGCTTTAAGGAGATCATCCCAGCATCTGCTTCAAAGCATTTGATCAACAAAGGGAAATTCATCTTAGGAAATTAGTCACCAATGTCTACTAAGCTTCTGCTACAAACTTCATCTGGTATCAGGTACATCAACATACATGTGACAGCAGTCTCTTCCCGCTGAGGACTGAGACTGTAAATGAGGCCAGATCAGCAGGTGAGAAGATGAAACAGGCAGGGCAACAGAGGTGAGGGTGGAATGCAAGGTGCATTCTCTGTCACTGCCCTTGCTTTTCTTTGGTCTTTGTCTCCTCGATGGTTTTGCAAATTAAAGCAATGCTAAGATCTATTTTTTGCTGTTTAAAAATTATTCTTGCTCTATTATTGAACAAACACAAAGAAATGAGTTCTCCAAAACCTTGAGCACTGAGCGCGCGCACTCACACACACACACACAATAGAAAAAGAAAAAAAGAAAACTTGGCAGAGATCAACCAATTATTTTGATCCATTAGACTACAGATACATTTTGTCTGAGTGAATAATCTTACAACTGTAGGCTACTCAAATAAAACATATAATTACCAAATCTACTCAGCGATTTTGCATAAAATTAGAAAATCCATTACTTCTACTGTAAAATGGATCCAAAAATACTTCTTTGCTTCATATTGAAAACTTGTGAGGATTCTTCAGAGCTTCTGTAGAAACATGGCCTAGTTTAAATGCAACCTATTTTCACCACACAACTCCTAATGATATTCTCAAATAACACTGCCCTGGTATAGACAACATTCTTCCTTCCGAGTTTTCCTTTGGTTTGCTTCCCTCCTCTGCATGGAATGATGACCACCCAAGGACCTTGAATCCTGCCACTGTGGCCCAGAAAAATGAGCTCAGAGCAATTTTGAGGTCTCTGTTATTTTTACAAATGGCATAGTTGATGTTGAGAGGAAAGCCAAATTATTTCATTTTTTAAAAAAAGTAAACCTTCATTCCCTTCAAATCATGGAAAAGTTGTTTTTTAATAGAGGGTTATTTATTTGGCAGTATCTGTTATATCTTAGTGTATTTACTTTTAAATTGAGTGTAAGTGGCTTATATAGGCCAATTCCCCCTACCTGGAAAGATTGGGCTCTCTTTAGGTCATAAGGTAGTTCTAGAACTCAATCTTAACTTCACTCTTTCTGAAACAATAGCAGACACAATCAATTTGAATTGTTTTTGGAGAGTTGGGTACATATTATGTAATAAAAGCAGATGCAAGAAATAAGTCTATAAGCACTACCTTATGGCTTGCATGTGCTGGATTTGTTAAGGGTGGAGAGTTGGTTTCTTTGAAAGCAAAGGATCTGACAATTTGGAGTGCTCTTTTTCAATTATTTATGATAATTGCAATTGCACCGCAAAAGAATCTCAAATATTCTGTGCCTACCTATTTTGCAGTTCTCAAAATAGCATTAGGGTATGTGTGAATATATATGCATGCATCTAGACAATATTAGCACAGAGGCGTTTTGGAAATGTGAGGTAGCAAGTAATAGGAGTGGTGCCCCAGGAGGTGAGCAGTACTGAGAATAAATTCCATGGGGACATCAGACTTGTCCATAGAGTCAAGGCTCTAGGAAAATGAGATTTGTACGTGAGGAGATGATGAAAGCTAATGGGCTCTCTCTGTTCCTGGCTGGTCTCAAGCTTCCTACATAGTTTTGCCCTTTATTTTTAAGTGATTCTTGGTCAGATCACAGAGTGAGCAGTGAAAAGAATAAACAGAATATACTGGCTTTGTTGGGGGAAATATCTGGGTCCAGTAATGGATAAAGCTTTAAAAAATAGCACAGTGTGATGATAGTACACTTTTTATCCATGTGGACATATTAAGGACCAGTTGATTATGTTTTTGAAAATTTAACTAAACAGGATAAATTCAAATAGAATAGGATTAGCCACAATCCTTTGATCACCTATGGTATACCACTATGTTATTTGTTTTAATTTAAATGATAGCTTTTTAAAAAATTAGGATGAATTTATTGGAAAATATTTTCAGAAACAACAACAACAAAGTCACCTATAATTCACCATCCAAGTACAACCACTATTAATGTTTTGGTATTTTTCCTTCTGTGTTTTTTTTTTTTTTTTTTTGTATATACAAACTTGAGATTTTACTCTATATACTGTTTGTTTTTTATCTTCTTGTTTCCAGTCAGTATCAAATCAAGAGCATTCTTCTCCCATAGTTGTTATGTTATATTAATATAAGTTAAATCTGTGAAGCATTTGATATATTTTTTTTATGAAACAACCCCTGTGACAGGAAATGAAACTTTGATTTCCATATACATTCATTGTTCAAGGATTCTCAAGATATTTCAATGGGCTATTTCCAACTTTCCTGAAATGGCCTTTGTGAGGCAAGATATTGGCCAAGGAAAAGGCTGTAGAACAACAACTCCTATTCTGATTTTGGTCACTCTAGGTAAAAACCTCAAGTTAGGATTGGAGAGTCTTTAGCCTTGTGACTCTAAGACAAGGAGTTTTGGGTAGCTGGCTTAGGAAATGATGCAGGCTCAGAGGCAGTGTGGCTCAGCGGATTACATGCTACTGCTACCTATTCTCACTTTGCTCCAAGGCACTTGAGATCCATTCTTCTCAATTGTGAGATGAAGGGTAGGAACAGTTAAGAAGTCAAGTGCTCAACTACAGCGAGAGGTAATCAATATTTACTGCCACTATCATCACTGTTGTAAGAGCCTCAAGGTGTCTTCCATTACAAACATCTATTTTTGAGTTTACATTGAAACTAATGTCTTCATTAATCTCACTTAAGAATAATAATTCAAAAGTCTTAATCAAAATAACAGCAAAGAGAGAACAGAAAAAATGGCATGGATGATAGAGGCTCTATTCATTCGTCTTGTGACCAAACCAAAGTTATGACAGAAACATGGAGCAAACAACAAGGAAAGTCATCTGAGATCTAGATGAACAGGAGCACAACAACTAGGGAGAGAAATAATGAATCAACCAGAAATGGTAGAAGGTAGGAGGGGGAGAAGAAGCGAGGCTTCCGGGTCCCAAGCTGCTGAGTGGGATGGAGGCTGCAGCAGCGACAGCTGCAGATGCCTCTTAAAGGGGCCATATCTATTAGTGGACTTTTATGGTGATGGTCCTGCTCGCTCTGAGCATCAGGGCTGAGTTGGCTGCCCGAGGGGAACCAGGGATTTACAGGGGGGGACACCTAGTTGTTGAAGCAAGGACCAGAGGCAAGGCTTTCTTCCAGACAAAAATTCAGCAGTATCCATTGTTCTTCTGTTGAGCCCTCCCTCTTCCAGTGTATGAATGAAGCACTGCCATAGCTGATACTTCATCAAACTGGTTCACACAGGTCGCTCCGCCCAGAGGATTCCCTGAAACCCCACCTCCCTCAACTTGTGGCACCACCTAAGCCATATCCAGGCGTGTCCTCCCTGAGTCAGGTGCCCTTTGCTTAGCAGCGCCAAGACTCACACTGGTGGCAGCTGGTCGCTGTGTCTAGCATGGCCTCTTGAAGCAACTATAAGCACAGCATCTGTGGATTGCTTGCTACATCTTAACAAGTGGCCCTGGAGGGACACAGGCTAGGGCTAAACTTGATCTGCAGGATGGTGCCACTGTATACCTACTACACAAAGCTACACTAATAAGACTAGGAGACTTAGGAGTTTTGCTTAGTACATAAAAACAGACATGGAAAGGCAGCCAAAATGAGAAGACAAAGAAGCAGAACCATATGAGAGAACAGAACAGAGATCCAACAAAAATGGAGTTAGGCAATCTAACATATGCATAATTTAAAACACCGTTTATAAAGATGCTCAATAAACTCTTAGTAAGGGTGTATACATTCAGCGAGAACTTCAACAGAGAGATAAAAAACATAAAAATGGAAATGGAAATTATAAAAAGAAACCAGTCAGAAATGAAGAACATGTTATCTGAGATGAAGAATATATTACAGGGAATAAACAGAGTGGATAAAGAAGAGACTTGAACCACCAATACGGAGGATGGTGAAGCCAAGGATACTCAATCAGAATGGCAAGAAAAAAGAAGTCAAGACTATAATAATAATTTAAGGAGCCTACGGGACACTATTAAATGTAAAAATATCCATGTCATAGGAGTACCAGAAGGAAAATAAGATGTTGAAGAGCTATTTGAAGAAATAATGATGGAAAACTTCCTTCACCTGGTGAAGGAAATAGACATAAAATCCCAGGAAGCTCAGAGAGTCTCAAAAACCAGGGGTCCAAAGAGACCTGCACTAAGACACATCATAATTAAAATACCAAAGGTTAAATACAAAGAGAGAATCTTAAAAGCAGCAAGAGAAAAGCAGATAGTTACCTACAAGGGAACATCCATAAGACTGGCCACTATTTCTCAAAAGAAACGTTACAGGACAGAAAGAAGGGTTTGGCACAAAATATTCAATGTGATGAAAACCCAGAATCTACAATCAAGAATACTTTATCCAGTAAATCTATCATTTAGAGTCAAAAGATAAGGATTAAGAAGTACAAATGGATAGTTGCATAATAGACATGGAGTGTAACATGGGGAAGATAGTTAATAATGTTGTAATAAATATGTAGTGGAGTAGAAAGATACTAAATTTAGTGCAGTGATGCTTTGCAAGTTATATGGATCTCTGATCACTATGCTGTACAACTGAAACTGGTATATGATTCTATGCCAACTATAATTGAAAAAAAAATCTCATTGGATTGTAAAATGTAAATACTAGCAACTAATTGTCTATTATATTTCAACAAAGCTGGAAAAAATAATAGTAAAGAAAATCTAGCAACCCATTAAGAGAATAATAGGCCATACTGAATGGCTTCCTTTTCCAGGGAGGCAAAGTTGGCTCACTAATAGAAAATTGATTAATAATATGCAACATATTAAGAGAAAGGAGGAAAATAACTTAGTCATTCCACAGATTCTTAGTAGGCATTTTTAAAATACATTATTCATTTTTAAAATCTTATATAATAAAGAACTTCAAAAATTCAAAAGCGAACAGGATAGTCTAATGAACCCCCATATCCCCATTACACTGCTTAGCCTATGGCTCCTTTTTTTCAAGCTTTATTGAGGTATAATTGACTAACAAAAATTGTTTATATTTAAGGTGTAGCAACTATGGCCACTCTTGTTACATCTGTGCCCCCGTCCACATGCCTCTCTCTTACATTATTTTGAACCAAATCTAGACATCATATTATTTCATCAGTTGATATTTTAGTACATATCTCTTAAAGGTGAAGATTGAAAAAAAAAAACCTTAATGACATTATCATACCAAAAGATTAATAAAACTTTCTTAATTTCACCAAATGTCCAGTAAATATGCAAATTTATCATTGTCTCATGAATATTATAATTCTTTGAATCAGGATCCAAATAAATCTCAGATATTAGTTGCTATCTTTCAAGTCTTTTTAACCTAGAGGTATCTCCCTGAACCTTTCTCTTCCTCTCAACCCTTGAAATTTATTTGTTGAAAAACCTGAGTTGTGTGTCCTGTAGAGTTCCCTGAAGTCTGGATTTTGCTGATTGCTTCCCTCTGGTATCGTGTAGACAGCTCCTCTGTCTTCTATATTTCCATAAGTTGGTAGTTGGATTGAGAAGCTAGATTAGATCCGGCTTTGACATTTTTTGGACAAGATTACTTCATAGGTGTGTGTTTTTCTATCAGGAGGTACATAATGCCAGGTTGAGTCTTTGAGATGTTAGCAGCTGCTTTTCCTTAATGCTTAGCTAGCTACTTAGATACTTCCTTAACATAAGAATATAAGAATATTAAATATAAATATAAGAATATATTTAATCCAAAAGACAGTCTCAGGCTTAAAAATGCAGAAATATTTGAAGCATTTACATTAAAGAAAGTAGTAAAACAGGAATATGTACTTTCACAAATATCATGTAACACTGTTTTGGAGGTCAGTTAAAAAATTATAGGAGAAATGAGATATATAAAAATTAATAAGAAGGTAAACTAATCATCTTTTGCAGCTTGCATGATAGTTATTTTTTCCCAGCAGATTTTTTGGGGGGGTTTTCCAGGGTACTCTAAATAGTAAAATACTTCAGTAAAGTGACTGGATTTGAAATCTATATAGTATTGTCAATAACTTTCCTACAGACAAATGAAAACTAGTTAGTCTAAGACATAATGAAACAAATCTTCAATATACAATAGCAACTAGCATAAAAAAGCCCACCTAGAAGTAAACTTAGTCTCAATTATAAGAAATATAACTCTCAATGAAATTTTTTTCTACTTGATTAGCAAAGATTAAACAAGTGATAAATATTACGTGTGAGGGAGACAGGCATATTCATACATTGTTGACACAAGTGTGAACTGGCATGGCATTTGTGCAGAACAACTGGGCAATTTCCACCTGTCTTAAAAATGCACATGCCCTTTGACCCAGGAATCCCATTATTAGGAATATATCCTATAGACATAATTCTATTTTTATGAGGTCTGCTTAGGTTCACATAGGATTCTGGGCAAGGTTGCTGTTTTGGTGGATGGTTGCAAAGAGTCCCTGTGCCCAGATTGCTGCCCAAACCCTGCAGTCATCTGCTTACTCAAGGAGAGGCAGAGTTAGGTTCTGTTTACCTAAAACCAGACATTTGTTCAATGCTTTTATTAGGAGACATGAGCTGGGAATAAGAGAAGTAAGAGATGTTCTTGTATTTCAGGACATGACAGTCCAGTGGGAGAGGCAGACAAATGAGCAGGCAAATGTAACACGGATGATTCTTGCTGTGCTAGAAGGAAAAGTAGGGCACAGTATAAAAACTTTGAGAAGTTCAGGAAGGAGATTGTCCCAGGAACCATACCTGATGGTTTATAGGGGAGACTACCTTTTCAGGACAGTGGGAAAGCTTTTTTGGGAAGAGCTGTTTAACATCAGAATAAGAGTACTGAATGTCTGAATCAAGATAAGGCCCAGATTTTCATAAGTAGAAAGCTCCTTATATGCCCAATATCCATGCCTCTGATTTCTCCCCAAGTTTCTTTTCTCATCATCCAAAACGGTCCCTTAACTTCTTCACAAGACGATATGTCCCCGATGGACTGAATATGAACCTACAATCAGGTAGCAATGTCTTCACTAGCTCAAGATGGAACTTCCCCGCTGAAGTCCTTGGTAGTTCAGGAGGGACTTGGTTCTTACTCTGATGTCAGTGGATGCTGCAGGTACTCTGGAACCTCTGATATGGTATGTATATATCATGACTGTGACAGACTGGAGTCCAGGTTTCTATTAGATTCTCAAAGTGGCCTGGTTTAAAAAGCAGTGCTCCCAGATGGTAATTTAGTTTAATCCCTGGAGGCCTCAGTCCACAGTTCTAAGGCAAGATTTTTCAAAGAAATTATACAGTTGGCTGATTGGTTCTTGAAAAGGTGGTCAACTTCACCAATCATCAGAGCTATGCAAATAAAAACCTTAATGAGATATTACCTCACACCTGTTAGAATGGCTATTATATAAAACAAAACAAAACATAAGATAGGTGTTGGTGAGGATATGGAGAAAAGGAAACCCTTGTACACTGTTAGTGGAAATGCAAAATGGTGCAGCATCTTGGAAACAAGATGGAGGTTCTTCGAAACATTCAAAATAGAACTACTATATGATTGAACAATCCTACTTATTGGTATATACTTGAAGGAAATGAAAACAGGCTTTTAAAGAGATATCTGCACTCCCATGTTTATTGCAGCATTATTTACTAATAGCCAAGATATGCAAACAACCTAAGTGTCCATCAGTGGATGAATAGATCAAGAGGATGTATATAAATACTATTTTGCCATGAGAAAAAAGGGCATCCTGCCATTTGTAACAACGTGAATGAACCTCGAGGGCATTATGCTGAGATAAATCAGACAGAGAAAGACAAATACTGCATCATATCACATATATGTAAAATCTAAAAGAGTAGAACTTATAGAAACTGACTGGAATGGTCATCCTCAAGTGCTGGGGGTGAAGCAAAAGGGGAGACATTGGTCAAAGAATACAAATTTCAAGTTATAAGATGAATAAGTTATGGAGATCTAATATATGGCATTGTGAATATAGCTATCAATATTGTATTATATACTTGAAAGTTGCCAAGAGAGTAGATTTTAAATGTTCTTGCCACAAAATTAAATTAAAATTATGTGATTTGATGGAGGTGTTAACTAAGCTATGGTGGTAATCATATTGCATAAATGTATAAAGTCAATAGGTTGTACACCTTAAACTCACACAATGTTATATATCAATTAGATCTCAATAAAGCTGGGGAAATAATCAAAAAGACTACAAGCCTGCAAAGAAATTGTAGAGTGTGTGCTAGAAGTATTGTGTCTGAGGACAAAACAGCTGCATAAAGTAAGCTTATAGTTTGGAACATGTGGTTAGAAAGGGTAACTGTTGAGACCCTGAGAACCCTTAGAAGGCAACTGGCTCCAGGAAGGTAACAGATGTCAACAGGGAAACTCCATCATCTCCTAGGAAAGAGAGGGAAATGGCCCACAACCCTCTCTGGAAATTACTTCTTTGCACTTTCCATCTTCCAGCTCAGTCTCCCATTATATCCCAGTTGGAAGAGATCTAAATCAATTCATAGGCAATTCTAATGATCTTTATTTCTTTTTTTCCTTTGGACCTTATTTTCATCCTTTGCTTTGAAGCAGAGTCTAGAGAAGGATGACAGTGTAGCTATAGGTTATTTAAAAATGCTTGGAGTTTAAGAAAAAAGATTTCACTTGTTATTCAAAAAATGCAAATTAAAATAACCTTTTGAGTTTACCATTTTAAAACTACTACATCAGCAAAAATTAATTTAATTCCTGACAAGGTTGCAGTTAAAAAAATAAAATCAAATAAATAAATAAATAAATAGATAAATAAATAAATAAATAAAAGCTCACTCTAGGCGCTGTTGTAAGTTCTTAAAACTTTTTCAGAAAGCAATTTGTAATTCATTGAAACCTGAGAGTGATTATACCAGTGGATATGGAATTCAATGGAAAAAACAACTGGTCTTCACCATGCTGTGCCTAAATGTCCTGCAATAAAGTATGGCAGACTAAATCTTAGTACATACTTTGGATGGAATAGTATCAAACATGAGAGTTATAATTGTGCAGACTATATCACAAATAGAAGTGGCTTTAAATAATATTAGTGAAAACATTAGATGTCCAGTTGAGACCTGCTAAAATAGGTATTAATATGGTCAGGACTGGAAAATATACAAACAAATGAAAATCATGAGGTTGACAAAGTCACATTGTGGCTTATATATGATGTTAAATTGTTTTATACTGAAATATTGAAAGAACATATTTTAGGAAATACAGCCATGGTGTCTTTTGGAGAAGTTAGAGGGACTGACCAATCTACCAAAAGGATATCTCCAGGTTAAGATCACAGTAGTGAGAACCGAGAATAATTCTGGACACTGACAAGCACACTCCTTCAAAGCAGAGAGAATGTGCACTATGGTCTTCTTTTCACTGAAATTCCCTAGTCAGAATGGTTATTAGACAGAAGACAGAGGAGAAAACAGCATTTCTTCAAAGCTGAAGAGAACTTTTTGGAGGAGAAAACCAAAGATCTAGGGATTTCTTGACATGATTGGTGGCTTTGCGCCAGGAGACAAGCCTGGCTTTGTGGTTGTAAATATGCAGGCTGTTGACAGACGGTTTCCCACCTTGGGACTTAGGCTTGTAGTTCAAGACTCATGGAGGCCTGCCTGAGCCACAGGGCTTGGCCTCTGAGCTGAGCACAGCCTTCGAGAAGAAGCTTGGCCAAGCCTTATGGGAAAGGAAATGCTTGGGTTTCACTTGAAAAAGGGTGTGTGGGGAGGGGGCTAGAGCTGGGAGTGGGAAGGAAAGAATGGTCCCTTTCAATGTGCACAAATGCAGTTTGGCTTAAAGTCAGCATGGTTTAAAAAAAAATCCAAGTGGTCAAATAACATTTAAAAACCTGCACACATTCAATGTTATATTTTAAATACTGCACAAGGGTAGACAATAAATGTGATGGTTTTTCCATCCTGCGAATGTGGAGAGCCTGCCACCTCCCAAAACCTTAGCAGGCATGCATAGGTAAATGTGCACACATGTCTATTTAGGATGTATATAAGCGCCTACATACAAACATAGGTACACAAGCACATGTTGCCAATGGCACACATTTCCACCCTTTCCTCAGAAAGATATCAGCTTAGAGTCGACCTAAGTTTGGCATGGGCTGAAGGCTGTACTTGGAACAGCTGCTTGGACTGATTCTGAGCAGGTGACAGGCTTGCAGCTTCCAAGGAAACAAATTACCTTCTTTATCCTCTTGGTAAATAAAGACAGCCATTGTTAATTTAGAAACCATGCTGAGTTTGGGGTCCAGCCATGTCATGGTCCTTAAGGTTTTGTGACAGAATTGTTCTGCTCATGGCTTCCAATTTCAAATGTCCATTTCATGATGGATAAAATGGCATGGAGAATTGGAGTTATGGGCTTTCCAAGGCTTGGTGAAGAGCTTGCTGCTGGGTGTTCCCAACCTCATGTTCACTCCTTTGCCCTGTGAGCTTATTTGGGTATTTGTCACACCAGTCTATACCTAGAGAAGCAGGGTGGGCCAGGACAGGAAAGGCCGTGGGGCACCTATCTCCAAAGCTGGGGGCACCTCTGGGAAAGTCAGCTTAGCCTGGATCAGTGGGAGGTCTCCATAAACCTGGCACTCACATTTACCTCATCAAACTTCTGCTTAGTTAAATACTGAGCAGTTCTAGGGCAGGAAGTTATGTAGGCTGATGGGCTGCACAGCCTGGTGTGGCCCTGAGGGTCAGGCTGAAGTGGGCAGAGATGGTGCAAGCACAGAGCTCATGGGCCTCCACCTTTACCCAGCCGAGCCACTGGGACAAGTAAGAAGAGGAGAAGGCTGAGTGCCATGTGACCCCTGAAGGGCTACAGGTGGGATTAGCCATCTCCAAGCCTATGGGAGTTGCGGTAGGTGCCCATGGCTGCTGCAGAGCTGACCCGGTAGAATCAGATCAGGAGCTGAGGGAGCAGGCCGAGGCTGTAGTATTTACTTGATCCCTAAATACTGTCCCAAAGAGAGTGAGATGTTCTAAGAGAGAAGAAGAAGTTGTAGTGACCTTCCTGCATTTTGGAAGATCATGGGGGCCTCTTGCTTTCAACTGCATCTTTTTCTAAAAAGTATGTCCTGGGCTGGGCTTCTTCCTTCTAAGACTCTTTTCTCTCTTTTGGTTTTGTGTATGCTAAATGGGGCATGCTGTGCCAGGCTATTTCTCAGAAGGGTGGCCCTGGAAGGGCTCTTAGGGATTGAAAATTTATGTAGGAATTGTCCAACCTTCTCATTTTACCAATGAGGAAACTGAAGCTCAAAGAAGTTGTGAGACTCGCCTGAGGTGACACAGGGACCTGAGAAATGGGCCAGGGAGCCAGGTGTCCTCAAGTGGTGCACTAATCTTTTTACTGCTTCTCATTGTTGGTCCTGGGAATCAGCACTGTCCTGAAGGTGAAGGAGTTTGGTGAACTGCTTGGCAATGCATAAATATTAAATAATGCATGCAAATGCTCATTACTGTAAGTAAGGGTAAAAGGAAAAGGAGAAGGCCAGGTCAGCACACTGCATGCCTACATGCTGGCTCTCTCCACAACTGTTCTCTGCCCCACCCTCCACTCCAGTCCAGGTGGACCCAGAAAGTAGCCCATGAATGTGACTAGAAAGACCTTCAAGGTTACAATTTACCATTTTAATCATTTTTAAAAGTACAGTTCAGTGTCATTATTACATTCACATTGCTGGGCAACTGTTATCATATCCACATCCAGAACTTTTTTCATCTTACAAAACTGAAACCATTTAAACACTAAATTCCCATCTATGAATTTCACTGTTTTAGAAACTTCATATGCGTGGAATCATCCAGTATTTGTCCTTTTGTGACTGGTTTATTTCATTGAGCATAATGTCAAAATTCATCCATGTTTTAGCATAACCACCTTTGATCTTAAACTCCACATATTTTGAAGGCTCTTTTCTTCCCAGCCAGTTTTAAACAATTTAGCAGCATGCTGGCTTGCTGGAAAGGGATCGCTTTGTGCTGGTGCCCTCTAGTGTTACATGGCACTACACTGTGTTTCTGGAGCATTTTGCTCCTGCATTTGAGTTAGTTAGCAATAGATCTCTCAGTGGGTCTCTTATTTTACTGTATTCACACAGGAAGGAGACCTGGGACTCAAGTTAAGTGAAAGGAAATTCTACAGAAGGTAGAGATTTTCATATTCTCTTGTAAGATTTAGAAAGCTAGTATGGTTTAAATGTATTTTCTGAGTTTTCATAAGTTAGCATTAAGTATGCTAGAGAAAATAGTTTTATATGGTCACTTACGCCAGGCTTTAACAATGCCTACATGCTAGAATTTCCTACAGACTGCCATGTCACTATTGCAGCCCTGTACAGTGAAGGTGAAACTGGGCCCCTACCACTGAAATCAGACCCTAACAGTTTTTTTCTCTCTAGTTTCTTTTTAGTGTTTTTCAGATAATACCAGGCCTCCTCTCAGTGTTCTGAAGACCACCAGACTCAAACTGGTCCCAGATGCTTGAGTGGGCAGTTAGCAGCCAAATGACCTTAAACTGACTCTGAGAGCATAACAAAACCAAGGTTCACGAAATTCAAGTAACATAGGTGCTGTTGTTTGCCATCTTGAACTCTTTAAAAATTGAGAAGTCCATCAACAAGGAAGATCCAGTGCCTATGGTGTGCATGTGAGATGCTGGCAGGTACCTTCTAGTTGAGTGTCCAGTCCTGGCCATCTAAAAGATTCCTTTTCTCTTTTTCACACAAGACACCCCTAGAGATTCCCAGAAATAACTGAGTGTAATGTTGGCAGATGAATGGACCTGAGTTGGGAGTGGAGTGGAGAAAGAGTCATGGTTCTAAATTAGCAGTGAGTAAGGCAGAAAGCCAGAGAAATGTGATGACTGTGACCATTTTCCCCTCTGTACTCACAGACTGGTGATCCTAGGGGTGTCCAAAGAGAAGGTGCAGCTTTTCTCTTTCTAGAGTTTATAATCTTGAGAAAGAATACATTTCATTTTTAAGACTCCTCATTCCCAAAGAAGAATGATAATAGAGCTGGTGCAAATGGTGTCTCTGGTTTCCCACAAGAATATGAGATACCTCTAGTCACAGACCTGCTAATCTGTGACACCAGGCAGGTGCTACTGGAATGTGACTTTTCCAGCACTAATAAGACAATGAAGGTTGAGACAACAAAAATCTCTTATTGCTTAATCCCTTTTGACAAACTCGCCTGAGAGCTGGCACAGCCAGACAAGGAAAACACTGCTTATCAAATCCATAGCCTATTTGGCCACTCACCAGTTGCTTGCTGGTACACGCATCCTCTGGTGGGCGGAAACCAGAGAGAATATTCTCATTAGTCATAACGCCAAACTCTCAAAACACAGAGCAAGATGACAGAGACAAAATAAAGCAATGACTTTCTCTGGGATTGTAACCATGCAAATCTTCAGTTTTTTAAAATGACTTTTTCTCTTCTCTTTCACCTTGATTCAAACTGGCCTTGTGCTCACTTGCTTCATTTCTTCCTTTATCCTTCTGCATACTGCATGACCACTCCCTTAATTGTTTAGCCCTTCAATCAGCATCAAACAGTCTTAGGAACAGAGACTCAGGTCTGTTGACCACAGAAACAGAATTTAGGTTAAACTAAAAATAATATCTTCCTGCTCCACATCCACAAAGACTGGACCACCAACCTGCATCCCCTTGAAAACAGATAGAACTACTCCATGACTGACATCAGGACATGATGTAATGATCAACTGTTTCCTGCCCTAGCCCCAACCAATCAGTAGAGCCCATAACTCCAACTTCCTTAGCTACCATTGTTACCAGAGGGTGGAGCTCCTCTCCCAGCTCATTGTTCAGGTTCTTGATGTTTCAAACAAAGAAATGAGCAGGACACGAAAATACAGCATAAAATAAAAAAGCTTTATTAGAAGGGAAAGTACACTTTCAGACTTACAAGCAGGCCTGAGCAAGAAAAGCGTAACTCTAAAGGCTTGGTAACAAAGCCTTTGGGGTTTTTATCCCTATTTGCTGTAGCTGGTTACTTTTCTTAGGTGAATGGGCTTCCTTGATTGATAACTAAGATTGACAGGACTCAGTGGCTCATCATTTATTTTCTGCGCATGTTTGTTTCCAGAATTCATTCCGTTATAATGATATTAATGAACTTCCGGCATATGCATCATATTATAATGATGATATAATGAGGCTCAAGTGAATGGAAGGTCGTTGGAGTCTTCATTATACAAGCGCAAGTGACTGGCTTAAACTGATATTTAATTCTCTTCTCACTTGTTTTTTTCTATTAGTTACTTTTAGTCTAAAAAGCCTCTGGCTTGCTTAATTGTGGGTGGATTAGGGCAGACCCCTTCTAGGATAGGGTGACTCCAGTGTCTTTGCAGGCAGAACTAAAACCCCCTAACTAATTTCCCTGCCTAACTCTTTTCTAAGAGCCATGAACCTCCTTATTATTGGTATGAATGTTGAGGGATGGGAAGTCTCTTCTTCTGTATCTGCTTCCTGCTGAGATGGGTCATAGTCCCTGCCAACTGGGGTTTCATGGAGCTCTTTCCCTTTCTGTCTTAGTAAGGGTGGGTCTTGGGTTTCCTGCTGAAGTGCCACCTCAGTCCATGGACAAGGAAAAGAAGATACAAACTTGTTATTTAAATTATATATCTATTAATTTTTATTATTGACTCGCCTATTAAGTAAGTAAAGGGAAACGGGCTTGGTTAGTATATTTCTTAAAGAGTGAAAAAAAAAAAGACCTTTGGTCTAAAGTCCCCTTTCCTCTCAGACACTAAAGGCCCTGTTTGATCTAACTCTATTTCCACTAATATGGGCAACGACCCTTATCAATAGCCAGAGGATCTGAGTCATCAGTTTCAGGGCAATTATCGGGTTGTGAGGGAGAGGGCCTTTTTTCTCAAAGAAAGGAGGATGAAAACAATTACGTTTACTAAAAAGATTAAGAATGCTGCAAGAGATGTCTCATTTCATTTCCTGCTAAAAGATTAAGAATTTTACAAGTGATGTTCCATATCACCATGACTATTGAGTTTCGCCTATATAATCTATTCCCTAGAGACCATTGAGGAGCCAGGTCTTTGAGTGCTAGCTCACTTGTGTCTCTGAGTTTGATGCCATTTCCTTAAACGAACCTCTACTTTCTTTGCTGCACACTTGTATCTGTGTCCACTTTGACTACAGCTATCTTGGGAGCCATGGGCTAAAGACGGTAGAGATGCTCTCAGCCTGGCTTCCTGGATGACTGCATGGGACAGAACCCCCTGCCAAACTGGAACATTCACTTTGGACTGTTATGTGAGAGACAGGAAAATCCTTTACCCTTTAAGCTCATGAGTTTTGTTGCTCTCTGTTACAACAATTTATTTTGATCTAATATTTCTATTTTATGAACGTTTGGAGAAGATACCAAGATCGCAGAGCTAGGACCCAAATACTGTTTCATCTAATTTCAATACATTGTCTCAGACCAATAAAGACTGAGAAAGAGATTGAAGCTTGGGTATACATAGGACCCCAATTCAGAGCCAACCTGGCAGTTCCGTGAGCACAGTCAGCAGCAAATTCTGCCATTTGGTGGAGATAATTGAAGAGTGTGTAGTTTTTACAACTCATATTCCAGAGAAACTTTGCATAAAAGGTGGAGGTCTTCCTATAAGCAAGAAGGCAATATGTTAACTGGTGCCCACATTACATATGGAGGGCACACCCTCTAAAGGTCATAGACTTTGAACTCTTTCATCTTCCAAATAAGCTATGCTTAGTTCTTCAGAATTTCTGGGCAACTTAGTTCCCAAAAATCTCTTTTCAAGATATCGAAATTGTTATGGGGTCTCAATCAGAAATGAGATCTTTGTTTTTGGTTTCTATGACAACCAATTAGAGAGGCTAAGAGCTGCAGAAATGCTTTTTGCTTTAGCATGAGGCCATCAACCCAAAGATATGGGCCTGGGGTGGATGGCAGAGAGGCTGTAATATGGACCCTGGCCAAAGAAATCATGATCATCAGTGCAAGGGCAGGTGAGCACAGAGGTTGACCTGATGTCTGGCCTAAGTTATGTCCCCTTTAGAACCAAGGCAAGCAAAGGGCACTAGTTGTTGGAACCTGCACCTGAAGTATGAGAAGCTGTCAGATCTCTTGGATTGATTCCTAGCTTCAGGTCACTGCATGATTTAGGTGTCCAGACTGGTATGCCTTTCAGAATAAAAGGGGACAATATTAATGATTACTCTGGAACAACTGGATAAAATAATATTGCCTTGGGAAAACTAGGATGAATGGTCAGTGTATCCCACAATGCCCAGCTCCTCAAAGTGTCTCGAGAGCCTCTATCCTGACACATTGCTTTAAATATGTGAGCATCTCTAAGGATCCCTCACAAAGATCTTTTCCTTATAATCAGCACTGTCTTATCTGTGTGTTTGCTTTGAATCAGGTTGCAATATTATGGATTAATAAAAATAACATACAACATCTTATTACTTTAATACGTGTCCCAAGGAAACAAATGCTCATTTCAAGTTTATCCTTTCTTCTTGTGGTTCTTCAGGGAGAGCTGCTCAGAGCTACCCAGAGTGATAGGATGTAAGATAGAGTATAAAATCTCAAGAGGTAGATGCTCCCAAATCCTAAGGAACTTTCTGACTTATTCATGGGCTAAAACTTGTAGACGTAAGTCTACAGTGTGTTACTTTTGATTTTCAGCAGAGCATTTAGTGTGTCTTAAAAATCTACATTCCGAAAATGTTTCCCAAAGCTAGAAATGGTGATTGCAGGGTCAGTTGCTGCTCTTTGATTGGTTGTGTCACCCATTCCTGCTTCCTTCTGCTTATCCTGCCAATGGAGGTGTGAAGTTGCAATGATACCTTAAGATAGGTGACTGACTCTGGTCCTCTTCATCTTGAAAACAAATTTATTGATCACATCCCTGCCTTGCCTGTTTTATTCCTAAAATATGGAAAATCTCATTGCTCTTGGTGTTCCTGATTAAGGCGGCTTTATCTTTAGGAACTCTTCTACCTGCCACCTTTGATCACTGGGCAGGCTCTAACTGTGCTTTTTGGTCACTCCTTCTCAACTTTCTTTCTGCATGTCTCCTACTGGTGTACACCTTGAGCTCCTGTTAGAAGTTCTGGTGTCATGGAGCAGGGAGCCCAACTAGAAAATGGGTACCTCACTTTGCCTTGAAAGAATTCTCTTACAACGTTGACTTTCTAATAATATAGGCTCTTTTGTGTGCATGCTGAAGGCTGTCAGTTTGCAGTTAGAGTTCAATAAATCCTATGTCCTTGTGTTGCCCCTGGGGTATTGCCATCCACCTCATAAAACTTCTACTTAATTAAGTATGGCATATACAATTGGAAGCCTCTGCTTCTGGCCAAAGTACCAGACCTGAGCACGTAAATGTGCTCTTGCTATGTCTGTGTCATGAGGCTGGTGGACCCCTCATACGACTGCAGAAAGAGTATGTCTTTTTTGCCCAGCTGAACGGCTCTCTCCTAGGGTCATGGAAGACATGCCTAATTGTTAGAGCCCCCTCCTCAGTCAAAACTTGGCTCTTAGAAGCCTCTGAGAGGCTTGTTTTTAGAAAATTGTGTTTCATAAATGTTGAAATAATTAAAAATAAATACCAAAACCATTTCTAATAGGAAGAATTTCCAGGTCAATGGTTATTAGTAATACTATTTAATATGTTCTTTGTTTTAGGAGAACTTTGAGCAAAAGAGAATCTGACATTTATATCCTAGTCATCTGAATTAAAAAGAACAGCTTCTATCTTTTGTAGTGATAGCACTAAATGATAACAACAAATGTCAGCTGCCTCCAACTGAAAATTTTTGAGCACCAGTCAAAAGGAGATAGTATATAATTAAAATTCATTAAAAAAAACCCATGAGATACCTACAGGGTCACAGGATGCTTAGAGGTAGGCTCGGGGCTAAGAGAAGGGCCAATGAAGGGCTGCTGCTGAGTCAAGGAAGTTACAAGGATCACTGTGATCATCTAGGATAATTCAATAGATTATTTTGTTCAGCCTTAATTAAGTTTAAAGTAAGAGTTTACATAGTCTAATGCAAAATATGAGAGGCTTCTCCTGGCTTACCCACAGGTCCTTTCCACTGTGAAGACCTTTATTAGGACATTTAAAATAATGTTTTTCTTCCTGGATGACATAGCATAGATAGTAGAAAGAACATGAGATTATACTCAGATATTCCTGGATTCCAATCCTTAGTTTGTCACTTACTGATCATGTAACATTAACCTTACAGGCCCTCGGTATCTTCAGGGGATTGGTTCCAGGACCCCCTACAAATACCAAATTCAAGGATGCTCCTGTTCATTGTATAAAACAGTGTAGTATTTGCATAGAACCTATGCACATTCTCCTATAGACTTTAAATCATCTCTAAATTACATATAATATCTAATACAATGTAAATGCTATGTAAATAGCTGTTATACTGTTTAGGGAATAAAGACAAGAAAAGAAAGCCTGTACCTGTTTAGTGCATGATGTGACCATCATAGGCCTAAGTACATAGTACGTATCAGCAACAAAGTAACATTCTCCCCCTACCAATATTTTCAATCCACAGTTGGTTGAACTCAAGGATACAAAACCCACAGATACAGAGGGCCAACTATGCTTCCCCTCTAAACCTCATTTCCTCTTCTCAAAAATGGTCTGATATTCCTTATCTTATGGGGTGGTGAAGAGGCTTAAGACCTAACATATAAAGAACCTTTCCTCAATTCACCCAATGCATGTGACACAAAATGTACTTCCCAATGATTATTTTAAAAAATGTGATGGAAGTGCCTGCAGCCCATTGAGAAGCAGCATCTTGTGCCCTGCTTGGCTCTGGAGTTGAGCAGTTAGTGTAGGCAACAGACAGACCTAGGCTAGCACAGTGAGCGCATTTCAAAGAAAACAGTTGTGGACAGACCACTGCTGCCTGTATGAGCTGCAATATCTTTTAAGGGGATTGCAAAGGTCTGTATTGGCTTGATGGCCCTTAACTTTCTGAGCTCCTGCCCCATCTAGTATACAAAGTGCCCACTGCACATTGATAAGCAGCTATCTCTGCTCTGTGCTAGTGAATTTAGGCCAAGGCTAGGGAGCAGTTGACCTTGCTACAATTGGAAACTTGTACAGCAAGCCATTGAGACAAGCACGGGCACGTAAACTAACATTGCAGTGGCAAGGGGAAATTTGCTCATTAGACCAAGGAGACTCCCAGAGTCCCTGCACCACTCAACATGCTATCACCTGGAGGCTCATCAGTTTCAGAGACTTACAGGCAACTGATAGGCAGCATCAGGCCTTGAGGAGCACTGGTCCCTCTGCTAAACTGCGATAGGTCAGGGATGGGGCATAACCAAAAGCTGTCAACAGTGTTGTCTCTTCCATTTACCTGCAGATCCAGCATAGGCAACAGCCATCAGTGGATCACTTCGTAGTTCGCACTGGGCAGCTCTGAGCAATCAAAAGCAATGGCTGACACTCCCAAAAGGCCACAAAAGCAACGCATCTGGAAGCTGGCACCAGACCACAACAGAGCAACTCCTGACTAGTTCCGGTAGTGATACACACAAAGGGTAGTTGCAACAAGTACACAAGCCTGCTAGGGCAAATCCCACTCAGTGAGGTCAGCCCCCACACAACAGCACATATCCTGAGAGTGCAGCCGATTCCCACAATTAATCAGTCCGAATGTTAATCCCATCCACTGGTCTACTAACAATAAAGCCTTGGAGACAACAAAAGATCACACACAACACACACGAAGGTCATGTCCAGAGCTTCCAGCACAAAGAATCAGGGAGAGTGTGCCACTGGGCCACATAAGACACTTTCCACATTAGGTCACCTGGCCAAGGCTGAGAGAAGAAACAAATATTCCTGACACATAGAAAAGAACACAGAGACGCTAATAAAATGAGAAAACAAATAAACATGCCACAAATGAAACAACAAAGAGAAAACTCCAGAAAATAAATTAAATGAAATGTAGGTAAGCAACCTACCAGAGTCAGAGTTCAAAATAATGGTTATAAGGATGCTCAACGATCTTATGGAGAGAATGAATGAACACAATGGGAGCATAAAAAAGGACATAGAAACCATAAAAAAAGAGCCAGATAGAAATAAGGAATACAATAATGGATTGAAGAATACACTAGAAGGATTCAACAGTAGATTGAATGAAGCAGAAGATTGAATCAGTGAATTGGAAGACAAAGTAGCTGAGTACACCCAATCAGACCATCAAAAAGAAAAAAGAATTTAAAAAATGAAGATAGTTTAAGAGACCTCTGGGACAACATGAAGCGTGAAAATAACCAAATCATAGGAGTACCTGAAGAGGAAGAGAGAGAATAAGGGATTGAGACTCTATTTGAAGAAATAATGACAGAAAACTTCCCTAACCTGGCAAAGGAATTAGACATAAAAGTTCAGGAAGCAGAAAGAGTTCCAAATAAAAGGAATTCAAACAGACCTACACCAAGACATATTGTGATTAAAATGCCAAAAGTCCAAGACAAAGAGAGAATCTTAAAAGCAGCAAGAGAAAGGAAGCTGGTTACTTACAAGGGTAACCCCATAATAATGCCTGCAGACTTTTCAATGGAAACCTTGCAGACCAGAAGGGAATGTCAAGAAATATTCAAAATTATGAAAATTAAGAATCTACAACCATAAACACTCTACCCAGCAAGGCTTTCAATTAAAATGGAAGGTGAGATAAAGTGCTTCCCAGACAGAAAAAAAAAGCTTAAGGAATTTATCACCAATAAGCCAGCATTACAAAAAAAAAAATGTTAGAGTCTTCTGTAAAAAGAGGAGGGGTAAAAAAGAAAATAGAAATAACAAATATGAGTAATAAAATGACAATAATGTACCTATCAGTAATCACTTTAAATGTAAACAGATTAAATGCTCTAATCAAAAGACATAAGGTAGCTGAATGGATGAGAAAACAAGGACTCATGCATATACTGTGTACAAGAGACTCACTTTAGATCAAAATAAACTCACAGACTAAAAGTTAAGGGATAGCAAAGGTATTTCACACAAATGGAAATGGAAAGAAAAGCTCTAATAATAATACTTATATTAGATAAAATAGACTTTTAAAAGACTATAATAAGAGGTAAAAAAGGCATTACATAATAATAAAGGGATCCATAAACCAAGAGAACATAACCCTAGTAAACATATACACACCCAACACAGGAGCACCTACACACATAAAGCAATTATTGACTGACATAAAAGGAGAGATCAATAGTAAAACACTCATAGTAGGAGGAGACTTTAACACCTCGTTGACACCAATGGACAGATCTTTCAAGCAAAGAATCAAAAAGGAAACAATGGGCCTAAAAGATACACCAGAACAGATGGACTTAATAGATATTTTCAGAATATGTTACCCCAAAGCAGCAAAATATACATTCTTCTCAAGTGCACATGGAACATTTTCTAGGATAGACCACATGTTAGGACACAAATCAAGTCTCAATAAATTTAAGAAGATTGAAATCATATCAACTGTCTTCTCTGATCACAATGATATGAAACTAGAAATCAACTATAAGAAAAAAAAACTGGAAAATACACAAACACATGGAGGCTAAATAATATGCTACTAAACAATTAATGAGATCAAGGAAGAGATCAAAAGATACCTAGAGACAAATGAAAATGAAAACACAACTCAAAATTTATGGGACACGGTGAAAGCAGTCCTGAGAGGGAAATTCATAGCAATACAGGCCTACCTCAAGAAATGAGAAAAAGTTCAAAAAACCATCTAACCTTACACTTAAAAGAACTAGAAAAAGAACAGCAAATGAAGTCCAAAGTGAATAAAAGGAAGAAAATAATAAAGATCAGAGTGGAAATAAATGAAATAAAGTCTAAAAAAAAATACAAAAGATTAATGAAACCAAGAGCTGGTTCTTTGAAAGGATAAACAAAATTGACAAACCCTTAGCCAGACTTGTCAAGGAAAAAAGAGAGAGGACTCAAATAAACAAAATCAGAAATGAAAGAGGAGAAATAATCACAGATTTTACAGAAACACAATGAAACATAAGAAAATACTATGAGCAATTATATGCCAACAAATAGGACAATCTGGAAGAACTGGACACATTCCTAGAAATATACAATCTCTCAAGACTTATTCAAGAAAAAAACTGAAAATCCGAATGGACCAATTACCATCAATGAAATTGAAACAGAAATCAAAACCCTCCCAAAAAACAGAAGTCCTGGATCAGATGGTTTCATAGGTGAATTTTACCAAACATTCAAAGTAGAATTATCACCTACTCTTCTTAAAATATTCCAAAAAATTCAAGAAGAGGGAAGACTCCTTTTATGAGGCCACCATTACCTTGATATCAAAACCAGGCAAAGATATTACAAAAAAGAAAGAAAAAAAGAAAGAAAGAAAGAAAGAAAGAAAGAAAGAAAGAAAGAAAGAAAGAAAGAAAGAAAGAAAGAAAGAAAAAAAAGAAAAGAAAAAGAACACTATAGGCTGATATCTCTTATGAAGAGAGATGCAAAAATCCTCATCAAAATATTAGCAAACTGAATTTAACAATACAGTAAAAATATTGTAAACCATGATTAGATTGGATTTATTCCTGGGATGCAAGGTTGGTTCAATACCTGCAAAAACAATTAGTGCGATATACCACATTAACAAATTGAAAGATAAATCCAAATGATCATATCAATAGATGCAGAAAAAGCGTTCGACAAAATTTAGCATCCATTTATGATAACAACTCTCAACAAAGTGGGAATAGAAGGACATACTTTAACATAATAAAGTCCATATATGACCAACGTAAGCGAACATCTTACTCAATGGGGAAAGGCTAAAAGCATTTTCCTCAAGATCAGGAACAAGACAAGATTTCTCACTTTCAATACTCTTCAACATTGAATTGGAAGTTTTAGCCACAGCAATAAGACAAGAAAGAGAAATAAAAGGCATCCAAATTGGAAGGGAAGAAGTAAAACTCTCATTATTTACCAATGACATGATACTATATATAGAGAACCCTAAAGATTCCACCAAAGAACTGTTAGAACTGATCAATAAATTCAATAAAGTAGCAGGTTACAAAATGAATATTCAGAAGTCAATGTCATTTTTATACACCAATGATGAACTTTCAGAAAGAGAAATTAAGAAAACAATTCCATTTACAATTGCATGAAAAACTATAAAATACTTGGGAATCAAATTAAACAAGAAGGTAAAGGACCTGTTTTAAGAAATTTATAAGTCATTGAAAAAAGAAATTGAAGAAGGTACAAATAAATAGAAGCATACACCCTGTTCTTGGGTAGGAAGAATCAACATTGTTAAAATTGCCATACTACCTAAAGCAATCTATAGATTCAATGCAATTCCTATCAAAGTATCAATGGGATTTTTCAGAGAGCTAGAACAAATAATCCTAAATTTATATGGAGCCATAGAAAACCTCGAATAGCCATGACGATCTTGAGAAAAAAGAACAAAGTTGGAGGTATCGCACTACCTGATATCAAACTATACTACAAGGCTACTGTAATCAAAACTGTCATAAAAACAGATACATTGATAGAGAGCTCTGAAATAATCCCACGCCTATATGCTCACTTAGCATATGACAAAGGAGGTAAGAATATACAATGGAGTAAAAACAGTCTCTTTAATAAATGGTGTTGGGAAAATTGGACAGATACATGCATAAAAAAGAAGCTGGACCATCTTCTTACACCACATACAAAAATAGACTCAAAATGGATTAAAGATTTAAATGTAAGACTCAAACCCATAAAACTTTTAGAAGAAAACAGGCAGTAAATTCTCTGATATTACTAATAGGAATTTCTTTTCAGATATACCTCTTTGGGCAAGGGAAACAAAAGAAAAATTAAACAAATGGGACTACATCAAACTAAAAAGTTTTTGTACAGAAAAGGAAACCATCAACAACAAAAAAAAGACAACCAACTGTTCGGGAAAAGATATTCGCTAATGATACCTCTGATACTAGTTTCATATACAAAATTTATAAAGAACTTATACAACTCGACAACAAAAAAACAAACAATCCAATTAAAAATGAGCAGAAGACCTGAATAGATACTTCTCCAAAGAGGAAATACAGATGACTAACAGACATATGAAAAGATGCTCAAGGTTGTTAATCATCAGAGAAATGCAAATTAAAACCACAATGAGATATCACCTGACACCTGTCAGAATGGCTATCATCAATAAATCAAAAAACAGCAAGTGTTGGTGAGGATGCAGAGAAAAGGGAAACCTCATACATTGTTGGCGGGATTGTAAATTGGTACAGCCACTATGGAAAACAGTATGAAGTGGCCTCAAAAAATTAAAAATGGATATACCTTTAGATGCAGCAATTGCACTTCTGGGTATTTATCCAAAGAAAACTAAAACAATAATCTGTAAAGATCTATGCACTCCAATATTCATGGCAGCACAATTTACAATAGCTAAGATGTGGAAGCAACCTAAATGCCCATCAAGAGATGATTGATTGGATAAAGAAATTATGGTTCATATATACAATGGAATATTAATCAGCCATTAAAAAAATGAAATTCTACCATTTTCAACAACATGGATGGACCTAGAGGTTATTATGCTGAGTGAAATAAGTGACAGAGTGACGAAGACACATCTTTCTCAAGGTGCATCTCTACCAGGTTTTGGCTACAGCTCTGGTGTTCTGTCCAACTGTTATAGGGGTGGGTGAGAACAATCCTGGGCTGGATCTGAGGCCTATGATAGATTATAGTATCAGAGAGTGGGCTGAACAGCTATGTCTTGGGAAGGTCAAGATCCTCCTACAGAATCTTGGTCTCATCACTGTCTTGTTCTGAATCACAGCTAGAGGTAGTAGCCATGAACTGAATCCAGTTAATGGGTTACCATGCTGTGTACCAGGCTCTGGGGACAAAATAAATGCCGCTATATAAAATAAACCCCACCCTCACCCCCATTGCCATCTTGGGTCTTACATTCTGGTGGAAAGTGACAGATAGCCCATAGGAAGTGAAGTACAGGACTCTATCAGTAAATATTTGCTGTCTTGAACTGAATTATCTACTATTGGGCACTACCACTCCTAAACTAGAGCTCAGCATTTGCATTACTCCCCATTCTCCTCTGGCTCCTCTTTGAGTGGGGCCTAGGTACCTATAAAGGGTAGCAGGAAGTCCCTATGCACACAAAACTTTGAATTATACACAGAAAGCTACCTTCATAGAGTGAGGCCTTGGTGTGGATTACAAAAAAAGGCAGGACTTCTAGAATGATGGTGTGAGGAACTAGAAAAACCCTGTCTCTAGTGAAACAGTCATTTAACTGGTGAAAATCATTTTAAAAAGAAAACACAACCCAATGACCATTAAATCCTCTAGTTATTGTGCTAAAGACACACTGCAAAGGGAGAATCATTTGAGAAAATCTTCTAAATCTCCATAAGGAAAACAAGAGTCTGTGGCATTTGAGCCATAGTTTGCTCCCCCTACCCCCACCTCAAGTTCTGGGTGATGATGTCTCTGCTCTGGGCAGGTGTAACAAAGAGGATGAGGGCTGGCTCCTCCGGCTCACAATCTGGATTGCAGTTTATCCCAGGAGGAGCAGGGATCTGCATCTGCATCTCTTGTTCTCCCAAGCCTTGTGGTATGCAAATAATGTTCCAGGTAAGCATAACGGTGAGAACTTGAGGTCTCTTCTCCACACAACCCCTGTTTGTAGAACCAGGGTTTATCCAAGTGTAACAAGCCAAGAATTCTGGGGCCTTATTGCCTTACTTCAGTTTGTTAATAGGATGGAACTTCCACACAGGAAGGAACAAACTGAGAAGACCGGGGACTACCATTTCTTTTAGTGCCTGCTCATAGAGCAAGGGTGTCCCTCTGGGCCCTGGGGCAGAAGTGGAAGCACTCCCAATGCCACACACAGATCTATCAACAAGAGGCTTAACCACAACTTCTGACCAAACACTGGCTAAACCAAAGGGGTTGCTCTTAGGAAGCCAGGTGTAAAATGAAATCACATTTATTCCTGGTTGTCTGGAAGACTATACTTGCCCAAGGCTACGCTTTCTCAGGAAACAGATTCTCTGAACTACTAGTCTCAGGCTGAATATAGGGCAACATCATAAACTCCCTGAACTATGAAAGTGTCTCCAAGCTACATACAGATCCAAGAAAAAAGGATGAAAATCTAAGGGGCTAAGGAGCTTAAGCACAACATTTAACCAATAAGTGGTTTATGTGGACCCAGGGCAATCTCTAAGAAGCCAGCTCAAAAGATATAAACAAACAAACAAAAATATCTAGGAGGAACATCAGAGGCTACACACTGATTTAGTCCAGAAAAACGTTCATCAATTAAACAACCAAATTAACAAGAAAATCAAGATTCCAAATGAGGGATTCACATCCAGAGTGACTACAATATACTATATAAATATCCAATTTTCAGCAAAAAATTATGAGTCATATAAAGAAATAGGAAAGTGTGCCAATGTGCAGGAAAAAAAGAGGCAATAGAAACTTCCCGGTAGAGACCAGATGCTGGACTAGGTAGATAAATACTTAAAAGCAGGTATTATAAATATGTTAAAATAACTAAGAAAACCATGTTTAAAGAATCAAAGGAGAGTATGATAAAATGACTCATAAATGGAGGATATCACCGAAGTGGTAGAAATTATAAAAAAAGAACTAAACGGGAATTCTGCAGTGGAAAAAAGAAAACCACAAAAACAAAAATGGGAAGTTCGATAGAGGGGCTCAATAGTAGATTTGAGGTGGCAGAAGGAAGAACCAGAAAACTTTGAAGATGAATAGAAAGTATGCAACCAGAAGAACAGAAAGAAAAAAAAAAGAGTAAAGAAAAATAAGCAGAGCCTCAGAGAAATGATGGGCATGTAGGTACACCACCATGCATGTAATGGGAGCTCCAAAAAGGCTGTGGAAGATCTTTCTTTGTAGAACTGTTCAAATATAATTATTTTAGTCACCCTAGGGGTATTATTTATAACAGGTTTTTCAAACTTTGTTGACTGAGAACTATGCTAAGCAATATATTTTACATTGCAATAGTCAATCATATTTTTTGTGTGTGTGCTCACTGGAAACAGAAATTTCATGAAATACTTATCTTTATTGTATTTAATTTACTCTAATTTCAAAAAGTCTATTCTCTTTCTTGATTTTTTTTGATGGTCATATCAACTGAAATTATCTCATGACACTCTAATAGATAGCCTGCTGGATGAAAAACACTAAGCTAGAGGACTCTTCTGGCCACCCTTAACTAATAGATTAAGAAATAGTGCACTGAGCATAACCAGTGGGTTCTCAGTATCTCACTTTTCTTCTTTTGGTGTGCTTCTATCCTACCTGATCTGTATGGTTTCATTCATCTCTCCAGTGAATGAATAAAAATCAATAATTTGTTGAGCACCAATTGTGTACCAGACACAGGCTGTAGGGATACACCATTGAATAAAGTAAACAGATCCCTGCTCCTTTGGTCCCCACAGTTTGGTTGAGTGAAACGGATAAGTGAAATGTGTAGCATGTTAGATGGTAATAAATGCTAATGAAATAAATAAAGTTAGAGAATGGTATAAGGAGGGTTTGTAGGGGGGGGCACTTGAGTAAATATCTGAAAAAGAAGAGGAATAAGCCACAATAATATGTTGGAGAAGAGCCTTATAGGCAGAGGGAATAGCAAGTACAAAGACCATGAGGTGGGAAGCATGCCTGGAGAGTTCAAGAAATAGCAATAAGGACAGAATGACTGGGACAGGTGAGTAAGAGGGACAATAATAAGAGAGCATGTCAGAAGGATACAAGGATCAGATTGTGTAGGGCTTTGTAAAACAAACTTTGGCTTTGTCTTCTGAGTAGTATGAAAAGACATTGGAGAGTTGTGAGCAGTGAGATGACATGATCTCACATGTATTTTAATAGTATCACTCTGGCTCCTGAGTAGAAATTAGACTGAAGGAAGCAAGGAAGGATCCAGGGAGACCAGTTAGGAAGCTTTTGTAGTAGTTCAGATTAGAGAAGATAGTGGTAGCCAGACCAAAGTGGAAGCAGTAGAACTGGTAAGCAGTGGCTGCATTTGGATCTATTTTGAAGGTAGAGCTGATTGGATTTGCTGACGGACTGCATGCAAGAAACAGGAGGCATGGATGAGACTATTGTGATATCCAAACTTGTAGAGAATTTTTTATGAGTTAATTTGAGCCAAACTGACAACATATGCCAGGGATCAAGCTTTCAAATTCTGTGCAGAATAACAGTTTGTAGTTTATTTTATACATTTGAAATTAAGAAGGGAACATAAGGAAGAGTACACTAGGATGGGAGAAAACAAGGCCAGGGACTGGATTACAGGATAGTTAAGGTTATGTGCTCTTATACTTTAAAAGGAGGGGTTTGAAAGGGGGCATTTCAAGGTTATGTGAACCTAGATACACAGAAACAATAGACAAGGCTTGCCTAAGTTAAAAAGATAAAAGTCTTTTATTAAAGAGGATGACTATAACCTGCCCAGATAAGAATTTATGATCAGATCACCCTGTGAGGATACTTTCAACACTCTTTTTCATTCATAGAACCTATGTCAAACACTAAGACACTCACCTTGTTTCCCACCCATTAAATATAAATTTAGCTGGTTGGGGCTGAGGGAGACATTTACATTAAAACAGATGATATCTGAAGACCAGGATTCCAAATTTATGAAGAAGAGGAAGAAGGAAAAGGAGTCAGAGCAGGAGGAGGGAAAGGGGGAGGAGAACTATGATTCCTACAGTTAGATCAGAGGCGTTGGGGTGATGCCCCTGTCCTGATGCCTTTCTCCATCCCTAAATCTCATGCTACTGACCACTCCGATGCTATCTACGTGTTACCTAAACTTATGTCCTAGATAACTATGATTCATGTCTTTCTTTTTATTAAATCTGAGCAAAAGCAAACTGATCAGGGGAAATTGCATATCTCCTCATCTGTTCCCTGCTTCATGTCTGAAAAGAAGGAAACTCAACCCTGTACTTTTAGGACACAACTTGTGCCCTCTTTCTGCTCTGGTCTTCTGTTTATTTCTGTTTCCTGGGGGCAGCTGAGGATCAAAGAGCTCCCCTCAGCAGCAGGCAGGTGGCAGGGAGCCAACATCAGTGAGAACTAACATCACCCCCTGATGTCCTAGCACTGCCTGGGACCTTTTGGATTCTCTGTTCCAAGTCTGGTTCAAAAAAGCCAGGTAACTTAGTTCTTCCTCACTCAGCAAGACTACATGTCTTGTCTGGGAGGGGATACAATAAAGTTAGTGCCCCATTTTTCCATTTCTGACAGACTACTTTTTTTTTTTTTGACAAATATTATGTACTTGTAATCTGAAGGCACTGTCTTTATACAGATATCAGAACTAAATGAACTTTTTCAGGGACTCAAATATGAAATATTGGCTTTAATATCTTCTCCATAACATGCTTAAACATAATTTTATCTTTCAGTTTATAACACTTTCTTCACTGGTCTTTTCCCCACCATCCTTAAGGACTTTATCTGTCCATGGAGGGAGCCATGCTGTTAAAGATGGTCTTGCTGAGAATGATTCTCTTTTCTAAGTCTCAGTGAAAAATAAACTACATGTTTTTGAGTGGACAGGATTAGCCCACCCTGTGCATCAGTCAAGTAAAGGATGCAGCATAAACACTTTTGCTAAGTAGAAAATTGAGAAAGCTTTGTAAAGAATGCCACAAGTTACAATTTATAAATCAATTAATACCCTCCTTTGGAGGCTGTCTTTGTTTCTGGCTTAGACATGCTGATCCATCAATACCATATTCATTAACACTGCTTGGGTATTCAAACAGAAGGTGTGATCTCCTGGGACGTTAGCACAGTCATAGTCCCAAATGACACAGTCCCCTCTCTTACTTCATTAGTGTTTTGAATGGAACAGTCCTTTATTGATGGGTTCTTTGAGTAAATTATCCTTTAGATGGATGGGTCGACACTTATTCAATAAAACCATTCTCGTTAAATCAAAGCCATTCTGAATATGTTTTTTTTTTCCACCCGCGGAATTCATCTTTCTGTATCTAAATGAGATGTTGCAGTGCATTATGCACTGACAAACTACATTTACATTAAGAGAGATGTTATAAAAATGCCTCCCTGATACTGAGGCCCCCCAGACAATAGACTCACACAGATCCTCTGTGGTTATCATTCAAGTCCTGAGTTGGGAAAGGATCTAGCCAAAAGATTTTCAGAGTCAAATAGACAGGTTTTTATTTTTAACTAACTTTGCTCACTTTGGCAAACTTTTTCAATTATAACAGCACATTTATAAATAATAGAGAGAATTGGAACAAGAGAGTGTTTCCTGTTGATATAGTCAGATTTTATTGTTTAAAATATTGTCACAATAAGAGACAATCTAATGTTTTTCACACCATGCATTGTTTCAATATATGTTTTTTGCTGAGTGAATTAGTAGAATTAGGGGATGAGTGTTACATGTGTGTGAGTCTATGCATTTATATTTACGCTTCGCAAATTGAGATGTTTTATACACTAAACTGGACGATTTAAAAATTGATAGAAAGTGGCTAAGTGCAGAGAAAAGTTCAATAAATATGTTAAAAAGCAAGTATGCAAAAATATTTTATTGGAATAATAGGCAGTGAATTTAAAACAATAAAATACAGTTTCATTTTTTTTTAGGAGTCACTGAGGCTATTTGTTGTTGTTGTTGTTGTTGTTGTTGTTGTTGTTGTTGTTATAAGCATATGTGTGGAGTCCAGTCTTTTTCTATAGTAGTGGATCTAAATAAAGTTGTTTGTTGTATTTAGGTACAGAAAACTTGATGAGTCAAAAGCAATAAAAGTGACCAAATATTTTAAAGACTTAACTGGTATACATGTGAAGTTATCCTCACCTAAACTTATCACGAGAACAAAAAAAATAAAAATCCATTAGAAAATAGTTATAAAAAATTCTGACTGTGAGACCTTTGAGGATTTAGAGACTCTCAAATAGGGTTTTATTGAATGGTTTTAAACATTTCTTTAATTTGAGTAGAAAGTGCTCATTTCGAAATAATTTTAGACTTAGAGAAAAGTTGTAAAAAAAAGTAGAGAAAATTTCTGTATACCTTTCATTCAATTTTTCCTAATGTTAACATCTGACATTAATGTATTATAATGATCAAAACCAGAAAATTAACATTAGTCCAATACTATTAACTAAAGTGCAGACCTTATTGATATTATTTATTTATTTAATCTATTTAATTCAATTTTTTTTTAGGTGAGGCAACCCTTGGTTGACCTCACAGATTACAAGGACCTTGTCAGTTTACAATTCCTTATTTTTAATTTTTTTTTTTTATTTTTTACGTCTATAGCACCTGGTCTTCCTAGGTGGTCTCCCATCCAAGTACTAACCAGGCCCAACACTGCTTAGCTTCTGAGATCAGATAGGCTTGTTCAGGGTGGCATGGCCATAGACTTTGATTTTTATTAATGTTCTTTTTATTTTTTGTCCCAAGATGCAACCCGGGGTCTCACATTGCAGTTAGTTGTCATTTATCTTTAATTTCCTACAAGTATTGTAGCAACAATTATTCCACAATGATTCATAATCCTTCATCTCATTCTACCTTACAGTGGATCATCTCAGAAGTGAAAGCTCTGGGAGGTAACCTTTCTGGCACGAAACTGTTTGATAACTTCCCTGAGACTTGCCAATGATCAGGAGAGAATGGGATCTTTCCAGTTTGTGAGGCTATTTGATACCGGAAATGCATTCTTCTATATAGCTTCCCATGGAGATTAGGAAATAAATCATCATATCAATAAATAAATACCAGGAATACCAGGAAATATGCATTACTTTATTTTTCATTTTCTTTTTTTTTTTTCAAATTTTACTATCTTTTTTTTTTTTTACATAGTCCTTGTCTAATTTCTGATCTCTGAAAGATAATTCTAGGTGATGACACTTTAAATTTTTGCAATTGTGGTTTCTTTGACATTACTGTTATAATGATAATTATGGTAATGATAGAAATTGATATTTTATAAGCATTTTTTTCTCCTGGAACTCATAGGGCTTTTGCGTCTATGCTTTTGTTCATTCTAAGACCATACATAGGAAGTAAGAGAGAGGAAGTTGAGCACCACTCTTGAGCAGGAGACATCTCTGTGTCATTTCAATTTGATTTGCCTCTACTCTGACACCAACATCCTCTTCTTGGCAACTCTTTCTTCTTGGCTCTTTCAGGCAGAACATGGTACTAGTTTTGTGTCTTGGTCTGTTCTGCAAACTACTCTTATTTTAATCTTAGTCGTTGAAATTCTAAACCTATTTCATTTTATATAAAACTCTGACCCTTAGCAAGCATATCTGCTCCCATGACTTAGACTTTCATTTATATGGCAATTGCTCTAAACTTCAAGGGGGCAGTGATAATGTCTGCTTACTAATGTACGTCTAGAACATAATGTACAGTTTCTGGTACATGGTAGGAGCTCAAGAAATATCTGCTGAATATAAGTCTGAATCAATCTTCATTTCCAGTCCTGACCTCTCTCCTAAGCTCTAGGCCTATGTATCCAACTACTTACTCCACATTTCCAAATCGAAGTCTTGCAGAAACTTCAAACTAGATATTTCTCAAACAGAGCCTTTCATTCCCCAGGCCAATTCACTTCCTCTACATGATTCTCTTTTGTAGAAAATAACTCTACCATACAAGCCATTGTTCAGGCCAGAATCCTGGAAGGCAGACTCAACTCCTATCACTACCTAAATTTGCACACTTAATCTATGTTCAAATCTTAGTGTTCCTCTTCCTAAATATATCTCAGATTTGACTACATCCCCATTGGCACTCTCCAGATCTAAGGCAGAATTACTCGCAACTGCACTTGTTTCTCTTGCTTTTTAGTTTTACTCCTCACCAGTCCATTTTCTTCTTTGCAACCAAGATAGAACTTTTAAAATGCAATCTGGTCACATTATTGTGACTTAAAAGCTTTCTGTGGTTTCCTAGTGCACTCATAATACAGCATTATTTTCCACATTTTGATTAGGATGAGTAGTAAGAAATACTTCTTACATCTAGATGCAATAAATGTACATACTTATTCACATGTGTGCATGCACATGCACATGTGCACACACACACACATACACACATTTTGATGGGTGAGGACACTAAGATCAAGAATAAAGATGAATAGACTAAAGATAAGGTAAAGAATAATGCTCCAAATCTGTAACGTGGCTTGTGAGGCCCCCATAGATTTGGTTCTTGATTTCCTCCCCATATCACTTCTCCTTGGTTCTTGTACCCTTTAGTTTTTAGATCCTTGAATGTGTACAGTTTTACACGGTGAATACATGATGTTTCCTTCATCTATAACAATATACATCCTCTCTCCCCACCTCTTTGCCTCTTGCCTCCAAGCTTCAGGACTCAGCCTAAATTCTCCTTCTTCAATATGTTCTGTATACCACTTATATAATAAATATGATTTCTTCACTCTATGAGGGCAGGGGTCATGTTCATCTTTCTCACTGCTGTATTTAGAGAGGCTGGAAAAAGACAAGTATTAGATATTTGTTAAATTGTCAGATCCATTAGTCATACCTTTTCTATGTAATGTTTAGGCTTATTAACTTAAAACAGCGAAGACAAAAACATTGCTTATTGATTGGAAAATAGAAAGAAAACTAGGTTTGAATTTCTCAGGTTTCCAGTAGACCTATATCTTATACAGCTCAAGAGGACATTTATAGAACCATAAACTCATGTGCACTTAATGTTATTTAAATGGTCTCACACTAACTTTAATTTACCATAAATGTCTAAATCAAACAGCCCTTGGATTCCTACGATAAAAAACAACAAATGAAATTTTATAATCAAATTGAAAATTAAATTATGGAACTATACAAATATACATGCTGGCAACACTATTTTTACCTTAATTAAATATATATTTAGCTCATATGGTTAAATATATTTAGAATACTAATGTAACTATGATTTCAGTGTGGTTATTTATACATTGCTTTTATTCAGGTAGATATGTCATACCAAAATACTAAAAACTGGAGAGAACCTTATTTATAATGACTTTATTAGTTATACCATGTGGGAATGACACGGAGACCCAGGTTTTAGGTCAAAGATGTCAAATGGTATTATTTAGCTCTTTCTTACTGTTTTATCTTGCAATATTCTGTCTATATTTTATTGTCAAAATCTCTCAGAATAATGGATTCTTAGAAATCCTCTTCATTGCACCCAAACCCCTTCCATAACTCCTCCCAAGCAATTATCCAGTCTGTGCCTTTCTTATTTAGCTCAGGCAGACCCAGGCCTAATGGAAGCTGTGCATTTTATTTCCAAGCAGCCAGAACAATTAGAAAGTTCCTTTTTACGTTGAGTTGGGATCTGTACCTCCATATATAGATTCTGCCTATTGATGATCTCTCTACCTGACTTCTGAGTCTAATAAAACAGGTTCAACTCCATTTCCACAGCCAACTAATCAGGAACTTATAGGCAGCAGAACACATTGGCCCACATCTACTTCCACTGCCCTTGTTAAACACAGTTATTCCTAATATGGCATGGTTACCACACGCTGGCTTGGTCTCCTTTCTCTGGACCTAGAAAGCCAATGCTGTTTTTCAGGGGAAAAAATAATAACCACTTAGGCAGTGTATCAGCCAGGATCCAATCAAGAGATAGAAACCACTTAATAATTTGAACAGGGGAAGTTTGATATAAAGAATTATTAACTATAACAAGGGATTGGAGTTGTGAAGGATTGGCAAGTTGGAAGTAAAATCTAAAGAATGAAGACATATCAGATATTAAAGAAGTAGTCACCACCCCTAGGGCTGAGATAAAGTGCTCAAGAAAGTTCTCCTAGTTCCTGATGTGAGGCCCAGACCTTGTTAGAAAGGTCATGGACATGGCTCCCTGAATAGCAGAGCCACATATGTAGTGTTGTACCAGTGGAACTTTCTAGAAATCCATTCTTCAGAACTTGCTGAAAATCTGCCCTCTAGCTGCCAGAGAAAGCTATTTACAAGGGAACATCTCATCATAGGCTCTCTGCCCAGAAACCACCTAAGGTTGGGGCTGGAGGGGAGCTCCTAGCCATGGGGTCTGTTAGACCTGCTCTTAGAGAAACTTTGTGTGGGCAGGAGCTTGACAAAAGAGCACACTGGAACCAGAAAGGAAGACTCTTTCTTCTGTAATGTTTCTCTAATGCCCTACTGATAAAGGTTAGCATTTTGCCAACTGGTAAGGAAAACATATTTAATAGACCCAGTTTTGTTTTCACAGGCCATTCATGAATGGTCGAGCAAGGGACCTATTGATAAATTGACAATGAGCACAGGTGACTCACAGGTGGCTTACTGTCATGCCATACTGACATTCTCTGCTTTCTACTGAGGCTAAGTCATGTTGATGTTGTTAACACTCTGGAAAGAAGGGGAGCAAATTGAGCAGGCAGACACCCATAGTGAAGGAACATGAGGTATAGCTGTCCAGGAGTCATGGGCTGTGTGAGTCAGGTCACTCACAGGCTCCAGGTGGCATGCATAAGGGAAAGAATACTGAATTATGTAGTCACATTCCCCCCATACTTCACCCTGGCCACCTCACACCCAGTTTGATGACTTCGAAGTAGCAAGATACTTGACCTCTGTAAAATAAAGAGAGCTTCTATTCTGCCTAAGTCCTAGCTATAAAAATGAAGTGAGGTAGTGAGGAAGAACATGTAGGTGTGGCCTGCTGGCATGATTATTTTTCACTTATAATACTAAACACCTTTAAATGGTGGTCAGTGTTGATGGATGGCTTCCTGCTTCTGAGGAAGAGCCTATTGTAAAGTACTCTCATATATTAAATAAAGTGATTTTGAGGAAGTGGGACCTCTTTACCCATTTGCCAGTGCCTCAGCCCCTTTCCTTTCATAAAGCACATATGTGCTTTAACAAACTTTTGGTGGAGACACCGGCCTTAGGAAAAGTAGAGAATGAAAAGTTCTTAGAGATCGCGACAGCTAGTGCAGTACAATCCAATCCTCAGCTATGACCAGGGTATCTCCAAGGCGCCTAAGGTGAGACTGGACATATGGCAGGAAGAGCCTGAGGTCATGGCATGGAAAATGGAGCTGAAGTTAGAGCCAGCAAGTTTACTTTTTTTGGAAGAGTTTGGTAGCACAGTGAAGGCATGGCAGAACCTGAGGCTCAGATGCAAAGGGGCCACCTGGGGAAAGTTAGCTTTTAAAAACAACTGAGTAGGTGGGTCTGATGTTGTGAGGTGGGCTGACAGAGGAAGCAAAAAAAAAAAATACTTGGAGTGGGAAAGGATTCAGTTCTGTTGATGCAAACACTGGTCTGCATTCCTACTCCAAGGAAAGGCTCTTCCACCACAGGCTGCTACAGAATCCTTCACGGCTACTTCTGGACACTCCTGCAGTCTGGGTCTGGGCCATGTGGCCATGTCTTATAGCCTGGGCCAAGAGAGCTGCTTGCCAGTAGTTTTCTTGCTCTACATAAACCAGACTCAGCCTCTGCTTGCCAAGACCATGTTAGTATGTGGAGTAAGGAGCTGGGGCTTGAATCCAGGCTCTGGAAAGGTAAAAGTTAAGCATACCAGTCTGCTGCCCACCCCATCTCCAGCACAGCATCACACACATAATTAACGACAGGGGCTTACAGAGCAGTAAGTAAAATATAACTTCCTTAATGGAACAGTGAATGTCCTGTTTGTCCATGTTTGTAGCGGGTGGGATCCATGCCTAACTTAACAGTTTGATTGCTGTAGCCAGGCTCACTGAGAAACTATCTGTGTTGATGCCTGAAAAAGCTCTGATCAACTCTTCCCTGACACCTGGTACTCTACCTGGTTTTCCATCCCAGTGGCCCTGGCATCACATAGCACAGGTATGACGGAGAACTGCAGCCTGCTTGACCAGTTGTTATCACAGTCCTGAAGATTTTCTTATTCTCCATTATGGGAGGTAGGTCATGATTTCTCATTGTACACAAGGAAAGAGTTCCATTTTTTACAGTTTCTAGATCATTATTGAATGACCTAGACAAGGGTATATAGTTGTTGCCTGTTGTTCATATTAGAGCAATGAGAAATGAATATTTGAGGGTGTGAATTACATACAGGCCAACCTTCCTTTTATAAGGAGGTTGTGATATTGTGATTTATAATAAATATATATATATTGGTCTTTGTCCATGATTTCTGGTTCACAGCTCCCAAACTATTTGGAACTTCCTGAGCATAAGAGTAATGGGAACATTTTATTATAATAGTTGGTCTCTTTCCCTTGGTTTCTGAAATTGTTTTAAAGTCAGCAAAATGAAATGCATGTCTTGTTCTTCATAACAATCTCCATTTCACCACAATTAGGTTTAAGCAGGTAACTTTTGGAAAGCATCTAAGGTTGGGAGCTATTTGCCAGGGGAATCAACCATGAAGAGAGGATTGGAACTTTCGGTACCACCTACAATTCCCTGGAAGGAGAGAGGGGTTTGAGGTTGAATCAATTACCAGTGATCAGTGGTTTAACCAGTCTTGTCTATATAATAAAGCCTCCATAAAAATCCAAACGGAAGGGTACAGAGAGCTTCTTGGTTGGTGAACATGTGGAAATTCCAGGAAAGTGGTATGTTCAGAGAGGCCATGGAAGCTCCACATCCTTTCCCCATGCCTTGCTCTATGCATCATTTCCATCTGACTGTTCCTGAGTTATACATGGGCTTCAGAGAGCTTCCAGATTGGGGAACTGGAACATTTCCATATGCCACCATGCTAGGCTCCCTATCCATGAGGACAGAAGTCCTTTGTTCAGGATCTTGCCCATGTATTTCTTCATCTATTTATTTGGTCATTTAATGGTCTTTGAAATAAAGCAGTAATCTAGTGTTAAAAAAGAAATAACAGGCCCCAAATGGAGTCATTCGTCTCCACGACAATAAACTAAGACTTAATTGCAGTTTCAACCTCTCTCAGGAATGTGACCGTTAGTCAATCTGAAATTTCCTGATTAATATTAATGAGGTGACCTGAATGTTAAGATCACTACCATTCCCTTCCCCCCAAAAGAATCCCAGGTACTGACTTGAAACAATTCTTTCTTTTCTTCTGCTAATAACTTCCTTGCCCCATCCTTTTTCTGCCTGTAAAAACCTTCCATTTTGTACAGTTCTTTGGAGCACCTCTTTACTTGCTAGATGAGATGTTTCCTTATTCATGAATTGCTCAATTAAGCCAATTAGATCTTCAGATTTTCTTGATTAAACTTTTTTTTTTAATATTGGTAAATAAATGAGCTTTTCCAACAAATTATTCCAGGGGGTCATGGAAACCTCTGACTTATAGCCAGTAGGTCAGAAGCACAGGTAACAACCTGGGTTTGTAACTGGCATCTGAAGTATGTGTGTGGGTGGAGAACATACAGTCTTGTGGGACTGAACCTTTAACTTGTGGGATCCACTGCTATCTCTGAGTAGATAGTGTCAGAACTGGGTTGGTGTCCAGGTGGTGTTCGTGGAATTGTTGAAGGTAGGGGGACAACCCCACATTGAAGTTGTTAACTAGAACACTTTTAGAGGTCTTATGGGTTGAACTCCCTCATATATTGAAGTCCCAACTGCCAGTACCTTAGAATATGACCTTATTTAGAGATAGGGTCTTTAAAGAGTTAATTAAGGCCCTAATTTAATATGACCAATGTCTTTAGAAGAAGATGAGAACACAGACATACATAGAGGAAAACCATGTGAGAACATTGGGAAAAAGTAGCCATCTACAAAGAGATAAGCCACAGAAGAAGCAACCCTGCTGACATATTAATTTTGGACTTCCAACTTGAGAAACAGAAATAAATTTTCATTGTTTAAGCTACTCGGTGGTATTTGTGGCGCTTTGTTACAGTGGCACTAGCAAACGAAGTCATACAGTGTTCTAGTTATTTACTGAGGCACAAAAACTACTCCAAAACTGAGTGACTTAAAATAATAACTTTTTTTATAACTTTTACTTTTATGGATTAAGAATTAAGGTAGGGCTCAGCAGGGCAATTCTTCTGCTCTATGTGGAATTGACTAAAATCACTTGGTGGAATTCAGCTGGTCTAAATGGTCTGAGACTCATGCTATGGGGGAATGGCAATAAGGCTGGGCTCTGCTGGGCCTGAAGACTGGACTATATACTCATGGCCTCTCCCATCTGCAACCCCAGGGTAGATGAAATTCTTATATGGTGGCTCATGAATATAAGAGCAGATGTTCCAGCAAAGGGATGCTGCATGGTCTTTTATGATCTCACATCAAAATGTAGCATTATTTCCACCATACTTTACTAGTCAGAGCAGCCACAAACCCACTAAGCTTTAAAGGGTGAGCAGATAGGCCCAATCTCTTGATAGGAAGTCAGATGAAGAATTGTGGCCATATTTTACAACTACTCCAGATGGTACATTGGTAAGATCATGGGACAGCATGTTAGTGCTGGGAGTACACTATCCCTTGTTATTTTAGTAACAAGCTAAATGGTTTGGCTTTAGTAACCACCCTGTAAAAAGATGATATGAGATCACAGGACCTCTGAAATCTTTCCAATACTAAGATTCCAGAGGATAGTATACACATCTAGGAAAGTCTTATACAAATGATATGCTAATGGATAAAAAATATCTTGTGGGAAGTCAGTGACAGAATGTCACTTCGTGTTTGTTGTTGAATGAGTGAGTGACTAACTAATATTTTGGGTAGGGCCTGCCATCTGGTTCTCTCTATAGCTAATGGCTGATATGCTATTGGTAAAGAGAACTGCATGTGGAAAAAGAGGACAGTCTTTGTTTTCACCAGAATGTCTGGGGCTCTGGTATACTACACAGGAGGCCAAAATGTGTCCCAGATCAAGCTGTCAGGGTAAACTGATGACTTTTAGACTAGTGGGATTGGAGTGGGAGAGATACTTGAGTAGGGCCTGGGATACTTGAGTGGGTGGTGGTGACCTCTGAGTAAGAAAGGGTGTGACCTTGTGCTTGCTGTTTTAGGTTGACTAATTGAGAGTGACAGAAGGGTTGGTTTATATTGGATAAAACAGAAAATGTTTGAAAAATTAGAGCTGGTCAGAACAGAATGGGCTTTTCTGAGAGGAAGTAAGAATCCCCCTCTCTGGAAGTGACCTAGCAATAAGGAGTTGTGTAGGTGGGTGGTCAGTTGACTTCTAAGGTCCAAGATTTCAAGATTCTCTAATTTCAAGCCTCAGTTTTTCTCCTCCTAATATAGGCCTATGAATCCAAGACTTTATATAGAAACTACAGGTCCTTCTTTTAGTTCCTTCTGAAAGATTCTGAAGTATGTATTTATGCATTCCCTAAGAAAAGACCAATTTAGGATGGTGGTTTCTTTACCTTCAAATAACAAATGTCAGACTTGCATGGGTCTAAGCTTTTCACTCAGAAATTTGTTCTTTAGGTGGAACCTTTGCAACATATAAAATGCATGCATCCTAGAGGGTGTTGCAACACAGCAATAGCCACTCCACAGATCTAGGAAAAACTCCATTGCTGCTCCCAGGGTGAAACCAGGTTCTACATAGCAATGTGTGCCATGGAATCCATCCTCTCTCAAAGCTGGCTAATGAAATTGCATCAGTCCAGTGACTATCAAACATCTTGTACCACAATGTATATTAAGAAATGTATTTTATATCCCAAGCCAGTACTCACCCACATACAAAAGTTTACAAAATAATACTTTTATTTCTTATCATTTACTCTGATATTTCTAACACATTTTCTGTTATATCTAATGGTTTTCTATCTCATTATAAAACAATGCTGGTCATAATTTATTAAATTGATTTTGTGACCCACAAGTGGGATGAGACCCTTAGTTTGAAAACACTGTTCACGTAGATTAAATTCTGAAGTCGGTCCTAATATTTAGGCATGTTTTAGCCCCATTTTATAGATGATAAAATCAAGACTTTGATGTTAATGAGCTTGCCAAAAGCTATTAAGATTGTCAATATTATTTAGAGAAATGATATCCCAGAAGCTGAGATGTATGTATGTATGTATGTACGTATGTATGTATGTATGTATGTATGTATGTATATATATATGTATGTATTCATTTATTCAACAAACACTGTTGCACCGTTACTATGGTTACTATGTGCCAGGCACTGCTGGACTCTTTGGATACAAACATTAGTAACCCATTTTCTTTCTCCTCAAGGAGCTCACAGTCGGGGAGATGAGAACCAATTCAAGATTAAACTTTTTTTTCCAGCTTCGGGAAATGTGACTTTCACTTGTAGAACAGGAAGAATGGCCTTTGGCAAATTAGTGCCCTGTTGGCTTTGGCTGGGTTTTCACAAAATAAAGAACTTCCAATTCTGCAGCCACCATATTTGGAACCCTACCCTTCCTCTTTGGGATACAAGCATGGTGCAGGAGAGGAGTGCCTCCCTCTCTCTTTGGAAGGTCTTCATCTTTGTCTCCTGTGCTCAGACAGAGGCTAGTGGCCATGTGGGATTTCCTGAGATTTACTAGGAGGGGGGTGATAGGCCTCTGGGCAATCTGTGGTGAGGTGTAGCTGCCAAGGTAGTTCCCAATGGTGAACATGACTCTAGAGGCCGTTCAGAGACAGACAAGCTGAGTTTTCTCTTTAAGGCATTTGCTTTTCTACTCCAATAAGCTTATCACATGAGAAACTGAACCTATAGCCTCAAAAAGTACAATAATAAGAATACCAGGCATTAGGTTCTTTTAGGACTTAGCTAATTCATGCAACAATGCTGTGAAGAAGGTGTAGTGGGTTGCATTGTAAAGATGAAGAAAGTGAATACAGTACATAATACTCAAATCTCACAGCTAGTAAATGGTAGAGTTAGGATATAAGACCAGCTGTAGGATTCTCAGGTCTGTGGCCTTAGCCCTGCCTATGGCAGAGGCTGTGGCTATGATTGATTCCAAGGAAGTGGTGAGCATGAAAGGAAAATAATACCTGGTTGGAAGGCTCTTGGGAGGGGGAGGCTTGAGGCTCCCTTGCCCCAGTCTCTGAATTTTCACCCTGCATTCTGTCACCCTATGTCCCTTCCTTCAAACTGAGGCTGCCAAGCCAGGGCCCGGGTCAGCAAGCCAGGAGACACAGAGCCAGCTCTGCTCTGTACATGGCCCTGTTAAGCTTGCAAACAAAAGTCACTTACTCAGTTTTGGCTCTTAGCCTGAGCAGCTTTCTGCCCCTTCCCCAAGATGCCACTTTAATTCTTGGAAAAGCATTAGTGGGGATCTGGAGAGGGATCAGGCCTGTAGGTCACAGGAAAGATTGTTCTTTCAGTTTTCCAGAAAATTGAGGGTCCACTCTCACACATGCCTTCTGGTGGAATGAGGATGAGTTCTATCTGTGGCAAGACTTTGCTGCAAAACAGCTTATTATCTGGGCTGATGTGGTAAGCTGTAGATGTGCAGGCCATGGGAGGAAGCCTGGGTTTCACTCTGGCTCTTGTCTACTTGCGTCGGTCATTGTCTCCCTGACCTGTAATGACATCAAATACCTGGGCATATGTTTCTTATAAAATGTTTATACTAATGCATCAATGATATACAAATACTCTAATTTCCATATCAAAGTGGAAACATACACAAAAGAAATGTTTGTTCTTCAGGGAGTCCACAAAGTTAGAAGCCAGGGCCCTTTCCCATCTCCCAGAAATTGTTTACTTTGCAAGAGCTTTGTTTAGGAAATTTAGTCATTTCAGATTCTTAAGTCTGCACTTTTTTGCCTGTTTATCAAACCAATAAGTTTAATGTGAAGATCAAACCATTATTGCCAGGCAAGAACAACTGGTCTAAGTCCTAGACAAAACTGTATAGAATTTCACAGATGAGAGCCAGCATTATTTAAAGTTGAACACCCCTACTCTTAATTAAATTTATTTATTCAGCAAACAACTTAGGGAATATATAATTTAAGCTGAAAAACAAGACTATAAAGGATATTATATATCAATCTGGTTACCAAAAGAGGAGGCTACAGGCCAGCTTCTCCTTGACACCATGTGGCTTTCTCCAGAGCCCTGTATGTAAATCCAGAAAGCATTGTGCTGACATAGCTTTTTGATAAGATCAGCCTTAGAACTATGACAATTTCACTTGGGAAAACTAGAAAGACTTTTGCTTTGAATAAGCCATAAGTTTTGAAGAGGCCTCTCCATTGTGCAGAAGCCTGGGGAGCAAGTTCAAGAGCATAAAACTTTGAAGAAATTAGCTGGTATGGTGTTTAATAAAGATGTATCTGTATTCGTGTGAAGGGAAAGATTTTCAGTGTCCTGGATAAGCTATCCCTCTCTTTGTATTATGGGCTAAATTCTGTTCTCTGCTCCCACCTCCCACACATTGAAGTCTTGAACCTCAGTACCTCAGAAACGAATGTATTTGGAGAAAGGGTCTTTATAAAGGTTATTATGTTAAAATGAGGTCTTTAGGATGGGCTCTAATCCAAAATGACTTGTGTCCTTATAAAAAGAGATTAGGACACAGACACACACAGAGGGAAGAACTTGTGAGGACGCAGGGAGAAGATACTCATTTACAAGTCAGGGAAAGAGGGCTCAGAAGAAACCATCCCTACCAATAGAACTATATACAATTAAATACATTATTAAAACTTGAGCTCAAACGTTTAACCTTCAGAACTGTAAGAAAATAAATTTTTGTTGTTTAAGCCACCCAGTCTGGTATTTTGTTGTGGCAGCTCTAGCAAACTATACATTTTGTAATGAAGAACGATCTTTATTAACCAGTTCCAGAGATGGCTTGGGAACATCTGGAGGTGACCTAGGAAACAAATCATTCAATTTTTAGCTTAGAAAAAAATATTTCAGTGTAATGAATGAAAGAGATCCTTTCTTCCTCCCTGCCCCACTTCTGGAGAGTAAGGATAAAAGTACGTTCAGACAAGGGGTGAGGGTCCTGGGTAGAGATGGGTAAAAGATAAAAAATGTTTATTGGGAGCTTTATTCTTATAAAGAGTATGTATGAATCTAAAAATATAAATGCATATAGGAAGGAAATGTCACTTTTCTTTATTCCTTTCAAAATAAAATCAAATATGGGCGTGAGCCTTTATACTGCTGAACTGGTAGAAAATCTTTCACAGTCATTAACAGGGCTACCACCAAGGATTCTGCAAAGGTGACAAGAGTTTAGAAAGCCCTAAAACTTCAGGGAGACTGTTCTGGCCAGCATTGAGACACTATTCCAAGTGGATATATGGTCTGAAAGTCCAGGAGACCTGTTGCCACCAAAACATGGGAATTTCTTCAGGGGCTGAGAGCAAGGGTCCAGGATTTGATCTCCTTAGGTGTATCATGCTGCTGCCCATGAGAGCCTGCCACTGTCTTGAAGCATGACTACAGAGAGTACCTGGTCCCTTCTCATTGTTGAAACCATGGTCTCTCTCCACCACCCTTCCAGGCATGGCGCATTGACATATAATTTTCTCAATGAGTCTAGGCCAGAGGTTACAAATTGGGCTCTGAGACTGGATACAGTTCACACATATATTTTGGTTAGCTAATATGGAATTTAGCTTTTGTTTTAATTAAAATCTACCTCTACAAGTAAAGGTAAACCATGAACCGGCAGTTAGATGAACAGATGGCTAAATATCCTTCCTTGCCTCTCTCCTGATGGTCACCATTTGGCTGGTTGGTGCTGGTAGTTACTACACACCATGGGCTGTGCCTTCTAGTTGCTTCCTTCCTTTATTACAGGCCACCTTTGTAGGTCTTTGAATTGACCACTCAGAGTAGGTTTTCAGAAAAGCAGGAAGAGAGGTTGTCTTCAGGCACCTTTATTCAGCCCTGAGACATAAACATCTTCCAGGCAAGGAATACTGGGACTTGATGACCTGATTGCAATGGAGTCTTGATAAAAATACTAGGAGAGTAATCGAGAGCAACAACAAAATAATAGAAAAAATAATAGAAAAAGGAGCTGGCTCTCTCAGAAGATTAATAAAATTGACAAACCCCTGGCTAGACTCACTAAAAAAAAAAAAGACACAAATGAACAAAATCAGGAATAAAAGAGCAGAAATTACAACAGATGCCACAGAAATACAAAGGATCATACAAGAATACTATGAAAAAGTATATATATCAAATTTAATAACCTAGAAGAAATTGATGAGTTCTTAGGAATATACAACCTTCCTAGACTGAATCAAGAAGTACTGGAAAATCTAAATAGACCAATCAGCAGTTTGGAAATTGAAACAATCATCAAAAACCTACCGAAAAGTAAAGGTCAAGGAACAGGCAGCTTACCTGTGAATTCTAACAAACATTCAAAGAAGATTTAATACCAATTCTCCTTAAACCCTTCCAAAAAATAGAAGAGAAGACAATACTTCCCAACTCATTTTATGAGGCCAATATTACCCTGATGACAAAACTGGTAAAGATAACACACAAAAAAGAACTATAGACCAATATCTCTCATGAATACAAATGCAGAGATCCTAAATAAGATACTAGTGAACCAGATACAACAGAGAATATTTTCAGGGCTACAAGATGGGAGAGGGGTTGGGGGGATGAAAAAAATGCAAGGGATTAAGAAGTACAAATAGATAGTTGCAGAATAGACTTGGAGATGTAGAGTGTAGCATGGAGAAGATGGTTAATAATGTAAAAAATATGTAAGGGGAAAGAAGGGTACTAGATTTAGTGGGGTGATTGCTTTGTGAGTTATGTAGATCTCTAATCACTAAGTATGCAACTGAAATTACTATATTATTGTATACCAACTATAATTGAAAAAATCATTGAATTGTACAACATAAATATACGCAACTAATAGTCTATTCTATTTCAATAAAGCTGGGAGGGGGAGAAAGATTTGATTAAAAGAGCTTGTAAAGGAGAGTGCAAATGTGGCATGTGTTTATCTTTTCATAGCAGCTTTGGTCACATAAAAAAAAGATTATATACAATAATCAAGTGGCCTTCATCACAGGGGCAAAGGAATGGTTTAACATATGCAAACTGATAAATGTGATATATCACATAAACAAAATAAAGAATAAGAATCACATAGTTACATTAATAGATGTAGAAAAAACTTTTGACAATATACAGCATCCATTTATTATCAAAAAGCTTAAAATAGGTATAGAAGGAAAGTACCTTAACATAATAAAGGCCATAAACTCTAAGCCAAAATTGTACTTAATGATGAAAAACAAAATATTTTTCCTCTAAGATCAGGAAAAAGACAAGGCTGTTCACTATTACCACTATTATTTAATATAACATTGGAGGTCCTAGTGAGTGCACTTAGGTAAAAGAGAGAAATATAAGGCATCCAAAAAGGAAATGAAGATATCAAACTGTTGCTATTTGCAGACGGTGTGATTCTCTATATAAAAACTCTTAAGACTCCATAAGAAGACTACTAGAAATAATAAATACAACAAAGTTTCAGGATACAAAAATCAATGTTAAAAAATCTATAGCATTCTTATACTGTAATAATCAATTGTCAGAAAAAGAAATGGAAAAAAAATTCCTTTTGCAATCACAACAAAAAGAATAAAATACCTAGGAATAAATCTAACAAAACATGTGAAGGACCTATATAATGAAAACTATAAGACCCTATTAAAAGAAATTGAAGAAGACACAAAGAAATGAAGATATTCCATGTTCGTGGATTGGAAGAATCAACATAGTTAAAATGACCTCATTACCTAAAGCATTATACAGATTTAATGCAATCTCCATTCAAAAATCTCATCAACACTTTTCAAAGAAATAGAACAGAAAATCATCAAATTGCCAAAGTCATCCTGAGAGAAAAGAATGAGGCTGGAGATATCACTCTGCCCAACTTTGAATTATACTACAAAGCAATAATGATCAAAACAGCATGGTGTTGGCAGAAAAATAGACACACAGACAAATGGAATAGAATTGAGAGTCCAGAAGTAAACCCTGTTTATATGGGCAAATAATTTTTGAAAAAGAAAGCCAAAAACATGTAATAGAGAAAGGAAATAAATAGTGCTAGGAAAACTGGAAAGCCATCTGCAAAAGAATTAAATGAGACTGTTTTCTATCAAAATTAACTCAAAATGGATTAAGGACCTGAATACAAGACTTGAATAATAAATTGCATAGAAGAAAACATAGGTAGTAAACACATGGACTTTGGACTAAAAGGGGATTTTATGAATTTGACCTCAAAGACAAGGGAAGTGAAAGCAAAATTAAATGAATGGGACTATATCAAACTAAAAAGCTTCTGTATAGCAAAAGAAACCTTCAAGAAGGTAAAGAGACAATCATCCTAATGGGAAAATATATTTGCAAGCAACGCTTCCAATAAGGGCCTAATATCCAAAATATACAAAGAATTCATACAACTCAGTAACAACAAAAAACAAAAAATCTGATAAAAAAAAATAGGCAGAGTGCCTAAACACTTATTCCAAATAGACACACAAATGACCAACAAACATATGAAAGGATGCTCAACATCACTAGCAATTATAAAAATGCAAATTAAAACCACAATGAGATATCACCTCACACCTGTTAGAACAGCTGTTATCAACAGGACAAGTAATAAGAAGTGTTAGAAAGGATGTGGAGAAAAAGGAACCTTCTACACGGCTATACACTGCTGGTGGGACTGCAAATTTGTACAGTCACTATGGAAAACAGTATGGCATTTCCTTGAAAAACTAAGAATTGATCTACCATATGATCCAGCAATCCTTCTACTGAGTATTTACTTGAAAACGTATATCTGAAAAGATATACGTACACTGATGTTCATAGCGGCATTATTCGTGGTGTCCAGGACACAGAAGCAACCAAAGTATCCTACAATACATGATTGGCTAAAGAAGCTGTGGTGCATATATACAATGGAAGATTTCTCAGCCATAAGAAGAGATAAAATACTGCCATTTGCGACAACGAGGATGGATTTTCAGATAATCATGCTAACTGAAATGTGCCAGACAGAAAAAGTTGAAAACCATATGTTATCATTTATATGTGGGATATAAACCTAAAAGCAGCCAACAAACAGAACAAACTGATGGAGACTCATGGACATGGACAGGAGATTAATGGTTACCAGAGGGTAGGAAGGGAGAGGAGAAGTAGATGGGATAAAAGGGGTTAAATATGTGGTGACAGAAAGAAATCTAACTGTAAGTAGTGAACATACAATGCAATATATATATATATATATATATGTATACACACTCATATACACACATACATGTATATATAAATGTGACACTGTTGAATTGTACCCTTGAAACTTACTGGATTTTGTTAACCAATGTCAGCATAATTAATCAATTTTAGAGCTGATTTATAGTTAAACCTTTTGGTGTGGGACACAACCTTTTTGTGAGACAGTTTGCTTGTTATATCATTTTAATTTGGATTTCTTGTTACTTATTGGCCCAAATTGAGTCATATGCTCTTGTCTGAACTATTAGTGTTACCAAAGATTGGAACATATTAGTTGATTTATTCTGAATTCTATTCCTTATCCCTGGAATCTAATGGGAGCCAGCTTCACACAAAATCCTTGGTGGCAAAAGGTGGGTTAAAATGAAAATCAAGTATTTACTAAGAAAGGAGTGGTAGATATGGGGGAAGCAATCACAGTGTCCTCTACTGTTGGGATGTGAGAAATTTTTCAAGGGACATAGATTTTCAGAATTCATATTTTTCTTCCAGTACTTTAAAGATGTCATTTTACTTTCTTTTGGCCTCCAATATTTCTGATGAGAAATCAACAGTATTATGTGTTTTTTCCCCCTCTGTCTTATGATTATTCTTTTTATCATTTGTTTTTAACAATTTGATAATGAGATGCTCAGGTATAATTTCATTTGTATTTATCCCACTTGAGATCTGCTCACTTTTATTGGGGGGGGGGAGGGGGTTGATGTTTTTAATTAAATTTGGAAAAATTTTAGCCAAGATATTTTCAAGTATTTTTTTTTCTGTCCTTCATGGACTCCAATTATGTGTAGACTACTTGATTCCATTTTACATGTCATTTTCAGTATTTTTAAAATTATTTTTTTCTAGTTTTTTAGTATAGATAATTTGCATTGAAATTATCTGTCTTCAAAGTGAATGACCTTGAAACATTCTGCATTCTGCAGATTTAAAAAATTCAGATATTTAATTTTTGATTTTGAGAGATTTATTTATTTATTCTATTATTTTAGAATTTCTGTTTTTCTTCTAAAATCCTCTAACTCTTCATCTGTATATCCATCTTTTCCTGCAAATTACTTAATATATCTATTATTTGCTAACTTTGGATTATTTGTGTGAATCTGCTTTGTTGACTGCTTTTTCTCCTAAATATGGGTCATACTTTCCCACTCCTTTTCATGTCTAGTAATTTTGATTGTATATTAGACACTGTGATGATATAGTAGAGAAATTCTAGATCATGTTATATTCATCTGAAAGTTTTTGAGTTTTATTCTGGCAGGCAGTTAATCTCCTATGTGATTTCTTTCTTTGTGGGATTTCTTCCCACCTTGATTTCTAGTCACTGAGGCGATCCCAAACTATGACTTTTTACATTTTAGCTCAATAAGACTGCTGGTTTTGCTTGAGCTCTATTTTCCATGTGGACTGTGAAGTAAGAGCCAGAAGGAAAAAAAAATGCATAAATATGGATCTCACCCTGTGCTTCTGGCAGGCCTCCCCAGATTCCATGGGCCCTGGCTCAGGAGGAAACACTATGCAGTAGCCATGGCCCAATTTGGCCAAGGCACCATGGCCTAAGTCCCATGGTTTGGGCCCAATGCCTTTGTAGAGGGTCAGGGTACTTCCCCTGAACTTGGGGTGGGGGTCTTGCCCATCCAACACCACTCTTGCCCAGAGTCTTTTAACTTGGATGTTAGCATTTTAAAGAGACCACTCAGGAGTTATGGCCACTGACTGACCCCTCCCAGCCAGGACCTCTTAATAAGACTGTAACTAGGGGTGTTTGTATAACCAGACACTGTTTTGTGGTTTAAGGAGAATAAAATTGACTATTTACCTTAAAAAAAAAATTAATTAACCAATAGCCACACAGCTAATCAGTGACGGAAAGGAATTTAAGTGGACAATCATATTCTAAAGCCTATACTATATTATAATTATTATGTGCACTCTACCCATGTATGTGGGAAAGCCTGTGTGGCTCCTAAGCAGAACCCTTTTACATGAGGGACAGAGGAACATTGGTAATGTGAGAACATAGAGAGATGTCATTCTTGATAAGGCATGTGTTTTTCATGAAGGTACCCACAGTGATATAATAACAAGCTACTTTTTCATGGCCACAGATAGGTTTACAGTACACAGCCATCAAATCAGGAACTTCAGTAGGTAAGTATGAGAGGGATGCTGGTACATATATTTGAGATTTTGTGAAAACTTTCATAAAAATACATTGGAGGAAAATTTAAAGGGAATGTATTGGGACTATAACATGTAGTTACTCAGATGGGACACTGAGATTGATAGAATATTGACATATATAGAGTATAATTTTTAATGAGCTGGTGAAATCTGGGGCATTTGAATTTCAAAGTTTTGATGGGACATAACTGGGAACCCAGCAACCATATATAATTATTTCTTGGGGAAATGTGCTAGGCAACTGCCAAACATTTGACTCAAAATAATCATAGTGTAATAGAATAGACATCACTCTATTGGGGCATGTTCTATGCCTAGACTGTGATAAATTTCTTATCTACATTATCTCATTTAATCTTCATAGAAACTCTATATGATAGGCATTGTTATTTTACCTATTTTATAGACAAAGGAAGTGAGACATTGAGGTAAATGACTTATACAAGGTCATACAATTAGTAAATGCTCCCACTAATACATTATATTGCCTATGGGGTTAAGAAAAATGTTTTGCTAGTGTGTGTGTGTGTGTGTGTGTGTGTGTGTAGCTAGTGTGTGTATATATATATATAGCTTTATAGCTGAACTGTATCAGGAAGATGTTTTTTCTCCTAAGAATTTAGAATTGAAGCTAGAATCATTAAACAGACTTGATTAGAATGGAACTGGGAGGACATAAAATTTTGGAACAGAGGAGCAATCATATTTTTCTCTATGCATTGAGAAATAAAGATGGGAGAGGAGAGAGAGAGAGAGAGAGAATGGAAAATGAAGAGAAGCAAGAACAAGAGAACTGTAGGATCCTAGAGAGAAAAATGGAGGCGAGTAGAAGGACTGCTCTGGTTTTATATGCTTTCCATTTCCTGGTTCTTGTTCCTCATAGCGCTTGACTATATTTCTTGTCCTTGAGTTCTATGAGGTTCCCTCTGTTTTCTTGTAGTAACCCATTTTTTTTCTCAATGTACTTTTAATGAATTTTAGTTACTGACAAAACAAAAGAAGAGAGACATATTTATGATGATTTTAGCAGAAAACAGACTGAATTTGAGGTATTAGATATTGCTGTCTAGTAAGTAGCTCAGGACTGAACCTCAGTGCAGACGAGCACAGCAAGCCAGCCTCAGGAAGAAAAGGATCTCTATATTCTGAGCACCTAGCCCTTGGCCAGGAGCATAGTAGCCATTCAAGAGCCATATATTAAGTGAATAGGTAAAGATTCATTTGTTATATAGTAATAGACTTGTTTCCAGAGTTAAAGATTTTGTAATACCTTGACGATTCTTATTTTGAGCATCAGCTTTCTTTTTAAAGTCCTGTTAATAGAGCAGTAGAAGGTACAGGAGATTATCATGTATGGACTGTGGAAGTGTATTTCTTTTTTCCTTGCTAATTCCCCTCACGCAATTGCCAACATTAGCTAATTTTGTTCTGATATTTCTTGTCTTTCTTAAAAGTGGAAAGGGAAAAGCAGTTGTAGTTTAATGTCTCTTTTAAGCATTTGATATGTAAATGAACGTACTTGTACTCTGTACTGTCAGAATGTAATTTTTTGAGTTAACATTGGTTAATAAAACCCTCAGCTCAAGAATGAAGCTCATTTGAATTATTTTTTAAGCTGCTTAATGAATTTCTAAGACACAGTGGCTTTCCAGGTGTTTTCTCTTTGGGCTTCAGGTCTAATATGTTACTTAAAAAACAAATTGGGAGGCATGCACTTATCAATGGGTTTAGTTGGGAACAAAGATTTGAGGTGTGTACAGAGATTTGATTCCCTACAGCTACTCTGAAAGAAAGGCTGAGGAAGAAGATTAATAAAACCAAATTATGAAATTAACTGATCTGAAAAAGACTCACATAGAAGATTGACTAACCTAGTGGTCATGCTGGAGATTAAGAAACATAAATGATTTAGGGCATTTAGTTTGCTATAAAAACTACAAAAAAAAAACAGTTTTCCATTTTACTGAGGGCTTAGAAACTCGACATTCAAAATAAACTCAAACACAATGTGATTAATTTCAAATGTTCTCTCAAAAGACCACATCTGTGGCTCCACGGGGTAAAGCAGCACAAAGTAAAGTGAAAAATTGGGGTCCTTATGTGATCACTCTCTCTCTCTCTCCATATGTGTGTGTGTGTGTGTGTGTGTGTGGACATGTGCTTGTGTGTGTGCTGTGTATGTGTGTGTGTGTATATTAGAATATATATATATATATATATTTTTTTCTATTTTCCTCCAGATGAAGAAATGGTCAAACCCATATCAATGTGACCACAAATGGCCTCTGAAAATGTATGCCAGGTTTTATAAAAACTGAAATGCAAAATTAAACTTGCAAATCTGAGATTTCATTGAGCTCCAGGAAGAAGAGGTGGAAGAGATAGGGAAAATCAGAACATTTGAGGGGAAAGATCTGCTTAAAAATTCCAGAATTTTGTTTGTTTAATTTGGTATTTTACTTTTGTAGTTGTCTATTGGAGTCCTTTTAATGAGGGTTGAGCTTGTCATTTGTCTCACTCTAAGGTACTGGTTATAATACACACATTACCGCCACCCCACCATCACCTCCACTACACTACCATCAACCATAACCATCACCCTCACCACCACAATACTACCATCCCAGGCTAAAAGCAAAAACAAATGTTAACATGTAGAAATCAGTCTACTCCAGATTTATATTATAAACAACCATCTGTTACAAAATTCCTCCAAATCGGCCCTTCTCCCATGTTAAAGATTGTGCATCAGAGTCAGATTAATTGACATTTTAACCCAAAATTCAGCCAAACCCTTACTTAAGGAATTAACTTATTTCAAGTCTGTATCTCATTGATGTTTCTTGAATTTTTACCTAATTTTATTCTTTGTATTTACTTTGGCTGATTCATTTTTGCATAGGAAAGGAAATGGCTCTGTGTTTTCTAAGTTGCTAACACTAAGGGGAGCACTTAATCTTTTGAGTATTTTAAGGAGAAATCCAACTTCAAGACACATTCCAGCAAACACATGGGTTCTTTGGCTGAAATTTTCAGGGATCATGACTAATATGCAGGGCTAAGTACATTTAATGACTAGAAATCACAATTCAGAGTTAGTCTAACTTGTTTCGCCATTAGAAAATCAACGTTTGGTACAATTTTCAGAGATTCTTGTGCCATTTGAGAAGTGTGCTTTCTTTACTTTCTTGGTTACTATGATAACAGGGATAATTATTTAAGTGAAAAGTTTATCAATTGACTTCTTGATATAGGTATTCTGCCAAGCAATTTTAAATTCATAAGCTCATTTAATTGTTCAAAAATATAGGTGGATGAGTGCTTTGCTTAATGCCTTACACAGAAAATGCTGAACAAACTATAATGCACTGGTCCAGAAAAGTTAAATCATGTGCTCCTGGGTCTCACAGTGAGTGAGTGTTAATGCCAGAATTCAGGTCCAGTTCTATGTGATGATGAAGCCTATTTTCCCATCTCTCCAGGAATGTTGCCCTGTGACAATAGATCACATACTTATACTGTGAGATATAAAACGACCAGTATGGATCCAATATTATTCCATTGCCAGACCCCTTTGAGACCAGTGAAATAAAACTAAGAGCCTCAAGGGACTGAACTTGGAATCTTGGATCAGTCCAAGTAAATCCATTATCTATTTGGAGCCAACTCTGGGGAAGATAAGTAGCTGGTAACTCCCTTCTCAGCACCTCCCTCTCCCATAACCCCTCACCCCACATGCATGCACACTTTCACAGCCATATACCCATCCATGCACCACCAGGTCTTGCATTTCTCTTCTCCCAGCTTCCCAAGGCCTATTCTTCATGACTCCTACCAGCATTAGTATTGGTGAGTAGAAAGTTCCTACTTCCAGTAGGAAGACTCTGGACCGCTCAGAGATGGCATTGCTGACCTACAGCTCCAGCAGGAGTTGATGTAGCTGTATATAAAGAGAAAGCTCTTCTCTGAAGTCCTGGAAAAGATGTTACTTCTTCACCACATAGTCCTTGACTCAGAGGATCCTGGTATACTTTACAGATTCTTGATTATCTGGTCAATTAGGTTCTAGGTTTTGTTTTTTGTTTTTTGGGTTTTTTTTGTTTGTTTGTTTGTTTTCAGAAAAAAATTTAACTTCTTAGTTTGAAATAATTATAGGCCCACAGGAATTCCAAAAATCATAGAGTCCTAGAACCTTTCTCCCATCTTCCTCCAATAGGGACATCTTATGCAACTTCTGTATGAAATCAAAGCCAAAAAATTGAAATTAATTAGACCACAGACCTTAAGCAGATCTCATAATTTTACCTGTAGTCATTTGCATGTGAGTGTGTATAATTTTATGCATTTTTATCCTAGATGTAGGTCATGTAACAACCACTGCAAACAAAATCTGAACTCCCACAAAGTAACTCTCTCACCCTACCTCTTTATACCTCCTTATAGTCACATCTTAGTATGGATACTCCCCATCCCTGTTCCCTAGAAACCACTATTTTTTTCTCCATCTCTAATTCTGCCATTTTAATAGTATTATATAATTGGAATCATGCAGTTTGTAGTGTATTCTTCCAAGATTGGCTTTTTTCACTCAGCATAAAGCCCAGGTGATTTAATTAAGATATTGCATGAATTCCTTTTTATTGCTCAGTAGTATTCTATTGTGTAGCGATAATACAGTTAAACCATTCATCTGTTGAAGGACATTTCGGTTGTTTCTCAGTTTTGGTTATTAAAAATAAAGCTGCTATGTGCATTTGTATGCAGGTGTTTTGTGTGAACATGTTTTCATTTCTCTAGGATAAATGCTGAGGAGGGCAGTCACTGCACTTAATGATAAGTATATGTTTTGTTTTACAAGAAATGGCAACACTATTTTCCAACGTGGTTGTACCACTCTATATTCCCATCGGAAATGTCCAAGATCCAGTATCTCTGTCTACTTGTCAGCATTTGGTATTGTCACTATTTTTCATTTTAACTGTTCTAATCAGCATATAGTGTTATCTAAGATATATCATTGTGGTTTTAATTTGCATTTCCCTAATGACCAGTGATGTTGAACAACTTTTCAAGTGCTCATTTGTTATCCACACACCGTCTTTGGTGAAATATCTATTCAAGTCTTCACTATTTTCTAATTGTTTATTTACTGTTGAGCTTTGAGGAGATGTTTCTTCAGAATTTTTTTTTTTGCAAAATTATTACCACAATAAGTCTAGTTAACATCTGTCACATTACATAGCTATAATTTTTTTCTTATGATGAGAAATTTTTAAATCTACTCTCTTAGCAACTTTCAAATCTACAGTGCAGTAATATTAACTATAGTCACATTATATCCTCAGGAATAATTTATTTTATAACTGGAAGTTTCTACTGCTTGACCCCCTTCACTCATTTCGCTCAACACCTCTACCACTGCCCCTGGCAACTACCAATCTGTTCTCCGTATCTATGAGCTTTTTTTTTTTTTAATATGGTATTTGTCATTCTCTGACTTATTTCACTTATTTCACTTTAGAATTTTGATTAGGCCAACACACGTGAAAATACTCCTTCTTCTTAACTTACTCTCAATAAGGATTAAATCAACCTGTCTCCTTGTTTTTCATCTGCTAGGCCCTCTTTCTACGAAATTCCTATCCTTCTATCCTTAGTTTGCCCTGATTTTATTCATACTTAATGGTCTACCTTAAATCCTTTCTCTTCCAAGGAACCTCTCCTAGTGGGTTAAAACCCCATGATCTCTCTTTTCTTGACCTTTGGTTACATTTATAAAGTCATTGCCACACAACCTGATTAAGGAAAATTAAAGATATGAGTATCTACTCTACTAACTGTTTTTGTCTATACGGTGCTATATTTGGAGGCTATGACATCATCAGTTGTAAGAAGAATGTGTTATTCTTTTTTGTTCCACTAAAGAAGGAAAACTGCTACAATTAAAATATGGTACACCATCAAATATAACACATGCTCACTGTAGAGATGCTAAAATGCAAGGGCAATGTGCATCTTTGAATAGCAAAAGAGGATATATTATATAAACCTCACTTTTATAGATGGCTCATGAGGTTTAAACTGTGTGCTCAAGGTCACCTCACCCCTGGTGATAGAGTAAATGTTTCACAGCTACCAGGTTCTAAGCCTAATTCTTACAGTTATTTAATCTTGAATGATTTCATGTACATTGGTTCTGCTCCTTGTGTTATAAAAAGTCTTTAATTTTTTTAATTTCATTAAAATTATTAGAGTAACATTGTCTAATAACATTAATAACATCTGTATATCGCATTGTGTATTCAGCTATATTTGACCCCCTCTACCCTCCTCAACCACCCCTCTCTCCCCTTCCCCTCTGGTAACCATCACATTATTATCTGTGTCTATGAGTTTGTTTTATTTTTTAATTTGTTAAGTTTGTTTATTTGTTGCTTTCCTTTTATATCGCACATATGAGCGCAATCATAAGGTTCTTGTCCTTTTCTGTGTGGCTTATTTCACTTAGCATGACTATCTCAAGGTCCAACCATGATGTTGTAAATGACAGTATTTTATCTCTTCTTATAGTTGAGAAATTTCCATTGCATATATGTACCACAGCTTCTTTAGCCAATCATCTCTCGTAGGACACTTCAGTTGCTTCTATGTCCTGGCCACTGTGAATAAGGCTGCTATGAACATTGATGTGAAAATATCTTTTAGGAAATGGGTTTTCAAGTTTTTGAGGTAAATACCAAGTAGAGGAATTGCTAGATCATATGGTAGATCAATTCTTAGTGTTTTTGAGGAACCTCCATACTGTTTTCTATAGTGGCTGTACCAATTTGCAGTCCCACCAGCAGTCTATGAAGGTTCTTTTTTTCCACATCCTTCTCCAACACTTGTTATTTCTTGTCTTGTTGATAATAGACATTCTAACAGGTGTGAGGTGATATCTCATTGTGGTTCGGATTTGCATTTCTCTAATAGCTAGCAAAGTTCTGTATCTTTGCATATATCTGTTGGCTATTTGTATATCTTCTTAGGAAAAATGTCTGTAGAGGTTCTCTGTCCATTTTTTAATTGAATTGTTTGTTTTTCTTTTTGTCATTGAGTCATATGAGTTCTTTATATATTCTGGATATCAGCCCCTTATTGGAGTATTGTTTGCTAATATCTTCTCCCATTCAGTTGATTGCCTTTTTTGTTTTGTCAATAGTATTTGTTGCCGTGCAGATTTTTAGTCCCATTAATTTATTTTTGCTTTTACTTCCCTTGCCTTAGAAGTCAAATTCATAAAATTACCTCTGAGACCATGGTCCATAAGTTTAGTACCTATATTTTCTTCTCTGTATTGTATCGTTTCAGGTTTTATATTTAGGTCTTTCATCTGCTTTGAGTTAATTTTTGTATATGGTGTCAAATAGCAATTCAGTTTCATTCTTTTGCACGTGGCTTTCCAATTTTTCCTACACCATTTTTTGAAGATGCTTTCTTTTCTCCATTATAAGTTTTATTATCCTCTGTAGAAAATTGGTTGCTCCAAAACATATGCATTTATTTCTGGGCTCTCAATTCTATTCCATTGGTCTCTGTGTCTATTTTTCTGCCAATATCTTACTGTTTTGATTATTGTAGTTTTGTAGTATAACTTGAAATTGATGTATGTATGACACCTCTGGCTCATGATGGCTTTGGGTATTCAGGGTCTTATGTGGTTTCATATACATCTGATGACTTTGTGTTCTATTTTTTTGAAAAATGCCATAGAGATTTTAATAGAGATTGCATTAAATCTGTATATTGCTTTGGGTAAAATGGACATTTTAACTATGTTGATTATTCCAATCCATGAACATAAAACATCTTTTCATTTCCTTATGTCTTCTTCAGTTTCGTTCAGTAGTGTCTTGTAGTTTTCCATGTGCAGATCCTTTACATTCTTTGTTAGGTTTTTTTTTTTTTTAATTTAATTTTTATGGCGACATTGGTTAACAAAATCCAATAAAATTCAGCTGTACACATTAACAGTAAGGCATATATATATTTACACTGTGTATTCACCTTCCATAGTTTGATTTCTTTCTGTCACCACATATTGGATCCCCTTTACCCTGTCTATTTCCCCCATCCCACCAACCCCTACCCTCTGATAAACACTAGTCTATAGTCCATGTCCATGAGTCTCCTTTTATTTACTCTGTTCATTTGTTGCTTTGCAGTTAATATCATGCATATAACTGATATCATGTGATTTTCAACTTTTTCTGTCTGGCTTAGTTCGCTTAGCATGATTATCTAGAGGTCCATCCATGTTGTCACAACTGACAGTATTTCATCTCTTCTTATGGCTGAGTAATAGTCCATTGTGTATAGGTACCACAGCTTCTTTAGCCAATAATCTATTGTAAGACACTTAGGTAGCTTCCATGTTCTGACCACGGTGAATAATGCTGCTATGAACATTGGTGTGCAAATATCTTTTTGAATATGAGTTTTCAAGTCTTTGGGGTAAATACCCAGTAGAGGAATTGCTGGATCATATGGTAGATCAATTCTTAGTGTTTTTGAGGAATCTCGATACTGTTTTCCATAGTGGCTGTACCACCAGAAGTATATGAGGGTTCTTTTTTCTCTGCATCCTCTCCAACATTTGTTATTACTTGTCCTGTTGATTATAGCTATTCTAACAAGTATGAGCTGATATCTCATTGTGTTTTTGATTTACATTTCCCTAAGAGCTAGTGAGGTCAAACATCTTTTCATATATTTGTTGGCCACTTGTATCTCCTATAGTGAGAAGTGTCTGTCCAGGCCCTCTGCCCATTTTTTGATTAGATCATTTGTTTTTTGTTGTTATTGAGTCGTATGAGCTCTTTGTATATTTTTATATTAGACCTTATCAGAGTCATTGCTTGCAAATCTATTTTCCCATTTGGATGGTTGTCTCTTTACCTTGTTGACAGTTCATTTTGCTGAGCAGAAGGTTTTAAGTTTGATGTAGTCTCATTCATTTATTTTTGCTTTTACTTCCCTTGCCTTTGAAGTCAAATTCATAAAATCTTCTTTAAGTTCAAAGTCCTTGAGTTTAGTTCCTATATTTTCTTCTACACGTTTCATTGTTTCAGGTGTTATATACAGGTCCTTAATCCATTTTGAGTTAATTTTGGTATGTGGCGATAGACAACAGTCTAGTTTCATTCTTTTGCATGTGGCTTTCCAGTTTTCATTTATTGAAGAGGCATTCCTTTCTCCACTGTATGTTTTTGGCTTTTTTGTCAAAAATTATTTGCCCATATAAGTGGGTTTACTTCTGGACTCTCAATTCTATTCCACTGGTCCCCGTGTGTGGTTTTTGGCCAATGCCATGCCATTTTGATTACTATTGCTTTGTAGTATAATTTCAAGTCTGGCAGGCTTGAAATTCTTTTTTCTCAGCCTCATTCTTTTTTCTCAGGATGGCTTTGGCAATTTGGGGTCTTTCGTACTTTCATACAAATTGAATAATTTTTTGTTCTATTTCTTTAAAAAATGCCACTGGGATTTTGATGAGGATTGCATTAAATCTGTATAATGCTTTAAGTAATAAGGTCATTTTAACTGTGTTGATTCATCCAATCCAAGAACACAGAATATCTTTCTATTTCTTTGTATCTTCTTCAATTTCTCTTAATAGGGTCTTATAATTTTCATTATATAGGTCCTTCACATGTTTCATTAGATTTATTCCTAGGTATTTTATTCTTTTTGTTCCAATTGCAAAAGGAATTATTTTTTCCACTTCCTTCGCTGACAATTCATTGTTAGAGTATAGGAGCGCTATGAATTTTTGAACATTGAATTTGTATCCAGAAACTTTACTCTATTTGCTTATTGTTTTTAGTAGTGTTCTTGTGGAGTTAGGGTTTTTTATATAGAGAATCATTTCATCTGCAAATAATGACATTTTGACTTCTTTGTTTTCTATTTGGATGTCTTTTATATCTTTTTCTTGCCTGATTGCACATGCTAGGACCTCCAATGTTATATTGAATAACAGTGGCGATAGTGGACAGCCTTGCCTTGTTCCTGATCTTAGGGGAAAAGTTTTTAGTTTGTGACCATTAAGTAAAATGTTGGCTGAAGGTTTGCCATTGATGGCCTTTATTAAGTTAAAGTACTTTCCTTCTATACCGATTTTGTTAAGTGTTTTGATCATAAATGGATGGTGTATCTTGTTGAAGGTTTTTTCCGCATCTATTTTTTTAATTTGTTTATGTGGTATATCACATTAATTGATTTGTGCATGTTGATCCATCCCTGTGTTCCTCGTATGAAGCCCATTTGATTGTGGTGTATAATCTTTTTAATATGTTGCTGTATTTGGATCGCTAGTATCTTATTTAGGATTTTTTGCATCTGTGTTCATGAAAGATATAGGTCTGTAATTTTCTTTTTTTGAATTATCTTTGCCGGGTATGGGTATCAGGGTAATACTGGCCTCATAAAATGAGTTGAGAAGTATTGCGTCCTCTTTGATTTTTGGAAGGATTTGAGGAGAATTGGTATTTAGTCTTCTTTGAATGTTTGGTAAAATTCATTGGTGAAGCCATCTGGTTCTGGATTTTTACTTTTTAGCAGGTTTTTTTATGATTGTTTCGATTTCCATACTGCTGTTCAGACCATTTAGATTTTCCAGATCTTCTTGATTCAATCTAGGTTGGCTGTATTTCTCTAAGTACTGATCCATTTCTTATGGTTATTAAATTTGATCTTATATACTTTTTCATAGTATCCTTGTATGATCCTTTGCATTTCTGCTATGTCAGTCCTAATTTCTCCTCTTTTATCTCTGATTTTGTTTGTGTCCTTTCTCTTTTTTCTTTAGTGAGTCTAGCCAGGAGTTTGTCAATTTTATTAACCTTCTCAATGAATCAGCTCTTTGTTGCATTTATTTTTTGTATTTTTTTTTTGTTGTTTTCAATTTCATTTATTTCTGCTTTAATTTTGATTATTTCTTTTCTTCTGCTGACTTTAGGCTTCATTTATCCTTCATTTTCTAGTTTTTTAAAATGAAGCATTAGGTTGTTTATTTGGGCTAGTTCTTGTTTTTGGGGATAGGCCTGTAATAATATGAACTTTCCTTTTAATACCACTTTTGCCTAAAAGTTTTGATATGTTGTACTATCATTATCATTCATTTCTATGTATCTCTTGATCTCTCCTTTTATTTCTTCTCTAACTCAATTATTCTTCAGTAGTATGTTTTTTAATCTTCATGTATTTGTGGTTCTTCCTGCTTTTTTTTTTTTTTTTTGCAGTTGATCTCTAGTTTCAAAGCATTATGATCAGAGAATATGGTTCGTATGATTTCAATCCTCTTATATTTGTCGAGGCTATCTCTGTGACCCAGTATGTGGTTGATTCTTGAGAATGTTCTATGTGCACTAGAGAAGAATGTATAAGCAGCTGTTTCAGGATAAAAGGCTCTGTAAATGTCAATTATGTCCAGTTGGTCTAATGTGCCATTTAAGGATGCAATTTCCTTACTGATTTTCTGTCTATATGATCTGTCTATATCCAACAGTGGGGTATTTAGGTCCTCTACTATGATAATGTTTTGCTCTGTTTCTCCCTTTAGTTCTGTTAGTAATTGCTTTACATATTTCAGGGTTCCCTGGTTAGGAGAATAGATATTAATAAGTGTTATGTCTTCTTGGTGCATGATTCCCTTTATCATTATGAAGTGTCCCTCCATTTCTTTCTTTATCTTTTTTATTTTGATGGATATTTAGTCTGATATTAGTACCACTACTCCCACTTTTCTCTGAATGTCATTTGCTTGAAATACCATTTTCCACCCTTTCACTTTGAGTCTATATTTGTCTTTAGAGCTGAGATGTGTCTCCTAGAGGCAGCATATGGTTGGGTTTTGTTTTCTGATCCATTTCTGTGCCTTTTTATTGGTGAGTTCAGTCCATTTATATTTAGGATGATTAATGAACTATGAGGTCTTCTTATAGCCATTTTATCTTTTGCTTTCTGGTAGCTTGGTGTTTCCATTGCTTTCCTGTCTGTGTTTCTGTTTTCTTTATTTTGGTTCACTTTTTTGGGTTTTCCCTCTGGTCCTTCTTGTTTTATGTTGTATACTTAAGTTCTGAATCTTCTGTGTGCTGTTATTATTATGAATATATAAAGGACAGTTAAACATATACGGTCATCCCTTTTCTTCTGTACGTGCCTTATCTGCATTCCCCTTTGCAAATATGGATCTTTGAATCTTCCCCTTTTCAGTCATTATTGCCTCAATTTGTCTCTACATATAGTGAATGTTCACTACCATCTCGCTATAGCAATTCTCTTCTTATTGTTTAAGCTTATAATGCTCTGTTCTCAGTAAGGGTACCGCTTCTCTGCTTCTCTATGCCTGATAGTTATCTTACTCCTAATTATGTATTATTATTTTTTTGTCATTTTGTTTTAGGTGAACTGACCCCTTTCAGTATTTTCTGTAGTGCAGAACTTGTAGTGGAGAATTCCCTCAATTTTTGTATATGTGGAAAGATTTTTATTTCTTCTTCATATCTAAAGGAGAGCTTAGCTAGATACATTATTCTAGGCTGTTAGTTCCTTTCACTTAATAGTTTGAATATTTGATTCCACTACTTTCTGGCTTGTAAGGTTTGCGGTGAGAAGTTTGATGATAATCTAATGGATTGTCCATATCAGTTATTGTTTTCTTCTCCCTGGCTGCCCTGGGAATTCCGTCTTTGTCAATGATTTTTGATAATTTTCATACAACATGTCTTAGTGAAGGCCTTTTCAGGTTGAGATAATTGGATGTTTTGTTGACTTCTTGAATTCCAAGCTCCAGTTCATTCCTTAGATTTGGGAAGTTCTCATCAACTATGCTTTCTAATGCTTTCTAATCCCTGATTTTTCCTTGCCTTCAAGAATGCCCATTATTCTTATGTTTCTTCTCCTGATGATATCAGTTAGTTCTTGCATTTCTCTTTCATTATTTTTCATTCTTTGGTTTCTCTCTTCTTCCTTCTGATTTGTTTCTAGATTTCTGTCTTCAATATCACTGATCCTTTCCTCCATTTGGTTTACTCTATTTTCCAAGCTTGTCATTTCATTTTTCGACTCGTGCAGTGTGTGTGTGTGTGTGTGTGTGTGTGTGTGTGTGTGTTGTATCTCCAGATGCTCTATTCTGTTCTTTTTTAAGGTTTCGATCTCCTTGTTAAAGAACTCATTCTACTCATCTAGTTGTTTTTTCAGTCCCTGAAATTGTTGATATGACATGTTTTGGAACTCACTGAGTTATTTCAGAAGTACCATCCTGAATTCTCTGTTATTTAAGTCACATATTTCTATGTCTATAAGCTTATTTTCTGGAGATTTTTCTTCTTCTTTCTGAGATGACTTGTCACCTTGGTTGTTCATGGTGTTTAATGGAGTATTTCTCCACCTGGGCATTAATGGAAGTATATTCTGTTTTTTTTTTTTCAAGAAAGAAGATTTATTATATAAAGGTCTCTCTTTAGCCTGTTGCAAAGAAGGCAATTTTCTCTTGGTTTCCATGGGTGGTGTCTAAGCCTCTTAGATCTTTGCTTTACATAAAGTCTTAAGAATGCCTTTTATTTCCCCTTTTTGATGTTTGATTGTGCTCACTACTCTCTGCCTCAGTCCCTGTCAGTGTTAGTGACAGTTTCAGTAGTGTTTGCTCAGCTTCCCCTAGGCTCAGTGGTATTCAATCTCGGAGGATATAGGTAAGGGGTCCTCAGGGTTGGGGGTTGGGGGATTTAGCTCATCCTTGGTTTTGCTACTGCAGCTGATGAAAATCAAATATTGTTTCTCTGCTGTCCCACTTCTCTGCTTTTTGCTCTGATGACTCTGATGAGTGAGCTCTGCTGCTCATCATGTGGAGCTCACAGCACACCCAGGTAGGACTGTTCAGGGAACTCATTGCATCTTCTCCTCTCCCCATCCTGTTACAGTGAGTTCTGGCAGCTGCGAGAGGCAGCTTCTTTATTTCTTCCAGTCTACCACCTGATACCCAGGGTTCTGTCCTATGGTTGTTCTTATGCACAGATCCCATGTTCAGATGTGCTGGTATGCAGTTTGAGTGCTTTCTGTTCAGTTATAGATGTTCAGCTTATTGTTATTTCAATAGGACATATCTGGGTAAGTCTCTCACTCTACCATGTTTCTCTAAACTCAGTATGGACATTTTAATGTTGTTAATTTTTCCTATCCATAAGCATAGTATATACTTTCATATATTTGTTTCTTCTTCAGTTTCTATCCTCAATACCTTATAGTTTTCCTAGTATAGGTATTTTATATTTTTAGTTAAATTCACTTTTAAGTATTTTACTTTATTTTTGATGCAATTTTAAATGAGATTAAATATTTTTCTCTTTCTGATAGTTTGTTATTTGTGTATAAAAATGCAACTGATTTCTGATCATAAATTTTGTATTCTGATACTTTACTGAATTTATCAATTCTAGTACTTTTTTTTTTTTTGGTGGTGTCCTTAATGTCTCTCTTTATAGTATTATGCCATCTACAAATAATGACGGTTTCACTTCTTTTTCAATTTGGATGCCTGTTCATTCTTTTTCTTGTCTGATTGCTAGCTAGGACTTTCAATACTATGTTTAATCAAAATGGTGAAAGTGGACATTGGACATCCTTGTTTTGTTCCTAGTCTTAAGGAAAATACTTTTAGCTTTTTCTTGTTGAATATGACATTAGCTGTGGTGTTGTCATTTCTAGCCTTTATGATGGTTAGATATATTTCCTCTATTCCAGCTTTGCTGAGAGTTTTATTATAAATGATGTTGTTTTTTCAAATGATTTTTCTGCATTTATTGATATGATTTTTATCTTTCATTTTGTTTATGTGGTATATCACATAAATTATTTTGCAGATATTGAACCAACCTCACAACCCAGTAATAAATCCCACTTGATCATGGTGTATGGTCTCATTAATGTTTTGCTGAATTGGGTTTGCTAAAATTTTGTTGAGGATTTTGCATCTATGTTCATCAGGGATATTGGTTAATATATATATTTTTTATAATGTCTTTATCTGTTTTTGGACTGATGATTATGCTGATCTCAGAAAATGTAGTTGAAAGCCTTTCTTTCTCTTAAATTTTTTGAAATAGTCTGAGAAAAATAAATGTTAATTCTTTGAATGTTTGGTAAAATCCACCTGTGAAGTCACCTGGTCCAAGATTTGCTTATTGGGAGTTTTTTGATTGTTGATTCATCAGTAGTTATTGGTCTGTTCAGATATTCTGTTTCTTCTTGAATCAGTCTTGAGAGATTATATGTTTGTAAGAATTAATACATTTTCCAAGTTGTTCGGTTTGTCAGCATATAATTGTTCATAATATTTTATTGTATTTGTTTGTATTTCTGTGGTGTCAGTTGTCACTTCTTTTTCTCCGATTATTTATTTGGGTAATCTTTCTCATTTTTCTTGATGAGTGTGTTTCACGGTTTATCAATTTTGTTTATCTTTTCATTGAAAATATATATATGTGTATATATACACACACACACACACACATACACACACACACACACACACATATATATATATATATATATATATAGAGAGAGAGAGAGAGAGAGAGAGAGAGAGAGAGAGAGAGACTCTATTTCATTTATTTCCTTCCTTCTACTTACTTTGGGCTTTGTTTGTTCTTTTTCTAGCTTCTTTAGGTGTAAGGATAGATCATTTATTTGAGTTTTTTCCTGTTTTGAGGTAAGCCTGTATCGCTATGAATTTTCTTCTTAGGACTGCCTTTATTGTGTCTTATAGATTTTTCAGTTGTGTTTTCATTTACATTTGCATCAAAGTATCTTGATTTCTTTCTTGATCTCATTGTTAACCCATTCATTGTTTAGTAGCATATTATTTCACCTCTATGTGTTTGTGTGTTTTTCAGTTTTCTTCATGTAATTTATTTCTAGTTTCATACCATTGTGATTGCAGAGGTGTTTGGTATTATTTCAAACTTAAAATTATTGAGGCTTGTTTTGTGGCTTACCATGTTGTCTATCCTGAAAAATGTTTCATGTGTGCTTGAAAAAAATATACATTCTGCTGCTTTGGGGTGACATGTTCTAAAAATATCAATTAAACTTGTCTGGTCTACTGTGTCATTTAAAACTGCTATTTCCTGGTTGAATTTCTGTCTAGATAATCTATCTACTGTTGTAATGGGGTGTTAAAGTTCCCTACCATTACTTTATTACTGTCAGCCTCTTCCTTTATGTCCATCAATATTTGCTTTATATTTTTAGGTGCTCCAACATTAGGGACATAAATATTTATGAGAGTGATATCCTCTTACTGGATTGATCTGTTTATCATTAAGTAATGTCCTCTTTTATTTCTTGTTAAGCCTTTGTTTTAAAGTCTATTTTACCTGGTATACGTATTGCTACTTCAGCTTTTTTTTTTTTTAATTTCCATTTGCATGAAATACCTTCTTCCATCCGTTTACTTTCAGTCTGTGCATTTCTTTTGATATTAAGTGGATCTTTTGTAGGTAGAGTATGAGTCTTGGTTTCTTAAACAGTTAGCTCTGTTGTATCTTTTTCAAAAAATATTTTTTATTTTTCAGATATGGTTGACATACAATACTATTTCAGGTGTACAATGTAGTGATTATACATCTACGTAAGTCACAAAGTGAACACTCCAATAAATCTAGTACCCCTGACACCGTACATAGTTATTACAATATATTTCTTATGCTATACTTTCTATCTCCATTACATTTTGTAACTACCAATTTTTACTTCTAAATCCCTCTCCCCTTTTTCATCAATCCCCTCAACCCCTGTTTATCTGGTAACCCTCAAAATGTTATCTGTATCTATGAGTTTTTTTTTTCTTTTTGTTCATTTGTTTTGTTCTTTAGATTCAATCTGTATGTGAAATCATATGGCATTTGTTTTTCTCTGACTTACTCCACTCAGCACACTACCCTGTAGGTCCATCATGAAATATCTTTTTCCATCCTATTACTTTTAGTCTGTGTGTGTCTTTTTATCTGAAATGAATCCCATGTAGACAGCATATGTAAGAGTCTTGTTTTCTTATTCATTCAGCCACTCTATCTTTTGATTGACGCTTTTAATCCATTTACATATAAAGTAATTATGGACAGGTATGTAGTTATTACTATTTTATTATTCATATAGTTTATCTTTCTGCTCCTCTTCCACTTCCTTCACCTTCTCTTCCTCCTTCTTTTTCAAAGAATTCCTTTAACATTTCTGTTAATACTAATTTGGTGCCAATGAACTTCTTTATCCTTTTCTCGTCTGGGAAGGGTTTGATTTTTTGATACAACCGGTTCCTCTGTGTCTTTTAATTGGTGAATTCAGTGCATTTACATTTATAGGGATTATCAATATAGGAAGATATTCTATGGGCATTTTATCTTCTGTTTTCTTGTAAATCTGTGTCAACATTGTTTCTTTTCCATTGTATTTCTGTCTGTTATTTTAGTTTGGTAGTATTCTATGACTTTTTCCCTCTGTCCCTCTTTTTTAATCTTATGTGTCTCAATTTCAGATTTTTTTTTTCTGATTACCAGTAGGTTTACGCAAAAGAAAGTTTCATACATACAGTAGTGTTTTTTCTTCTGATTGCAACTTATCTCCATTTACGTGTGCATGTTGATTCCTTTCCCTCTTCCCCTTTTGTTTTTGTTGTCACAAATTATCTTTTTTAATGCTGTAAGTTTATTTCTGAGTTTAGTAGATATTATTTTATTCTTTTTTGTTTTCAAATGTTTTACCTCCTTTAACCCTTATGTTATATTTAACTGTTTAACATCTTATTTTGAACAATGTTTGCAGTTCCCTGCTTCTATCTGTTAGTCATCTTACTCATAGTTTTGTATTCTTTTATCTCTTTGTCTCAGGTAGAATTACACCCTAGCATTTTTTCTGTACTGCAGGGCCTGTGGTGGTAAACTCCCTTAGCTTTTGGATGTCTAGGAAAGCCTTCATTTCACCTTCAACTCTAAAGCACAACTTTGCTGGATATGTTATTGTTGGTTGGTGATTTCTCTCTTTCAATAGTTTGACTATTTGGTCCTACTCTTTCCTAGTTTGTAGAATTTATGCTTAAAAATCTGGTGATAATATAATGCAGGGTTTTTTTTTTATAGGTTACAGTCTCCTCCTCCCTGCCCCCTCTGAACCCGGCTTCCTTGAGAATTCTTCTTTTGTCATTAAATCTTGAAAGTTTCAATCTAATGTGTCTTTGACAGGTCTTTTTGCATTCAGAAAATTAGGTATTCTGTTAGCTTCTTGAATTTGAGGATCTAGTTCTTTTCATAAGTTTGAGAAGTTCTCGTTGATTACTTGTTTTAATAGACTCTGTTTCCTTCTCTCTGTCTTCTGGTATATGTACTGTTTTTATATTGCTCTTTCTGTTGGTGTCAGATAATTCTGACAGTATTCTTTCATTTTTTTTTAATCTCAAGTCTCTCTCTTCTTTCATCTGACTAATTTCTAGATTTCTATCTTCAATATCACTAATTATTTCCTTCCATCTGGTATGATCTACTTCCTAAACTCACTATTCCATTCTTCATTTCTTTTATTGAGTTCTGTAGCTGCAAAAGTTCTATTTAGTTCTTTTTTTAAAGTATTAATCTCTTTATTAAAATACTCTTTTTGTTGATTGATTATATTTCTGATCTCATTACACTATCTTTCTGAGTTTTTGTGCATCTCATCGAGTTTTTCAGAACTGAAATCTTGAAGTCTTTGTCATTTAAATCTCACTTTTCCATGTCTTTAAGTTTACTTTCTGGAGAGTAAATTTTTTCTTTCTGAACTACCTTGTTACCTTGGTTATTCATGGTACTTGATGGATTATTTCTGTGCTTGGGCATTTATGAGAATAAAAATTGTTTTAAAAGTATTTTACACTTCACTGTTTAGCAGGTTGTTGCACAGAGATCTTTCTCTTGTTTTCCAGTAGGTGGCTCTGAAGTGCAAGTTTTTATTTTCTTTTAATTGCACTACTGGTGCTGCCAATATCAACTTGGCCATGGAAAATCTCCTGTATTCTCTGGGGAGGTGGGCATGCCTTCTTTGGCCAGGTTCCTCAGTCTCAGGGCACCACCTTTGTGGGGGAATGTAGTGGGCAACGGGGCTCTAGGCCTGTGAGATCCCAGCGCTGCCTCCAGTAACTAGATGGTGCTTGCAGTGCTCTACTATTTAGGATGTTCCAGACAGCTACACAGGATTCTGCTAGGATGGTCGGGGTGAAGCCAATTGGCATTTGTGGCTTTACTCTTTTCCTAGTAATGGCAGCTGTAAGACCTTAACTGCTACACCTCTGTATCTGCACCCCTGTCACTAAGTTTAGGCACAGTGTGAGCTTGCTGCTCAGGAAGAAATGTTTCTGTCTGTCCAGTCCTCAGGACTGCTGAGTGTGTGTACTGTAACTTGACACCTCCACTGTTATAGTGTCTGCTGGGGCCTCTGTGAGCTCTGGAAGTGTGAGGGGAGGCAGCTCCACATTTGTAGCTTTGTTTCTGTTTGGTAATGGTGGCTGCCAGGCCACAGCTGTCACAGCTTTGTGTTCCTTCTCTGTTCCTGTTACTGGGTATAGCCAATTTTACCCCTCTGTTCTAAGAGTTGCAGAGCATGTTCACTGTAATGTGACACATCCCTGTCACTGAGACTGCTAGGGCCATAGTGAGCTCTGGGCTGCATCTGTCTCTGTCCTTCACTCTTCCTTCCTCCCTTGTTCCCTCAGATATGCCCACTTTCAGATGTTTCAATGCAAAGCTCTCTGACTTGCTTGTGTGTTGAGCAGGGAATCCTTTGTTGAATTATACCTGTCTAACTTGTTGTAACTTCAAGTGGAGAGGTCTGAATGTCTCCTTATGCTACTATTCTACTGACATGACTCTCCGTGAGGAAATTCTTGACCTCAAAAAATTAATCATAGTATTACCATAAGATCCAGCAATTCCACTTCTAAGAATTGAATTCAGGGTCTGTAATAGATATTTGCATATGGTCATAGCAGCGTTATTCACAAAGAAAAGATAGAAACAAACCAAGTGTCCACTATGGATGAATGGAAAAACAAAATGTATTTTGTACCTTCACTCTTTAAAAAGGAAGTAAATTCTGACACAAGCTACAACATGGGTAAACCTTGAGGACATGTGAAATAAACCAGTTACACAGAGACACATATTGGGAGGATCCAAGATGGCATAGAAGGTGGAGGCTATGCACGCCTCCTCTAGTGATCATGCAAAAATTATAATAAAACTACAGAGCAACCAGTACATGGAGCCTCCAGAGGGCTGAACAGAAGCCCTAGAACAAGGTCACTTCAAATAACAGGTCACTTCAAGACGGTAGGAGGAGCAGAGACACGGAATGGCTTGATTTTACAATCGCATGTGGTGATGAAGAATTCAGAGATCTATCTTGGCTGCAGAGCCACCTTTTTTCTACCTGAGGAGCGAGAGGTCCCAGCCACACTCTGGGATCTCCTGCCCATGATTCCAGTGCAAGGAAGAGATGTCCCTACAACTGCTGGTTGTGAAAACCAACAGAGGTTGCAGCTGAGTGAGACAGAAGGCTGATGGAAGAGGAGACCTTCCTCTTAAGGGACCCATGCCCAGACTTACTTGTGGACAAATTCATTTGCTCTGAGCTCCAGCACTGGAGCAGCTGCTCGAGGGCCACCAGGAACATACGGGGAGGTGCTGAGCTGTCGAGCTTCAGGGTGAGGGTTGGAGGGACAGCTTGCTCCTGGACAGAGGTTCAGGCAAAAGCCATTATTCCTTTGTTGAGCCCTCCCTACTCACAGCCTGCAGACACAGGTGCCATCAATATGGATAACACAAATTGCTCCACTAACGAGATTCCCTGAAACTCTGCCTCTCCCAACTTGTGCACCTGCCCAAGGCACTTCCTGTGATTTTATTGCATATAAACAGGCTGTCTTGTCTCCTGTTGCAAACTTTCATAAAGTCTCCTGAAGGCTCACAAAACCCAAAGAAGCAGCATCTGGCCCTAGCAAGCCCTGTATTTCTTGCTGAGCAGCCCCAAGCCCCACAATAGCCAGCCTCGGTTTCTGACTTGGCCCTTTGAGGCACCTATAAGCCCAGTATGGGTGGCAGCCATTTGTGAGTTGCTTGGTGACTCTTACCAGGTGGCTCCAGATGTGCACAGGTTGTGGCTGAACTTGGACTGCAGTTGGATCCCTCCCAGATTTGTGTCACAGGACCTCATACAACACCTACTACATAAAGCCTACTACTACAAAGACAGAGAGACTTAAAAGTCCTACCTAATACATAGAAACAGAAATAGGGAGGTAACCAAAATTGGGGGGAAAACAAGCATGTCTCACATAAAAGAACAGAAAAAAAGCTCCAGAAAAAGAATTCATCAAAATGGAGATAAGCAATATACCAGAGGCAGAGTTCAAAACACTAGTTATAAGGATGCACAATAAACTTAGGGGAAGAATAGATGAACTCAGCGAAAACTTTAATGAAGAGATAACAAACATTAAAATGGAGATGGAAAACATAACAGGAAGCCAGTCAGAAATGGAGAATCTGAGATGAAAAATACTTTAGAGAGAACCAACAATGTGGATGCAATGGAAGATTGAATCAGCAACATAGAGAATAGAAAGCAGAGGATGCCTATTCAGAACAGCAATAAGAAAAAAGAATCCAAAAAAAAAATGAAGATAGTTTAAGAAGACTCTGGGACAACATCAAGCATAGCAACATTTGCATCACAGGAGTACAAGAAGGAGAAGAGAGAAAGCAAAAAAAAAAACAAAAACAAAAAAAACCTGAAAACCTGTTTGGAGAAATAATGAAGAAAAACTTCCCTAACCTGGTGAGAGAAATAGACATATAACCCCAGGATATTCATACAGTACCAAATGAGATTAATCCAAAGAGGCTCATACCAAGACACGTCATAATTAAAATGCTAAAGGTTAAAACCAAAGAGAATTTTAAAAGCAGTAAGAGAAAAGCAATTAGTTACATACAAAGGACTGCCCATAAGACTGTCAGTTGATTTCTCAAAAGAAACTCTACAGGCCAGAAGGGTTTGGCACAAAGTATTCAAAGTGATAAAAAACCAAAAAAACAAACAAATGAAAACAAACAAACAAACAAACAAAAAACAGGACCTACAACCACAATTACTTTAGCCAGCAAAGTTATCATTTAGAATCGAAGGACAGATTAAAAGCTTCCAAGACAAGAAAAAGATAAAGGAATTCATCACCACCAAGCCAGTATTATAAGAAATGTTAGAGGGACTTCTTCAAGAAGAAGAAAAAACTATGTGTTCAAAGTCTAAATAAAGAGTGGCAGCAGCCACATATCTATCAATGAATACTTCAAATGAAAAAGAATTGAATGCTCTAATCAAAGAATAGAGTGGTTGAATGGATAAGAAAATAAGCCCCTTACATATGCTGCCTACAACAGACTCACTTTAGATGAAAAGACACACACATAGACTAAAAGTAATGGGATGGAAAAAGATATTTCATGATGGACATAGAGGGTAGTGTGCTGAATGGAATAAGTTAGATACTGGAAAACAAATGCCATATGATTGCATGTATATGTGAAATCTAAAGACTAAAACCAACCAACCAATCAACAACAACGAAAAAAAAAAACAGAAACAAACTCATAGAGAATATTTTGAGGGTTATTGGATGAGAGGGGAGTTGGGAGTATCAGTGGAAAAGGGAAAAGGAATTAAGAAGTACCAATTGGTAGTTACAAAATAGTCATGGAGATAAAAAGTATAGTATAAGGAATATAGTCAATAACATTGTCATAACTATGTACAGTGTCAGATGGGTACTAGATTTATTGGGGTGGTCACTTTGTGAGTTATATAGATGTCTAACCACTATGTTTTGTACACCTGAAATATGGTATTATATGCCAACTATAACTGAAAAATTAAATAATTATTAATTTTAAAAAAGACATTTGTTGTATGTTTCCACTTATATAAGGTACCTAGAGTAGTAAAACTAATAGAAACAAAAAATAGAATGGTGGTTGCCAGGGGCTGGGGGAGAAGGAATGAGGAAGTATCGTTTAATGGCTATAGAGCTTTAGTTTAGGATTATGAAAAAATTCTGGAAAGTTGAATAGTGGTGATGTTTGTAAAACATGTGAATTATTTATGCCTCAGAACTGTCCACTTAAAAATGGTTAAAATGGTCAATTTTATATGATGTATATTTTACCACAACAATTTTAAAAGAAAAGCTCCTTGAGGGTTGAGACCATGGCCATGTTTCTTTAGGATCCCCTAGAGCTAGGCACATGCAGATAATGAGTAGATATCATTGGATTACTCAGGAATAAATCCTTCTTGTTAGGGAGCTTACACTCTTATTGCAACTTTCTCTGATATGCAAAGCTATACATGAAACCAGTCATTTTGAGACAAGACACAGTAAATGTGTGATAGTATGAAGGAGGCTCTGTATTAGGTAATTCTAAGTAAAGAATATTCACTTTTCAAAGTGTAATAGTTTGGGGGGGGGGTGCTTAATGGAATAAATATCTTAGATTAAGCCTTAAAGGAAACATGAGATATTTTAGTGATTGGAGTAGAAAGTGTCTACCTTCAAGGTAGATGGAAGAGCAGATGGAAAAACAGAATTAAAAACCTGAAAGCCCATGAGTTCAAGGGAAGGAAAAGACAGAGGGGGCCAGTGTAGACTGGGAAGGGACTGTGGGCAAGCAGTGAGAGATGGCATAGGATAGGAAGAGGCTGGCTGAGAGAGGATAGAAAGGGGCTGGCTGAGAGAGGGCCTAGATGGCAAGAATAAGGGTTTGTTCATTTATTTAAAAATTGTGTTAAAATGTAAAATTTACTGTAATAACCATAATTATATGTACAGTTTAGTGGCCATCGATCCCTAGAACTCTTTTATCTTCCAAAACTAAAACTCTGTACCCATTAAACAATAATCTCCCTCCTCCCACCATGCACACACTTCTTCCTCCCCTCAGTCCCTATCAAGAGAGGTTTAGTTTTGGACTAAAAATAAAGAATGAGTCCTCTTTCCAGGTGTTAGAAGGCCTAGAGCAGTTGTCTTAAGGTGTTCAGGGTGCAAGTAGCAAACCTTTTGAGCTAATTTAAATAAAGAGCCTTTATGGAGACAAGGAACAAAGAATGATAGGCACCTTCAATACAATCTCAGGATGAAGATGTACTGGAGTAGGGGTCTCAGATCTGGGTTCACATTGGCCCTGGGGGCTTTACCAGGCATTCACATATCCCTCCTCCAGTGCTTTCAGTGACTTAGCTCCCTTCAATTGTCTAGTCAATTAACAATAATTCTATTCAGGTTATAGAATAGTTGCTGCACAAAGACTGCAGTTGGAGTACTGAGGTATAAAACATGGCCCAAAGTGGCTGGGCAGGAGGTACCAGTCACTGGTCAGGGAAAAAGGTATAGGCCTTGAGGCAGGGAGAGCAAGTTTGTCCAGTATGAAGAAAAGGGGATGCAAATAGTGTTCAAAGAAAATTCTCTTGCCCAGCTGTGTTTTAAAAGGACCTGGAAGCCAGGGAGATTTTTTTATAGCTATTAGAGTAAACCCTGTGTGAGAGAGGAGAGCCTGTGCTGTGGGAGGGGCAACAAAGAGAGGTTGAATCCCAGGGATGTGGCAGGAGATTGAGAACTGAGAAGTGTGGCCATGGAGGTTGAAGAGAGGGCCAAACAAAGAGGGAGGGGAAAAGTCAAGGCTGAGGTGTGAACTTGCAGGATCTTACCTGTTACCTGTAGAGACTAACTGTATTCTCTAGAGATCTCTGGCCATAAAATTACTTTATTTAATTCTTGTAATAGCTCTCTTAAGTAAGGCACACCACTCAAGGAAATTCTGGGGGCAGTGGGATTTGAATTTGAATCCTGGCACTCCTACCATAGCATGACCTTGGGAAGTCATGAAATTCTCTGAATCTCAATTTCCTTATTTGTAAAATGTACTAATAACATGTTTCTCTCCATAGAGTTGTTGTCAGGATCAGCAATAAAGAGTGTCAGGTAATTGTTAAGGTACTCAGCACAGAGTAGATGCGTAACAAATGGCAGTTGTGGCATTAGGTGTCACCAGTGTATTAAACCAACTTTTCAAACCTGCCAATCTTTCTTTGCCTAGGCAGAGTTCTAAGATGGCTCTGTAAGATTCTGCTCCCTGGTCACACACCCTAATAGTTTGCTTCTTTGAGTGTAGGGGGACTGTGAATATGGTGGGATTTCACTCTTGTGATTAGGTCAGTTGGTTTTTGAGTTAATCGAAAGGTAAGATATTCAAAGCGGGTCTACAATCAGAGGGTGCATGAAACGACTGGGCTCTTCCTGAAGTCAGAAATTCAAAGCTAGAGATTTCTCCTGCTGGCCTAGAAGAAGTTAATTGCCATGTTGCAGAAAAGGCAACATGGCAGGGAGGGGTAAGCAGCCTCTAAGAGCTGAAGTCTCAGATATACAACCACAAGCAATGAAATTCTGCTAACAACCACTGATCTTGGAAGAGAATCCAAGCCCTTGATGAAATCACAGCCTCAACCACTATCTGGTTGCAGTCTGCCAAGATCCTTGGAAGAGGACTCAACCAGCCTGTGCCCAAAATCTTGACCCAAGAAAACTAAAAGATAATAAATGTGTATGTTTTAAGCTGATTAATTTGTGGTAACTTGTTACATAGCAATACAGTCCTCACCTTTCTCCATTGTCTTCTACCCGTGCAGTTTTGCTGAGTCCATACCTATCAAGGTGTACAATGTCCTCCAATTTGTCCTCCAGTCACAGGTCATGTCTCTTTCCCCATTTGACTCATCTCTGAGTACCACTTAACCAGATACTGACTTTTTTCTTTTAAAACTCTTTTTCCTTTGAATCCTGTGTCCCACACATTTCTCATTTTCTTTCTAAGACACTCTCACTATCTCTTTATCTTTTCCTGACTCATTCTCCTCTGCTGCTCAGTCTCAAAATGTTAAAGTCCTAAGACTTAGTCTTGGGCTGTCTTCTCTTTCCTATCTCCATTTTCTCCTTGGGTGATCTCATCTAGTTCCATGGCTTTCAAAATCACCTATGTGTCAACCAATGACTTAATTGCATTTAGAAACTTGATCTCCTCTATAGACTTCCCAGACACACATCCACACTTGACATTTTTACTGGGTTGTAACATGTCTACCAGAGAATTCTTAATTCTATCCTTGATTCCAGATCTATACCTCCTTTGGTAAATGGCAACATTGTTCACCCAATGACTGAAGCCAAACACCAAAAATCTGGGATAGTCAAGATCAATCTCCCCAGTTAGGATAAAAACTCCCTTCTTTGCCTGTTGTATCAGAGGTATGAAGAGCCCAAAGTGGTCAGGTGGCTATCTTAACCCCAGGTAGGATCATTGTTGCGTCTCCTAATGGAAGAATTATTTCTTCTGGTACAAAGACCTCTAAGCTGCAGAGTGTAAAGCCATAGGAACAAAAATAAATTTTTTTTCCTGGTAAATCACTAAGGTATTGTAATAGCGATTTCCACCACTTGATTCCTGGAACTGTGAATCCTGGCTATGTGAGAAACAGTACCATATAGTGGGCACTGATTAAGAACATATACAGGCTTCTTGAGAATGTGACAACCATGCAAGGTATTAGCACCTAAGCTAGCACTGTAATTGAGTCTTCAAAAGGCCATTCCACTGTTTCTATCAAGCCAGCTGCTTCAGGATGGTAGGAACATGCAGAATTCAGTGAATTCCATGAACGTTGACCCACTGCTGCACTTCTTTTGCTATGAAGTGAGTTCTTCAACCAGAAGCAATGCTATGTGTAATATTATGACAGTGGATAATTCTATCCTTGATTGAAGACATTCTGTAACTTCGCAGATGGTAGTTTTGGTGGAAGCATTGTGTGCAGGGAAGAAAAATCAACATCTGGTGTAAGTGTCTATTTCAGTAAAGACAAATTACTGCCCCTTTCATGATGGAAGTGGTCCAATGTAATTAACATGCCACTAGGTAGCTGACTGATTATCTCAGGAATACTGTCATATTGGGGGTTCAGTGTTAGTCTCTGTTGCTGGCTTATTAAATACTTGGTAATGGCCTTAGTCAGTTTAGCGTTTGAGAGTGGAAGTTCAAGTTGCTAAGTTCATGCATAATAACTTCTGTTACTTTGCTCATGGCTACTTTGCTCATGAGCCCATTGGGCAATGATGGGGTAGCTGGGGAAATAGGATGACTGGTATCTGCAGAATTGGCCACCCCATCTACTTGATTATTAATATCCTCCTCTGCTTTGTTGAGCCAGGACACAAACATCTTCATATCTTTTGCTCAGAGAGGTCTATCCACAAACCAAGTTTTCTTGCCATCAATTTTCCAATTATGTCCCTTCCTTTAAGTTCTTTCCTTTCCTCCTTGTTAAATTACTCCCAGATTCTAGTCTACCAAGTCTATATTTCTACCTCTAAAAAATGTCCAAAGTTAATCCACTACTCTTTATTTCTCTTAGGTGATGTGGCTTCACCTAAGCCACATCATCGTTTCTTCTACAGCAGTTATTTTCTAACTTAGCAGTCTCCAACTATCTATCTATCTATCTACTACAAAAAGAAAGTAAATAAAGAAACTTGATCTCTTCAAATTGGTAGGAGATGGATTAAGTCAAATATATTTAGTCAAAAAAGCATGTCAAAAACTAACATTTATAGAGCACTTCCTCCTTATTAGTGGGGGACACATTCCAAGACCCCTTGTGGATACCTGAAACCATGGTTAATACAGAATCCTTTGTTTACTATGTTTTTTTCTGACACATAGTAAGCACTTTATGGCTTCTCTTTGGCATATTTTAATTGCCAGCATCACTACTCTTGCGCTTTGGAGACATCATTAAGTAAAATAAGGGTTACTTGAACACAAGCATGGTGATGCTTGACAGTCAATTTGATAACCAAGATGACTACTAAGTGACTAACAGGCAGGGATTGTGCATATACAGTGTGGAGAACCTGGACAAAGGGATGAGTCAAGTCCCTGGTGGGATAGAGACATCACAAGATTTCATTATGTTAATTAGGACTGCATGCAATTTAAAACTTATGAATTGTTATTTCTGGCAATTTCCATTTAATATTTTTAGACCATGGCTGACAACAGGTCACTGAAACTGGAAAACTGGAAAGTGAAACCATGGATATGTGGGGACTACTTACTGTACAATGAATCTAGTTCCATAAAAACAAACATGATCTTTATATTTATACAGATATTTATATGATTTATATCTGTTTATAAAAAAAAAGAAAGTCTGGACACACATTTATCAATTTTTAAGAAGAACTTGTTAGTTTTTCCTTAATATACCCTTGTCCTTTGAAATACATCAGAAGACTTTGAAGCACATTGAAAAGTTCTGCTCGCTTTCTGACCATCCTGCCCTGAAAGAAGTCATGGCACAAGGTCCTAAAGTTAGAAGATAAAACATCTACTAGAAATTAATTGAGGATCCTGTGGTGACAGATAATCACTTTTTTAAAATTAAAACCCTTCTCTTGCCAAGACTTTGTGGAAGTTCACAAGTGATTGTGAAGTTCACAGTACAAACAGTAATATTTAATAAACTAAGCTTCAGAATACACAAATATTTAGAATGTTTGGTACCTCTTTATTAACCATCAGATCAAATAGGAGCTTGTGCATATCTGAGCCCTACCAGCTGCCATTTAAGCTGTGGTTCATTGAGGCCGATTCTAGCAGCAGCTAGTGTTTCGCAGACATCTGGGAGGGCTGACATTTTTGTGGGGTTGGAATAAAAGGGTCAGGGCTATGGCAAACATTTGGGACACTCTTATTCTGGTTGTCATATGTGGTTACAGATGGTCTTTCTTGGTGTTCCTACTCTCTCAGCTCTCCCTCTTTTAGTTATGCCATTTACTCTTCTTGATGATGATAATGAGGACATTAATTATTATCTCAGTGTGTAACTAAATTTTTAAAAAGACTATTCTGCATTAAGCATGCAATGCAAAAAACTGGAAACTTGTGTCTGGTCTTTCTCACACAACATAAGTAAAAAAACAATGCATGCAATAGGCTTACTTCAGCAGTCTATGAGAATGTTCTGAGCTTTTTAATTCCTTGTACTGAACAATCTGAATATGATGGCTGGGGCAATTAGGGTGAAGAGACCCAAAGGAAAGCATTTCAGCTGTGGCAGAGCTGGCTAGGTGTCTATCCTCAACTCATGCTTCCCATGCCATAGTGGAGAGTTTCTGAGAAGTTGCTTCCAGGCACAGCACACATTTTCCAACTGCTTTTGAATCTAAGTGGAGTTATAAGATTGACTTTGGCCAGTGGCTTTGGCCAGTGACTTTGACCAAGACCATTTCCTAGTCTAATGTGATTCAGAATGTATTATAGGCTGAACTGTGTTCCTCCAAAATTTACATATTGAAACCTTGATTCCCAGTACCTCAGAATGTGACTGTATTTGAAGACAGAGTCTTTAAAGAGATAATTCAGGTTAATGAGGTAACGAGGGTGGCCCGTAATACAATATGACATGTCTTCTTATAAAAAAGGAAATTAGGACATAAACACAGATGAAAGACCATGTGAAAACTCAAGAAGACCACTATCTACAAGCCAAGGAGAGAGGCCTCAGAAGGAATCAACCCTGCTAACACCTGGATCTTAGACTTCTAGTCTCCAGAACTGAGGAAGTAAATTTATATTGTTTAAGCCCCCAGTCTGTGCTACTTAGTTATGGCAGCCCTAGCAAACAAATACAGACTACATAAGCTTTCTCTGCTTTCTTTCTTTCTTTCTTTGCTCTGTGGGATGTGGATGTCTAAAGCAAGATTGGAAATATTGTTGAAGATGGTGTTAGCCTGGTCTCTGAATATCTCTGTAGATTGGAGTCTGCTATTGGCAACAACCAGGAATAACTATTCCAGATTTTCAGGAAGTGAGAAATAAACTTGTATCATGTGAAGCTATGGAGATTTTTACAACAGCTAGAGTTTACCCTTTCCAAATGGAGAAGCAATCAAAGTAGATAAATGGAGACAGATGGTCACATCTAGAAAAAAGAGTAGTAGTAATGCAAATGTGAAGGTGTTGTCCTGCTTAACACAGAACACTCTGGGATAGCCTGGAAAAGATTAATTAAAGAAACCAAAATTTCTCATTAATTACCATGTGGTTCTGAGAATGAGAGGAAGTTCATGCTAAAACCATATAATACCACAGGAATGATACCATGATCTGGGTGGGACCAAAAACCTTGGGTGAATGATTCTCATTTAGAAAAACTATGGGTGCCATGCTGACAAACAACAGTTGTAATAGAAAATACAAAAAATTTTGTGTTTGTATTAGGTTCCTCTGTTAGAACTTTTCATGTTGAGTGTATTGTGTGCAATGTTTTCTGACTAAGTTGTTTAATAAGTCACCAAAGCACCAGAGTAATGAAGAGGTCGACAAGTAAACAATGCAATTTATCCATGGTTCCTACTATCAAAATGAGTTCCAAGTTTACGAAGTTCATTCAGAGATAACTGAAAACTGGTCTTGGTTGTAAATAAGTTAATAGATTGTCATTCGAACCTGGGAACTCACTGGCAGTATAACAGGCTGTGATGGGAGCTCAGGTCTGGAGCCAGTAGCAGGCAACAAACTGTTCTTCTGCGCCATGGCTAATTTGAAATTCCTCAAGATATCAAAGACACAGTGTTGCCTGTCCATTCTCTTCTCCATCCAAGTTCATAGAGGTGTTATACTTTCCTGCACCCTTGAATTTAGGTGTGGCCATATGACTTATGCTACTCAGTGAAATCTGAGCAGACATGCTCAGACTGGGAACATCTTTTGAGCAGATCCATTTAGAAGCCAACATCTGCTCCTCCAGCTGTCTCTTCCCTTGGTAATGTGATGATAGAGCATGTGTTGCTATACAGAAGCAACCTGGAATACTGAGCTGCTCCCAGGGAAGCTGTTATCTGAGGAGGTACCCTAGACTTGAAATGGACTTTACTAGATCTCATCTTTTGTTCAGTTAGTCACAAAGATTTGGGGGTTCTTTCATTACTGTATAACTTTGTCTATCCTGACTAAAGCTTAGGATAGCCCTTTAAATCTCTCTTAATGTTTACTGAGACAGAGCCTGCTGCTTTACTTGTTCTTCAATATCCATTCCCCTCTTTTTTTCTCAGATTAATAGAGAATTTTTAGTTGGGCATATAGATGTATAAACTAGGATGTGGCTAGGTAACTGAGTACTGGTTCTGGTGTCCACCTATGCCCTAGATAATCATGACTTCTGTTTTTTTCTTCTTCATTACTTTATCTGAGCAAAAGGCAACTGATCAAGGGAAACTGAATTGTCCTCACCTGTACTCTGCCTTGTGTCAGAACAGAAAGGAACCCTCACTTTCAAGATTAAGCTATAAAAATACTGTGCCTTCCATTCTGGTTGCTCCTTCACTCACATGTGCTGAGAGAAGCTAGCTGCTGTATTGTGAGATGCTCTCTGGAGAGGTATATATGGAAAATAACTGAAGGCAACTTCTGGACTATATCCAGCAAAGAACTGGGACCCTCAGTCTAATATCCCACGAGGGACTCAATCTGCCCACAGCCATGTGAGTGAGCTAGGAAGAGAATCCTCTCCCAAGTCAAAGCTTCAGATTGGACTGCAGCCTTAGCTGACAGCTCAACGGCAACTTCATGAGAGGTCTTGAACTAGAAGCATCCAGCTAAACCATATCCAGACTACTAACCCATAGGAATTGTGAAATAATACATATTTGCTGTTTTAAATGGTTAAGTTTTAGGGGTAATTTGTTCGATGGGTTATGCATGGAAATGGCGTGTTCAATGTCTAATACATGCCTTTAAAAGGAAGGGGCATGGCTTCCTCTTACCTTTCCCTGTTTGCTTCATGGCCAGCATATTGTTATGGAATGTTACTGGACCATGCACATAAGAGGCACACCTGAAGCATAGCAGAGCAGTAAGGCAGGAACCTGGATGCCTGACAACTTCATGGAGCTGAACTTTCAAGACAGATCATACTTTTACATAAGAAAGAAATAGGCTTCTTTCTTATTTAAATGATTACGATTTTGGGTTTCTTGTAAGAAAGCTGAAACTATATCATGACTAAAATGTTTACTTGATTCTGTAGGATGGAAAAGCTCCAGGAAGTAAATCAAATGGGACCATGCTTCTTCATAGAAGCTGCAAATGCTCATATTATTAAATGTTTAAGAGCTTTAAAATCAGATATAGAGGAGCCATTTTCTTCTTTCAAAATTGCAGATTATAGAGACCAGTCTCTTAAAAATGATGCAAAGGCTAGACTTAGTAATGTCAAAAAGAAAAACTTGAAAATGGAGCTGATCACTTGGCTAACTAACCACTAAGAGGGAGAGTTCAGGGAGTTGGCAGGCAGGCTGATGACCTGCATTTGTATTTACAAGAATTCTTTTGTACATCAGGCTAAATAGCTCTTTTCAAAATTAAAAACATTGCATGTGATTATGTTTATTTTAAAAACTAAGAAAGTGGCATTTTTAATATGTCACAAACATGTAGCTGCAGAGGAGTAGCTGTAATCTACAGTGGTAATGTGTATTCTTTCTGTAATGCCTCTGTAACAGGTCAGCTTTCCCTTGGGTGAAAAAGGACAGAAAGAGTTTTCAGCCAATGTAAAGAGTTATGGGCTGCATAAAGAAATGGAGTCTTAACTGTAACTGGGACCATTTGCTTTCTAATCTTCAACTTTAATGCTGTAAGTTTTACAAATAAGTAAAATAAGACAGATGGTTTAGTCTCAAGCCTGTCCAGATTGGGACTGAACCAGAGTTCTGCCCAAAAATGTCCTGTTACCTCACTTATCAAAAATGTTTTCATTTCTGATTTTATCCCTGACTTTGTGTGTGCTGAATATGAATAGACTAAATACAAATATCAGGAAAACAACTCATCAGACACAAATAAAGATTTTAATAAAGGGAAAGATCCTTTTCTTGAACTGGAAGACAGTATTATAAAGGATTATTTTTCTTAAATTATTTTATTTAATTCAATATAATTTCAGGTAAACATCTAAACAGAATTTGGGGAGAACTTGGACAAAATTATTCTAAAGTTAATCTAGCAATAAAGATTTGAAAATAACAGAATATCTGGAAGAGAATAATAAAAGAGGAACTGTCTTATAGGAATGTAATACTTTCTTACTGTAATAAAACAGTTACAGTATTAAAACAGTGTGGTCCTGGCCCAAAAATAGACAGGTAGATTAATGGACTGAAACAGCGGAGCCAGAAATAGACTCACATAAATATGAAATGCAGTGCATAAGAAAGTTACCATGTCAACTTAAAAAAAAAGAAAACAAACAACCTAATGAATTTGTCACAAAACTTGAAAACTCACTTAGCCAAAGAAGATATACAAATGCCTAATAAACACATGAAAAAAGACGCTCAGCATCATTAGCTATTAGAGAAACGTAACTTAAAATCACAATGAGATTATAATTATACACCTATTAGAATGGGTAAAAAAAAAAAAGTAAAACTGAAAATATCAAGTGCTGATGAGAATGTGGGGCAATTGGAATTCTCAGACACTACTGGTAGGAATGCAAAATGGTACAGCTACTTTGAAAAACAGGGAGACGGTCTCTTATAAATTTAAGGAATACTTACCATATAATTCGGTAATTCCACTCCTAAGTATTTAACCAAGAGAAATGAAAATGTATATTCTCACAATAACTTGTATGCAAATGTCCATCAACTGTCCATCCAGGCTGCTGTGACAGAACACTATAGACTGGGTGTCTTAAACAACAGACATTAATTTGTCACAGTTCTGGAGGCTGGGAAGTTCAAGATGAAGGTGTTGGTAGATTCAGTGTCTGGTGATAGTTCCCTTCCTCATAGACAGCCACCTTCTTGTTATGTCCTTTAATACAGGAAGGGTGAGAGAGCTCTCTGGAGCCTCTTTTATAAGATTACTAATCCCATTCATGAGGGCTCCACCTTCATGACCTAATCACCTCAAAAAAGGCTCCATCTCCTAATATCATTACACTGAGGGTTAGATTTTCAACATATGAATTTTGTAGGGAAACAAACATTCGATCCATAATAACTTTATTCATAATCACACACACAAAAAATATTCCACATGTCCTTCAAATGGTGAATGAATAAACAAACTGGTACAATGTAATACTACTCAGCAATAAAAAAAAATGAGCTATTGACTCACACACATGACAACATGAATGGAACTCAAATGCATTATGCTAAGTAAAAAAAAAAATCCATATTCTGAGGCACACTGTGTAACTATCTAGATGACATTATGGGAGAGGCAATGCTATAGAGATTGAGGAAAGATCAGTGGGTTGCCATGGTTAGGGAGGGGTTTTAATACAAAGGGGCAGTGAGAGGAATTTGTGGGAGGGTGATGGAATTGTTCTGTACCTCGTTTGTGGTGGTTAAACAACTCTGTGCATTTGTCAAAATTCACACAACTACACCAAAAGTGAATATTACTAAATGTAAAATATAAAATAAATATTAAAAACATCATGTTATATTGGAGTGAAAAATTAATTATCTAATATGCAGGATGTGATAGTAGGCTAGTGATTTAGATAAAAATAGAGGTAGAACTTTCCCTCAGTCTTCACATAAAGTCTAGATGGATTAAGAATTTAATTGTAAATATAGAAATTATAAAATATTATGAGAAAACATGGACAGATAATTTTATAATCTTGGTTGGGAGAAGTCTTTCAAATAAGCATGTCAGAAATTTCCAATGTATTTGAAAATATACAAACTTAAAACTATTGGATAACCAAATAAAATAAGCATGTCAAAACTAAATTGGTGAAGATATTTGCAACCTATATGCAAACGATTAATTTTATTATTAGACAAAAATCTCAAAAAATGAAACTTAAGTAAAAATTTGGAAAGAACATGAAAATATAATTTACAAAATAACCAATGAACATAAATCAATGAGCATAAACCAACCTTCTTAATGGCCAAAGAAAAATAAAAACAACAGTTTTTTAATGTACCACATTAATAGGGGGAAAAGGAATTGATAAAAATTTACTAATAGTATGGTTTAGAAACTGGACTCTCATGAACAATTTGTGGCTATATAAATTTGTGGGTTGAAAACTATGAATACCTTGTTTCCCCTGAGGAAATACTAACACAATTTTTTAAAATTCATTTACTAAAGAATATTTGTTGCAGCATTGTTTATAATGGCAAAATTTTTAGCTGCCATAGATTTGTGAGCCTTTAAAATGCCCGTGTGACCTTAAGTGAGAAATATAATATATAGTAGACTCTCAAAATTTTTCGACCAGAGGAACCCTCTTTTTTCTTCCCCCTAGATGGGTCACCTTCGGTCATAAAGAGGTGATGAAAGGATCGACATTAAAATCTTAACAGAGGTCACATCTGAGATAGTGAGTTTTTTCTTCTTTTTACAGTTCTGTACTATTTGAATTCTTTAAACAATGAGCATTTATCATTTTAATACAAAGAATAATAAAACCGTTTTCAAAAGAAAGAAAAAGTGTCTAGTGGGTATAAAAGAAGTATAACTTAAAACTTCATTGTAAAACAAATCTTTTGTCTAATAGACACTGAAAATATTTGAGTGAATGAAAGACAAAGAGGTTCAGAGTCCAAAGATGAAGTTCCAAGCCCCCACTGAGCTTACTTGCTTATAATATTAGACAAAATAGTTCACCCCAGTAAGCCTTTGTTTTCTTATCTGCAAGATGGGAATCATACCTACCTTGCCTCACAAAAGTGGTTGTTAAAATGAAACTATCAGTGCAAAATTAGTTTCTGGGATTCTTGAAATAATTGTAGGAAGTTACTTGAGTACTTTGAAGAATTTGAGGCACAGAGAGATTAAGTAACTTTCCCCTGTTCTATTTACTGTTGCACACTGCATATACTGTAGATTAGACTGTCACATTTTTAAGGTTGTTGGTCAGGAGACCACATTCTGAGTAGTAAAGCTCTAAAATATACCTATGGACAGGTATCTATAACTTCAGAGGAGGGTTCTGTCTCTCCAATTTATATGTTGCTCCAACATTTAGTGTCAGACCCATGTTTTGGAAAATGTTTGAGATTATAAAGAGTTATGAATGGAGTGAATCCATACCAGAAGAACTGTGGGATAGAGTCAGATTTGTCAATGCCAAAGCCTTACTAAGTTTTTGATAACTTTGGTTTCTCACCAGAGGTTACAACTTTTAATTCTACTGCCACTTCTCAAAAGTTTGCTTGCCAAAGTCAATATTTGTGAAGGACTGCTAAGGGAACAGAAATAGGGCCAGGACCTAACTTGAGGAGGGATGGTGGTGGTGGGCCAGGGCAGGTTCAGGTGGGAAGGACTGTGTCATTGGTGGGTTAGGGCTGGCTCACCAATGGGATAACAGGCAGGGATTCCTTCTGCATGAGTCTCCTAGTCTTGTCATCATGGGGCTTCCTCTCAAATCTTCAAATCCTGGTCTTATTAACCATCCTGACACATTTTACCTTAAATTCATCGGAGAGCTACTATTTAATGGGATGAGGGCTTCTCTCCTCTCAACATCCCCACCCTACTAGGTCACCACTTCATGTCCCTTCATGTCCCAGTAAATGGAGTCATCCTTGGAGTAGGCCAAGCCATGTGCACCTCTCGGTAACACTGATGAGACTTCTCAAAGGTGCATGGAAGCCGCATCACACTGTGTTCACACAGTGATTTTTCTGAGAAATGGTGTAAGAAAGAGGAATATGGGAGGTTAGCATTAGCATGTTACTGAAAGTGTTGCTCATAAAATGATAGCAATCCATATGAGGTCCTATAGGGGAAATGCTTTTAGGGCTTTCTTAAAACCCTGAAAAGTGGTATTTTAGAGAAATTAGTATGATTTTTATCTTGTAAGTCTAGAACATCATGTTTTCTTCTTTGCTTTTGCTGCTAGAAAGCTCACAGTTAAATTTTTGAGGTACATTTACTAGTATATAAAGCCATATGGTACACATTTTTGTATTTTACCTCACCTAAGATTTTATCTTATTTTCTCACCCACATTTCTTATTAATTTATCATTATTACTATTTTACTATTATTTTTATTTTATAATTACAATTGGCATTCAATATTATTTTATATTAGTTTCAGGTACACAGCACAGTGGTTAGACATTTATATAATTTATGAGTGATCCCCCTGATAAATCTAGTACTCACTTGGCACTATACATAGATATTACAATATTATCGACAATATTCCCTATGCTGTATTTGCCATTCCCACGACTATTTTGTAACTACCAATTTGCACTTCTTAATTTCTTCTCTTTTACCACTCAGCTCCCTAGCTCTCTTTTCCTCTAGCAATCATCAGTTTGAATCTACGAGTCCATTTCTGTTTTGGTTGTTTGTATATTTTGTTTTGAAAATTCAAATATAAGTAAAATTATATGGTATTTGCCTTTATATGACTTATTTTACTTAGCATAATACCCCTGGGTCTATCCATTTATCACAAATGGTAAGATTTTATTCTTTTTTATGGCAAAGTAATATTTGATAGTATCTATGTACCACATGTTTTTTATTCAATTGTCTATTGATGGACACTTAGGTTGCTTCCATATGTTGGCTGTTGTAAATATCACTGCAATGAAAATAGTGGTGCATATATTTTTTAAAGATTTTTATTAAAATGTAGCTAACATACAGTATGGTATTAGTTTCAAGTGTATGCCATTGTTATTCAACATTTATATACCTAAAGAAATGATGACCATGATAAGTTCAGCAACCATCTGATATCATATAATGCTATTACAATATTATTGACTATATTCCCTATGCTGTACACCATATACCCATAACTTTTTTGATTTATACCTGGAAGTCTGAAAAACTCAATATCCTTTGTCTTTTTTTCTGTCTTTTTTGATTTTTTAATTACATTTGGCATTCAATAGTATTTTATATTAGTTTCAGGTGTACAGCATAGTGGTTAGATATTCATATAATTTATAATTTATGAGTCATTTCCCTGATAATTCTAGTACTCACCTGGCACTATACATAGTTATTGCCATACTATTGACTATATTTTCTATGCTTTACTTTAAATGCCCATGACTATTTCACAACTACCAATTTGTGTTTTTTAATCTCATCACCTTTTTCACCTCATCTCCCAAACTCCGTGTCATCTGGCAATAATCAACTTGTTTCCTGCTTCTATGAGTGTTTCTGTTTCGTTTGTTTGTTTATTTTGTTCTTTAGATTCCACATTTAAGTGACATCATATGGTATTTGACTTTCTGTTTTATTTCACTTAGCATAACACCTTCTAGGTCCACCATGTTGTCACATATGGTGAGATTTCATTCTTTTTTTATGGCCGAGTAATATTTCATAGTACATAATATTATATATAATATATATACTACATCTTTTTAATCTAATTGTCTATTAATGGGTACATAAGTTGCTTCCATATCTTGGCTGTTCTAAATAATGCTGCAGTGAAAATAGGGATGCATATATCTTTTAGAATTTGTGTTTTGGATTTCTTTGAATAAATACTCAGAAGTGGAATTGCTGAGTTATATGATAGTTCTATTTTTAATTTTTTGAGGAAACTACACATTGCTTGCCATAGTGGCTGCAGCAATTTACAATTCCACCAACAGTGCACAAAGGTTCCCTTTTCTCCAAATCTTCACCAACACTTGTTGTTTGTTCATTTATTGATGATGGCCATTCTGATAGGTGTGTGGTGATACTTCATTGTGATTTTTATTTTCATTTTCCTAATAGCTAGTGAGGTTGAGCATCTTTTCATATGTTTATTGGCCATCTCTATGTCCTTTTTGGAGAAATGCTTATTTAGGTCTTCTGCCCATTTAAAAAATTGGTTTGCTAGTTCTTTTGCCATTAAGTTGCATGAGTTCTTTATAAATTTTGGATATTAACCCCTTATTGGATGTATCATTAGCAAATATCTTTTCTGTGTAAAACCTTTTTAGTTTGATGCCATCCCATTTGCTTTTTTTTCCTTCTTTTGTTTCTCTTGCCAGAGGAGATATGTCAGAAAAGATATTACTAAGAGCAATATCAGAGAGTTTACTGCTTATGTTTTCTTATAGGAGTTTTATGGATTTGGGTCTTACATTGAAGTCTTTAATACATGTTGTGTTTATTCTTTTTAAAAATTTATTAGGAGTAGTGTTTGAAGCATGGCAGAGTGAGGGATCTCCCTGGATCTCTCCTCTTAAAATAACAGTAAGATGAATATCTAAAACTCAACAAATAATGCCCAACCTGCACACAAGAATGTCTGAGTGAGATTTCTGTGCATAAGAGCTTCCAAAAGACCAAGTTGTGGGAGTCTGGAGGGTAGATGGAAGAAACAAAAAAGTTGCCACACGCAGTGGGAGCTCTCTGCAGGAGGAAGGGGAGGGGACAAAATGTGGTTGGTTCCCCAAACAGCCCTACCTAAGGGATCAGTGAGTTCCCCAAAGCAGAGCCCAGGGTTCAGGGTGGAAAGCAGAGCGGGAACTAACTGCAGAGGGGCAATAGCTGTGTCTTAGCAGCTGTGGTTGCAAAGTGGGAGGCTGAGACACAGAGACTAGCAGAAACCCCCACTCAGCACCCCAGAGTGCTCCCTCTCTGTACCCCATATCCTGTCAGATACAGCACCATGGTACCCTAGGGGAGTTTGTGCAACTGGTACTGAAACAAAAGTAAACTGCAGTACCACAGATTAGGGCCTGGGAGTGAGGATAGTGGACCATGATTTGAATATTCAATATATCAGAAAGAAATAAAGGCGTTATTAGCCGCAAAGCAGAGATCCAAGAAGCTTGGATGCCACCTACTGGAAATTAAAAGAAAAATTCTTTCTTAAAAACAAGTTAAAGAGACCTTTATATAATGATTCTTCTTTTTGAAAAATTTCAGACTACACTCACATTAATGCCCAGGCTGAGAAATAGTCCATCAAATGCCATGAAAAATTAGGGTAACAAAGCAGCTCAGGAGAAAGAGGAAACTCTTAATGACATTAAATGACATCAAATGACATCAAATAACAGAGAATCCAGGGTTACACTTCTGAAAATATCAATGCAATGCAAAATAAATAAGATCAACAATTTCAAAAAATGAGAATCAAAATAGGCCAGAAAAATGAGGGGGTTTTTTGTTGTTGTTGTTTGTTTGTTTGTTTGTTTGTTAACAAGGAGATTGAAATTTTATAAAAGCAACGAATAGAACTTCTGGAGATGAAGAATACACTAAAAGAGATGAAGAGTGAAACAGGAAGCTTAGGAAATAGAGCTGACCAGATAGATGAAAGAATCTGTGATACTGAAGACAGAAATCTAGAAATAATTCAGAAGGAGGAAGAGAGAGACCGAAGAATGAAAAATAATTAAAGAGAAACACGAGAGCTAGCTGACACCATTCAGGAAAAGCAAAATAAGAATAATGGGTACACCAGAAAAAGAGGAAAAGGAGACAGGATAAGAGAGCATATTTAGAGAAATAGTTGATGAGAATTTCCTAAATCTAAGGAAATGAGCTGGAACTTTGAATCCAAGATCTTAGCTAAAAGGACACCCTATTATCTCAACCCAAAAAGGTATTCTCTAAGACACATTATATTAAAATTGTCAAAAATAAATAAAAAATAAAGAATTCTTAAGGTAGCCAGGGGAAAGAAGACAGTAACCTATAAAGATGAACTCATTAGACTATCTTTGGACTTCTCAGCACAAATCTTACAAGCAAGAAAGTAGTGGAACCAAATATTAGAACTATTAAGTGAAAGGAATTACCAGCTAAGAAAAGTGTATATAGCAAAGCTCTCCTTTAGATATAAAGGAGAAATAAAGACACACAAAAATTTAGGGAATTCTCCACTAAGAGGCCTGCATTACAGGAAATACTGAAAGGGGTCATCTTGCCTAAAACAAAATGAGAAAAAAATGCGTAACTATGAGTAAGGTTATTAGTATGCAGATAGAAGCAGAAGAGTGCAACCCTTAATAAGAACAGGGTATTATAAACTTAAACAATAAGAAAAAAATTGCTATTGGAGGTTAGAAATGAACATTCAGCATACATAGGGATAATTTGAGACAACAATAACAGAAAAGAAAAGGGATCCAAGATCCAAATTTGCCAAGGGGAATGGAGATAGGCACATGCAGAAGAAAATGAATCGCTGTGTATGTATGTGTATATATGTGTATGTGTATGTATATCTGTATGTGTGTGTGTGTGTGTGTGTGTGTGTGTGTGTATAGCCTTTACATAAGCTTAACAGTAATCACACATCAAAGATCCAGAGCTGAGATACGTATTATAAAACAAGAAAGACCAGGGGGAAAATTCACAAAACTCCACCAAATTAAAATAACAAACATAAACACAAGGACTAGGAAACATGAAAACACTGAGCTAACAGAAAGGGAAAGATAAAATGACTATAGAAAAACCTCATATTTTGATAATCTTCCTAAATGTAAATGGACTTAATTCACCAATAAAAAGGCACAGAGTTGCAGACTGTGCCAAAAAACGAAAAGTATGTTGCCTTCAGGAGACATATCTCAGTTCCAAAGACAAATATAGACTCAAAGGGAAAGGGTCGATAATGATATTCCAAGCAAATGGCATTCAGAGAAAAGCAGGATAGCAGTATTAATATCGGGTGATATAAACTTCAAGATAAAAAAAGTAAAGAGAGATACTGAGGGACACTTTATAATGATAAAGAGAATCATACATCAAGAAGACATAACACTTATAGCTATGCTCTCAATCAGGGAGCCCAGGGAGATGTAAAGCAGTTACTAACAGAACTAAAGGGAGAAACTGACCAAAACTCTATTGTAGTAGGGGACCTAAATACCCCACTGTCAGATATAGACAGATCATCCAAACAGAAAATCAGAAAGGAAATAACATCCTTAAATGATACATTAGACCAACTGTACATAATTGACATTTACAGAGATTTTCATTCCAAAACAACTGTTTAGACATTCTTCTCCAGGGCACATGGATTGATCACATGCTGGTACACAAAACTAGCATCAATATGAGGACTGAAATCATACCAACCATTACGTTATTCTCTGATCATAATGCTTTGAAGCTAGAGATCAATTGTAAAAAGAAAGTGGGAAGAACCACAAATACGTGGAGATTAAACAACATGCTATTGAACAATGACCGGGTCATAGAAGAAATAAAAAGAGAGATCAAGAGATAAAAGAAACAAATGACAATGAAAGTAAAATATACCAAAACTTTTGTGTCTATTTGAGCTTGTTATTATTTTTTTAAGGTTCAATTTGTTGTAGTTTCAAGTGGAGAGATCAAGGGGACGGACCCCTCATGCCGCCATGAGTTGATGTCCTTCCTTGAATTTATTCTCTATATGGTGTAAGAAGGTGGTTTAGTTTTACTTTTTTTTTTTTTGCACGTATCTGTCCAGTTTTCCATTTATTGAATAAATCATCATTACTCCATTGTCTTTTGTCCATTGTCCATTACTCTATTACTCCTTTGTCATAGATTGATTGACCATATAGGTATTGGTTTATTTCTGGTTTGTCCATTCTGTTCCATTGATCTCTATGTCTGTTTTAATGCCAGTACCATGTTGTTTTGATTATCATAGTCTTTTGATGCAATTATTAGAATTGTTTTCTTAATTTCTCCTGGTAGTTTGTTACTGGTATATAAAAATACAACTGATTTCTGAATATTAATTTTATATCCTAATACACTACTGAATTCATTAATTAGTTTCGATAAGTTTTTGGTGGAGTCTTTAGGGTTTCTATATATAGTATCATAGAATCTACAAATAATGACAGTTTAATTCTTCTTTTCTAATTTGGATGCTTTTTATTTCTTCTTCTTGTCCAATTACCTTGGCTAAAACTGTCAATATTATATTGAATAAAAATGGCAAAAGTGGTCATCTTTATCTTGTTCTTGTTCTTAAAGTAACACTTTTAGCTTTTTATTGTTTAGTATGATGTTAGTTGTGAGTTTGTCATATATGGCCTTTATTATGTTGAGATATGTTCTCTCTATTCTCACTTTGCTGAAAGTTTTTATCATAAAGAAATGGTTTGAGAAGAATAGGTGTTAATTCTTTTTGATTTTTTGGTAAAATTCATCTGTTAAGCCATCTAACTCAGGATTTTGTTTTTTGGGAGTTTTTTGATTACTTATTCTATTTTGTTAGTGCTTATCAGTCAGTTCAGATTGTCTGTTTTTTTTTTTTCTTGATTCAGTCTTGGAAGATTGGATATTTCTAGGTATTTATTCATTTCTTCCAGATTGACCAATTTGTTGGCAAATAATTTTTTATGGTATTTTCTTATGCTCCCTTTTATTTTGGTAGTGTCAGCTGTTATTTCTTTTTCATTTCTGATTTGATCTATATGGGTCCTCTCTCTTTTTTCTTGATGATTCTGATTAAAGGTTTATCAATTTTGTTTACATTTTCAAAGAACCAGCTCTTGGTTTCATTAATCTTATGTATTGTTATGTTTAGATTCTATTTTGTTTATTTTTGCTGATTTTCATTATTCCCTTCCTTCTACTAATTTTGAGCTTTTATTGCTGTTTTTTTCTAGTGCCTTTAACTGTAAGATTAGAATGACTATTTGAGATTTTTCCAGTTTCTTAAGGTAGGCCTGTATTGCTATAAATTTCCCTCTGAGGATTGCTTTCTCTGTGTCCCATAGATATTTGGGTTGTTGTGTTTTTATTTTCATTTGTCTTAAGGTATCATCACTTCTTCCTTATTTTACTTGTTAACCCATTCATTGTTTAGTAGCATGTTATTTACCTTGATGTGTTGTGGTTTTTTCAGTTTTTTTTTCTTGTAATTGATTTTTAGTTTCATACCACTGTGGTTGGAGAAGATTTCGACATCATTTCAATCTTCTAGAATTTATTGAGACTTCTTTTGTGGTATAACATGCAGTCTAACCTGGAAAATATATCATTTGTGCCAGAAAAAAAATGTATTTTACTGCTTTGGGGTGAAATGTCCTAAAAAGATCAATTAAATTTGTCTGGTCTAATGTGTCATTTAAGGCTGCTGTTTCCCTGTTGATTTTCTGTCTGAATTATCTATCCATTTAGGTCAATGGGTATTAAACCCCCTTATTATTACTGTATTACTATCTCTCCCTTTTTTGTCCATTGATATTTGCTTTACGTATTTAGGTGCACCTATGTTGGGTACATAAATGTTTACAAGGATTACATACTCTTATTGAATTGATCTCTTTATCATTATGAAAAGTTCTTATTATAGTCTTTTTTTTAAAGTGTATTTTGTGTGATGTAAGTATTGCTACTCCAGCAATACTTTTGCACAAAATTTATTGTCCCACCTGTTTACTTTCAGTCTCAGTGTGCCTTTTGATCTGAAGTTGCTCTCTCGTAGATAGCATATATATGGGTCTTTTGTTCTTATTTATTCAGCTACCCAACATATTTTTATTAGAACATTTCGTTTATTTATATTTAAAGTAATTATTAATAGGTATGTAGCTATTGCCATTTTATTATTCATATATATGTTCTTTTCCCCCTTCTTCTGAAAAAAGTCTCTTTAACATTTCTTGTAATACTGGTTTGGTGGTGATGAACTCCTTTAGCTTTTTCTTGTCTGGGAAGCTTGCTCTTCATCTGTACTTCGATTCTAAAGGATAGCTTTGCTGGGTAGAGTAATCTTAGTCGTAGGTCCTTACTTTTCATCATTGTGAATATTTTACGTCAATCCCTCTGACCTTCAATATTTCTTTTGTAAAATCAGCTGACAGCCTTATAGGAACTCCTTTGTAGCTAACTGATTGCTTTTCTCTTGCTGCTTTTAAGATTCTCTTTTTGTCTTTAACCTTTGTCATTTTAATGATGATGTGTCTTGGTGTGAGCCTCTTTGAATTCGTCTTTTTTTTTTTTTTTTTTTTTTTTTGGAGAGGGCGGACTCTCTGCACTTCCCCAACTTGTACAACTATCTCCTTCTCAGGTTAGGAAAGTTTTCCATCATTGCTTTTTCACATAAGTTCTCAATCCCTTGCTTTCTCTCTTCTCCTTTTGGTACCCCTATGATGTGAATGTTGTTATGCTTAATGATTTACTTAGGTAGATCTGCTATGTGTCTCCATCTTGGCAGGGTGGTCTTATGTAGTAGGTATCCTGTGGGGCCCAGTGGCACAGTCTCACTGATCACCTGAATGGTATATTCCAGGAGTGTCCCTTGTGTGGGTTGTGTGCCCCTCTACTGTAGTTGACATTTCATTACTTTTGGCATATCAGAGGGTGAGATTGTCCCTCAGGCTTACTGACTGTGAGGATTGGCCAGGGGACAAGAGAATAAGCTGCTGTGTGTGGGCTGACTCCACAAAGCAGGATTTGCCCCAGTGGGCTCTGATTCCTTCCAAGATCACCACTGGGTATGCTGCTTGTGGTGCTAATTGGGTTGTGTTCATTGTGGTTTAAAGCTGGCCACTGGGTGTGTTGGTTCTGGGGCCTCTTGGAAGGGGCTCTGTTTCAGTCCAAGGTTAGCCACTGTCTATGACCAGCCCAGGCTACCTGCTAAGAAATAGAAGTGATCTGTGGTTGGTAGTCGACTATGTTGGACCTGTAGGTATATGGGAAAGACCACTCTGCAAACTGAGGCTATGTGTCACCAGTACTGGGCCTGGGGAAGCTCAGAAAAAGGCTTAAGGAATCAGGAATTTTGCTACCATCTTCAAGCTGACCGTAAGGCTCAGTCACTGAGAGTGCTGAGTGGTATTCAAGTTGGGAGAGGCAAGATCTTAGGGAATATCAGGGTGGGCAAGTAGTGTTCATGAAGTTAATGCAGATTCAAATTTGGCAGTAATGCTGAGCCTGGGGCTACTAACAAAAGGGTATATCAAGACTGGCCACTGCCTGACTGGAGACTGTGGACCTTTGAGAGTTTTTAAAGAAAGACTGCAGTGGCATCGAGGCTGTCTGCTTACCATGGAAAGAGCATCTGGTATTGGGCAAGTTGGGAATCACCAAGGTGAAGTGAGCAAATTTCTCCAGGCCTATGTAGAATCAGATTTAACTGTATGGGGGGAAACTCAACACAGGGACAATGGCAACTGTCCCTTCTGTCCTCACTCTGAAGCTACACAACTCAGTTTATCCCTGTATGACCCTGATGCCTCCCCTTTTGTCATCTCTCTGCCAGAACCCAGGGTAAGTGTCTGCCAATGAGTCTATGTGCAGGCCCTTTAAGAGGATGCCTGGGTTTCCAGTAGCTTTTCGTCTCACTTGGACTGGTGGATAAAATCCCCACTGATTTTCACAGCCAGATGCTATGGGAGCTTCTCTTTTTGGAACTGGTACTCTGGGTTGGGGAGCCTGGTGTGGATCTGGGACTCCTTGCTCCTCAGGGGAGACTTCTGCAACAGAGATACTCCTCCCTATTCTCAATTGCCATGTGTGTTTACAGCCAGCCCATTAAGCATCTCTACTCCTCCTACCAGTCTCAACGTGGCTTCTTCTTTGTAGAAGACTTCTGTTCATCTACTCTCCAGATGATTCTTCAGATTGATTGTTCTATAATTTAGTTGTAGCTTTGATGTCATTATGGGATGAAGTAAACACAGCATTTTCCTACTCTGCTTTCTTGACCAGAACTCCTATCATTATTATTATTTTAACAGCTTTATTGAGACATAGTCAATAAACTGCATGTGTTTAAAATGCATAATTTGATTTCTGGCCCATGTATATACCTGTGAAATCATAACCCCAGTCCATATGATGAACATATTCCCCACACCAGGTTCCTTGTGACTTTCTTTAGTGCCTTATCTACCCTCCCCCAATTTTCCTCCTAATGTCAGGCAAACACTGGTTTGCTTTCTCACTGTGGAGTAGTTTGCGTTTTCTAAAATTCCATGCTAATGGAACCAGACAGGATATAAAGTACAGCATGGGGAATATAGTCAATAATATTGTAATAACTATGTATGGTGTCAGATGGGTACTAGACTTATTGGGGCAATCACTTCATAAGGTATATAAATGTCTAATCACTATGTGTACACCTGAAACTAATTGTAGTGTATGTACTGAAAATATTGTATGTTATCTGTAATTTAAAAATTTAAAAATATTTTTAAAAATTGCCAAACTCTTTTTCCAAGTCACAGCATCATTTTTCATTTCCCTTTGCAGTGTATGAGAGTTTCAATTCTTCCATGTCTTTGTCAATGCCGGCTGTGTTTAGCCTATTTAGTTAATAGATGTGTAGTGCTACCTTATAGAGGTTTTAGTTTGCATTTCTCTAATGGTTAATGCTGTTGAAAAACTTTTCATTGCACATTGGCATCCTTATATCTTCTTGGGTAAAATGTCTATTTAGATATTTCACCCATTTTTATAAATTGGGTTTTTTTTTGTTTAATATCATTAAGTTTTGAGACTTTTTATTATATGATGGATATGAGTCCTTTATCATATATATAATTTGCAAATATTTTTTCCCAGTCCATGGTTTGTCTTTCATTCTCATAATGGTCTTTTTAAAAATTCAATTTACTGGGGTGACATTGTTTATAACATTATATAAGTTTCAAGTGTACAATTCTGTAATACATTAATAGTGTGCTCACTACCCAAAAGACAAGTCTCCTTCTGTTACCATATATTTGACCCCCTTTTATCTCTTCAACCACCCTCCACCCCCTTTCATTCTGGTAACCACCATACTGTTGTTGTCTGTGTCTGTGAGGTTTTTTTGTTTTTATTTTTGTTGGCTCATTTGTTGTGCTTTGTTTTATATCCCACATGTGAGTTAAATCATATGGTTCTTGTCTTTTTATGTCTTATTTCAATTTGTGTAATACCCTCAAGATTCATTTATATTGTCTCAAATGGCAGTATTTCACCTTTTCTTATGGCTGAGTAATATTCCTTTGTATATATGTACTATCTATTCTTTATCCGATCATCCATAGAAGGAAACTTATTTCTTTCTTGACTTATTTCCATATCTTGACTACTATGAATAATGCTGCAATGAACATAGGGGTAAATATCTCTTTATGGATAAATGTTTTCAAATTTTTCAGGTAGATACCCAGAAGATGGATTTTTAGATCATATGGTAGCTCCATTCTTAATTTTTCGGGGGACCTCCATATTGTCTTCCATAGTGGCTATACTAATTTACATTCCCACTAGTAGTATATGAGGGTTCCTTTTTTACACATCCCTCTACAATACTTGTTATTTCTTGCCTTATTGATAATAGACATTCTAACATGTGTGAGGTGATATCTCACTGTGATTTAGGTTGGTATTTTCCTTATAGCTAGTGAAGGTGTGTATCTTTCATATATCTGTTGGCCATTGTCTGTCTTATTGGGAAAGGTAGTTCAGGTTATTTGCCCATTTTTACAATTAGATTGTTTGATATTTGGTTGTTGAGTTCTATGAGTTCTTTACATATTTTGGATATTAGCCATTTCTTGTAATTTTTTGTAAATATCTTCTCCCATTTGGTTGGTTGCATTTTGTTTTCTTGATAGTTTTTGTGGTTGTGCAGAAACTTTTTAGTTTTATGTAGTCCATTCATTTATTTTTGCTCTTACTTACCTTGTCTTCGGGGTCAAATCCGTAAAATCTTCTCTGAAACCAATGTCCATAAGTATAATACCTATGTTTTCTTCTATGTATTGTGTTGTTTCAGATCTTATATCTAGGCTTTGACCCATTTTACATTAATTTTTGTATATGGTGTCAAGTTGCAGTCTAGTTTCATTATTTTGCATGTGGCTTTCCAATTTTCCCAACACCATTTATTAAAAAGGCTTTCTTTTCTTCGGTATATATTTTTGGCTTCTTTGTTGAAAATTAGTTGCCCCTATACATTTAGGCTTATTTCTGGGCTCTCAATTTTAATTTTGTTCTTTTTGTTTGTTTGTTTCAGGATTGCTTTGGGCGTTTGGAGTCTTTTGTTGTTACATTAAAATTTGATGACTTTTTGTTCTATTTTTTTTTTAAAATGTCATTGGGATTCTGGTGGAGATTTCATTAAATCTGTAAATTGCTTTAGGTAATATGACTTTTAACAATGGTGATTCTTTTAATCCATAAACACATAGTGTCTTTCCATTTCATTGTGTCTTCAATTTCTTTCAATAATGTCTTATAGTTTTCAGTGTAGAGGTCCTTCAGATTTTTTAAAGTTTATTACCAGGTAAATTATTCTTTTTGTTTCAATTGCACATAGAATTTTTTTCATTTCTTTTTCCAAAATTTCACAGTACATAAGAATGTAATGCATTTTTATACATTGATTTTGTATCCTGTAACTTTATTGTATTTATTTATTGTTTTTAATTTTTTGGTGTAGTCTTTAGGATTTTTTATATAAAAATCAGATCATCTGCAAAACGTTACAATTTGTTTTTTCGTTCCTAATTTGTATGTCTTTTATTTCTTTTTCTCTCCTGGTTGCTTTTGTTAGGATTTCCAGTACTGTGTTGAATAACAGTAGTGAATCAGGTCATCCTTGTCTTATTTCTGATCTTAGAGGAAAAGCTTTCAGTTTTCACCATTGAGTATGATATTAGCTGAGGTTTTGTCATATATGGCCCTTATTATGTTGAGGCAATTTCCTTATATACACATTTTATTGAGTGTTTTAATCATAAATGGATAATAGCAGTTTTTTTTAAAGAAATTGTTTTAAAATTTTGATAAAGTCCTATTTATTTATTTGCCCTTTTATTGGTGTTATGTCTTAGAAACCTTTGACTAATAAATGTCAAATTCGGGGAACGAACCTGTATGTTTACTCCAAAGGCCATTCACTTTTTATTACCCCACATCACGACCATTAATTTGTCAGCAGATGTTGATCAAGTCTTCACTAGAAGCCAGAAACCATCCCAGGCACTGGGGAGATAGTAGTGAACATGGGAAACAAAGATCTCTGCCTTGATGGAGAACACTGCATTCCAAAAGGAGGGAATGACACTAAAGTAAAAATATAGCATAGAATACCTGCTATAGTAAAGGATTAAGCAGAGAAAGGGTGGGAAGTAGGTGGTCAGGGAAGGCTGTGCAAGTACCTGGAGTTATTGAGGACATGAGCTGGGCACACAGGAGGACAATTGTCTCCCACCTGGAGGTTTTCCAAGACATGTGGATGAATAGCACAGAGGCAGATGTGGCTGAGGGGAGTAGAAGGAAGGAGAACAGAGGGAAATAAAGTCAAAGAGGTGATACGGGGAAACCAGTGGGGTGGTGTTTAGGAGTATCTCATGTTGAAGCTTGTAAGTAAAGCAAGGGCTCTGGATTTTCTTGCATGAAAGGAAAAGCATTGTAGGGTTTGAACAGGTAAGTGATATGATCTGGCTTCCATGTTGAGAATACATTGCAAGGAAGTCAGGATACTAGAAGGAGAGTCTTGGTAATAACCCAGGTGACAGATCATGGTGGCTTGGGCCAGGATGGCAATAGTGAAAAGCAGTTGGATTCAGATCTATTTTGAAAATAAAGTCAAAAGAACTTTTTCTGATGAACTAGATGTGACATGTGAGAGAAAGAGAAACATTGAAGTTGACTCTGAGGCTTTAGCCTAGGCAGGTGGGAGTGTAGAGTTGCTGCATTCTAAGTAGGTAGCTGTGGGAGGAGCAGACTTCATTGGGGAGACCAGAAGTTTGGTTTGGGACATTCTACATTTTGGGTCATCTATTAGACAGATCAATAGATGTGAAGGGAGGCAGTTGGTATTCGAGAGAGGTCAAGTTTGGGTATTATTAGCATATAACTTATATTTAAAGACATAGGCCTGGGTGACATGGGGGAGATACCTCATCCCTGATGCTTTCTAATATATATTAATTAGGAAGATGAAACAGCAAAGGAGACCCCAATGGAGGATTGAACAAGGTAAGAGAAAAACCAAAAGAGGGTGGAGTTCTGGAGGCCAGTGAAGGAAGGGTTTCTAAAAGAGAGTGATGGATTCTCTGTGTCAGGTGCTGCTTAAAATGCACTGGGACCTCAGTGAGTGGTGGTGAGTTCAAAGGGGGAAGTGAGGACAGAGATTATAAACTGCTCCACTGAAAGTTCTGCTGGCAGAGAAGAGCAGAGAATGGGTGATGAGGAAATAGGGTTGAGAAAGAGATGTCCTTTTTTAATTAAATGAGAGAAATGGCAGTATGTTTGTATGTTGATGGGAGTGATTCCACAAACAGGGAAGATCGATGATCCCACAGGAAGCCTTGATGTGGGACACCTTGAACTTTCACTATTTTAGTCACTGAAGAGGCAGAAATTAGAAGATTCTTTCAACCTATACTGACTTTGCTGGGCCCAAGAAGCCATAAAAAGAGAGACTGGATGAAAACCAGAAACACTGAATAAAGTAATTCAAAGGCACAAGTTATCTTCTAGTAGCTCAGATAATTTTGCCTCTGTCCACCTGGGACCTTCACATCTGAGGTCCAACAAAATCAGGCCTTTACAGTTCTACCTGAGCTATTTCTTGCAATTTAAAGAGGAAATCATCGTGGGGCAGATTTAGAATCTTCCACATCTTGTTCCTAAGGGCAGGAACCAGGTCTGTGTTCTTGCTTACACTGGATCTCTAGCAGTTTACAGTGTGGCTAGCGCATAGTAAGGGTACAATAATCTTAGTTGAATGAATGCCAAGACTCACTTTAAAAATCTACTTTCCCCAATGCAAATCAAAACCACAAGGTGATACCACCTTACACCTTCCAGGATGGCTATTATCAAAAAGATAAAATAGAATGAATGTTGACGAGGATGTGGAGAAAAGGGAAACCTGGTGCACTGTTGGTGAGAATGCGTCAATTACTACAGCCATTCTGGAAAACTTCAAAAAATTAAAAATAGAATTACCTTATGATCCAGCAATCTTACTCCTGGCTATATATCTAGAGGATATGAAATTAGTACCTTGCAGAGATATCTTCCCTAACATGCAGAATTATTTACAACAGCCAAGATATGGAAACAACCTAAGTGTCTGTCTATCAGTAGATGAATGGATAATAAAAATATTATATATATTTATACATATTAAAAATATTCTCTCTATATATATATACACATATACATGTGTGTGTGTGTGTGTGTGTGTGTGTGTGTGTGTGTGTGTGTGTATAAAAGGGAAATTCTGGCATTTGCAACAACATAGATGAACCTGGAGGGCATTACAGTAAATGAAATAAGCCAGACACAGAAAGAAAAAATTGCAAGATCGCACTTATAAGTAAAATCCAAAATCATCAAACTCATAGAAGCAGAGAGTAAAACAGTGATTTCCAGAGACAGAAGGTAGGAAATGGGGAGATATTGGTCAAGGGCATAAAGTGCCAGTTATGTAAGATGAACAAGTCCAAAGATCTAATGTGCAGCACGAGGACCACAATTAATACTATATAGAATACTGGAAATTTTCTGAGAGAGTAGATTTCAGGTGCTCTTATCACACACAAACACACAATAATAATGATGTGATAGAACATTCGTTAGCTTGACTATAATAATCATTTCATAGCATGTGTGTGTATATATATAATCATTATGTTGTATACCGTATATATATATATACAATTTGTATCTAAAAAATAGTTTTTCCATTTAAGTTTTGATTTGAACACATCCAAGATATTCCACATTTTCACAATAAATTTTTACATAGTTATTTAACAATAGAGCACACACACAAAATAAAAACATGGAGACACACTGGAGCCTACTGGAAACATCCTAATAAAATTTAAAATTAGAAAATTAGAGAACTCAGATTTAATTTGTAAGGGTGATGAGGATGAGAGGACTGGGGTTTTTTTTGCAGTGTTTCATCTTGCTGATTATGATACAGTTTACTTTTGCTTTTTCATATAAGCAGGATTGAATGTTTCTGTGGAGTACATTTTAGTGGGAGTTTTCAATGTGAAACTAATGCTAGTGATCAGACCCTCATTTGAAATTCGAATTCCAAAAATCCTTTTAAATCTTCAGCAAAGTGAAGACAACATGAGATTCAGGTTTTCGCCTTAAATATTTGACTTTAAAAAATAAAATAGTTCCCTCTGAACCACCTCTGAAAGTATTGTACATTAAAGGTGTAGAATTGGATTGTTTGGGTCAATGCAAAAAGCTCTGGGTAGAGGCTTTTAGAAAATGTCTGCTTTAGAGAAACTTTGTGTTATATAAGCTTTGGCCATGAGATGGCAATGTTGTGCTACAAAAGGAAATTTCTCTTTACCTATTGTTCTGAAAAATCCAGCTAGATCAGAGCAAAGAGGTATAGAGGAGAGCAGGTGAAACAGACCAGAGCAGAGAGCAGTCTCCTCGCCCCAAGGCCACCTCTCAGCCATGCTTGCTGCTTTATAATTGAGCTGTAACACTAATTAGCTGTTCCTCAGCCATACTGTTCTCATAGCTGTGCTGTATCACAATTGAGCTGTTTGCAATGAATCAAGGTTCCTTCTTCACTGCACCCCAACGTAGGGATTCCTATAGGTGTTGAATTGGCACCAACATCCATGATCATTGGTTGGCAATACAGAAGTGGAATCATTGGCTCATGTTGTAATTCGATTTCTAATATTTTGAGCAATCACCATGCATGTTTTTTTTTCCCAGCAGATGCACAATTTTACATTTCCACAAGTAATATTCAAAGGTTCCAATTTCTTCAAATCCTGACCAGCACTCATTCAGATCTTTCTTCTAAGCACTGCTAGCCATACACACCTAATCTAACATGGAAAAATTAGTCACCATCAGTTCCTTAGTCAGAACTATTAATAGATATTTCTCTTTTTTAAAAAATTGAGATAATTGACATGTAATATTATACTAGTTTCAGGTGTTCAATGTAATGATTCAATTGGGTATATATTACAAAATGATCACAGCAATAAGTTTAGTTAACACCCATCACCACACATAGCTACACTTTTTTTCTTGTGATGATATATATTTCTCGTGGTGATGTATATTTCTTAATAGGAAACCTGCTTTATATCCAGACATTTGGCAGATTATTTCTTTTAATCAATTTTTCCACCTCTCTTTTTACAAGATGGGTATTTTAAATAAAATTATAGTAACCTTTTTCTCGTCAGAAAAACATTGTAGAGTTGTTTATATTTATTGTTGAAAGCAGATGAGGTATGTGAAAAAATAACTTCAAAATGTTATTTTATTGATTCTCTGGCCAAATAGTGAGCTGAATGAATATTATAGCTCTAAATTCTCTGAAGAAGTCCAGAGAGGATAAGGCACATGCTCTCACAGTTAGAGGCAGCAGAGCGGGGTTTGAACTCAGGCTAGCTGACTCTAAGTCTCCTACCCAATATTCATGGATTGACCTTCAAGGTGTAGACAGTTATCTCAAACTTTTGTGTCTTAAATTTTAGTAAGTATTAAATAGGAATCATAAAGGATTCACTTAGATAATGATTCGTCTACATTATCAAAAAAGCAAGGCTCTGAATTTATACTTTGGTTTTGTTATTTTCCCACATTGCAGGAATTATAACGGGGAAAAATCGTATTTCTTATTGAAATAATGTTTTCTGCTGTAGTCAATTGTAGAGTTAGCCAGCTGATCACTTTAAGATTTATAAAGACCCCTCGTGTCTCCAACCTGTGTACTTGGCTAGGCCCATCTTCCTGTGCATCTGTTCAAGGCATAGTCATAGTCAGGGGACTCTGTCTATTGGTATCTGATTGTTTATATATGAGCACCCAGAGATGGCATCAGAGATACATTATTTAAAAATAAGGTGTGTACTGGCATAAACTGTGCTTATTTTGTCTATAACAATAAAGTGATAAGTTCTGAGTATTATAGTACACTTTTAAAAAGTCGCAAGTTAAAACATGTAATTTTAAAGAACATCTCTTATCTGTGTTACATATATAAAAGATATTTCAGTGAATTATGCATGACTATGCAGAAGTTTGGGAAATTTTTTATTCTAATAAATAGTCTTGGCCTTCAGTTTCTTCATTTCTCACTCCTGAAATGCTGTGTTCACAGGGAGACTGTGCATTCTGGTAAAGACATGCTGAGAAGGCAAGGCCAATGGGAGTATGAGCTCTTTCTATTCTTGGTAAATGATACACAAAGGAGAAAGAAATATTTTAACATAAGAGGCTAATGTCTGAGCTGCTTTTTTTCAAAGTTTTCTTCAGAGATTTTTTCTAAATACTTGAATAGCTTGAAATTCTGTTTTTTTTTCCACTCACCAACTATGAAACTTTAGATTTGCCTAAATTCTCTGGGCGCTAAGCCAAAAGAGGTGACGTGAAGATTATGTGAAATAATGTGTGAAAAATCTTTGATGATAGAATATACTTAATATTCTACCTAGAGGATAGGTATTATTACTCTGAGAGAGAGGGTGATAGCAGTAGAGTGTGATTGTCCATGATCACCAGGCAGAGCTTGATTTGGGAATGTATTCATTAATTCCTTAATTCCCGAAGTGTATTACTCAGGTAGAAAAGAAGTGGATAGATTCTCTTATCCCCTTAACCTTTTCAGTTTCCAAAAGGGTCCTCCCTGGAAATTTGTCAGGGGCTGTATCTTAGGGACAAATAGAGGCTTGAATCATTCTGCCTGCTGTCCCATGAGCAGTTAATCCATTTTGGTGGTAAGTTCCATGCAAAAAAAAAAAAAAATTGACAGTCTTACTTATTGAGATTGATGCAAACAAGGGCCTTTTGTTTTGGGTCAAGTACAGAGAACAAAACTTCATTATGGTAATCTCTAGTAGGCATTTGTAGCAATAGTTTGGAGTGATTCAATTTTTTTTTCCTACAGAATTATCCTGTAGGCATTTAAAAAGTATATATAAATGAAACAATTAAATCAGATATAGCCAGGTACTTCAGATGAACATACTGTCAAGAGTGAATGAAGTTGGCTAATAGAAACACAATGGAGTTATCTTAGTTCTATATTAAAAAGCTCTATTTTATTTTAATTGTGTAGTAGAATTAGTGTTCTGGCCCCAAAGAGGAAAGCCAATCTGTATTTACAACCTTTTGAAGAAATGTAGTCTTAAAAACAATAACAGCAATAACAACTCATAAATAATTAAAAATATGTGGGGTTTTTGTTTATAAAAAGTAGACATTCATGCAGGTAATAAGGATGGGGAAACCAGATGGGTTTACAGATGTCAACTCTGTTTAGTTTCAAGGGTTCAGCTGGTCTTCTCTGAAAACACAGGATTCATGGCCCATAGGATCTCTAACAATGAAATACATTCGTGCGTCCATTATGATTGACAAATGCATTAGTTCACACGCAACAATCCTACAGGGAACGGAAGATGTCTAGGAAATGAACATTCATTCAACTCAGATCTGCCTTCATCAAAATCTTTTCATTTTTCCCTCATCACTAATGATGATAATGTAGGTAATAGGGCTTTTGAAGACTAAATACACAAATACGGTTTGAAATCATCTTATGTAATTCCGCTCTGTTTTCCTCCTTGCCTCCCAAACTGATGGACCTGATTTCAACTATTACTCACAAAAATGCCTTCCCTGTGCACCACACCCTGATTCACAATCTCTGGAATATGCCTGCTAAAGGTTTGTATTTTATCCAGAAGCTGGACTTTCAAGGCCATTAACAATAATAGCCAACACTCATACAGCAGTATGTGCATGCAATGTTCTAAATGTTTTAATGTATATTAAGTCATTAATACAGCTACCCAGAAAGCAACCCACTTCATAGATGAGGCACAGTGAGGTTAAGTTATACCCCATGGTCACACAGCTTTTAAGTGCCAGAACTGAAGCTTAAACCCAGTAGTCAGACTCTAGGGTCCAGGTCGTCAACCACTATTCTTTGCCACCTCTAATTAAAACTAAATTGTAATTCTAAAACCAATTTCTATATTTTTCAAGTAAATTTATTGAGGTAACATTGGTTAATTACATTATATAAGTTTTGGGTGTACAGTGTTATAATACATCATCTGTATATTGCATTGTACGCTCACCACCTAAAAGTCTAGTCTTCTTCCATCACCATATATTTGACTCCCTTTACCTTTTTCTTTTTCTCTGATCCTTTTTCCCCTCTGGTAACCACCATACTCTAGTCTATGTCTATGAGGGTTTTTTTTGTTTGTTTGTTTGTTTGTTGCTTTCTGTTTTATATTCCACATGAGTGAAATCATATGCTTCTTGTCCTTTGCTGTCTGACTTATTTCACTTAACATGATACTCTCAAGATCTATTCATGTTGTAAAAAATTGTAATATTTCATCTTTTTTTTGTGGTTGAGTAGAATTCCATTGTATATATACCACATCTTCTTTACCCAATCATCCATAGAAGGACACTTAGGTTATTTTCACCTCACACCTGTTAGAATGGTTATTATCCATAAGACAGGTAATAACAAGTGTCAGAGAAAATGTGCAGAAAAGGGAACACTCATACACTACTGGTAGGAATGTAAATTGGTTGCAGCCTCTATGGAAAACAGTATGGAAATTTCTCAAAAAATTAAGAATAGAGCTACCAACGATCCCTCTTTTGGATATCCAAAAAATTTGAAAATACTTATTTGTAAAGATATAGGTATCTCTATGCTCATTACAGCATTATCCACAATAATGAAGACATGGAAACAACTAATTTCCATATTGGAATTTGGATTATACTAATCTAAATTTAATCCTGCCCCCTAAGGGCACTATGACTAGATCGCATTCAAGATACCAGGTCTGTTTATTCTTTTTTTTTTTCCCCAAGCAGGCTCAAGATCAAAGAGAAATCTCAGCAAGTCCTCAAATTAGGAAGAAGCAAGGACAGACACAGTTCCAGTGTCTGTCAGCAGTGAGGATTTCTCTAGACTTCCAATCCAAACATTCAGAATCACTTCCATGGCACAGCATAGGCCACCATGCTCAGAGGGAAAAAAATAGCAAAATACAAGATGTAAAAACCTTGAAAGGAAAGAGTGAGTTTAGGAAAACAGTGGTCCTTCAAGGAGCCCTGGGCAAAGAGTGCTTCTTTGATCTATGAAAGGATGAAAAAAAAAAACGTCCTGGACAGAATTTGCCATAAGAAGATATCTAGGTATAAAGGTAGTCTGACTTTTAAGTCACATCTAACCTAATTCTGAGGGGACTGCAGACTGCTCTTAAAGCTTTCTAGAACAGACTTTGAACCAGCAACCATCCAATTTCTGACATATCTCCTGTGGTACACTGGAAATGTGGCCACAGTGTTTTGCAGCAACTCCTGCTCTTTTACTTCCTGAATCTGGGCTGGCCCTGAGACTCTTTGGTGATGGATTGCAGAATAAGTGATGTTTGAATTTTAGAACCTAGGCTTTCAGGGGCCTATGCTTCCTCCATTGCCCTCTCAGAATGTTTCTGCTTCCCTGTAGGGGAGCACTGGCTTAGACAAATTGAATTATGAGAGCTCATGTGGAAAAGGGGGCCCTTCACAAGGTGCCAAGCCTATGAGTGAGGTCATTAGACTTGTCCTGACTGGATTGCCAACTGAGTGCAGCACCCCTGAGTGAGCCAGGCAATCTTCAGAACTGTGGGAAATAATATATTCCTAGTGTAAACCACTTTCTTTGGAATGGTTTGTTACCAAGAGAGATAATGGATCCATCTCCCTAGTAAGAAACTGATGTATATAAAAGGTAAAATTCTTTACTTGCCCTACAAGGCCCAATATGACTAACTTGGACCTCCTCTTTGCCCCATTCTCTCATCCTTCTGCCTCTACTCAGCTCTAGTTCCCTCCCCTACTCTGTCCCTAGAACACATAAGCCTTCCTCTCCACCTCCACACTTCAATGGCAAGCACGCCCTGTTCAAGGTCTTTGTACTGATTGCTTCTTTCTCTAGAATGTCCTGCTCATGGTCTGGCTTCCTCACCCTGTCCAGATCCCTGCTCTATGTCACTTTCCCTGAGAATCCTAACCTCCCCTCACCTAAAATGTCTGGCTCCACTCTCCTCCTCTGCACTACCTTATCACTCCCATGCTTTATTTTTCTTCATCACATTTATCACTACTTGATATCTTTATTGCTTTATTTCTTTGTCTGTTTCTCCTCCTGCCCACTCCTTCATGCCATTAAAATGTAGGCTCCATCAATTTTGTCTTTGTTCACTGTTGTGTCTAGTGTTTGACGATAATAAAAAATAATAGCTAAGACCTGCAAAGCACTTATCCTCAGCCAGGCACTGTTTAAGGGATTCATTTACTCCTTACAAAATCTTAGAAGGTAGACATCCTACGTTCATGGATTGGAAGACTTAATATTGTTAAGATAGCAATGCTTTCTGAATTTATCTACAGATTAAATGCAATCCCTATAAAAACTGTAGCTGGCTTTGTTACAGAAATTGACAATTTGGTACTAAAATTCCTATGGAAATGCAAGGACTGGTCCAGGATAATCAAACATTCTTGAAAAAGAAGAACAAAGTTGGAAGATTCACACTTCCCTATTTCAAAATTTATGAGGAATCTACAATAATCAAGACAGTGTGGTACTGGCATAAGGACAAACATGTAGACCAAAGGAACAGAGTTGAGAATCCTACAGCTGTGGCCAACTGATTTTTAACTAGGGTGCCAAGGCCATTCAATGAGGAAAAGAATAGTCTTTTCACTGAATGGTGCAAAAAAATGAAGTTGGGCCCCCTACTTCACACTATATAAAAAATGCATTCAAAATAAATCAAAGACCTAAATATAAAACTAAAATTATAAAACCCTTATGTAATAACACAGGTATAAATCTTGTGATTTTGGGTTAGACAAACTCTTCTTAGATATGACACTAAAAGCTCAAGTGAAAAAATAATAGATGAATTGGACTTCATTAAAATGAAAAACTTTTGTGCTCAAAGTGAAAAGATAACCACAGAATAGGAGAAAATGTTTACAAACCATATATTTAATAAAGATCTTATAGCCAGAATATGTAAAGAACAACAACACAATAAAAAGATGACCCAATTAAAAATGGACAAAGGATCCGAGTAGACATTTCTCCAAAAAAGATATACAAATATCCAACAAGCACATGAGAAGATGCTCAACATTATTAGCCATTAAGAAAATGCAAATAAAAAGCTCAATGAGAAGATAGCTATAAATAAAAAGACAAATAATAACAAACATTGACTAGGATGTGGATAAATAGGAACCTACATGAACTGCTGATGGGGATATAAAATGGTGATGCCTCTTTTAAAAACTTTTTGGTAGTTTCTCAAAAGGTTAAACACAGAGTTATCATAGGATCCAGCAATTTCACTGCTAGGCATATACCCAAGAGAAATAAAAATATATGTCCACACAAAGTCCTGTAAACATATGTTCATAGCAATATTGTTCACAATAGCCAATAAGTAGAAATAACTCGAATGCCTAATAGCTGATGAATGAATAAGTAAAATATAGTATATACAAACAATAAAATATTATTCAGCAATTAAAGAAATAAAGTGCTTATGCATTGCAACATGCATGAATCTTGAAAACATACTAAGTGAAAAAAGACAGACAAAAAAAGCCCATGTATTGTATGATTCCATTTACATAAAATGTTTCAGAATAGATAAATCCATAGAAACAAAAAGTAGATTATTGGTTGCCTAGGGGTAGGGTTCTTAAGGGGTAGAATAGTGAGCGACTGCTAATGGGTATAGGATTTCTATTTTGGGTGATGACAATGCTCTAAAATTAATTGTGGTGATGGTTGCATAATTCTGTGGATATACTAAAAGCCATTAAATTGCACACTCTGTGTAGCAGGTGAATTATATCTTAATAAAGCTGTTAAACATTTTATTTTATTTAGTTTGTACTTCACACCAGCTGCCTGGCTCTGTAATGGACATTTTCACATGTATTATATAATACATTCAAATGCTTCCCAAAGGAGCAATGATCACCCCCATTTTGAAGATGAGAAAACTGAGGTTCAGTGTGATGTGCCTAGAGTAACACAGCTGGTGTGTAGTAGGGCAGAGAGTCTGACACTGATTTTTAATCTGCCATTCAAAGGAAGCTTGAGTGTGTGCTCTGGAGTCAGTCTGTCCGAAGTAACCCCTCCTGTAATGCTGAGCAAGTCAGTTATTCTCTTGAGCCTCAGTTTTCTTGTCTGTAAAATAGGAATAATTATAACAGTACCTATTTCAGACAGTTGTTGTATGGTTTAAAAAGTAAATACATTAAAGTGCTTTACCTAATATACACTAAGTGTTCAATAGATGTTAATGTAATATCATAATAGCATAAGTATTAAGTGTCACTGCTATATTTTCTGTTATTTATTCAGTATACTTAAGTACTTATGTTGTAATTTGTGGGTATGTATACCCAAAAATACACTCTAGGGGCTATTGGCTAACATTGAATGTGCCTTAATCAGCAATCCACACTGGTTAGCTTTTGAAAGATCCCAATCAAGAATCTACACTGTAGGGACAGATTAAAGATGGCATAGAAGGTACTCGCCTTCTCTAGCAACCACACCAAAATAATAACAAAACTACAGGGCAACCAATATGCGGAGTCACCACAGGCCTAGCTGAACAGAATCCCTACAACTAGGTCGCTTCAAACAACCTCAAAATGGTAGGAGGGGCAGGGATGCAAAATAGCCCAGTCCCACGACCACGTGTGGCAGTTGAGAATCGGGAGGGCTATCTTGGCTATGGGGCCCCCTTCCAGACCTGAGGAGTGAGGGCTCCCAGCTGCACATTGGACTACCACCCCAGGGTTCCAGTGCCAGGAAGAGAAGTCTCCACAACCTCTGGCTGTGAAAACCAGAGGAGATTGTGGCTGAGTGAGATGGGAGGGCTGCGGGAAACAAAGACCTTTCTCTTAAAGAGCCCGAGCACGGCATTACTCACTGATGGACTCACTCACTCTGAGCTGCAGCCTGTGGCAGCTGCTTGAGGGGTACCAGGACATATGGAGAGGTGCTGAGCTGTCTGGCTTCAGGGTAAGAGCTGGAGGGACAGTTTGCTCCTAGAAAGAGATGCAGGCAGAAGCCATTTTTCTTTTGTTGAGCCCTCCCTCCTCACAGTCTGCAGACACAGGTGCCATCAACTCAGATAATACTGGTTGCTCCACCCAAGGGATTCCCTGTGACTCTGCCTCTCCCAACTTGTGCACCCACCCAATGCACTTCCTGTGATTTTATTGCATATAAACAGGCTGTTTTGGCTCCTTCTACAAACTTTCATAAAATCTCTCAAAGGCTCACCAAACCCAAAGAAGCAGCATCTGGCCTTTGCGTGCCCTGTACCTCATGCTGAGCACCCCCAAAACCTTCTCTAGTGGCCGCCAGCCTTGGTTTCTGATTTGAACCCTCAAGGCACAGGTGGCAGCCATACGTGGATTGCTTGGTGACTGTTACCAGGTGGCCCCGGAAGGGCGCAGGCTGTGGCTAAACTTGATTTGCAGCTGGACCCCTCTCAGGTCTGTGCCAAGGGGCTTCACAGCATACCTACTACATAAAATCACTCTATTAAGATTTGGAGACTTAGGAGCCTACCTAATACATAGAAACAGACATGGGGAGGCGGCCAAAATGGGGAGACAAAGAAGCATGTCCCACATGAAAGAACAGACCAAAGCTCCAGAAAAAGAGAAGCAATACCAGATGCAGAGTTCAAAATACTGGTTTTTAGGGTGCTCAAAGAACTTAGAGGTAGAGTAGATGAATTCAGTGAAATTTTAACAAAGAGAAAAAAACTATAAAACCTGAGCTGTAAATTTATAAAAAGGAATTATAAAAGGGAATTGAAGAATATAATATCTGAGATAAAGAGTATATTGGAGAGAATCAACAGAGTGGAGGAAGCAGAGGATTGAGTTACCAATACAGAGGATGGGGTATCAGAGGACACCTAATCAGAAGGGCAAAAAGAAAAAAAAATCCAAAAAAATGAAGATAATATAAGGAACCTATGGGATAACATCAAATGTAACAAACTTTGTATCATAGGGGTACCAGAGGAAGAAGAGCAAGAAGTTGAAAACCTATTTGAAGAAATAATGATGGAAAACTTTCCTAAGCTGATGAAGGAAATAGACATACAACCTCAGGAAGCTCAGAGAGTCCCAAAGAAGATAAACCCAAAAAAGGCCCACAGCAAGACACATCATAATTACAATGGCAAAGATTTAAATACAAAGAGACAACCTTAAAAGCAGTAAGAAAAAGGCTGTTACCTACCTACAAGGGAGCACCCATAAGACTGGCAGCTGATTTCTCAAAAGAAACTTTTCAGGACAGAAGAGACTGGTAGGAAATATTCAAAGTGATGAAAACCCAGGATCTACAACCAAGATTACTTTATTCAGAAAAGCTGTCATTTAGAGTCGAAGAACAAGCTTCCCAGACAAGAAAAAGCTAACGTAGTTAGTACATCATCACCAAGCCAGCATTACAGGAAACGCTGGAAAGATTGCTTTAAGTAGAAGAAAAAAATATGTAGCAAAAACATAAACAAAGAATGGCAATAACTACATATCTATTAACAAGTACTTCAGATGAAAAAGAATTAAGTGTTGCAACCAATAGAGAGGATGGCTGAATGGATTAAAAAAAAAAAAAAAAAGGACCCTTCCATATGCTGCCTACAAGAAACCCAGTTCAGATTAAAAGACACTCAGTCACAATCTAAAACCAAGAGGATAGGAAAAGAAATTGCATGATGGACCTAGAGGGTAATGTGCTGAGTGGAGTAAGTCAGATAGAGGAAGACAAATACCATATGATTGCATGTATATGTGGAATCTAAAGAACAAAACAGACAAACAAACAGAAACTCATAGATACAGAGAACATTTTTAGGGTTACCAAATGGGAAGGGAGTTGGGAGGATCAGTGAAAAAGGAGAAAGGAATTAAGAAGTACAAATTGGTAGTTACTAATAGTCATGGAAATAGAAAGTACAGCATAAGGAATATAGCTAATAATATTATAACTATGTATAGTGTTAGGGGGCACTAGATTTATTGGTATGATTGCTTTGAGAGTTATATAGATGTCTAATCACTATGTTGTACACCTGAAATGAATATAGTAGTGTAAGCCAACTATAACTGAAAAAAATATTATAAACAAATATACAAACAAATAAATATAAAATAATCTACACTCTAGACAAGAGGTGGCCACTTTATTTAAACTATGCTCACTTTAAATAAAATTTATTAGAACATAGTCATGCCATTTATTTACATATCGTGTAAGTTTGCTTTTCTCTTACAGTGGCGGAATTAGGTAGTTGTGACAGATGGTACATCCTGCAAAGCTAAAATATTTGTTATTTGGTCCTTTACAGAAAAATTTTGCCAACGACTGTTCTAAAGGCAGGCAAACCTTCAAATGCCACCATCTAAATATGCCCTTAAGAGATTGTTATTTAGCAAAAAAAAAAAAAAGTGTTAAATTAAGACTCCTTAGTTAAATAAATGATGGTCAAGGTATATGTTAGTCAGAAAGAATATACAAACATGCAGGAAAGGACTTTATGTGCATGGTGAGCCCAGTGGCCTGATACTTCAGGAGAGCACCCTCACACTAGTCTCTGGTTGGCCCTGCATCCACCATGCCCCAAACCTCATGGAAGATTCTGTTTCCTGATCCCACTTGAAAGTAATCTGGCCTACTGCTAGGATATCATTACCTTAGAACACACCTTTCATTCACTACACTCACTTGGATGTCCTAAAGGACAGATAGGAGGAACTTCGTCAAGTTTATAGCAAACTCAAGGAGCTTTGCTAATAAATGTTTGTGTTTGGGTAGAATTGGTAGAAATTGGCTCAGAGTAGTTTGACATGATGGCCTAAGTAGTTACAAGGCACTTAGTGCTGTGGGGTAACATTAAAAAATATAAAATATGTCCTTGCAGTCAAGGTACTTACCAGGCTAGCTGAGACTAAATGGACAGAAAAGAAACCATTAGGGAGCACTCACATGCTAACCTGTGTGATGCATATCACATAGACAATAAACTGAATTGGGATGAGGAAGTTTGCAGCTCATAGAGGAAATAACTAAAGGAAATGTCCATGCAAGGATAGAGGTAGGTAAGAGCATGAGGAGAGAGGGGATTTCTGAGCAAGGAGGGAGATATGACAATGTCAAGGAGGTAGTGAAATTGTGGAGATCACCGAAGAAGGCAGAGAGAGTCACTGGGTTATCTGAGGATATCACCGGGAATGGATAAGGTAGGCAGTAGTGGAGGAAGCCCCAGGAGGCTGTTCACAGGACCAATGGTGATAAGAATGAACAAAGAGCAAAAAGAAAGTTTCTTTCCTCAAAAGCAAACACTTCAAATGGCTTTACTACCAGCCTGGTCCCAAAATCTCATCTGGTGCTAGATGCTAAACCTCACAGGGATTTTAGAGAAGCACTGGGCCAAGCCCTGGGCATATCTTTGCTAACGGATTGTCCTTTTTTATTATTTAGTTTTCACATGTCTATATTTATTTTCCATTGGTATAAAAGTGAGACAGCAGGATATGTCCTGCTATTATGACCTGGAAGCCCAATTCTACCACTTACTTGCTCTGTGGCCACAGGCAACTTAGTTATCACTTTGAGCTTCGGTTCATCTGTAAAAACCAGCCGATGACACCACCTCTGGATGGAAGCAATGGCAGCTACAGAACTGGTGCTCTGTAATTGGTGGTATAGACTTTTGTTTGAGTCACATGCTGACTCTGGGCTAGGAGAATGAATAATACTGATGCAAAGCTGGAAGCTGGGTGTTTAGGAAGGAAAGCTGGATTCTGAGTAAAAAGGAGAAAATACCATGCATTATGTATTGGGTGGAGGTTGCCTGAGTACTGCAGGAGCAGATCCTGGGTCGAATGCACCCAGACAGCCCTCTCCCTACTAAAATGATTGACTGGAACTTCTGCTTAGAGGGGAGATTTGGAAGACATTTCACGGTGGTGACTTTCTCATCTCAGTGCACCCCATCCTCCTCAGTGCTGGGAAGCCTGATCCTGATTAGACTTCTCATGGGTGGTCCATCTTCCAAGACCTCGGGGCTCCTTTCTCTTTGGTGGTAGATGACACTGGCAGGCTTGGTTTTTCCAAGCATATGAAGCCACATGGGGTAGAAATTTGAGAGTTACTTTTCTTTACTGTACAGTCAGCATCAACAGCCTTCTTGTTTACCACTATGGGCAATGACTCCCTGAAAGACCGTGGGTTCCTACTAACCCCTGGCTGCTTCTCTGTGACCTGGCCTGAGCAGACTACACAGCTCATGAAGTGCTTGCAGCACGAGTTCCTCACTTACATGTGCTTCCTGGGGTAGGCTGATGAAAGTGGTCAGGGTATTGTTGTTTTACATGCATTAATAAAAGTTCCTTCTATAAAAAAAAATCAACAAATAGTTGGAGCACATAACATGGTGAAAAGAGAGTGGGCTTTGAAGCATTATAGACTTGGGTGCAGTTCCAGGCTACATCGCTGAGCATGGAGAGTATAGCTCAGTGTCCTTGGGCAAGTTACTCACCTATTCTGAGCCTTTTTTCCCTTATCCATAAAAATCTACCTGATGAAGTTATCAGGAAAATAAAAGAAAATATATATAAAACACCCACTATGGTATCTATTACATGTAAGTTTTCAATAATGGTAACTAGTATAAAGATAAAAAATATCTGTATAATGAATTACTCATTTTTCTTGCCCAGTGAAACTAGGACCAGTAGATGCTTTCTGTCACTTGCATTGGCAAAGATATTTTATGATTCCACATGAACCGGGAGGTTGTGTCAAGTCTTGGAATGAAACAAGGTTGTTTGAGCCACACTCCCCCTTTTTATTCTGGAATTTGAGATCTCAACTTGGGGCCCCATAATTTCAAAAGAAATTTCTGTTCTGAAATCCTGCACTTGAAATAGATTCTTGTTCTCTAGTTACAAAGTTTCAGAGCCAGGAAGAAATTTAGAGATCACCAGGCCCAACTTCTTCTTTGCTTCTGAAGAGGAAAAGCCCAGACAAGAAAAGCCAGTGATGGAGAGCAGGAAATCATGACTAAATTTATCGAGCATTTGCTACAAATTATCTAAATTAACAGATTAAATTATCATTTACCTAATTATCTTATTTAATCTTCACAACAGCTTGTTCATCCCCATTGTATTGTTGAGGAAATAGAAACAATCAAGTCTTCAGTCTTCAATTCTCACATTTTCTCACCGCAGATGCCACCTCTATCTAGCTTTATGAAAGAGCTTTACACTGTAAATATTCAAAACATGCATGAAAATCAATGAAGGCAGCTGGTAGTGTTTTACACTTATGGTCTCAGCCTTCTCGTAGCTCTATCAGTTGGATTGTCCATCTCAAGGAGCTCCAAGAAGTAATTTGCATGCTTTCTGGCAGCTTTGCTAGAACCATATTGTGGTTGGCAATAAAACAACTGAGGGAGGAAACATTGTTTAAGATCCGTGTTGCCTTTGAAAACTGCACAGCCTGATTCTCACCTCCATTCATAAAGAAAATGGAAGGAAATTACAGAAAGAACTTTGCATTTTAGTCTTTCACATGGCAGGAGTTAACCCTAGGACACTTTTCTGCTCTACCACTCAGTAGCAGCTCATCGACAATTCCTTACTCAAAGTCTGCATAGCAGGAAACAAAAATAAATCTTCATTTGGCAATGCTCCTGTTTTACAGTCAAGGTTGGTTGTCTACATGTCCTCAGTAGCAAACCATTTTTGGTGATAGTAGATCATAAGTGCAAGATGAAATTGCCTCAGAAGAGTATGTACTTAATAAATCATCTGGGGGTTGGATGAAGGTTTCCTCATCTTAAGGGGGGGTATGATCTCCACAGTCTCCCTCAGGAACTAGCGGTCTATTATAAAATGCCAATCTATGTTTGGGTGTGCCAAGGCTAGGGGTAAGAATGACTCTCTCTGCCTTCTTACCCTCAATGTGCAAGATCATTGCTATAAAAAATGATTGTCCCTAATACAATCTTATTAGGGCAACCTAACTCTGTCTCAATGCAGTAATGCGTTACTTCCTTCAAATGGCATGATTGCTTTATTAACAGCATCTAAATATTCCTATAAAACTTTCACCTTCATACTTTCAAGGTTTTCCCCCTAAAGAAATTTTAAGTACTTCAGGCAAGAATTCTGGGCTATGAATTGGATGCAAATCACAGCCCTGTAGCTGGTTGTCTTGATTTATTCCCATTTATTTTCAGATTGCTTATGCAAGACAGAACCCATGAACATTTCCATAGGCTGATTAATGCCTTAGTTACATTTATCACTTTGTTACAATTATATAGGCATTTGGACACCTGTGTTTATTTCATGTTTCCTCCACCATACCATGTATTCTATGAGGGTAGGGACCATGGCAATTTTGTTTATCTCTATATTCCAAGGATTTAGGATGCTCAAACAGTAATGAATGAGTAAACTTTAGCACCTGAGTGAACTTGAGTTATGAATAAATAAACTTATAATCCTAAGTTATGGCAGATACCCTCCGATGTCTGCCTGAAACAGCCAAACTTTTCCCCTTACTGTAAAGATGGAAATCTCTTTGCAGAAGTAGCTTTACAACACTCCACAGTTACATTTACTTATGATATGGACCACAATTTAATTCCTTGGGTTTGATCATTGAAAAAGTACATTATTCTTATTCTTAATAATTTAATAATCCTTCAAAGATGTTCCTTCTAGTTGTGCTGGCACGAGGAACCTTGACCCTATAGTATCATAGCGACTTTGTTGTTTGTCCAAGAATCTTTTCAATTTTATTCTCAGGTGATATACACTTATATTACTAGTAGCTTTCTCCTGGTAAAGATGAGTCCTAAATTGTGTGCATGCAACTATGGTCGACCAAAGCATATTTTTCTGATAAAAAATGTGTAATAAAGAGTTTCATCAAAAGTTTTTTCTTTAACTATATTATTATTATTTTAATAGTATTTTAATAAGTTCACAGGTCGAAGACCCATTAATATTATTAAGAATATTTCTTCTAATGTGTTCTGATTATAAAAGTTTATAAAACATATAATATATAAAATAACACTAATTTCTTCTGTTCACCCTTATTTGGACACAAATTATACATCAAAGTTTTCAGAATGGTAGGCTGTCATTTGAATTTAACCTGTAGATGTGTTTTATTTACCTGGCACAGTGCTTTAAAAAGTATGAGCAAATATTTAAAATTTTTCAGATTTTACATAATAATCTGTATTTGCGAGAAATCAACACATCCTCTATATCCACAATTGGCCACAGCTGGGAGCTTTTGATAGGTCATGCCTGTTCCAGTTTGCCCACTCACTTCTGCCTTCCTTACTCCCTCTGTATTTATTGTTTAAATTACTAAAAGTGTGGTATTATAGATGATGTTTTATTGTTCTACATTTTAATAATGTTTCAAAAATGTTTCTATAAACAAATAAAAAGCAATAGCTTTTGAAAAAATTATCATAAGTTTAATCTGTATATATTCTTCTTAGTCAAATGGTACTTCCAGAATTAGTGAAAATTTTAGAATGGAAAAGTAAGAAGAGAAATGAAATGATAGCAATTCAGATTGCCGGAGGCTTTCTTGATCATTTCTTTGTTAGCTAGTTGAGTTATTCCGTGTTTGACTTGTGGTTTCTAGTATTGCCAGATGTAAGAATTCCCTGGAGTAAAGAGGGGGGAAGCAGCCATGTTACAAACATCTCCTTTTTCATCAGGGGGAAGATGAGCCGTCACTATGCTGGGACTCCTCTTGATTCCCCTGGGGTTCATTCAGCACAAACTGCATCTGTATCTGAGATAGATGTTGAATTATCTTGCTGCCATGAATAAGTAATGTTAGAATCCACGATAAACCCAGGGAACTCTGGGAAAATCATTTCATTAAAAGTTCCTAACAATTGCTATCATTTATTTAGATGTTTTCAAAGTCAATATGCTTCATGCATAAGAAGTACCCTGCTGTCTTGTGTATGTATCCCATCCTCTCTCTTGCTGTACAGTGCAGATCTTGCCTGGTGGTTTTCATATTCATGTGAAGCTTCTCCTTTATCTTGTTACATAAATCTGTAGCACAACAAGGAATGTTTCTTTGGGTAGATTTTATTGAGAATATACTTATTTGGGCAATAAGATCTCTAATGATAGGAGCTAACGTGAGTATTCCAGTTACAAAAAGACACAGAACATTTAATCTGGAGGATAGAAGGTGACTACAAAGAAGTATGCTGTCCTTGAAGATATATAACAGTTCTTGAAAACGTTGAAGCAGTCATGGGGATGAAAATTACAGCATAGGGAATGTAGTCAATAATTTATCGTAACTGTGTATAGCACCAGGTGGGTACTAAACTAATTAGGGGTTCACTTCATAAATTATATAAAAGTCTAACCACTTTGCTGTACACCTTAAACTAAAATAAAATAATTAAATATTAACCCTAATTGAAAAATAGAAACAAAAAAAATGTTGAAACAGTTAAAAAGTTTGACTTTTTTATACCAATAGACCAGAATTTCTTAACCTCTGTCAACTGTATATCTTGGGGCAAAAAAGTCCTTGTTGTGGGGCTGTTTTATGCACAATAGGGTATTTTCCGGTATCCTGGCTACATCTATCCACTAGATTCCAGCAGCAATCACCATTCCCTGCAGTGCGACAACCAAAACTGTCTTCAAAGATTGCCAACTGTCCCCCAGGGGGCAAAATTGTTCCTGATAAAGGACCACTACTGTAGATCTTCTGAGATCTTTTGATTTTGCTAGACAGGTTCAGATATTTTGTTTCAAAGATCTCAAAAGGGACTGGTAAGTTAGGAAAACTGTATTCCCTCTCTGGACCCCTGAAGGGCAATGGGCACATATTCCAAATCAAAGTACAGAGCCCAAATTTCTTTCCTGTTCCTTTGGTTACCTGTCCGATTGCCTTGAGTTGAGTCACCTCATCAGTCCTAGCCTCGTGCCCTTTTATTAAGATCATAGGACCTCTAACTCATAAGGCTGAAGACTAAATGAGATAAAATACGTGAACTGGCTGCTACGTCATAGGTGCTTCGGTTCTTCTTATTACTTCCTCCCATGCATGCCTAATTAGCTTGTACATAAAATGATCTGTTTTCAATAAAGCACCACAGTTAGAACAACAGTGTCCTGTCTCTACTTGCAGGCAGCGAACCTTGGCTCCTTGGCTACCCAGAAAAGAAAATCTGGAGCTCTTCTCTCCTTAAGCCTGGGAAGATTTGTTTGTTATTTTCTAAAAGGGTAGAATGAGGACTGCTGCCTGAGTTCACCTGAATGGTAATGGTGACTCAGAACCCAGGCCCAGCGCTTGTCATTGCACCATCCACACCCTCCTGAGATTGCCATTTTATAATGCAGTTCAATGGTTTCTGCATCTACATATAAATAAAGTGTGTTTATTTTCCTCATTCTTGTAAGAAAACCCAAAGCCACAAGATTGTGTTTGAAGCTCCAAAACCTATGACATGAGGTTTCCCTCCCATAGTGCATTCTTCTTGGACCACATGGACACAGCAGCTACACAGATCACTGCTCTATTCTAGTCATGGCCCTGAGGCTGAGAGGCCAGCAGCCCAAGCGAACACACCAGACTGAAAATGTTCTTATACTTCTTCTGCGGATGCCGGAAACCTAACCCAGCTTTCAAAGATGGATGGAATTTCTTTTGTGATCTGCCTTCCACTGCAGTAGGCAACTTGAGCTGTTTGAATTCCTTTGCTTCATGCTACTCTGCTCTCTTTCCAGATTTTGAATCTTATTTGGGTAACAGTCCAGGCAGTAAAAAAGTATCAGTTTCTACACACTAAAATACTAATTTGTATGTGCATATTTGTGTTTTTAAGAAAATTCACAGTTTTTTTTTCCAGCAAGAACTCTAAGGACTCATCAGTAAGTACAGAGAAATAAAATGGAAATTATCAATTTGAAAAAATTTTACTTAGTTTTAGTACATATCAATTTTATAATACAGAAGTTAAATTCATTCTCATGTATATATTTGTATGTGTGTAGGTTATCTCTGAGAGACACAAAGAGAATGAAGACAATGAACGCTTCTTCTGTGAAGAGGGCAGTGCAGGAAAGGGGCTTCGTTTTCACTGTCTGTCCTAATGGATCTACTGCATGTCTGTGATGTGCATGTGTTCATTAAAAAATAAAATAAAATTTAAAACATAAAATAAAAAATTAAAGAATTAAAAATTAAAACAGAAGCTTTCCAAGATAAAGAAGGAAAAAAATAGAAAGTTTGAGGCAGCTTGCAGACATATATTTAACAGAAGAGAGGGAAGTTGGGGGCGAGGTATGTACAAGGCATACCAAACAGAAGTCTAAAGTTATGGCTGGGTTGGGGTGAAGGTGGGATTGAGGTCAGAAATTTTTCTATGGCCAGAGCGAAGAGTGAGATATTAATACCCCTTAAGTGATTTGAAGTGCATAGGTTATAACCAACCAGTGCTTATAGGATATCTCAACGGAGCAGAATATATCCTTAACAACCCTCTTGCAGTAAGCATACTAGTGAAAACCAAATAGTTGCTTCCTGTAAGGTCCCTCAATGTAGATTTCAGGTTAATGCCCAAGTGTAACATAGAGGGGTAACTCAATATGTGTCAAAAATTCTTTACCAAGTCCTTAACTCTCTGGTGGGCTGGTGTGCTAAGGATGGAATGCAGAATAGATGGACTGTATATCTTTGGGTAATCTCTCATAAATGTTATTTCTTAAAAACTAGCTGTTGCTAAGACTTCAACAGCACAGATTAAGGTATATTCTCTGGCAAGAATGTCAGTGCAGAGACTCTAAATTATCCATATGGGCAAATCCATATACTTGGATGATCAGCCAAAGCTCATATCAACTCTCTGTATAGCAAAACATAAAATGGCTAGATTTTCCCTCACATGGAGTGGTACAATGCAGGAAGTGTCCATTTTTTAACCTGTCAATGGCAGGCCTCAGAAAACTGACAACATATAAAAAAGCAGGCTATGCTTTTCCCTATAAAGGCAGGCATGCATCTGATGCAGGAAGCTTCGATGGTGAGCTGCGTGTTTACAAATCATATTCTCCTTTTACCACAAGCCCTGGCCTCAATCAATATTTTGGTTTAGCAGAGCCCACTCTATAGCAGTTAATCAGTGTCATACCCTGTTTTCCCATGTTCCTCTGTCAATCTGAAGGTGGTCAACATCAGGTACCTGGGACCCCAAGGAGAGATGTGCATTTTGCTGTAAGTCCACCTGGCCATAATGAAGTGGTGATGGTAACTGTGGCCTTTAAAGTGCAGGGAGGTTCAACAGCTTGGGGGGATGCTTACATGGCAAAGAAAAGCTGAAGAATTTAATATTTGTAGCCATTTACTGCTTCATATATTACAAAGCAGAAGAGATTATGTCTTAATTACGCACCCTTCATTCTAAAAGGCTGTGTTCATCTGTGGTGGCCACTAGCACTTAAATCTATGGAAAACATGTGTCCCACGGTGGAGGTTAATAATGCGCTGGTGATTTTTCCAGGAGCTGAGAAGTTTTCTGTAATCATGGACAATTGCTACATTGGCTTAAAAAGAGTGGCAAGCTGAATCACTGGACCATAAACAGATTGTGGGGAATGTCTGGGTTGGTCTTGACTTTCTCATGGTGCTGAGGGAGAGAGTACACCAGGGATTTGGTCCCAGAGGTGGAAGGGGGAGGGTGGGTAGAGGAGCTGGGGTCCCTGCAGGGCTGTGGCCAGAGTGCAGGGCTCTCCCACAGGCCTTAACTTTTTCCCCCTCAGAGGAAATGCAGCAGACGTTTAAATATTTCCAAACCAAACAAGACACCCTGAAGGATTCTCCTCCTGTGGCCCCATCATCTGCTTCAGGCCGGATCTGAAAATATCAAACGACGCAGTGACAGAGGCAGCTCAGCTAGGAAAAGGACTGGCAGGAAGACAGGACAACAAAGGATGCCGCTGCCCCTTGCTGAGCATCTGCCCTGAGATTCAGGGGCTGCTTTTAAAAACTACAGAGGCAAGAACATGGGGTGGTCTTCCAGCTATAGTCCAAGGAGGGTTGTGATCTCCAACCCTTCCTCCATGGTCCAGAATAAAAGCCAGAGTGGCCTTGAGGGTTTCTATTGCTATCATTTTTTTTATCTACAGGGCACACTTGCTCTCAGGTTTTTAATGCCTGTATCTCAGAGAGCCTCTTTGTACCCTAATTTGTTCTAAAAACAACAACAAAAAAGCCTCTTTATACTCTCTTTGCTCTCTTCTGCCTTTATAGTTCAGTCGGATCTAATATTTCACCTGGGCTTCGATGATAAAAGAAATAGAAGTCCTACTAGAACCAAACCCTCCGTTCCTCTCTGCAGTCACTTCTCTTTCCATGAGAACGGAGCCTGCTTGGAAACTCTGAAAAGTCTCATCTAATGTCGGTACTGAATTTGGGGAAGAAAAATGAAAGTTGTAACTTCAGCCTTGTTCTGCATGTAATTGTTAATAGAATTGTGGTTTCTCTCTTTCTTTTGTAATCTTGTTTTCCAAATTAAAATTCCTCAGCAACTCAACCTTCGCCTGATCTGAGAAACGGACTCCACAAAATCAGCCAGGAGCCTGGCTTCAGAGTCAGATGGACCTTCGTTCAGGAAAACTGCAGTCCTTGCAAGCACTGGGCCCCTCCCTCTCCAAGGGGCCTGGCAGAACTTGTCTCCTCTGGGCCTGTGGGGACATTTCAATTCACTGGAGGAAATGTTGGTGGCAATGACCCTGTGGAATAGAGTTCAAATCCTTTATAAGGGAGTCCAGGCCAGACTCATCCTAGACATAGGGGCAAGTTCTATGCTTCTCTGAAGCACTTTTTCAGACCAAGACATGCCTCTCAACTCCCTTCCCACCAGGCCTGGGAGTCCTGCTTTTTTTCTCTCTGGGCAGAACAATTTATATTCTGTGTGGGAAGTGGGCCTGAAGGTAGATCAGAGCCTGCTCAGTGTGGGATCCCAGAGAACCACCCCACCACCTATGGTTTGAGGTCATTGGCTGTTTCAGTGTGGTCTGTTCTCACCAGGGAACTTAGGAGAAAGAGTGAGGGTCTTGGAGGCCCTGCTGTCTTTGCCTGGCTTTGTCTGGGCCTATCCTTTCATATGGGGTTGTCTACTATGGTGTGGGCTGTACCTTGGGTAATTTATAAGCTTCCTGGGCAAAAGCACTGACACATGCCTTATGTACCTCATTAATTGCCAGGGTGGATGTTGTGGATGCCTGGCACACTGGGCATGCCTACCCTTCAGCAAAGCCTCCCCCACTTCAGGTGCCACCCTATCTTTTCCTGACCACCCAATGAAGGTGTTTGGAATCCAATGGATTCAGGTTGGGTTTTCAGCCCTCTCAGTTATTAGCTGTATAGAAAACGTATTTAGCAATATGAACCTCTTAGAAATAGAAATAGAAAAGACTATTTGAAGGACTGACAGATCTTACATACAGGTTAGAAAAGAGCCTGACACATTGGGAACTCAACAGAGAGCTGCTTCTCAATGCTCATAATACTATGCAAATCATGGTCAAAAGAAAAAGTCTTTTCCCTGGTCTTCTTTCTCTTTGGGAAGTTGGTCCTGGATGTAGGGCCATGTCTGCTGCAGTGTCAGAGACTACATGACCTCCCACAGGGGACTGTGAAACAGCACCTCAGAGGCTTTTCCCAAAAGAATGTAGGCTGGCTGGGGCTGGGGCTCACCTACATACCAGCTCTAGAGTGTTTTTTAGCTAGAGGAAACAATATCTAGTTTCTAGGCCACTCAATGTTCAAGGGGATAGATGACGAAAAAAGGCTGTGCTCCAATGGCCCAGCTTTTGTCAGCGTTCTTCAGAAAGCTCGCTTCACCTTGGACTGCTGAGAAGACCTGGTTTGAGGACCATAAGAAATCAAGTACATTTCTGTTCATCAGTGAGCTTGGTTTATAATTGTTATGAATTAAATTGTGTTCTTTTGAAAAAGACATGTTAGAGTCCTAACTCCTTATATAAAGAAAGTGTCTTTACAGAGGAAACCAAGTAAAGTGAGCTCATTAGTGTGGGTCCTAATCCACTAGGACTGGTGTCCTTATACAAAGGGGAAATTTGGACACAGAGACAGACATAGACAGAGAGACAGAAGGAGGATGACATCAAGATACTGAGAAGACAGCCATCTACAAGCCAAGGAGAGAGGCTTTGGAAGAAACCAATCATATTAACAAGCTGATTTTGGACTTCTGGCTTCTGGGATCATCAGAAAATAAATTTCTATTGTTCAAACTGCCTAATTTAAGGTACTTTGTTATAGTAGCCCTTGCAAACTAATACAATAGCCTCATAACTTTCCTGTGCCTCAATTCCTCCATCTACATACACTGATAACAGCAACTGATTTCCTGTCTCTATTTAGGACTTAGTTGGGCCTCAATTTATATATGAGATCAGGCCATACCATGCTTCTATGCTTACAGAAAACTGAGGAACTATACCTTGACTTCCTATTTTATATCAGGAATTAACTGCTTTGCAGCTCCTTTAATCAATATTTAAGGTTGGTGTCAGTATTTCAATTGCCTAATTTAGGAATCTGAGACATAGCTAAGTTGAGTAGTGCAGTTGAGTGGCAGGGCTATGATTCCAATGAACCCAGCTCTGCCTGCCTCTGAAATCCCTACTCTTCATATCCCACTCTGCTCAGTGAACCAGGGTGTGCTGTTTGGAAGGGATTCGTGGGGTTAAGGGTAGAGAAGGTGATCTGAAGACATCTGTGGAATACTTCTTTAATGTATGTACATCCCTTCTTCAGGAGCTATTTCTAGGGCATGATAAGGGACAGGGTTTCAACCCTATGGCCTAGAGGAGACTGTTTATGAACTTTCATCGTCTGTCCATGCCACTAGTGAAAATCGAAGCTAGTGCATCATTTTTCGTGTGTTCTTTGGTCAGATATTTGTTGACTGATTCACTTCTAAATTGAGGACTTTCTGCTGGTCACCTGTCTGATTCCTCTCAAGACTTTGGACCTGCATGTAAAGAAGATATCATCAAAAAGGAAGATGGATCTCTCTTTACTACCAGATCTATTTCTATAACTACAAGGGGCACCCAGTGTGTTCAAAGGCTGACAGAAGCAGAGCCTAGTGGAATCTTGTCATTCTGAGGAGCACCCTGGGTATCCTCCAAGCACCATATTGGGTGGGTAACAGAATGGCTGGTCATGGGTGGTATTCAAAGCTCCCAGGCCCTCTACCAGGCACTTGGGCTGTGATCCACTGCTGTATGTATAAATGCTCTATCAGGTACCCACTGGGCCTCCCAAGTAGGAGCATGTTAGCTGATTTGTTATCTCTGGAACTTTATTCAGACACCAACTACTGGCCTGGTTACCTCGCACTTCAATCCAGTAAAGCTATTCTTTTCTAATAGAAGTCTTTTCTTTCTTCTTGAAAAATAGCAGCTAGCACAGATCATCCTGTGGTTCAGCCACTTACCCTACATGATGTACTGATGTTTCTGTCTGTTCAGTGCTGGGATGGATGGATTAAGGGGAGCCAGAATGACATGAGATCATGTAGATGGGCCCTGCACACAAATGGCACCCTCAAACAAGGAGATACACACTGGCTGCCTCATAAATTCACTCCCAGGAGCTTTCCCTGGGCCTTGCCTCCATCTTCTCCATGATAAAATGTGAGGGGACAATAATGGCTTCACAGGCCATGGGAAGAATCCCATGGGGGAAGTGCTTAAGACTGGGAGTGGGAAGGTACTGAATAAAGTGCAATTGACAGTGGCTGGAGCCCATAATGAGTGTGTGGGGGAGTAAACTTTCTCTGTAGATGAGGACTCAATTTTGGGGAGTGGAAGATGAACCAGCAACACCAATGATTGCCAGCAGGGAGAGAGGAAGGAGATCTTCCTTTCCACACACACTGGGGTCCAGACTCAGTCAAATTCAAAGCAGTCTGTGATTCTGGAGGTACTCCACTAATTCTGGAAGGTTACATTAGTGCTGTCTGGAGAATGGAGTCCCTGCCTGGCTACAGCCCGGACCCCATGGGCCACTTTTTATCTGTGACACAGCAGATCCCAGCCTAGAAGGGTAGGATGGGATCCTTCCTCAGGGAACACTGTTAAGGGCGCCAGCCTCCTCAGACCTCCTCTCCTCTCCTACATACTCATACCAAGAGAACTAGTGATTTGGCCCTGGGATCCATACCTCCCCTAGGAATTGGAGAGCTGAATATTTATCAGTTGGATTGCTCTGGACTCAGGGCTCTCTGAACTCCAAAAACACTTCTAGGACTCTTATTTTTTCTCAAATGATCTTAACGACTATGTACTATGGCCCTCCCTGGCCCAATGTCTACATCTGTAGTGTTTTTTCTTGCTCAGATAGTGTTTCATAGAGGCAAATTTGATAAAATGTATTTCCGTTTGGATAAAATATATTAAAATATATTTCCATTCTAAATAAGTTGGTGCCTGTTTTGAATTAATCACCATGAAGCACAATAATTAGGTATATATGAATCAACAGAAGAGTTTTTCTTTCAGGATGGAGGTACTAATTCTATTTAATACAGTACATTGGCATATACTATGGGACTGAAGATTTCTTCCAAAAATCTGACTTCCACTTTCTAAAATGTTAAGTCAAGATTATTTTCCCTAAATTTTCTAGAAGCTGGTGCAGCAGTTCAGAAAATTTGAGCATGCACAACTAGAGAATTCTCTTACTTCCCCAGAATTCAAGAAGGAGCCAAGTAAAACAGAAGTACATGAGCTTTTCAGCCAATGCCTGGCATTGGAGACTTGAAAAGATAACTGTGGCCTCAGAGGAAGGAGTAGAGCTTCAAAGGCTGCTTTGCTAACTTTGAGACAGAAACTTTTGAGATATTTTTCAGATTCCTCTTCTCCAGATTGCTCTCTTCTTTCTCTTTCTCTCTCTCTTTTTCCCTCCCTTCTTCCTCTTTTCTTCCTCTCTTTCTCTCTCTTCTTCTATCCCTCCCTCCCTTTATTCCCATTTCCTCTCTCCCTGCCCCCTTCTCCCTTTTCTCCTCACTATTCTTCTCTCCTATCTCCTCCCCTCCATCACTTCATCCCTCACCCTCTCTTTCCCTCTCTCTCTTCCCCTCCACTCTCTCCCTCTTTCTGTATCTTGCCTTCTGTCTCTCTTCTCTCTGCCACTGCCCCCTCCACCATGGTTCTGCCTGACCTATTTGTATCTAGGGATCATTATTTGTGTATACTGAGATTGCAGCTCAATTTCTTTGCTTTTTCTTTATTCTACACTCAAAAGATTGTATAACAAATAAAGAAATTTCTTTCCCACTAGCTGCAGTCACTGCCCTCTTCACAGAATACCGACATCTTTGGTGTCAGCACCTAGACTTATTTGTTCTACTGAGGCAGGCAGACTTTAGTGATTCTCCCTGACTTTTCTTTGCTAGAATAAAACAAGAGGCCTCACTGCTTTGAATTAAAAATGGTGAGGCTCTGTTTTCTGGTACAGAGTTCAAAATCAGGTTTTGCATTTCTCCAGGGACCAGTTATCAACCACAGATATATTTGGGTGGACAAACTATTTTTCAAAAACTTTTTTAGATCATTGCCTAAGTAATTAATTGTTAGCTTTAACACCATCCATCTGCACCTGTAAATATCTAATTTAAACTGATTTTCTAGACCTGTTGTTTTCAAAGTGTGGTCCCTGGACCAACATCAGCATCACCTGGGAACTTATTAGGACCACTAACTCTGAGCTCAGCCCCAGATGGACTGAATTGAAAATAAGGATGGGATCAGGAGCTTGTGTTTAGCAAGCCCTCGGAGTGATTCTGATGCACACTTAAGTCTGAGAACCCCTGCTTTGGAGTGAAGATCACCTTGGTGCCTGTGTCTGCAAATGTTACATGCTACATTCTTATATATGATGTTGGGGGAAACGTGTGAAATAAATCAATATCAGAAAACATGGGTCCAACCCCTGATAGCCACGACTTAGTACAGATATGTAAATAGGATCAGCATCCCCACATCACAGAGCTATGGAAAAAGCACCACAAAATGGTCATTAAAAAAAAAGTTCTGCATCTTGAAACACCAGTAAATCACTGTGTGCGGAGGTAGGGGTGAGGGGAACTATGTGTCTCTTCTCACCACTAGGGGGCGCTCTGGCCTTTCCAATTCGGTCACTCAGAGACCCAGAGTTTTTTGTCTTTGAGGTCCTGTCATTCTCTGTATAAACAAGTTACGTTCAAGTGTTTAGGATATAAATTACGACCATGCTGGCAGCCTCGGAAGGAATGTAAACACAGCACTGTGGTCGGAGCAAACTCTGAAACTGACTTCATAATTTATAGCAGGCCCCCGAGTAGCTAAGTATAAAAGAAAGAAAAAGTCCCATTTAACTGCAAATATGATAATGGAGACACGTACACAAAAAAATTTTGGGAAATACAGAAAGGAAGTATAAGGATTAGGAAGATGGTTAAGACTTCTTAAGACAAGATTTTTTTTTTTTTTTTTTTTTTTTTTTACTAAGGAGACTGTCTTTGGACTGAAATTCACTTGGAACACAAAAATTTGTGTGAGAGATATCTATTGAGTGGTATTAAGTGCCTTGTGATGGATTGGGAGTAAGACCTTTTAGAGAATGAGGAACAAAGGTGAGTTGCAAAAGCAAAAACGAAACAAAACAAGAAACCAGCCCTGATTTGAGGAAAACCGAAGCATGATTGCAGGTTGAGAACTGCTGCTCCTGCTCAAATCTAAGGTTTCCATTGTTGCCCATTAGTTTGCAGGGCTGGTCAGACACGGGTGGTCTGGGTAAGAAAAAAGTCCTCCTGCCTAGTGGGTCTATATTCTCCTTTCGTCACCCAGAGCTTTGCCAGCCTTTGCCTGCAGCATTCATGATTGGGAAACCTTTAGAGGCCGAGCAAGAAAGGAAAAAGGGCTGTGAGGGAATCCCTGAGGGAATATATCAAATCCTTTGTGAAAAGTAAGGAGGGAGTACAAGGTACAAAGGAGAGAAGTGTCAGGGTTGGCGGTGCCGAAGCTAATCAGGGTCTGCCAGGCTCTATGAATTGGAGCATAAGGACAGAGAATAGAGAGACAGAACATATTGTGAGGGCCAGGTTCTTTACTCTCCAAGTCAAAGAAACCAGCATGCTGGCAACTGTCCACCGCTGCTCCTGCAGCCTTCCCCTTCTGGGCTCTTTAGGGTCTGACCACAACCTGTAACAAAATGCAATCAGCACCAATAACAAACCTGTGATTACAAAGGGGAAGCAGGTAGTGCTTTTTGGGCACCTAACCCTCCCTGGCTGCTCAGCCCCGCCCATCACTCTGTGCTGGTAGAGAAAAGGAAAGCACAAAAAGCAAAACTCTCCTTGGGCACAGGAAAGAGAACAAAAGGGGCACAAAACTTCATTTTTTCAAATTAAACTTTTGCCTTTCATGATCTTACCTGGTTTTCTTTTAAGCTCCTTTTGCCTTCTGGTTTTTGTTTAGCTAGAAAGAGCTGGAGTGAAGGAAAAAGAAATAACTGAAAACGTTCCTTCTCTTTCTCAATCCCGAGAAGACCCACAATCAGAACCTGGCTTTTGCTACTCAAGGCACAGACCCCACACTACGTCAATTATACAACTTGGGGAAAAAAAGTGCAGAGTTGCATTGCTGGCTAGTGGAGAGAACCTGGTGATCTCAGGATGCCGCAGAGGAAACGGGTCTCTAAGATGACTATTTGTTATATATATTTTATTGAAAAAAATTTTACATCAAAATTGTTTGGCAGACTGTAAAAGTATACATAAGTGCAAATATATCCTCCTTTTAAAATACAAGCAAAGTGTGAGTATACATGAGATCATAAAAATATCTTTAAAATACGGTGGTAGAAAACAACCTTATAAAGAACGTTGTATTGTCACAATTCGGAAAACCACATTCTTAAACTAGACACATTGTTTCTAAATACTTTCTTAATAATGTTCTTTGGCACCTGTATCCAAACTTAGTGTTTGGTGAAACAGAACTCTCTCCTTAGCTAGGCAACAAGATGAGGCTTTCTTGACATTTTGTGTTTTAGCACTGCCTTTTTGAAAAGCACACAAATTTTCATAGACGAAGAAAAACACACACACACACACACACACACACACACATCTTGTCTGCGTTTTTCAGACCCTGATTACTGAAGGCAATGAAGATCCCAGAGTTACATGTTTATGTTTTTCGTGTGGTAACTTTTTACCACCTTTGTTAAGAAGCTGAATTCTCAATTACTCTCTCCCTCATTGGAGCCTGCACTAGACAAGTGTCAGTGAACAATGCTGGCCTGGAGATTCTAAGTGACTGGTGTGCTACTTACTGCTATTGGGGTGCACATTATGTAAGTCCACTTCAGTTCATTTGGCCCCCCACAAGGAAAGACCAGCCTTCCTCCCTCCATTCACATGACACAGGGCTTAATATCCTGACAGACGCTCTGATGGTGGTGGTGGTGATAATATGGCCCACTAGCAGAGGGATGGAAAGAAGAAATGCCGTTAAAGTTGAGGACGAAATCTTTTCTGTCACACACTGGGGCAGAGTGATGCTGATATCGAGGCAGTCCCACTAAAAGAAGAAAATAAAAAATTCCTTTCAGAAACAAATTTCTCCAGCTGAGCCTGAGGCAAGACATTTAAAAAAATTTAATTTAGCTTGTGTCTTATTTTAACTCAGGGTAAGAAAGGGGTTGGTTGGTCTATTGCTGTAAAACTGGTAGAACAAAGCGAGCTCTAGAAGTTTGTCAAAGTTTCAAACTACAGGTCATAGCACAACTCTGGGATCTTTAATGTTTTGTTTTGATGTACCCACAAACACAGAGCACCGTTCCCTCTTTAAACCGCGTTCTTATGTGCCTGAATTCCCCTATTACTCCTGGAGGCTAGGACAAGAGATTCAATCATAGAAGGAGCACGGACACCGGGAAAACTTGACACAGGCACTAGGTCCAGATCCCTGAGCACAGGGCCCTTTCCAGAGCCCACGCCCACCTCCCCAGAAACACCATTGTCGCACTCACCACTTGTTCCCCAACTAACTGGCCGGGTCGGAGTATCAGACCACAGCAGGAATATTTCCTGTGTCAACTGTGGGGGGAGGGAGGGACAGAAAACAATCCCAGCGCTAGAGAAAGGGCCGGGAGAAATAGTGCGGTCTTCGTAGGTCCTGGACGACTTAACGTTTCCTCTAGAGAAGCCAGGACTATAGGAATCAGAAAAAGCCCTTCGAAAAGACCTCAGCTGCAGACCCTTCTGCACATCGAGGTGTCTGGCAGCAAAGGGAGCTTTTCAGACAGCCCCGAGGGCGGAGAAGGCCCGCACCCCTCTCCTCGGAGCCGGGGGCTATTGGGCGCCGACCTGCTGCTGCCTTTTGCTTTTGGTTTCTCTGCACCAGCGAGCCCTGTGGCGCAATTGGCCCGCGTGTCTGGCGCACCCTGAGACCTGCTTTTATCCAAGACCGTGCCTTTCTCCTTGCCGGGATGAGTTAGGCCTGTTCGCCTGAGTCTTTCTAGTTATCAGTTCGGTGGGGGACCATAAGCTGCACGTTGGTGCCAGGCCTGATCCCGTTTTTGAGTGCGTGAAAACCATACCTGTCAGCCAGCGCACGAGTACCCTGCTCGCATCGCCTCGGCCTGGCCGCATCCCAGCGCTTACCGAGAGACCAGGATGCTAAGTAACCTATGAATGGGCCTACGTTTATTGCCCGATAACACCTATTGGCGCCCAAAATGCGCTGCACTGCTCTCATAAAGCACCAACTCGTCCACGTGGCTCTGTACACAGATGCGCTTCCCAGCACGTTTACAGTACGTCTCGGTGCCAGCTCCGGGATCCTCATATAGAGGGCCCAGGCAGGACACCAAGTGAGCGCTCACATCTCCGCGCAAGGCCGCCGTCAGCGCTTTGATGTGACCAGAAGGACGATAAAAGCCCTAGCTCCTTCTTGAAAGGCTCCTGGGTCTTAACGAAGGGCACAGGGCCTCCCTGAACACGCAGACCTTGGGTGTCCTGTCCCGAGTGGGAGGGCACAGCCGACATGGGTGTGCTGTATGTGTTTGTGAGTGCGCGCGCGTGCGCTGGGGGGGGGGGGCTGCTACTCGGCCCACAGCCTCACCCCTGCTTTGTCTTGGAGCTCCTCGTTAGGCCCTCGGCTCTCAGTAGGCCGTGGCCTGGTGGACAATACACTCCGAACGAGGTCCTACTGGGCGCCGTGCACCCTGCCCGCCTGAGAGATGACAACAAGGGGTGGGGATAATACTCGAGAGGTACGTGAGCCAGAGGACCAGGGAAGAAGGCACAGAGCGTCAGGATGAGACTTCTGCCGAGCCACGGACTCCTCAGCGTTCCCAGGCTCAGCCCAGAGGTCATGCAAGGCTCCCGGGCATAGGCCCATAGGCCGCTGGGGAGGCCAGCCTGTTGGGCTAGGCAGATTTCGTCTGTTCAAGACAGTAGTGTCTTGATCTCCGCATTTCTGGGGCTTGTGCGTGACTCCGGTGAGTGTGAGGTGGGGAGAGGGCGACCACACAGAAGGATCAGAAGTCTCTTTCTTGTTTTTTTTTTGTGTGTGTTTGTTTTAATTTTTAGGGCACTGCTTCACCACGGCTGTGAAGCCTCAAAGTCTGGGTTCAAGTTGAGTAGGGCCTGCAAGGAGAGGGAGAGTGGGGAGGACAGCCTGTAGTGCCCAGAGAGAGCTGTGGGTGGGCAAGTAGGCCAGTGGGCGCTGGCCTGGAGTGGTTGGTGATTGACAGCCTGTCCGCCAGGATTAAAAAAAAAAAAAAATGAGGGAAGGGTCGTCTGTATTGGTTACTTGTAGAAATCCCCATAAAACTGAACAACACTGCTCTCAGTGGGTTCAGTCAGGCTAAAACTCTCTCCAGTGTGGTCCTGCTGAGACTGTCTTTGTTTAGTTAACCTCTGAGACCCGCATTTAAAAGGCCTATTTGGGAAATTTCACTCTCCAGGGAACCACCGTCTTTTGCCCATTCTGGGTTTCCTTTTTCCCTAATGCACATGGATTCATGAACATAAAATGTATGCATCATCCTGCGAATCATTTTCTAATAGAGGGGAAGGAAAGTAAGTGTAAGCTAGAACACCATTTGATGGGAAGACCGCCCTGATTTTAATTGCGGCCTGTGAGTGCCTCAGAGGGGGTTAATATGAGTTTATTTCCACTTTCTTGATAAACCTGGCTAAATATTCAAATTCCCTCCTCCACTGCAACTGACCCCTTTAACAGAAAGGTTTAGCAAGTCGATAAATTTTCATAAGCCATGGCCAACATAATTTACACCAGCAACACAAATGGCATCGGAGGAGCAGGCATTTCTCAAGGAAGCCACAGTGTAGGCCTCAGGCCATGCTGGTCTAAGACAAACTTAAGTGTCATCAAGGTGGGTCACTGTGGAGGGTGACAGGAGACTCAATAGCCTGTGAAATATCTTGAGACTCCACTCTGCTTTCCTTTCTGCCTCTTCCTCATTTCCCTTTCTCTCAACATTTGCTCTCCCTCCCCACCCACGCCCTCAGCTTACAGAATATCTCCCTTTCTGCATCTACAAACTGAATGAAAATACAGCAAAATAAACTTTAAAAGGGACAAAAGGAAGCAGACAGGGCTCTTTGGCCAGGGTCCCCTAAGGCCACATGCCTTCTCTCCAAGCTTAGTCAGGCCTGAGACCTGAGACCCGCAATCCATAGGAACATCCAGAGACCCTAGGCTGGCGATTATGCACCATCATTCTATCGGTGCAAATTCTACAGGCCCGCCTCTGGGCCAAGGGTAGGGTGAGGGCAGTAGGACCCTAGCCCTCTCCCCTCCGTGATTAAGGATCAGCTTCTCCCAGTTGCACTAGGGCGCGGCGACCCGGTGCAAATTGTAGTAGCCACGGAGCCTGGAGGCCTAGAGGCAAAGCCCCCGGCGGGGCGCGCTGTGTTACCTGAGAGGTCCTCGCGGGCGTTCTGGTGCAGGTAGCTCTGCTCCAGCGAGTAGGAGGACATGCTAGAGTGCAGGCTTGCGGATGCCGCCGGGTTGCTGCTTGGCGTCAGGGCCGGCGGCTGCTTGAGGTAAGGCGAAGCGCCGGGAGAGCTCCAAGGCGCCCCGGGGCTCGTGTAAGGCGAGTGGCATTCGATGGCGCTCGCCATGGCAGGGGACGAAGGCACGGGGCTGCTGCTGCTGTCTGGGCCGTAGTCCCCGCTGCCGCCACCGCTCCCGGCCGCACCTACACCCCCAGGCCCGGCGGGCACGGGGCAGCTGGCCATGTAGGTGGAGCCCGGGTTGGGCGACATGTGCGGGACGTGGTGGTGGTGGTGGTGGTGGTGGTGGTGGTGGTGGTGTGGGTGTGCGTGGCTCGGGGTGCCTGCGCCAGCGTCGTAGCCCGCGGGCATCATGTCAAGACCCCCGTAGCCTCCCTGCCCGTGGCAGCCGAGCGGCGCCGACGAGGGCGCCTGGAAGTCGAAACCTTGGGGCAGCAGGGAGGCCCCGAAACCCAGGCCACTCACCACGCGATGGTACATGGGCTTGAGCGCCTGGCACTTCCGCCTGAAGCCGCGCGGCCGGCGGCGGAACGAGCCCTCCTCGAACATGAACTCACTGGCGGGGTCGATGGTCCAGTAGTGACCCTTGCCAGGCCGTCCGAGGCCTTTGGGCAGCTTGATGAAACACTCGTTGAGCGAGAGGTTGTGGCGTACAGAGTTCTTCCAGCCCTGGTAGGCGCCGCGGAAGAAGGGGAAGCGCGCCTGCAGGAACTGGTAGATCTCGCTGAGTGTCAGGCGCTTGCTGGGGGAGCTCTGGATGGCCATGACGATCAGCGCGATGTACGAATAGGGCGGCTTCTCCGGCCGCCGCAGCCCCGAGCTCGCCTTCTTGGCGCCCCCGCTCCCGGCGCCCGCGCCGCCGCCGCTGCCCGCGCTCTTGCAGGCGGCAGAGGATGTGCTGGCGGAGTTAGACGAGGAGGAGGAGGAGGAGGAAGAAGAGGAGGAGGAGACACACGAGGCGGACGACGAGGACGACGAGGTGGTCTCCAGGGCGGCAGCGGCCGACGGCGGGCTCATCAAAGCGGCCTGGAGCGCGCCGGGGGCCGGGCTGCACGCGCGGCGGAGCGCGGCCGGCGGCGGGCGCGGCGGGGGCGGCGGCGGCCCGCCCTCGGTGGTCATCTGGGACCCAGGAGCGAGTCCGGGCCGGCGGGGCGGGCCGGGGGCCGATATCCGAGGCACGCGAATGGGGTCGGCCCAGAAGCCCGGTGAGCACACTAGCTCACCGCCCGGGCTGCAGCCGTGGGCGCTCTGAGCCAGCGCTTCGGCGTCGCCTCCCTCAGCTCCGTTGAGGCTTCTGGCGGCGGCGGCGGCGGGCGGGAGGCAACGCCCCGCGCATCCCTCCCCCGAGCCTCGAGCCCCTGCCTTGCGCAACGGCCTCCTGGGCCGCGAAGCACAAGCGGCCAGGCGCCCGGCAGCTGCGGCCGCGAGCTGGGACCGTGGCCGGGACCTGAGGATGAGCCCGAAGTCTCCCTTCAGGAGCGCTCCTCGCTCTGTCTCTCAGACTTCCTCCCTCCCGCCGCACCCCCTAGTCGCCCTCCCTCCCTCATTCCCTCCCTCCACCCCTGCCCCGCCCTGTCCCCTCCTTGCATGGCCGCCTCGGGGAGGGCATGCTCCTCCTCGGCACTCAACTCCCCCCCTACCCCAACCTGACGGTAGGCTCCCACTCTTATCTCTTTCCTCTCTCTCTCTCTGGGCCCCCTTCGGACTTTTAATCCCTCTCTAGACCTTTTCCCCTACCTAACCTCTTTCAAATGGAAAGCTCACAGACGAACTCACTTTTTGCTAGGATGACCCACCCCACGCCACACCAAGCAAAACTCCACCACCTATGGCTTTATGAAATCTTTCTCTTTTCCCTTTAAAGCCTGTCCCAGAAACCAGACGTCTCCTACGCTCCGTGAACGGTAGCTCTTCCTCCTCCTGCTCCTCAGTTCTCCTCCGTCCTCCTTCTGGCCCATCCTGGGCCGAGTGGTACTGCTGCTGATGACGCTGCTGAGAGCTTCCTTATAGGTACCCGCACTGATACAATCTGTCAACTTCATTCAGACATTGCAGCCCTCAGCACGCCAGGGTGCCAGACTCCCAAAGGTAACATGCCAGCCCTCCCTTTATGACAAGGCCTGCAGGCTCCACAACAATTGTTAGTGGAGGGCAAGAAGCCAGGGTGCCCTAGTGTCCCAGGATTGTGGCCTGGGGCAATCATGGACATTTGCTGAACTTTGAGAAGAGGGGTTTAGATAGAGAAAGCTAAATCAAGTTTTAGAGACTGGAAGTCTGATAGAATAGAAAACATGTTTACATTTGTTTTCACTTCCTTTTCTACTGAGCGAAGTAAGTGGGATAGCTGTATTTATATTCAGTCTTGAAGGAATGTGTTACTGTTACTAGATTTACATCCACAGTCTTACTGATGTCCCCCAACATATTTGTGCCATCTCAGGGCTCCACACTGGAGTTGAGAACGCTCCACCACTCCACTCCAGTATGGCTAATTCCTCTCTGAGTAAGAGTTGGCTGGGAGAGAGGCTGTGCCCTCGGGAGGAATCATTTCCAATGAGACTGGACAATTAGTTATTGGATTGCACGTGCAAGGAAATGTAGCCTGACCAGGAACAGGGTCTGGAAGTAAGAGTAGGAAAGCAGGAGGCCTGGGAGCTGGCGGGGCCACACAAGGGCTGATGGGGGAGGCCCAGCGGGGAGCTGCTGCAGACCATAGGACCAAATGGAAGCAGGGCTGGGCACACCTCTGCATCTACTTTGAAGGACCAAGGTACAAGCACATATGCTGGGGAGCCTGGGAAGATGGTGGAGGAGGGGCAAGAGAAGGGGACATTGTTCAGGGATCTGGTGAAAGGTGGGCAGCAAAGACCCTTGGTTGGAACACAACCAAGGCAGGCCTCTTGGGGCTGGTATTAGCTATCTGTGTCCCTAGAGCTCCTGGGAGACTGCTCCTGGCTGAATGTGCTGGTGGGGCTGTAGAAGCAGAGGAGCAGGAGGGGTGGGAGGAGTAGGCTGGGGGCTGGGCTGGCTCTGGCCCCAGACAGTGACCTGAAGTTGAGTGGAAGCAGGCTTTTTCCATCAAACCCTGCCTGAATACCACACACAGAGACTGAGTGTCAGTTTACTGCCTTGAGCCGGGCTCCTTTTCCCTAAGCTCCGCAGTAATTAGACAAAGAAAACCTAAATTAGTTGAACAGGCGTCGACAGCTTCCTCCAGAGCACCCCTGGTACCTACATGGGAATGTGTCCGAAAATGGCTTGATTGTAGCCAAGAGTCAGCTAAGAAAACATGGCCAAAATGAACTCAGTTTACCGCTCATTTCCAATAGAAAAAAGAAATAAGTCGCTCTTTTCCGGATGGGATGTTTTGATTGAGTTGGGGTAGGGCATTTGCAGTTGTTTCCACTTCTAAGAATTTCCTTCTGAGTGACTGGTGAGTATTTTTTAAAGATGGGTCTCCATTTACTTCATAGTATCTTTCTCCTCTCTTCTTTTTGTAATTTTTCATGGGCTAATTTAAATATTAGTAATTAAATATAATGTGTTCACTAAATCAATGCTTTTAAGTGTCCAAAAATTAATTAAGTAAAATAAGAAGTGGACTCTATTAACATATCCTTCTGTGTGTGTGTGTGTGTGTGCGCGCGTGTGTAAGAAAGAGAGAGAGAGAATTGGCTAAGCTGAGAAGCATAGAAAGAAGGAACAAAATCATTTGTAGGTGGGGTGTTGGGCAATGGATTTCAGGAAAATTCAGCAACTCAATATCACTGTCATTGACTCTGATTTTCTATAGCATGGGAATCTATGTACATTGGATCTCAGGACCTAAAAGGTTTTAGGACCTAGAAACTGAAGAATAAACAGCATCAAAGCATCAACCCTAAAATCCAGGCAGGACTAGCAAAGATACTGTATACCAGTAGTTACCAGTTTAGGGGTCATGAGTCTTTTTGAGCTTATGATGGAAGCTTTGGAGCCTACCTCCAGAAAATAAAGTACAGGTATGGAGAGTGTACCTGCTGCAACCAGGCTTTTTGCCTGGACTCTCAGGGAATCCATAGATACTCATTAAAATACACACACACACACAACACACACACACACACACAACTACTCTATACATTGTTTGTTTCTACCAATTCATCTGGTTATCAGGAATTTTCAAAGGTTCCCTACCCCATCCAACTGATAGTGATATCCGTTTTACCCAAATTTTCTAAACTTGCAAGAAACACCACTTATAGTTTGGCGAGTGTTACAGGAGGCTAGACAAGTCCTGGAAGGGCGATTGACGTTAAAGAGCAGTGAGAGCCCCAGCCAGGAGCAGGTTGGCTGACTTGGAGCCTTTTTCTCCAGGAATCTAAATATTGCCCTCCACTCCAGAAAGAGATGGAGGTTGGTGAACTTCTTAGATATCTGAGAAGGTAGGGGCTCTCCTCCAAAACTGTTTCTTGGACATCCCACTCCTGCCTATGGAAACTGTTCCCCTGGCAGAGATTCTCACTTCTAGAAAGACGAAATCCTTGCATTTGTTATAGGCTTCACAGGTACAAACCTATGAAGTGCTGAGTGGCCTAAGTATCATAATTCCCCTTTAGAGGTAAGAGAACTAAAGCTTAGGAAGACCAGATGACTCCATGTACACCACACTGGAGCAAGTGACAAAACTGGTCTGTAGTGTAGGCCTGGGGTCTCATTCCCATGCTACTTTCACTATAGCACAGCAAAACCTCTCTGAACTTTGTTTTAATTACCGATTTATACAAATCTTCTATGTAAGAATGTGCGCAGTAACATATTATGTCAAATTCTTTATTCCTGGCAGGAATATCAGAATTTCTGTTTAGCGGATGGTTTAAAAGGAAAGTTTTGTTTGTTTGTCTCTGAAACAGCTTTGCTTAGGACACTTCCCTTTCTTGGAGTCCCTTCTTAAGGTGGTGAGCTCTTCCTGGCTGATTTTCATTGCTTTATAAACAACAAAAATCTCGATTTCTTTTCTTTTCTTTTTCTTTTTTATGGGAAAGAAAAGTATGGCTCATTAAAATGAGTATAGATCATTTCAGGAGCTCCTTGGTTAACCAGAGATACAAAGCCTGGTTGCAGCCGGTACACTCTCCATACCTGTACTCTTTCGCCCTTTGGTAACCATCCCCGTCTGAGCTATGGGTTCCTTGCTAGCTTCAAACCCCAAAGTCCCAACCTCGCTCCTGCGCAGGGCAGTGTAAACTTCGGAAAGCTTGGGTTTCCCTGATTTTGCTCTTCAATCGTCGTTTTATTTTCGGAAATGTCTTCGTCACTGCGGTTTGCATCTTGTGTTTTTAGCATGGGTCCTCTGCTTCCTGGATTTTACATGAAAGAGCTTAGACTAAACCAGTTATCCACCGGCAATGCCTCCGCACCAATGCTGTTTACTGCCTCTAAGATCTTTCTTCCTCCAGGCACTTCTCTTTCTTCTTGCCCCTCCTTTCATTCCTTTCACCAGCCCAGCTGAGCAAAAGCTCTTCCCAATTCAGTCCTAAAGTGACCACTCTATTCATCCTGTGTTTTCATATACGGCATGTAAAGGATTCTCCAACTCCAGCAAGGCCTTTCTGGTTGGAGACCGTGGGGATTCAGTGCTGGGACCCAAGGGGTGTCCGCATGTTTGAGGAAAGCCCGAAGGACCAGGAGCCTGCATGCCACAGAGGCCCCTCTAGAAACTTTCATTTAGGGTAGAAAAACAGGCCAGGAAGCGAAGAAGCCAGGAAGAGGCGCCCAGGCTGGGGTTGGAGAGAGGAACTGGGCTAGGAGGGTTAACAGTAGGAATTCTACAGGCTGCTCAGAGTCTGCTCTCCTTCCTCAGTCCAGAAACCCCCAGACCTCTGGGTTTGAACACCATCCACCCAATTCCAAATGTTTATTTGGATAGATTCTTCCGCTCTCCGAACGCCTATGTCTCAGGCGGGGCTCTTTTTATAACCACCTTCCTGAGAGGTCACCGTTTAGCCCCAGATTTCCCGGGCCTGAAGTAGGCATGACTTGATAACACACATGGCTAGGTCTGAGGTGCTTGCGTTGGTGCTTCCTATCTCTGCGCTTCCCAGATTTCGAGGCCCCGCTTCCCTTCGGTGTGGAGACATATCTTTGGGATGTTCTGAGAGTCAGCCCATCTGCCCGCAGACCCTGACCCGGCTAGCGGCTAGCGAGGCGGTACCAGGAGGGGCACTACGCAGCCTCCGCAGTGGACCTGCCTTAGAATTCGCCCACAGCCTGCTGCGTTTATTTGTGGGGAGACCGAGGCCTTGAGAAGAGGGTTTCCATGGCAGGGATGGCCATTTCTCCTTAAAAGGTAGCTGTGATGACTGCGAGAAAGCGAGAGAAGATGCAATGCTGGAATAAACACCGTGCGTCTCCTGCGGGGGCAGGAATGAATGGGCTCCCAGTGACGAAGGAAAGTGGGTAGCACAGGGAAGCTGTACCAACCACCTCCAACCTAGGGAGATAAAAGACAGAAGCAAGTGTGGGTGCTGGTGCCCTCCACCCCTCCACCCCTCCACCCCCCTAGTACGTTAATTTCGGGTCCTCTTTTGCTTCTGGGAGGAAAATCCCCCCTGATGAGACAGAAACCCGTAGAGCCAAGCTATGTCTTGGGCTTGGGCCCTGGACAGCTAGAGCTCAACATTTCTTCCCCTGCACCCATCCTGCTGTGCCTCTGGTCTGGGTGGCCGCAGACCTTGCGCGCCCCTACTCTGTGGTCCCATGTCTTGGGAAGCCTCACCACTGCTTCTGCCTGTCCATCTCCCCGGGTTGGGAGGAAGGTGGCTGGGCCTTAGGCATAGGCGGAGCAGGGCTGACGGGGGGTGGGGGGTGAAGGCGTGGGGAGCGCCCGGGAGGACTCCTGGGGCCGTGGAGGGGTTAGTCTCTGGCACAAAACGAGGAAAGGTGCGCGTGGGGTGCTCCGGCTTGCCCTTAACCAAACGCGTCCGCCGGTCGCAAGGCGGCTGCTGGAACGCTGGTCGACTGAAAGGCGAGGCCAGTCCGCTACTGGTTCACGAGCCGGTGCCGGGAGGGAAGGCGGGGGCGGCTCCCTGCAGGTCTCGACCTAGCCTGCGTAACATTTTCTTCTGGTGTCTGACTGGTCTCCTCTTCCCCTGCCTTCCCCTATCCCCAAATAAATAAATATCTCCTAGGGCAGCTAACTCCACGGGGCGCCGGGCCCAGCGCACTGCTCTGTGATAGATGAACTTCCTGGAGCATCAAAACTCCCCTTCTGTCCTCCCCGCTGAGCTCAGGATATGGGGCGCACTCGCTTCTCTTCAGAAAAGGAAATGTAGCTCTTCCAAAAATATAAATCAGCTCTGACGTCCAAATATTTCTTTTGTCCTCCAGCATCCTCTGTGGGGATAAATAAAACGTGCTCGGCGCCCGCAGCCCGACTCTGGACCTGGGGGCGCCCAGACGCCGCCTTGCAGGAGCTGCCTTTCGGGAGCCCTCCCTCCGACCCCCCTAGTTACTCCCCTACCCGCCTCCACCATCAACCTGGCAGACAGTCCCTGTTTCGGCATTCCTTCTGACCCTTGGTTGCAGGAGGGGGGAAGACAGCTCTTTGATGCAACCCGGGGCTTTAGAAGGCAAAAGGCCGGGGAGGCCGGCACCAGCAAGAAAGGATTGCACACCGCAACAGTGCTAGGACAGAAGAGGGGGCCTGGAAAGCACTGGAGACCGCGGCTGTCCCGGCATGTGGGGTCCCAGCATCCTAGATGAGTCTCCAAGATGCCTTTCCAAGTCGGCATTGCCTTCGAGGTTTCGAGTCTTACCAAGTTTCCGTGCCCGATTCCACATCGGAGTTCCCACCCCCAGAGCAGCCTCCTCTTTGAGACAGGCCCAGAGTAGTCCATGTTTGGGGCCCAGAGGAACGCTAGTGGGCTATCTCTGAAGACTGGTGCTCCAAGGGGAAGGAAGAAGGCTTTGCAGCTTCAGAGGCTGCGTCTGCAACTTGATCCAAGGGGTGCTGAGTCCATCAGACGGTCCTATGGCTTGAGTCAGGTCATCTTTAGGCCCCTCCCTTCATCTCTCTCCTCCCTTCATCTCCCCACCAAAATCTGTCCAGGGAGAGGTGGACAAATTTTGGTAGAGGCTTCAAAAAGAAATTAAAACCAAGGGAAATCGCATGCAGGGAGTGTGGCTGAGGAGCTGGAGTAGGAGACTAAAGGAGTAAAAGTAGAACATTCCCAGAGGCACAAGATGGCCTGAAGTTGCCTCTGGCACCTCCATTTCCTTCCTGCTGCTCTGACACCCTGGTGGTGGGCGTCCGCCAGCCTTTCTGCTGTCCCCCATCCTCTCCTGACACAAATCACCCTACAGCGCGCACGCGTCACGGCCGGAGAGGCTTCCATGGCGGACAGTGCCAGGCAAGGAGGCCTCCACCTGCCCCCTACTCATCCTCCTCTCACTCCCTCATATTCCCCTGCCCTTGGCCACAAGGGTTCCTTTCCAGGCCTGGGGGCTCCCGGCTGCAAGATGGGAGCTGTTCTCCAGCCGTCCCCTCTCTCTCCGGGGTGGTGGTGGTGGTGGTGACGGGGGGGGGGGGGGTGTCTTTATTGATGAACTGCTTCAAAAACCACCGCCCAAAATATCCCAGAAGGGTTTAGACAATCCATCACCCACCACTTGAAGAACACTTCCTCCCTTTCAAATACAATCCTCGCACACCAGACGGGCTGCGGTGGGGAGGGGCGCGCACTTGAAAAGAGAACAGCTATATAGTCAACGTCAAAGCCATCCCGCAACCTTTCGGAAACAGGGACTCAGGTCAAATATCCCTCCAAATGATTTATGCAGCCCTCCTCACCCTCTCCCCCAGCTTTCCTCACCCTCTTTACCAGCCCTCCTCACCCTCTCCCCCACCCTTGACTTTGACTATTCCCTGTGCTTGCAATCGCGTAGCCGGCAGAGCCAATGCACACCCCAGATCTGCGTTGAACGTCAATATTAAATGCTTCCAGTAATTTGCATCTTAGAAGAATGAGCTTTTCATCTTGAGGTTCGGAGGAAAAGGAGAGTTTCCGCCTGGTCACTATGCTTTTGGAACCTGGTCACAGTGTCTTTGTTGGTGGAGAGCGGTAAACTGGCAAGGCCTGGCATGGTTTTTTGCAGTTGTCAGATGAGTGTCACCTCCCTTCTCTCCGAGAGTCCTCGGATTTTGCGGTGTTGTGTGCAGCGCCGCCTCTTTCCCGTGGGCACCAGCGTGGAAGAAGCAGTTCTTCTCGATTCCGCTGGGTGGCGCCAGGCTCTCGGGAATTGCGGTTTGCGAGGCTGCCAGCGGGAGTCTTATCACCGCAGCTCCACTGCCCAAGGCTCTTCTCACCCGCTGCCCAGGCTCCAGGTCTAGCCTTGGGCCGGCCAGTGTTTGGCTCCCAGGCGGACAGATACCTTTAAATTTGTCGCTTACCGTGTATTCAGTTGGCCACCTTAGGACATATCCTGCTTTTTTTACGCCTCCACACCGTTGAAATATAAAGAACAAAATTAATCACATAGTTGTACGCCTCTATCCGTTGCAAACAAGTGTAGGCCTGGCTAAATAAATTCAGGATTTAGTTCCATTATCTTGGTTCAGGAAGCAAGGGGCAGGGGTCTGTATCTCCATTTGTAAGTTACACCTGGAACTCTTCTGAGGTCTAGTAGAAAACAGACCACTGGGCATCACCTGGCATCTGGATAAGCCAGTTCCAGTTGGTTCTGCAGGGCGATGTTCCCGGGAAGGCGTTTCCTCTCAGCCTCTTATCCATGAAGAGGCTCCAAAACCATTCTTTTGTCTTCTGGGTCTACAGTGACAGGAAGACAACTGTTTGCTTTTATTTCTCATTCCTTTTAACCAAGGAAAGCTCCCTAAACTTGTCCTGGTGAAAGTCTGCAAAATAAAAAGGAACTTTGAGGCTCCTTTGGGAGCGGGCTGGTTACAAAGTGAGGGAGGAATTACAGGTCAGGTAGGTGTAGGCTTGGGATGAGAGAAAGCCAGGGACACTGATTTGGAACTTGAGACCAAAGTGTCACCCAGTGGTCATCCCCTGCAATATGATGTCAGAGGAACTGGGCTTTATCTTTTAGGGAACAAGAAGGAATTCTCCATCGCGACTTAAAAAAAAAAACTTAATTAACTTTATTGAGGTATAATTTACATACAATAAAATTCACTTATTTTAAGAGAAGTTGAGTTTTTATTTTTTCTTCTAATATTTTTTATCATGAAAAGTTTCATAATATGCATAAATAGGGCATACAATAAACTTTCCTTCATATAACTATCACTTAGATTTAACAACTATCAGGATTTTGCCAGACTTGCTTCATTTATCTCTTTTCCATTTTCATTTCCTAATGAAGTATTTTAGGGCAAATGTAGACCTCATATTCTAAAAGTGAGGCTTATTACTTCTCTCCACACCCTCCAGTTCTAGCTTTCTCATACCTAAAATTACATCTGGTGCAGACAAGCACACTTCCTTGAGGAAGTTCGATATTATGCTGGAACATTGTTCTGGGTGTGTTTTACTAACAGAACTCTCTATCCTGCTACTACCCCTGCTCCCGACCCAGTAACTTCCAGACCCCAGTTTCTGGGCTTTTTCTTTCCTCCCCTCACTGGAGCCATGGGTGGATTTTAGCAGTGAGTGGTGAAAAAGGGGCGCTCTGCTTATTCAGTCATCAGAGTTAATGCCACATTGCTTCCATACATGCATACCAGATCATATACATGACATTTATTGCATTGCAACATCACATGTATCCTTTGAATAGATCTGCACATATGTATGTGTATATATATTTATCCATGTGGACTATAAAGTAATTTTCAAATTGTTTACCCAGGTAGTGGTCAGCCAGGAAAAAAAATTTTCGTATTGTTTCAAAGTGACTGCAAGAGGATTTTGGACTGGCTGGTGGAGTGAAGGGGTCCAGGAAGGTGGGCATTGGTTGGCCCATACCTGCAAACTCCAGTCCACACCAGGACTCTGTACAAGTATTTCACAAATATTTGTCCATTTATTTGTCTGATTTTTCTGCTCCCCAAACAGTACATGTTACTGTAGGTATGAGCATTTCCCTCACCTTTGATGCAACCCTGAGGAGATGAATAGGCATGTGGTTGTCATAGATAGCTCTAGATTTTGTTTGACAATTGCACTTGCTTATGGTGACCTTGGGTAAGTCTGTGAGCTTCAGTATCTATTTTTTTTTTAATGAAAACGAACAAACAAAAGGCACTCCCACGGTGACTTTAAAGATGACATAAAAATTGTAAAAAAGCATTAACAGTCATTGACATATACACATTTATACTGTTGTTTTTGGCCCAATTCAATAAAAAAAAAATACTGTTTAAAAGTACTCTGTGGGTATCGTGCATACTTGGGATATTTCTTTTCCTGAGCAATCTCATGCACGTTGATTTTGTATTTAATAATAAAAAAAAGATGTGTCCATTGTCCGTAGGTTTAAACTTGCCTCTTCGGGGCAGGGGTATCTCGCGGTGTGCTTGCGCTGTGAGTGGGGCTGTGTGGATCCACCACAAAACGCGAATTCTCGAGGGATGGGAAGAAATGTTTTCTTTGGTCTGGCTTACCCGGCTGTTGGAGGGATCCGACTATTTCGCATCACCCGGGCCTTGGCGCTTGTCCTCGAAGTGCCGGGGGTCAGCACCCGGGGGCTTGCGCTTGCGCAAGGCAGGCACCGTGACCATGGCGTGTGTGTGTGTGTGTGTGTGTGTGTGTGTGTGTGTGTGTGTGTGTGTGTGTGTGTGTTGTGGAGCGCTGGCAGAGAAGCTCACTCCAGCAGGGTAGAGCGTTAATTGTCTCGAGCAAAGTGTGCCTCGCAGAAGCACCAGTATAATAATGCCTACTCAGGCGGCCGGGGTGTGTGGGACCTGGGCTCGCTCACTGGGGGGTCGAGCCACAGCCAGCTGATATGCACTCTAGGAGTCTCTTGCCCCTGAGCTATCACCAGAAATGCGTGAAAACGCATACAGAAAAACTTGGCCGCGTGCTGCTGCATTAAGCTGCAAAAGGCGCCTGGTTGGTCCCTCGCAGGCGTGGGCCGCCAGCAAAGCAGACCCTCTCGTTTGTTTTGGGCGGAAATGTCCTCCTTTCCACCCCACTCCATTTCCCGTTTATACCAAGTGCAGGCTCTGGACCATCCTTTGGGAGATGGTGAGGCAAGGAAAGAACCCTCACTGCACAGTTCCCCGGGAGCCCAGGGAGGCAGGCGTGGGTCACTCAGCCTCGGGTAAGCCATGGTTCAAAAGGCCACCGCTGGTTACTCCCTACCCCACTCTACCCCTCTAGGGTCGCTCCAGCAGTTCAGGTTCCGAAATGTAACCTGATTCCGAAATGTAACCTGCAATTTGAAATACCAAGGTCTAAGGGTTTTTTGCACATTTAATTTTTTTGTGTATCTCCCCGCCCCACTACATCTTGCACTTACTAGATGCGTGACCTAGAATAAGTTATTTTTGTTTTAACTTTTTTGGAATTCAGTTTTGTCATTTCTACAATTGAAATCATAATAAGAGCCTTGCCAAAGAGTTGTTGAGATGATTAAACGAATTTATATAGGCCAAGTGCGTTGAGCGGTATGCAGTACGTGGGGAATCCTCAACAAGCGTCGGCCGTGAAATTGACGGTGTACATTCCTCTGACTTTGGACCTGCTTTCCCAGGGATGACTTCTTGTTGTAGACAGACGGGCCTAGGGAAAATTGGGCCCCATGCGCCTATCCTTGCCCCAACCAAACCCCTGGGCTTTGCTCTAGTTTTAAGATTCGATCAAGAATTAAGAGTTAGATATAGAGTTGGGAGAAAGTACAAAAAGGCCCAGGCAGGACCACCGGCCGAAGGCTCAAGCCCGGAGCCACAGCGCGCGAAGCAGGTGTGTATGGGAGGAGCGCGCGGCAGCTGGACCGCTTCTGGGAGTTGGGTGTGGTCCAGCTCTCCAAGAAGGGGGCTAGTGGCCGGCATCTGACTTGGTTTAACGATACCTTTCCATTTTTTGGCGGCGTCATCCTGTCCACTCAAAGCGGCCAAATTGCTTGGGGTGCTGGATGCTTTGAGCAGCGGTGCACGACTGAGCCTTCAAAGTGGAAGGGTGTCCTCTTCGGTAGAAGTGGAACGGAAACGAGGCACAGAGGGCGACGACCCGAGAAGCTGGGGGTGGAAAGCGGAGAGCGTTTTCGTTTTCGTGCCCTCGAAGTCGTCTCTTATGATTTTTGGTCAGGTTCCACTCCGGCTAGGACCTGGCTCCACATACTACTTGGAAAAGACAGGCGATAAACGGCCACTCTTCGGTTTGAGATCAGCGCGGGCCTCTGCTGGACTCGGAAGGAGGCGCGTAGCCGAGTAGGAAGGAAAGGCTAGGCTCTCCAGAGGCAAATTGGCTTTCTGCAGCGGCCGCAAGGCAAGAGGCGCGAAACCTCAAGCAGAGCCGCTGCTCCAGGCACTGCGTCTTGGATGGCGTTCAGGTGCCGGTCCGTGCACCGCTGCTCTGCAGAGCCAGGATCGGGGAGTGTGAGAGAGGAAGTGACCTCTTGAACCTCTTCAAATGCAAATCCTATAAGAAGCTTTTTAAGGGAAGAAAAGCCGAAGGACAGAAAAATGGAGACACCGGAGTCCACCTGAGCTTTGAATGGTCTTTTAAGAATTTCAGGCACCTAGGGTTTGTAGACTTCTCTGCGGTAGACCAATTGGTAATGAACTTTGGATTCTCCCTCAGGAGCGTGAAGCTACCAGCTGACTTCCTCCAATATGGATATTTTACATATATAAACACCTTCGCGGTTTAATAACACTTAAATAAATCATTCACATAAACTCTTACTCTTAAAACGATTTGGCACAAAATAGCTTTTCTTTACCCCGCATCTTTTTCTCCTTTTCATGACTGGCTTTTGAAGCTCCAGTTTGTCTCCAGGTTGGTGGCCAGAATGTTTTTATATGGAACGTTGCTGTCTGTTCTATTGTAATGTTTCACCTCACTTTATCAACGTGGAAATAGGATAGATTCAAATTTTTATTTTTCGAATTAGAGGAACACTATATTTTGGGGACGAAGCAAATGTCCCTTTTGTTTGGCTCTTGTTTGTTATTAGCAAATGAGAATGCTGGTGGGGTGGGCTGTTCCATTGCAGCCATCCTGATCAGACACAGCTGTGACTAGTTCCCTGCTTTACAAAAAGACAGATGAACTCGATGAATCAGGTATTCACCTATTTACTCTTTTAGTCTGGAATTAAAATATTAAGAATTTGAAAAAAATGTATATTGTTCCCATTTGTCAACTTCTCATTCAGCAAAAGAGAGGTTGTTGCAGTTTTTTTCCCCTATTGAAATAAAATGGTGTTTGGGAGCATGAATATAAACTAAACCTCCAGAACTCATGCTTTGGAACAAAATGGGTGTGGACAGTTAAAAAGGGCAACTGAGCAGGCAGGATTTGGGGATGGAGCCTAGGTGAAGAGAGGACTCTGTAGGCCTTTTGGACAGTGATGCTCATCTGAATAAGGGGACAGAATGCATTTGAGAGTCTGGGCTGGTGTCAGAAAAGGGCAAAATAAAGAGGGTAGGGAGTGACAGATTCTCTTTAGGGAGCATTTTATACCTGGAAATCAGATTTAAGCACCACCTGTCTCTGGACTGCTGCTTTATATAGGTGGAGAGTGTATGCTGGCATCTGGCTAAGGGGATCTGCCCTACTGAGGTCAGCAAAAGTGGAAATTAATAAACTTTTTTTTTGTTTTGTGGTTTCTACCTATGGAAAATTTCTGCACTTGGAGGGCTCTCAGAAAAGATCTGAGCCTGAAGAACTTTCTATCTTTAAATCAGTTACCAAAAAAACAATGAAGTCAAATTATTGTGCATTTTATGGACATAGAGATTTAATCAAAAGAAAAATAATGTAGATGCACATAGTAGGTAAATATGACTGAAGAATAAGTTTGGTTTTTTTGTTTGTTTTTATTTTCTAGCATCAACATGTCTAAGTACATAGTGATGTGAAAATAATAAATAACTTTGAGTGTCTTGAATTCATTATAATGTATTCCAGACCCTTTATAATTAGGAAATCTTTTCAAGACCAAGATTTGATTGATGTCTGGATGTGTCTACAAAGTGAAGATCCGAGATGGGCAGTGTAGGTAACACCACTTAAAAATATTTATATTCTGGCCTATATTATTTGTACTTTTTCTTCTAGCTTTCATTTGTTATTGTGATATAGTGAGATGCTTGAATTTACTTTCATACTTTGAGTTAGATATGGAATTGAGAATAGAATAAAAGATCTTACTCGAATTATGCGGACAGGTCATTTGCATAATTACTATTACCTTCATTTAAACTACTTCTTAAAGTTTTATTTTTTATTTTTTTCCAATTTTGGCAATTTATTTATTTATTTATTTATTTATTTATTTTAAGTTTATTGGGGCAACATTGGTTAATATAATTATACAATTTTCAGGTGTACATTATAATTTAACATCTGCATATTCTATTGTGCGATTACCACCCGGAGGCCATTTTCCTTCAGCTATCATATACTTGATCACCTTTACCCACTTTATCCTCCCCCAACTCCCTATATCTGACCCCCTTTACCCTGTCTACCATTCCTTCCTCCCCAATTCTCTACCCCGTGGTAACCACTAGTCCATCGTCCATGTCCAGGAGTCTCTGTTTCTCCTGTTCATTTGTTGCTTTTAGGTTTATATCCCACATATAAGTGATATCATATGGTTTTCAACTTTTTCTGTCTGGCTTATTTAGCTTAGCGTGATTATCTCGAGGTCCATCCAGGTCTTCAAAAGTATTTCATCTCTTTTTATGGCTGGCTAATATCCAGTCATCTATCGTAGGACATTTTGGTTGCTTCCATGTCCTGGCCACTGTGAATAATGCTGCTAAGAACATCGGTGTGCAAATGTCTTTTCGAATATGAATTTTCAAGGCTTTGGGGTAAGTATCCAGTAGAGGGATTGCTGTATCATATGGTAGATCAGATCTTAGTGTTTTGAGGAACCTCCATACTGTTTTCCATAGTGGCTGTACCAATTTGCAGTCCCGCCAGCAGGGTATGAGGGTTCCTTTTTCTCTGCATCCTCTCCAACATTTGTTGATTATACCTATCCTAACAGGTGTGAGATGGTATCTCATTGTGCTTTTGATTTGTACTTCCCTAACAGCTAGCAATGTTGAACATCTTTTCGCATATCTCTTGGCCATTTGTATGTGCTCTAGGAAGAAGTGTCTATTCAGGTCCTCTGCCCATTTTTCTATTGGCTTGATTTTTTTGTTGTTATTGAATTATATGAGTTCTATGTATATTTTGGATATTAGGCCCTTATTGGAAGCATTGCTTGAAAATATATTGTCCCATTCGGATGGTTGTCTCCTTACCTTGTTGACAGTTTCTTTTGCTGTGCAGAAGCTTTTTAGTTTGATGTTGTCCCATTCGTTTATTTTTGCTTTTACTTCCCTTGTCCTTGAGGTCAAATTCATAAAATCCTCTTTAAGTCCAAAGTTCTTGAGTCTAATCCCTATGTTTTCTTCTATGCATTTCAATGTTTCAGGTCTTATATTCAGATCCTTAATCCATTTTGAGTTAATTTTGGTATGTGGTGATAGACAACAGTCTACCTTCATTCTTTTGCATCACTCGTTTGCAGGTAGCTTTCCAGTTTTCCCAGCACCTTTTATTGAAGAGGCTTTCCTTTCTCTGCTGTATGTTTCTGGCTTTTTTGTTGAAAATTATTTGCCCATATAAATATAGGTTTCCTTCTGGACTTCTGATTCTGTTCCACTGGTCTGTGTATCTGTTTTTCCTGCCACTACCATGCCGTTTTGATTACTGTCACTTTGTAGTATAATTTGAAGTCAGGCAGAGTGATGCCTCCGGCCCCGTTCTTTTTTCTCAGGGTGGCTTTGGTAATTCAAGGTCTTTCGTGCTTCCATATAAATCTGATGATTTTTTGTTCCACTTCTTTTTATTTTGTTCTATTTCTATTTTATTTAGATGGGGATTGCATTAAATCTGTATAATGCTTTAGGTAATATGGTCATTTTAACTATACTGATTATTCCAATCCAAGAACATGGAACATCTTTTCATTTCTTTGTATCTTCTTCGATTTCTTTTAATAGAGTCTTATAGTTTTCATTGTATAGGTCCTTCACATGTTTTGTTAAATTTATTCCTAGGTATTTTATTCTTTTTGTTGGAATTGCAAAAGGAATTATTTTTTCCACTTTTTTTCTTACACTTTGTTATTATTAGAGTATAGGAACACTATAGATTTTTGAACATTGATTTTTGTATCCAGAAAATTTACTGTATTTGCTTATTGTTTTTAGTTGTGTTCTTGTGGAGTTAGGATTTTTTATCTAGAGTGTCATTTCATCTGCAAATAGTGGCAGTTTGACTTCTTCGTTTCCTATTTGGATGCCTGTTATATCATTCTCTTGCCTGATTGCATTGGTTAGGTAGGACCTCCAATGTTCTATTGAATAACAGCGACAATAGTGGACAGACTTGCCTTGTTCCTGATCTTAGAGAGAAGGTTTTTAGTTTTTCACCATTAAGTATAATACTGGCTGAGGGTTTGTCATATATGGCCTTTATTATGTTAAGGTATTTTCCTTCTATACCAATTTTATTAAGTATTTTGATCATAAATGAATGCTGTATCTTATTGAAGGTTTTTTCTGCATCTATTGATATGATCATATGATTCTTGTTTTTTAATTTGTTTATGTGGTATATCGCATTAATTGATTTGCGTATGTTGAACCATCCCTGTGCCACTGGGATGAAGTCCACCTGATTGTGGTGTATAAGCTTTTTATTATATTGCTGTATTTGGTTTGCTAGTATCTTATTTAGAATTTTCGCATCTGTGTTCATGAAAGATATTGGTCTGTAGTTTTCTTTTTTTGTGTTATCTTTACCAGGTTTTGGTATCAGAGTAATATTAACTTTATACAATGATTGGAAAGTATTGCCTCCTCTTCAATTTTTTGGAAGAGTTTTAGGAGAATAGGTATTAAATTTATTTTGAATGTTTGGTAGAATTCACTGGTGAAGCCATCTGGTCCTGGGCTTTTATTTTTTGGTATGTTTTTGATGATTGTTTCAATTTTCATACTGCTGATTGGTTTATTTAGATTTTCCAAATCTTCTTGATTTCGTCAAGGTAGATTGTATATTTCTAAGTACTGGTCCAGTACTTATTAAATTTTTATTTATATACTTTTTTGGTTATTAAATTTTTTATTATATACTTTTTCATAGTATTCTTGCATGATTCTTTTTATTTTTGCAATGTCAGTCATAATTTCTCTTCTTTAATCCCTGATTTTGTTTGTGTTCTTTCTCTTTTTTCTTTAGTGAGTCTAGCCAGGGATTTATCAATTTTATTAAACTTCTCAAAGAACCAGCTCCTTGTTGTTTTTATTTTTCCTGTTTTATTTTTTGTTTGTTTACAATTTCATTTATTTCTGCTCTAATTTTGATCATTTCTTTCCTTCTGCTGACTTTAGACCTCATTTGTTCTTCTTTTTCTAGTTTTTTAAGATGAAGTGTTAAGTTGTTTATTTGGGCTCATTCTTGTTTTTGGAGATAGGCCTGTAATGATATGAACTTTCCTCTTATGACTGTTTTTGCCATGTCCCAAAAGCTGTGATATGTCGTGCTATCATTATCATTCATTTCTATGTATCTCTTGATCTCTCTTTTTATTTCTTTTCTGACCCAGTTATTCTTCAGTAGTATGTTGTTTAATCTTTGTGTATTTGTGGTTCTTCCTGATTTCTTTCTGCAGTTGATTTCTAGCTTCAAAGCATTATGATTAGAGAATATGGTTGGTATGATTTCAATCCTCTTATATTTCTTAAGGCAATCTCTGTGTCCAAGTGTGTGGTCGATTCTTGAGAATGTTCCATGTGCACTAGAGAAGAATATATAAGCAGCTGTTTTGAGATGGAAGGCTCCGTAAATGTCAATTATGTCCAGGTGGTTTAATGTGTCATTTAAGGATGCGATTTCCTTATTGATTTTCTGTTTGGATGATCTGAACCTATCTGACCGTGGGGTATTTAGGTCTCCTACTATGATAATGTTTTGGTCCGCTTCTCCCTTTGTTCTGTTGGCAATTGCTTTACATATTTTTGGGCTCCCTGATTGGGAGCATAGATATTAATAAGTGTTATGTCTTCTTGGTACATGGGTCCTTTTATCATTATGAAGTGTCCCTCCATATTTTTCTTTACCTTTTTTATTTCGAAGTCTATTGAGTCTGATATTAGTACCGCTACTCCCACTTTTCTCTGAATGCCATTTTCTTAAAATGTTATGTTCTACCCTTTTGCTTTGAGTCTATATTTGTCTTTGGAGCGGAGATGTGTCTCCTGGAGGCAGCATATGGTTCAGTTTTATTTTTTGATCCATTCTGCAACTCTGTGACCTTTTATGAGTGAATTCAGTTCATTTACATTTAGGGTGATTATTGAAAGATGAGGTCTTCTTATAGCCATTTTATCTTTTGCTTTCTGATAGCTCGATGTTTCCATTGCTTCCTTGTCCTTGTGTGTCTGTTTTCTTCATTTTGGTTAGCTTTTATGAGTTTTGCCTCTGGTTCTTCTTGTTTTATGTTATATGCTTCAGTTCTGAATCTTTGGTGTGTAGTTACCATTATGAATATGAAAAGGATAGTTATATGTATACAGTCATCCATTTTTTTCTGAGTGTGTCTTATCTCTTTTTCCTCTTTGTGAATTTGGATCTTTGAATCCTCCCCTTTTCTGTCATTGTTGTTTCAATTTGTCCCTATGTATGCTGAATGTTCATTACTATCTTGCTGTATCAAATCTCTCCTTATTGTTTAAGCTTATAGTGCACTGTTCTTAGTAAGGGTTGCACTCCTCTGCTTCTGTTTGACTGATAGTCACTTTACTCCTAATTTTATATTTTTGTTTTGTTTTGTTATTTTGTTTTAGATGAGCTGATGCCTTTCAGTATTTACTGTAGTGCAGGCCTCGTAGTGGAGAATTCCCTCAGTTTTTGTATGTCTGGTAAAGTCTTAATTTCTCCTTCATAACTAAAGGAAAACTTAGCTGGATACATTATTCTAGGCTGGTAGATCCTTTCATTTAACAGTTTAAATATTTGATTCCATTCTTTTATGGCTTGTAAGGTCTACTTTAAGAAGTCCAATGATAATCTAAAGGGTTTTCCTTTATAAGTTACCCTTTTCTTCTCCCTGGCTGCCCTGAGAATTCTATCTTTGTTGTTGATTTTTGATAACTTTAATACAATGTGTCTTGGTAAAGGCCTTTTTGTGTTGAGATAATTGGGTGTTCTGTTGAGTTCTTGAATTCCAGGCTCCAGCTTATTCCTTAGATTTGGGAAATACTCATTGATTATTTGTCTGAAAATGCTTTCTAATCCCTGTTCCTTTTCCTCCCTTTCCATTTCCCATTATTCTTATGTTTCCTCTCCTGATGGTATTAGCTAGTTCTTGCATTTCTCTTTCATTGTTCTTCATTCTTTGGTTTCTCTCTTCTTCCTTCTGATTTGTTTCTAGATTTCTGTCTTTGATATCACCGATCCTTTCCTTTTGGTTGACTCTGTTTTTCCTGAGTAGCTCCCCGAAATGGCCCAAGTCACCACATTAAATACCTTTTTTAGCTAAAGACAAAAGAGAAATGTTGTGGGGTGGGGAAGCCAGTTAAAATAGGTCATTAGGAAAAATAAACAAGGGTAAGGTTGTTATGTAGATTTAGGTCGATGCCTTCTCCATTTAAAAGAGTTTCTTGTGATTTGGAGTTATTCTTTTCCTGGGACAGAGAGGAAGACAGCAAATGGATATTTGCCATATAAATGCCCTTCAGAGGGTAACTTCTGCTCAGTTCTCAGAGAGTCTCCCATGTCTTCTATGTTTTCAGAATAATCTTTATGTCAAAGAGGAATATTTTGGGATAGCATATTCTATGACCCTTCAGTAAGAAGTCATTAAAATATAATAGAGTGATACAATAGGGAAATGGGCGTTGAGGGGTGGAGGTCAGAAAAGGCTTCCCTGGATAACACTGATATGGGCTTGAAAAATGAGAGGAGCCAGATATGAAAAGATATGGGCAGATGGAGAGGAAGATACAAAGGCCCTCAGGAATGATCTTGGAACATTCAAAGGATATCAGGTGGACCAAGGTGCCTGGACTGACATTCTTCCATTGTGGGTGCCGGTTGCTCAGAATGAGAGAGACAGAGCTAATAAGCAAGGATGAAGTCTGACTTCTGAGCTCTTCTTTTTCTAGACAATCGCCCTGCACCATTCATACCAAGCATTCTGTTATGGTCACATGACATTGCCATAGACCTTTTACAATATAGCACAGTAGGTTACAATACTTTTAATAGTGACCTGACTTCCATTTTCCCATTCACATTTTAGTAGCATATGCTTGTAGGTATGTGGATTTTTTTCCATTTTATCCACAGTGACATTATTTCTAAACTCTGTAGGAACTGAAGTCTGGCTGTGGAATTTGTATAGATAAGTGACAGGTTGGAGGAAATTCTTATTAAGTTCAGCGCTATTCAAATTGCGTACAGGTCCAGAACTTAGAATGCTAGGAGAAGACCTGGAGTCTGTTCAGAATAGAATTATGCATGATTAAAGGAATGAAGGATGACACTGGTGATGAAAAGGTAACAAAGTTGAGGTGCATTCAGTTTTTAAAAAGCTGAAGAGGGATTTTACTTGTGGTCTTTAAGTAGGCGAAAGAGTCATACTTTGAAAATCAAAAGTGGCTTGTTGACTTTTTAATCTATAGTGAGAGGAACCAAGAGTGTTATCAGGATGATTCAGGCTGCATGTAACTGAAATTCTTACTAATACACTAAGTGTATTATCTCATGTAACCAGAAATATTGGTGTAGGGCTGGTTTTGGAGCTGATTGTCTTCGCATCTCAATGATATCAGCAAGGCCTCAGACTCTTTCTGTTTTTCTACTCTGCTGGCCACAGATTCTATTTCATCTTAGAAATTGTTTTTGTTCTGATTTTAAGATATCATCAGCTGGAGCTATGTGCTTCACTATTTCCATTTAGAAGGATATATGTGGGAAAAAGTCTTCAACAAGAATGAAAGTTTTCCTTTCTCCATTTTTTTTAGGGTCAGTTATGATCCTATGCCATAGAATGTCATTCATAGATTAAGCCAATAGTGAGCAAGTAAGTGAGGTTGACTTGGATCACTTAAGACATTTCTCTGGAACTGAGGATGGGGTGAATCTCCCCTGAGTCACATGGTCTCACATGTCATGGGATTAAGAAATGAAATCTGGCTTCTTCAGGAAGAAAGGAGAGGGAAATGCATGCAGAATAGAAAGCATGTATGAGACATTTAGGGTAGATATGAGGAAGAACAATCTAATATAGATGATTTTGAATGCTGGAAAATGTAACATGGGAGGATATGGAATCTCTTTCTTTCAAATGATAGGATTCTATTTGTTTAAAACTGAGACTCTGTTCCTGTCTGGATGTGGGGGCATGGTGGGATAGGAACAAAAGGGAGTGCTTCCTAAAATTACCATTAGAGTTACCTGAGATGCTGGTTAACACAGATTCAAGAGTCTCACTTCAGAGATTTAGATGTGTTCTAGAATGAGGTCAATGGCAGTGAATCATATGAGTCTGATGCAGCTGGTTAGCTGAACTCCATTTGGAAAACACTGGTAAGGAAATAGGATAGAAATATATTTTTTGAGCTGTAAGGAACATTCACAAAAATTGACCATGATCCAGGTAACCAAAGAAGTCTTAATAAATTCTAAAGAATTAGCTTCATATGAACAATATTCAATCCCACAATACAACAAATTTAGGTGTTTATAACAAGGACATAAAGAAGGATAGCTTAAAAACATGTTTGTGAATGCTCAAAAAAAGTACAAAATAATGACTGAGTTACAAAATTTGTCATAAGGGAAATTATGAAATACTGAGAGCTGAAGACAGAGAATGTATTCCATGGGCGAGTTTGATTTACAGGGTCTAAGTCACAGGTGTGAAGTCTAGCTTCAGGACGCTGGGAAGATAAGTTTCTGGCTTCTACCTTGGGAGACAGAACTCATTATATAGAAAATTAACAACACATGGTGTAGGAGGGTGCATGGAAAATCTCTTCTGTGTTCAAGATGGAAGGAAATCATAAAGATAATGGCAGAAATCAGTGAAATAGACAACTCTCTTCTGTAAAATTTCAATAATTTAAAAAAACAAAAAGTATTTCTTTAAAAAGAATGATAAAATAGACACACTTCTAATGAAATTTGGTAAAATATTGATGTTTTACACACACATACACACACACATACACACATACACACACACATACACACATACACACACACACACACACACACCGGGAAATAGCTAAGGTAGCAGGTTTATAATTTATATATGAATAATTTCTCACCAGCTCAAGATTCAAAGTTAAGAGAGAGAGAGAGAGAGAGAGAGAGAGAGAGAGAGAGAGAGAGAGAGAGAGAGAGATAATGATGATGACTGGACAAGTTTGATGCAGATGCCTGCCTGGGTTGGCAGGCACTTGCTCTCAACAATACTATATGCAATAGGAAATATTACAAAGGGACAGCCAACAAATGACAAATATCTAGTACCTGTAATGTGAGTTATTTCATCAGTACCATATTGATGAGCATTTATATTCTTTCCAAAATTTCATTACTATAAAAACATTCAACAAACATCTTTGTCACATTTTCTTTTCCTAGAAGTGAAATTACTGGATCAAGAGGTACAAATGATTTTGTCTTTTGATTAAACTGTCAAGTTATTTTCTCTAAAAGCTGCTACCTATAAGAGAGGGCCCATTTTGTATCTTTTCCAACCTTGAATATTCCATAAACAAAGTTGTATCTCATGGTGGTTTTAATTTTAATTTTTAAATATGCTGGAAGGTAAGCAATTTTACATATATTATCTAAGCTAATATGTGCAACATTTTGTAAGGTAAAAATCATGATCTCCACTTTACAGAAGCAAAAATTGAAGCTCAAGAGAGATGAAAAGACCTTCATTCAGTTCCTCAGTCAGTAGCTGATGTACAAATCAAACATGGGTTTTTCTGACTCTAAAACCTTGATTCTTAACTACTGTTTTAATTCACAAATGATATATATACTTAATTAAATACATAAATTAAAGTATTTGAAGTTCAGAAACAACTGTAGTCAAAGTTTCCCACAGAGTGTTTCAAGAAACACAAGATTTCTCAAAGTCTCTGAGTTACCATGATGACTATGGGTGATGGGGAGTCAGAGTTCAATTCCCCCAAAAAAAAGCCTCTGAGGAAAAAAAACAATTTAATAATTAAAATGTTGGAAAGTGCTAGATGTGTTCCCTCTTGGAGTACTCGTAGTAAGTGTCAAGATATTTAAGGCTTTGAGAAGTCTTACAACAAAGAAACTGTTTAATTCTGTTTAACATTCCAGAAAACTAGAGTTCCAAGGATGATGTTTTTGGAAATGCTGCCAAGCATTGTACTTCTTATTTCTATATCATGTTTTATTGCATTGGCTAGAATGTTTAGACAATAATAAATAATATTGGTAATAGTGAGTATTTTATTTTCCCCATGATCTAATGAGAATATTTCTAGTATTTTACCACTAAGTATTGTGTTGGCCTTGAATTTAAGATAAATATAGTCTTTATTATCTTAAATGAGAATTCTTCCTTATTTTATAACTTAAAAAACAGAAATGTATATTGAATGTGAAGAAATCAGCTTCTCATATAAGGGGGGAAAAGTCAGTAATAGGATATTGGTTCAGTAAATTGACAATATTTTCAATGGGCTAGGGCAGCAGTCCCCAGGGACCACTTTTTGGCACCAGAGACAGGTGCTCCTATGAGAATCTAATGCCTGATGATCTGAGGCGGAGCTGAGGCGGTGATGCTAGTGCTGGAGAGCAGCTGCAAAATACTGATGAAGCTTCAGTCACTTGCCTGCTGCTCACCTCCCCCACCACCACCCCCCTCCCCCCCTGTCCTAAGAGCCAGGGACTGCTACCTGTCGGAGGGCTTCTGCAATAGCATAGCTTTTTCAGTGGGATAGGGAAAGGCACATACATTTTCTTCCAGAAGGGTGAAATTTGGATTTATCGTCTGTAGGCTTGAGAATAGGGAAGATATCTATCTTGCTCATAATTTACTCTGCAAATATTTTTGAGTGCCTATTATGGATTAGGCACAGTTTGGGGTACTGTGTCTCTAGCAGCAGTGCAGCATTTAGCACATGGTGGGTCTAAATGAATATTATCAGTCTAAACCAAGTTTTAAATAACTGGCTTTGATGTGAGCTATCTGCTCCCATGACAAGAGGACCGAATGTGGCAATTTTCTGTTCTCGATCCTTTTCCTCTCTTCCCATTATCTCTCCTCCCTCCCCCTTTCTCACTTTAGCCATGTTGAATGTCTGCTGACTGGAGGCACTGGGACATGGATAAGCATCTTTCTCTTGGAGATACACACTTTGACTTAACTGTGGCTCAGATGTAGCATAAATATTCAAAATGGAATGAGGGCAGGAGGGTTTTTACTAGTCAGGGTATAGGACTTTGCTTTTGTCAGGAAAAATCCTTAGAGATAGACTTGATGATCTTATGTGAGCTAATGAATGAGCGATTGCATTTTAGCTTTAGAAACCATTCTTTCACCAGCAATTTCCTTGTCTACAAGTTTATTAGGCAGTAAATAGATCCTGTGTACATAATGAATTCGACATCATAGGTCTGTGGCACTTAAAAACAGCAGATTAGCCAGCAGTTTTATTTGCAGTATACCCCGAGGCTGCACGACTAGCTTTCCAGGGCCAAATGTTTTATTATAAACTTTACTATAAAACATTCCCTGGCCTTTCCTCTGTCTTCAGTGTGGCATCTTTTTCATTGCCCAAGTCATGTCCTCTCCTACTTCCCCAGGATTATTAGAACGAGATGCAGTTGGATTACAAATAACCTGGTTCAGACACCTGTTCTTCATTTTTGGCTGTAGTGCAAGGCATTTCTTAGGAGAAGATGTGTGATTCTAATCTAAGAGGGTGACAGAATAAGAGCTAGATTCTTAGATCTCTGAGAAAGCCTGATGACTTTTATCTTCCCTCTTGCTCCCTGTCCCCAACATGGGATCCATGAAATTTTGGAAATTTTATTTGAATGAATGAAGAAAATATAAGTTGAAAGATAGGTAGAGGAGGAAGGGCTGGAAATTTGTGATGAAGTGTTTCTTAGTCTTTATGTGTGTGTTTTTGGTGAGGCCAGAAAGGTTTCAAATAGACTAGGATCTAAAACTAATAACTTACCTGTGAGTAGAAAAACCCTCATTTTAGAATTGATAATAATGAAAGCGCAGTGATCAGATTTTCTATCATCAATCCTGTCTTTCCTACACCTAATGCCCTCTGGCACATGAATGAAGAGTTGGCACGATAGGTTAAAGTTTATAAAAGTGAGTCTTATAGTAAGTCTTGTTGATATTTATGAGGTATTGATCACAAAATGTCCAATAATTACATGTTAACCAATTCAGATATAAACATTGGTTTATTGTGGTGAGCATAAATTCTCCCTTCTTCCCCTGTCCAATTTGATAGTGCTTCTCACATAAAATGTTATTCAGAATGTCTCTGTTTTTGCAATTCCTAGATTATAAAATGGTCTTTTATCTTTCTTTGAGAATAGAAAATGTATGCCTAAGGGTCCACCCTTTAAAGACTTCAGTCAGATCATAGGTTTGTGAGGTGTGGATAGGGGGTAGGCTAGTTCAGGATTTTTCCTCTAGAGGTGGGAGGGGGAGGTAATGGGTATCCAAGTCCTGGGGGTCCCCACTTAACAATGGTCCCAGTACATCGGGCTGTCCTTGAGTTGGCTGCTAGCTTGGGTCATGTCTTCTACTCCTATTCCTCCAGAGATGAATACCTGGCGAGATGATGGGTTAATGGTGATGGGTTTCTACCATACAAGAGACTGACAACCTGGAGGAAGTCACTCCATCTTCTGTCCTGCTGTTTTTGGCTCCCATTAATGCAAGTAATTATTATTCATCTAGTGTCTGCTCTGTTCTCTTGATTTTCTCTCTCTCTCTCTCTTCTCTCTCTCTCTCTCTCTCTCTCTCTCTCTCTCTCTTTCTCTCTTTTACTGCAAATCCCTCTCCTGTAAAAAGGCTAGTTTACAAAAATTTTGTTTCCCATTTTAATTTAGATAGAACACACGTTCCTCAGAGTTGTTATTCCAAGGCCCAGAACTACCCTCCTCAATTTGTTTTTAATACCTTGATGAAAGTTTGCTAAGTTCCTTATTTTTGAAAGAATTTCCTCTGTCCTGGTGACAAAGAAGGGGAAAAAAACCCAACCAACCAAACAAAGAAATCAAAGGTTTCCTGCTTTTATAGGTGTTATCACAATTTGAAGGTGAAAATAAGGTTTTCAAATACTTTTTGTTTTGAATGAAATTCAGATGAATGGTCATCTGGCCATTGGCGTTTCCCTAAAGCAGAGGGAGCGTTCTAGGAGAACTTCATACATAGTTGAATGTAGTTGAATTTCCTTCCCCTCTTTTGCCTGGATCTGCACCTCTGTGGTCTGCATGTATAAGGTAAAGCTGCTTTCTTCTTTCCCTAAGGACACGTCTTAGCTTGGGAAGTCTGCAGGCTCCACAGTAGTTTTCTTGGCATTGTTGTTGTTGTTGTTGTTGTTATTATTATTATTATTATTATTTTACAGGGGCTGGGCACTTAGCAAACAATCTTAATGAGGAGCCTCTGTGCACTTGGGGTGAAATCGAACTTACTATTCATTTGTGTGCTAGAGCCCCACCAATCTGAGCTGTGCTGAGGGTGTTTCTTCACTTCAGAGCCACGGTATAAGTTTTCACTTCAAAGTTACTTATTTATTGCAGAAAAATCACCTAAACAAGGCTTCCAAACCAATGCAGACCTGTAAAGCAGGGATCCGAGATTTCATCGACCAAGTTTTTGAAATATGGAAGCATTTTCTTTTGCAAGCTTCTTTTCCCTTTTACATTTTCAAATAGAATTTTTTTTTTCATGTTTCATTGTTGCTGAATAGGTTATCTGTAGGTCAGTGGGTTTTCAGGTTGTTTTCATTTCCTAAAATTGTGCTTTTCCCTTGATTGTGGCATAAGAGATTGCCTGCTGCTCTGTGAAACAAGACTGCCCACTGAGGCCGGCACAATGCTATTTCTGTTTCTGATGCTTCCAATGGAGGTGTTTAACAAGTCTAAAATCATCAGCTTCCAGCCAGTTTTGTGCTGTTCAGAATAAAGTTTTTTTTTTAAGATTTTTTGTTTTTGGTCTATGACCTTCAAGAAGCCAGCTATGTTTTGAATACTTTTTCTTTTGATGAATCATTTTCCAGATACAGTGTGAGGACGACTTTCAGTTTAACTACACAGGCTATAGAACTCCGGATGCTGATGTAGATGTTTATGAGTTCATGTAACAGAAGATATAAATGTCCTGACTTTCTGCATGCCTCAAGAAGCATCTTTTTAATTTTTTTTCTATTTAGAGAGAGGGAGAGAAAAATAAAAAAACACTCACCGGATTTGCTTAATTTCCTTTTTAAAACACTTTTGCTTTAAATGAGTTAATTTACATATAAAATTGAATCACATGAGAAAAAAATTTTGACCAAAAAACATTTTCTTTTAATCTGCACATGCAGATTATGAAAGTGTGTACTTATATGCATAATTACTTATCAATGTAAGAGGCTTTATTTAGTCCATGTAAGGCACTGTTTAAATAAACTTTATTCAGAAACATTGTAAATAGGTCCTAAACTTAATTCTGAAAATGATACTTTAAAAGTTTCTTTAGTTCTTTTATCTTTAAAATAAGAGAAAAGACATTAATTAAATTCATAGACTGATTTTGTTACCACCAAGATAATAGTTAAGGCTTAATAATTCCATCATGTAATAATCTTTTGTCTCTAACACTTTGGGGGTACTTTGTATGAGAATAAATGATGGTTACCTCAAAATAGGATTTTCAGGCTTTACTATTTTTAATCTTTATGATACTGGTGGCACTACAAGTGAACATTTGCAAAACTTTCATATTTTCAATAAATACATATTGAACCATTGATACATGACAGAAACCTTTGCTAAGTGCTATAGACTCAGAGGTAAACAAGGTAGATGTGTTTGGTGCCTGGCCCTTGCTGAAAAACACTGAAGTGATCACAAAGGGATAACAGGAAAGAGAGAGTGGTCTGGGTTGAATCACGTCCCCCCAAATTCAGGAGTCTTAATCCCCAGTACCTTAGAAAGTAATTGTTTTTGAAAATGAGACCTTTAAAGTGGTGATTAAGGTAAAATGAGCTTATATAGTAAGCCTTAATCCTATATGACCAGTGTCCTTATAAAAAGAGGAGATTATTAAAACACAGATACACAGAGGGAAGGCCATGTGAACATATAGGGAGAAGACACTCATCTACAAGCCAAAGAGAGAGTCCTCAGAAGAAACAACCTTGCCAACACCTTAATCTTGAACTTCTAGCATCCAGAACTAAGTAAACGAACTCTGTTATTTATACTACCCAGTCTGTGTTGCTTTGTTATGGCAGCTCTAGCAAAGTGATACAGGTAGAAAGCTTCTTCTTGAAAAAGAAGGGCACTTAGTGCTTAAGGATAAGGGATCAAATGTCAGCTCACTGTCATTCTTGTGGGTCTAATATAATACTGTACACAGAGTTTGTGCTGAATAAATGATAATGCTTGCCAAATAAACTTGCAGTTCATGAGGTGATGTATCACTTCTGCTTTCACTACCACTTTTATTAATAATATTATTTACAGAGCTCCTGAATCAAGGGACTGGTGTCATGTGCTGGATATTATTCCCAAACCTTATGTTTCAGGGTAAGAGAGTAAAGGTGGTACTTGATATCAGTTCTAAATAAAATCATTCTCAACTCTGAAAGGTTCTGTTATGAATAATGAAAAGTTGTTTCTCGCAAGTGAGAAAGGCAGATTTGTGTTGTGAATATTGTTCACTTCATCTCTTTTATTGGGAAGAATTTGAGGTCTTCTTTTTCAGTTACATTTTTGTCTATGGTAAGAGAATAAATGTAATTTGCATCACTCAGTGCCTTGGGAATGTCTTACAGGATATTTCTGGAATGGACAAAGTTCAGCATAGTCTGGAGCCAAAATGTCTCCATTATTTGGCCAACATAGTTCAAATGTTTTTGACCCACTTCTCTATGTGTGTGGTTGACAGTACAGTTGAACATACCCCAGAACCTGAAGGGAAGTTGCAGAGAAGCAAACTTTCTTTGTTCAGAAAATCAGGCCTCTGAAGCTTGATTAGAACCTCAAAAGCTATAGGAAATCCCAGATTCCCTATGCCATGATTATCTTTCTTCTTTTCTCTGGATTCCACCTTTAGGACCAGTTCAATCCAGCATCTCTACAACTTCTGAAAGGAGTCATCTACAACAGTGATTATCAAAATATGGTCTGTGGACCTTTTGAGTCTCTGGGACCCTTTTAAATGGTCTGTGAGGTCAAAACTATTTTTATAGTAATATTAAGACAATATTTACTCTTTTCACTATCATTCTTGCTTAGGTGTATGATAGAGTTTTACAGGGGCTACACAGCATGTGAAAATAACATTGCCCTAATAGCTAATGGAATGTATGTTCATGTATTCCTATGTTCTCTAGAATGCTCTAAATTAGTAAGGTTAAGCTGTACATGTGTGCATTTTCAGAGATAAACTCAGTTCTCAGTATTTCTGTGTTCTTACTAGTTATCTTCTAATATACTTACCAAAATCTCCATAAATTATTTTGAAATCTCAAGTTTCCTTTACCAAAAGCTATTATTAAAGTTATTTACATCGTGAAATATTAAGAATATTTCTCTTAGAATCAGGAACTAAATAGAGATGTCTTATATAATTTCTAGTATTCAGTATTTTTAAAGATCTACTAATAAAAAAAAAGTAGAATTATATTTACAAATGAAAAGCTTATATACATAGAAAATCCAAGCAGTTTAATACCAAACCAATTGAAACTAAACCAGATATTTAGTATAACAATAAGACGAGAAATTTTATTCACAGCAACAAAAAGCTTTAAGGGTATAAATAAGTCCTGAGACAAAGTGTGAGAGACATGACTCTAAAACTTTGATTAGACCAGATCAAGTCTAGGCCCATTAATTTCAGGAAATGTGCTTATCTTTGAGTAGTCCCTAACCTCTCTTGACCCAAATATGATAATTAAATTCAGCTAGCATTTCTTGAATCCTACTAAATTCTTGTCATGATAAATGATGATACAAAGCCAGAAGTTTGAATCAAATTTCAAGGAGCTATGCAAGGGGATAGATAATCGTTGGATCCCAAGAGAGACTCATTTACCACTTTGAGAACTTAAGGGGCAGCATTACATAGGTCTAGACTCAGGCAGGTTAATGATTTGGTGGTGGTGAAGAGGACTGTCTTTTTGGATAGTTTCTACTTTCACTGTGAGACTAAGGATATGGGAGGATATGGATGTTTAAGGGAAGAGGAGGTATGAAATAGCCTTGCTATTTCTTGCTTTTATAAATTATTCAAACTATATCATAATAAAATGAATTGGCATTTAAAGATACAGACACTATAAACAAAAAGCAGGTAAAATCTGTAATGGATAAGAGATAGAAAATTAATACATGGAATGTACAAAGAGCTCATAAATTGAGACAAACTAATAGAAAAATAAGCAAAAGGCACAATTTGGCAATTAATAGGGAAATCCAAATTACACATCAATATGTAAAGAAGCTCAATGAAATAGGAAAATGCAATTTAAATAATGATATTGCTTTCACTTATCAGCTTGGCAAAAATTAAAAAGAGTAAGACAGATAGAATTTAGAGAAATGAACTCTCCAATATATTGTTGCTGGGAGTGTGCATTAATGTACTACTTTTGGAAAACAACTTGGCAATATCTCAAATTAGGAAAAAAAACACCATATAACTTTAACACAATAATCCCACAATTGGGAGTCTATCCTCTAATAAAATCCATATTATGTAGCAATAAATTTTCCCTTTTGTTGAGATACAATTCACATTCTATTCACATTCATTTTAAAGTGTACATTTTGGTGGGCTTTAATATATTCACAAAATTGTGCAAACGTCATCCATCACTATCTAATTCCAGAACAAATTCATCACCCCAGAAAGAAAGCCTGTACTCATTAACAGTCATTTACTACTTCCTCCTTTCTCCAGGTCCTGGCAACCTCTAATCTACTTTTTGTTTGTATGGATTTGCTCATACTGGACATTTCATGTAAAATGAAATCAAATGTTATGTGGTCTTTCATGTTTTACTTCTTTCACTTATGTAATGTTTTCATGGTTTATACATATTGTATCACGTATCTGTACTCTATTCCTTTTTATGGCCAACTAATATACCACATTTGGTTTATCAATTTATCGGTTGATAGACATTTGGGTTATTTATATTTTGGGCTATTATAAGTAATGCTACTATGAACATATGTATCCATGTTTTTGTGCAGATTTAAGTTTTCAAATTACTGAGTCATATGGTACCTCTATGTTTAACATTTTGAGGAACTGCACAAACTATTTTCCAAAGCTAAGGCACCATTTCACATTCCCACCAGCAATGTATCAAGTTCCTATTTCTTCACATCATCACCAACACATATTATTTTGATTCTAACTGACATTCTAACACCAAGTATAAAATATGGTTTTGATATGCACTTCCCTAATAACAAGTGACACTGAGCATCTTTTTATATGCTTATTTGTATACCTTTGGAGAAATATTTATCCAAATACTTTGCTCATTGTTAAAAATTGAGTTTGTCTTTTTTTTCTATTGAGTTGTAAGACTTGTTATATAGTATGAATACAGCCCTTATCAGATATATGATTTATGAATATTTTCTCCCATCCTCTGTGAGTTAACTTTTTTATTTTATTTTATTTTATTATTTTATTTTATTTTATTTTATTTTATTTTATTTTATTTTATTTTATTTTATTTCTTTTATTAAGAAATCATGTGCTTTGAATACAGAAGTTTTAAATTTTGATTAAGTACAATTTATCTGTTTTTACTATTGTTACTTGTGCTTTCAGAAAGCTTTGCTTATCCCAAGGTCACAAAAATTTCTTCAGTTTTTTCCTAAGCGTCTAATGGTTTGGCTTTTATATTTAGGTCTATGATCCACAGGGAGTTAATTTTTTTGGTATGAAGCAGGAAAAGAGTCCAGCTTCATTCTTTTGCATATGAATATCAATTGTTCAGCATCATTTGTCGAAAAAGCTATCCTCTCCCGGCCACGACACCCCCGTTGAATTGTCTATGCAGGTTTGTCAAAAATCAATTGCACATAAATCTGTGGGTTTATTTCTGAACATTCAACTCTACTGTATTGATCTACATGTCTGTCTTTATGCCAGTACCATATTGTCTCTATTACAGTAAGTTTTGAAACTGGGGATAGTGCGTATTCTGACTGTTCTTTTTCAAGGAACTTTGGCTATCCTGGCTCTTGCATTTTCATATAAATTTTAAGATAAGCTTATCAATTTCTAAATAAAGACTATCTGGAATTTTGTTAGATTATGTCAAATCTGTAGATTGATTTGGGGAATATTGAGCTTTTAACAGTATTAAATCTTCCAATCCATGAACATGGGATCCCCTGTTTATTTGTCTTTTAAAAAATTCATCCACTGATGTTTTATAATTTTCAGTTTATAAGACTTACACTTAGTTTGTTTAATTTATTCCTAAATATATTAATACTTTTAATGTTATTGTGAATGGGATGGTTTTCTAATTTCATTTTTTGATGGTGTATTGCTAGTGTATAGAAATGCAATTGGTTTTTTTTTTTTTTTGTACATTGATCTTGTATCCTGCAACTTTGCTGAACTTGTTTATTCTAATAGTTTCTGTTTGTGTGTACATTCATTTCTATATCCAAGATTATGTTAAGTGCAAATAGGGATAGATCACTTTCTTCTCAATCCAGATGATTTTTATTTCTTTTTCTTTCCTAATTGTTATAGTTTAAACTCCAGTGGAGTGTTGACTAGAAGGGATGATAGCAGACAATCTGGTCTTTTTCAATCTTAGAGGGAAAGTATTCATTCTTTCATCACTAAGTCCAATGTTATATGTGGGTTTTTCATAAATGCCTTTATGAGATAAGGTAGAAAAGATTACTTTTTTTTTTACTGCTTTTATCATGAAAAAGGCATTGAATTTTGTCAAATGGTTTTTCTGTATCTATTGGGATGATCATGTGGCTTTTGTATTTTATTCTATTGATATGGTATATTACATTAATTCATTTTCAGATGTTAACTTTACATTCTTGGACTAAATACCACTTGAACATGATGTATAATTCTTCATATATGTTGCTGGATTAAATTTGCTAGTATTTTGTTTAGGACTGTTGTATCTATAGTCATACAAAGTAGTCGTATATAGTTTTTTTCCTTGTGTTGGTTTTGATTTTGACTTCAGTGTTATACTGAATGAGTTGCGAAGTTTTCTCTCCTCTTCTATTTTTTTGGGAACAGGTTTTAAAAAATTTGTATTAATTAGTACTTTAATGTTTGGTAGAATTTACCAGTGAAGGCAAGTGGCCATGGAAATGTCTTTGCAAGGTATTTAATTACTAATTTAATTTCCTTATTTGTTTAAAACAATTTTTTTTTAGAGTTCTAAAGTTAGTTTTGTTAGTTTGTGTCTTTCGAGGAAGTTTTCCATTTTCTCTAAGTCATCTAATTTGTTGATTTATTATTACCTATAATATTACCTTCCAATTCTTATTTCTGTAAAATAGGCAGTAATGTTTCCTCTTGAACTCCTAATTTTAGTAATCGAGTCTTCTTTTTTCGATCAATTTAACTAGAGGTTTTTCAACTTTGTTGATCTTTTCATATAACATCTTTTGTTTTATTGACTTTGTCTATTGTTTTTGTATTCTTTATTTTATTAATTTTCACTGTAATCTTTATAATTTTCTTTCTTCTACTTTCTTTTTGGTTTGCTCATTTTTTTCTTGTTCTTTAATATGGAAGGCTATGTTATTGATTTGAGTTTTTTTCTTTTTTCAATATAGGTGTTTGCATTCATAAATTTACCTTTAAAAACTGCTTTTGATGCATCTCATAAGTTGTGGTACGTTGGTTCTGTGTTTATTCATCTTAAAGTATTTTCTAAATTCCTCTGTGATTTCTTCTTTGACTCAATAATATCTAGGAATATGTTATGTAATTTCCATATATTTGTAAATTCTCTAAACTTCCTTCAGTCCTTGAATTCTAATTTCATTCTATTTTGTTCAGAAAATGTATTTTCGTACAATACCAATCCTTTAAAATTTCTGCAACTTGTTTTATGATCTAACATATGGTCAGTCCTGGAGAATGTTTCATATGTACTTGAGAGTAAAAAATGTGAATTTTCTGTTGCTGGCTGGAATTTTCTAAAGATGTCTTTTAGGTCTAGTTGTTTAATAGTGTTGTTTAATTCTTCTATTTCCTTATGTCTAGTTTTTCTAACCATTATTGAAAGTGGGGTATTGAAGTCTCCAACTTTATTGTTGAATTGTTCATTTCTTCCTTTAACTCTGTCAGCTTTAGCTATATGTGTTTTAGGTACTTTGTCATTAGATCCACATCTGTTATGTTAGGTGTGTATATGTTTATAGTTGTTATATTTTTGATTATCTGACCCTTTTATCATATAAAATGTCTTTCATTATATGTAGTAACGTTTATTAGTCTTAAAATGTGTTTTATCTGATGTTGGTATGGCCACTACAGCTCTCTTTTGTTGTTGCATGTTATATCTTCTTCCATACTTTAACTTCCAACTTATTTGTATCTTAAATGTAAAGTCTGTCTTTTTTAGACAACACGTAGTTGGATAATGTTTTCAAAATCCATTCTGTCAGTCTTCTTAGTTTGATTGGATGTTTTATCAATTTACATTTAATATAATTAATGATAAAGTAGGATTTATATCTATCATTTTACTTTCTGTTTTCTATATGTGATATCTTTTTAGTTCCCTTATTCTACCAGCATCATTTTCTTCTGTGTTACATAGAAATTTTCTAGTATGTCATTTAAGTTCCTATGTTATTTATTTAAATACATTTTTTGATTTATTTTATTAGTGGTTGCCCTGGGATTATAATCAACATCCTAAATTATAACAATTTAATTCAGATTAATGTCAAATAATTTTAGTAGCACACAAAAACTTTACTGGTATATAGCTTAATTTACTTCCCTCTCTTTTGTTCTGTTATTTTAATTAAAATTACATTCTTATAGATTGTATGGCTATTAATACAAATTTGTAATTATAGCTTTATATAGTGTCTATCAAATTAGGTAGGCAAAAAAGAGTTACAATGAAAATACATTTAAATTGTCTTTTATATTTACCTATGAAGTGAACTTTACTGGTAGTCTTTACTTTCTCATGTGAATTTGAGTTACTTTCTAGTGTCTTATTTATTTATTTGTTATTAATTTAATATCTCTCGTTTCAGATATAATCATCCCAATCAATAATAATCACAATAATATTGTACCTTGCATTTTATCTGGGGACACCTGAATAGCTGAATACTCTATGAACATTATTTAATTAGGTCTTATAACAATCCCATGAGAATAACTGGGAAACTGAAGGGTTGGCTTAATCTCTGCATAGATAAGGAAATCTGTCAGGGGGAGCAGGGTAATAGTGCAGAAGCAGACAGGCTGCGACATTAAGTGGAAAAAAAGGATTGATGGCAGATGTTCACTGAGACCTTTCTACCAGCCACCAGTTATTTACTTGGAGAAAATTCTCATATCCGAATCATTTTGAAATACTCCAGTTGAGTTTTATGTTTGTCATTCCAAAATAAAAGTAATATTCTATGTGATTCAGTGTTCTGGGTTAAGTTTTTAACCCTCAAATAGCTTTTATTTATAACAAAGTGGGTGGAGAGCTGGTTTGGTCTTGATGTTATCAGTTACCTACCCAGAAATTGTTTATTTCTTTCTTCTCCATAATTAACAGAACCCTTGTTTTACCCAGGTACTGGGCTACCTTTTTTTCCACTCCATCCCCTTACTCTCTCCCCTTTTGCAACTATTATCTTATTCTTTATGTTTATCAGTCTGTGTCAATTTCGTTTATTCATTTGTTTAGTTTTTTTTAAGATTTCACATATAAATGAAACCATGTGATATTTGTTTTTGTATGACTTATTTCACTTAACATAATACTCTCTAGATCCATCCATGTTGTTACAAATGGCGAGATTTCATTCTCCTTTATTGCTGGAAAAGTGTCGTTTCATTTTAGCCCAAAGGCATCCCCATGGTATTTGTTCTAGGACATGTTTTCTAGTAATGAATTCTCTTAAGCTTTTGTTTATCTGAAAAGTATTAACTTCTCTTTCATTTTTGAAGGATGATTTGCTGGATATAGAGTTCTTGTTTGACAGTTTTTTTTTTCCATTAAGTACTTTAAATTTGTAATTTCATTGTCTTATGGCATTCATGGTTTTTGATGAGAAGTCAGCTGTTAATTTTATTGAAAAGCTCATGTACACATAAGTTCTTTTTTTTCTTGATGTTTTCAGGATGCTCTCTTTGTTTTTGTCTTTTGAGAGTTTGATTATAATGTCTGGGTCTTGATTACTTTAAGTTTTTCTTACTTAGAGTTTATTGAGCTTCTTGGATGTGTAGATTGTTTTTCATCAAATTTGGGGAGATTTTGGCCATTATTTCTTCAAATATTCTTTTTGTCCTTTTACCATCTCTGTTTTTTGGACTCTCATTATGCATATGTTCATTTACTTGGTGGAGTTCCAGCGGTCTCTGAGGTACTGTTCATTTTTCTTTATTCTTTTATCTTTCTGTATCTCATTCTGGAGAATCTCCATTAACCTATCTTCCAGAATTCAGATTTTTTTTTCCTGTCTCCTCAACTCTGCTTTTGAACTTCACTAGTAAATTTTTATTTTAATTTTGTACTTTTTTCTTTCTGGATTTGCAAATTAGTCTTCTTTAAAAAAGTAATCTCTTTATTGATATTCTATATTTGGTAAAACATCGTTCTTGTATTTTTCTTTAGGTGCTTAGATTGCCTTTAGCTCTTTGGACATATTTAAAATTGCAGATTTAAAGCCTTTGTCTGTTAAGTTTAATGTCTGGGATTCCTCAGGCATAGTTTCTTTTTATTGCCTTTTTCCCCACTGCGTGGGAGTCATAATTTCTTGTTTCTTTGCATGTCTCGTAACTTTTTAAAAACTGGATATTTCAAGTAATATAATGTGGCAACTTTGTAAATCAAATTCTTCCACTACTCAGGGTTTGTCGTTGTTACTGTTTGTTGTTGCTTTTGTTGTTGTTTGTTTGTTTAGTGGCTTCTTTGAACTAATTCTAGAAAATCTGTATTCTTTGTCATATGCGGCCACTGAAATCTCTACTCAGTGATTAGCTCATGATAGGACAACAATTTCCTTAAATGTCTGGAACCAATATGTCTTACATATTTGCCAATAAGCTTTTTGTATGTGTTGGAATATGCCTTTAATACCCAATAATGCAAAAGACATCTCTGTCTAACCATTACTTGATGCTTATTCAGAACCCCAAGAAAAACCACAGGTGAGAGATTAGGAACTTCTCAGATCTTTTCTGGGATGTACATAGCCCAACACATGCATGGGGCCATCTAGACTTTCAGGAATGTGCCAGAGCTTTTCAAAGTCTTCTATGGATATCTTAGTCTTCGGCTTTTCCTTTTAACCTTTCTTGGACAGTCCAATTTTTGCTCCACTTTTACCACTGCTCAGGCAATCATGATGTTACACAATTGCTACTGATGTGTCTTTCAAAAAAACCCTGGGAAAAAGATTATTAGTACTTTGAGTCAGGTCAAGTAAAATAGGGTCTTTCAGAGGACCTCCTGAGAAGCCACGTACTGACAGTTTTCTGAGACTGAGATTTTGAGGAAATTTCAACCACCTTTCAGTTCTCTTCAGCAATTGTCAGGCTGCTGGTTTCACCATAATTTTGGGCTTTTTGTTTTCAAGGTTCCAATGTGATAAGGAGGAGGAAATGGGAATAGAACAATTTAAACTGCCACAAATCTTTTTGTCCTTACTGAAACTCAGCAGTTTTACCTGAACAAAAGATGCTTGGATTACTTCAAGCCTTAGCTAATTTCCAGAGATCAAAAAGAATTGATGATAACAATTTTTTTGCTAGTGTTTTGTTGCTCTTAAAGACTATGTAGTGATGTCTACATAGTCTTTAAGAGCAAAAACCTGAAAACAACCGATAACCTGATGATTCATCAACAAGAGAGTTTAATATAGAGCAGAGTGGAACAGTGATGTCAGAAACATGGTGGAGTGAGACATCCTCAGATCTCTCTCCTTAAAACAACAATAAGATGAACATTTAAACTTGACAAAAAACACCCAAACTGCACACCAGCACATCTGAGCATGCGATTTGCACATAAGAGCTACCACAGATCAAACCACAATATTCGGTCAGTAGACTTGGAGAAACAAAGAAGCTACCTCTGGTAGCCAGACACCCCTGCAGGGGGAGGTGGACAGGAGAAAGTGTGGCATGTTCCCTGAACAACACTGCCTGGGGAGAGTTGTGAACTCCACGTGGCCGGCAGCAAGGCCCGGCCCTCAGGGCAGAAAGCAGAGAATTGCAGACAGCAGAGAATTGAGGACGGCAGAGAAAAACAATTCATTATTACCAGCCCTGGTTGCAAAATGAAAGGCTAAGTTGCAGCCCCATCCCTGAGCCCAGAGGGCACTTCTCCCCATTTCCTCCAAAAAAGAACACTGCGGAGCCCCAGGGAAATCTCAGCAAATGCTACCAAAACTGTTGCTAATACTGATAGGGACTGAAACTGAGGGTAGCGAGTATGATTGAATATCTATGAGGAATAAAAATCATTATTAAGACTTTATATAAAATATAGATCCAAGAGGCTTAGACAGCACCCGCTGAAAACCAAAAGAAAAACACATTCTTTGCAACAGCCTAAGAGAGATCTTTATATAATAAATCTTCTTTCTGAAAAAAAAAAAAGCAGAATACAATTCCATTAATGCCCAGTCAGAGAAATAGTCCATTAAACATCGTGAACAACCAAGGTGACAAGGCAACTCAATTGAAAAAAAAAAAAAAACTTCAGAAAATAAGCTTAAAGAGAGAAATATGCAACTTAAATGACAGAGAATTCAGGGTAGTACTTCTGAAAAAACTCAATGAGATCCCAAATAACTCATGTTAACAATTTCAGGAACTGCAAAAACAATTAGATGAGTAGAGCAAGGAGATTGAAACCCTCAAAAAGAACTAAATAGAACTGAGATGAAGAACACACTGAAAGAGATGAAGAATGAAACAGGAAGCTTGGGAAATAGAGTTGACTAAATGGAGGAAAAGATCAGTGCTATCAAAGACAGAAAACTAGAAATAAATCAGAAGGAAGAAAAAGAAACTGAAGAATGAAAAATAGTGAAAGAGAAATACAAGAACTAGCTGATACCATCAGGAGAAAAAACAGAATAATGGACATTCTCAAAGGGGAGGAAAAGGATCAGGGATTACAAAGGATTTTCAGAAAAATAGTTGACGAGAATTTCCCAAATCTAAGGAATGATCAGGAGCTGGGAATTCAAGAAGTCAACAGAACACCCAATTATCTCAACCCAAAAAGGCCTTCTCAAAGACACATTGTATAAAATCAAAAATCAATGACAAAGAAAGAATTCTCAGGGAAGCTAGTGAAAAGTAGACAGTAACCTCTAAAGGAAAATCCATTAGATGATCATTGGACTTCTCAGTACAAACATTATAAGCCAGAAAGGAGTGGAATCAAGTCTTCAAAATAATAAAAGAAAAAAACTACAAGCCAAGAATAATGTGTCTAGCAAAGCTCTCCTTTAGATATGAAGGAAAAAATGAAGACCTTTACAAACATACAAAAATTGAGTGAATTCTCTACTGCAAGGCCTGCATTATAGAAAATACTGAAAGAGGTCAGCTCACCTTAAACAAAATGACAAAAAAAATATACGTAAGTAGGAGTTAGGCGACTAGCAGGCAAATAAAAGCAGATCAAGTGGGTTTTATCCCAGTGGCACAGGGATGGTTCAACATACACAAATCGATTAATGTGATACACCACATAAACAGATTAAAAAATAAGAATCATATGATCATATCAATAGATGCAGAAAAAAGCTTTTGACAAGATACAGCATCCATTTATGCTGACAACACTTAACAAAATTGGTATAGAAGGAAAGAGCCTGGATATAAAAAAGGCCATGTATGACAAATACTCAGCCAACATTATCTTTAATGGTTAAAAACTAAAAACCTTCTCTCTAAGATCAGCCATTATCGTCACTGTTATTCAATATAACATTGGAAGTCCTACCTGACCAGTGCAATCAGGCAAGAGAATGATATAAAAGGCATCCAAATAGGAAACGAAGAAGTCAACTGCCACTATTTGTGGATGACATGATTCTCTATATAGAAAAAGCTAAACACTCCATAAGACCACTACTAGAAAAAATAAGCAATACAGTAAATTTTCTAGATACAAAAATCAATGTTCAAAAATCTATAGCTTTCCTATACTTTAATAATGAAGTGTCAGAAAAGGAAAGGGAAAAATAATTCCTTTTGCAATTCCAACAAAAAGAATAAAATACCTAGGAATAAATTTAACAAAACATGTGAAGGACTTACATAATTAAAACTATGAGACTCCATTAAAAGTAATCAAAGAAGATACAAAGAAATGAAAAGATGTTCCATGTTCTTGGATTGGAATAATCAGTATAGTTAAAATGACCATATTACCTAAAGCATTATACAGATTTAATGCAATCCCCATCTAAATAAAATAGAAATAGAACAAAATAAAAAGAAGTGGAACAAAAAATCATCAGATTTATATGGAAGCACGAAAGACCTTGAATTACCAAAGCCACCCTGAGAAAAAAGAACGGGGCCGGAGGCATCACTCTGCCTGACTTCAAATTATACTACAAAGTGACAGTAATCAAAATGGCATGGTAGTGGCAGGAAAAACAGATACACAGACCAGTGGAACAGAATCAGAAGTCCAGAAGTAAACCTATATTTATATGGGCAAATAATTTTCAACAAAAAAGCCAGAAACATACAGCAGAGAAAGGAAAGCCTCTTCAATAAAAGGTGCTGGGAAAACTGGAAAGCTACCTGCAAACGAGTGATGCAAAAGAATGAAGGTAGACTGTTGTCTATCACCACATACCAAAATTAACTCAAAATGGATTAAGGATCTGAATATAAGACCTGAAACATTGAAATGCATAGAAGAAAACATAGGGATTAGACTCAAGAACTTTGGACTTAAAGAGGATTTTATGAATTTGACCTCAAGGACAAGGGAAGTAAAAGCAAAAATAAACGAATGGGACAACATCAAACTAAAAAGCTTCTGCACAGCAAAAGAAACTGTCAACAAGGTAAGGAGACAACCATCCGAATGGGACAATATATTTTCAAGCAATGCTTCCAATAAGGGCCTAATATCCAAAATATACATAGAACTCATATAATTCAATAACAACAAAAAAATCAAGCCAATAGAAAAATGGGCAGAGGACCTGAATAGACACTTCTTCCTAGAGCACATACAAATGGCCAAGAGATATGCGAAAAGATGTTCAACATTGCTAGCTGTTAGGGAAGTACAAATCAAAAGCACAATGAGATACCATCTCACACCTGTTAGGATAGGTATAATCAACAAATGTTGGAGAGGATGCAGAGAAAAAGGAACCCTCATACCCTGCTGGCGGGACTGCAAATTGGTACAGCCACTATGGAAAACAGTATGGAGGTTCCTCAAAACACTAAGATCTGATCTACCATATGATACAGCAATCCCTCTACTGGATACTTACCCCAAAGCCTTGAAAATTCATATTCGAAAAGACATTTGCACACCGATGTTCTTAGCAGCATTATTCACAGTGGCCAGGACATGGAAGCAACCAAAATGTCCTACGATAGATGACTGGATATTAGCCAGCCATAAAAAGAGATGAAATACTTTTGAAGACCTGGATGGACCTCGAGATAATCACGCTAAGCTAAATAAGCCAGACAGAAAAAGTTGAAAACCATATGATATCACTTATATGTGGGATATAAACCTAAAAGCAACAAATGAACAGGAGAAACAGAGACTCCTGGACATGGACGATGGTTATTAGATGGTAGAGGGTCAGGGAGAGGGAGGAGGTAGACAGTGTAAAGGGGTTCAAACATGTGGTGACAGAAAGAAATCTAAGTATGGAAGGTGAACACAGAATGTAAATACATATATACATACATATGTATACATATGCATACACACACATATCTTACTGTTAAATTGCATACCTGAAACTTACTGGATTTCGTTAACTAATGTCACTAAATAAGTAAGTAAATAAACAAACAAACAAATAAATAAATAAATAAATTTTTAAAAATATATAGCACAAAGTGTTGTGAAAGCTCTCAAAAGAATGAGTTAGAGTTATGCCTTGACTCGGAGGGTTGTTCATATGTTTTAATATAGAAAATTTGGGGAGCGAATGAATACAGCATAAATTTGTACTAGTCTTTTTCATGTATATCACAAGAATTCATAGTTCAAAAAACTAAATGTTATATTGGCTTCATGTTTGTTGGGACTATTTTTTAGACTAAGAGAGATAAGCTATTCAGTTGATGCTAAAATAGCCAGCTGTGCTTATTAGTAGAGATGGCTGAAACAATTGACACGGCCTCTTGCAGCCATTGCTGCCTACCAACCACTTGAAATCTTCAGGATGTAATGAAAGGAATGGGGAAGCTTTTCAGGCTGTCTTGTGTCTGTCTTGTGGAGATTTTTTTGGATTCCTACAGGATATTCTGGTGTCCTGTATACTTGGTCCTAAGATGACCACTCTAAATTCTTTAGTTACTCAAGACCTCAAAGGAATTCACTTTAGTCTTGAGAGGAGGTTACAGGAGAAGCCCAAAGTCCTCTACTGCCTTACCCCTGTTTTTCTGTGTAGGGGCCCTGCCTGTACTGAATAGAAATGCAGGTCCAAGGAGCGAGGAGAGATTCAAAGGAGAAGAGGTAAAGAATACTCCTTGCCTAGTGGACAACTTGGGGGCTTCTGCTGTACCTGGCTGGTCCGTCTTTGGCAAGCCCTTGAACAGTCTCTGCTTTCCTCTGACTCCCTAGATAGTTCACAGAGCAATGACATTTCCCCACAGCATCTCTATGGATTCATTATTTAGTAGGTATGTATGGGGCATAACAGACACTGTAGTACTCATTGTCTCCCAAGTACCACCGCAGCCTCTGTAGTATGGCAATGCCATTTGAGGACCATGTTCCATGCTGTTACTCTTTAATGTTCCTTCTCTTGCCACTTTTTTGTTATCTCTTTTTCCTCCAAGATCACATATCTCTTTTCTTTTGGTTGTAGCAACTACATTATTTAAATGGTGCTATATTCAGGACAGTGACACTGTTCATTATGTTGCCTCAATATCACACCTCATCATAAACACTGTTGTGGTGTTGTGAGGGGTGAGAAGGAGATATGGGTTGGGGAGTGAGATGGCTACAACACTACTGCTGACAGGATATAAGTTAAGATCATATTCCAACTCACCACTTCTCTGGAGAAATTCAGAGCATGTCAGCTATGTGAGGGTTATAATAAGATGTGAATATGCTAGGACATTGACTCAGGCCCATATTGAACCTGGAGGACCATGAACTCATCAGAGCTTCCAACTATCTGAGGAATTTGGTAGGTTACTGGAGTCATGGCCAGATTAAAAACCTTTGAGGGTAGAGTCTGTGACATGTGCACCCACTATAGTCCCAGCTGAGCTGCCTGCCCTCATTAGTTGTTCTTTGTGATGTTTTCTATTATGACAGTGATCACATTTTGTAAACTGTCAACAGGCAACTCAGTTACACACTTCTTATGAACAGGGCTGTTCTTAGAATTTCAGGCATCCATGGGCAGGACAATTATATGTCGTAGCTTACAAGATCAGTATCAGTTTTAAACACATTTCCTGTCATTTTTATGAGTACATTTATACTTATTGAAATATGTCTCAATTTTAAGACTCAAAATGTGCTTGGTTCTATGGGTAGGATTTGTCTGGACACTGTTCTTCCAACTATCTTCTCTATCCTACAGGTTTAATAATGTTGGAGTGTCTGTGCATGCCCATATGCGTGTGGGTGCATATGGACATGTGAGGGGTAGAAGGGGAGAGGGATGGATGCTGGGGAAAAAAAGCCAGATTTTACCTGACTTTGAGGTTAGGAGGATTTCTGGGGTTTTGTTTGTTTGTTTGTTTGTTGTTGTTTTTCTGTTTTTGTTTTTGTGTTTTTTTTCTAGTTTCCTGCCATTTCTTAGTTTACTTTGAACATTTAGTACGTTTATGATTAGGTAAGAAAACAAAATTTTAAAAGTTTCTTCTAAGAGAAGTCACACTTTGGAAAAAGGTCCAGCCACTTTACACTTTTGTGTGAATGAAACAAATTTTATTCTGAGAGTAAGCTTTGGTGTATAAAAGAGAAGATCCCTTTTTCTACACCAAAAATGCTTAGACTTTGAGTGGGTAGAAATGCAAGAGTGAGGCATGGGATTTAACTTTGAGGAGCAACCAGGACTCTAAGAAAAAGAACATGGAGCTCAAAAGAAAGAAAGAATTTTTAAAAAATTATTTATTTAAATTAGTCTCATGTATATAGTACATTAGTTAGACATCTATAGAGTTCATAAAATGATCCCCCCAGTTGCTCTCTCCCCACCCCTGGCCCTCTACCTAGTTGTCATGTTAATGTTAATTGCATTCCCTCTGCCGTGCTCCCCATCCCCGTGACCAACTATTAACTACTAATTTCTACTTCTTTAACCCTTCAGCCCATTTTCCTAGCCCCCTGACCCCACTCCCTGCTGTTCATCACCAAATTGTCTACTATATATTGAGAGTCTGTTTTTGATTAGCTTGTTCTTTTTATTCCTTAGATTCTGCATATAAGTGAAATCATATGGTATTTATCTTTCTCTTTCTGACTTATTTCACTCAGCATAATAACCCATTGGTCCACCCATGTCATTGCAAATGGTAGGATTTCATTTTTTTTAAATGGCTGAGTAATATTCCATTGTATATACGGACCATAATTTCTTTATGCAATCATCTGTCGATGGGCATTTAGGTTGCTCCCATATCTTGACTATTGTAAATTGTGCTGCCATGAATATTGGAGTGCATAGATCTTTATGACTTATTGTTTTGGATATCCTTGGATAAATACCCAGAAGTGTGATTTCTGGGTCAAAAGGAATATCCATTTTTAATTTTTTGAGGAACCTCCATACTATTTTCCACAGCAACTGTACCAATTTGCAATCCCACCAACAATGTATGAAGTTTCCCTTTTTTTCCAGATCCTAGCCAACAATTGTTTTTGATTTACTGATGATAGCCATTCTGACAGGTGTCAGGTGATATTGTATTGTGGTTTTAATTTGCATTTCTCTTATGGTTAGGGACCTCGACCATCTTTCCATGTGTCTGTTAGCCATCTGTATTTCCTCTTTGGAGAAGTATCTGTTCAGGTCTTCTGCCCATTTTTTAATTGGATTTGTGTTGTTGTTGTTGAGTTGCATAAGTTCTTTATATATTTTGGATATTAACCCTTTATAAGATGTATCATTAGCTAATATCTTCTCCTAAGCAGTCAGTTGTCTTTTTATTTTGTTAATAGTTTCCTTTGCCGTTCAAAAAATTTTTAGTTTGATGTAGCCCCATTTGTTTATCTTTTCTTTTCTTTCCTTTGCCTGAGGAGATATATCTGAAAAGAAATTCCTATTAGTAATATCAGAGAGTTTACTGCCTATGTTTTCTTCTAGAAGTTTTATGGTTTTGAGTCTTACATTTAAGTTTTTAATCCATTTTGAGTCTACTCTTGTATACGGTGTAAGAAGGTGGTCCAGTTGCTGCTGCTGCTGCTGCTGCTGCTGCTGCTGCTGCTGCTGCTGCTGCTGCTTCTTCTTCTTCTTCTTCTTCTTCTTCTTCTTCTTCTTCTTCTTCTTCTTCTTCTTCTTCTTCTTCTTCTTCTTCTTCTTCTTCTTCTTCTTCTTGCATGTATCTGTCCAATTTTCCCAACATCATTTACTGAAGAGACTGTCTTTACCCCATTGTATATTCTTATTTTATTTGCCATATATTAAGTGAGCATATAGGTGTGGATTTACTTCTGGGTTCTCTCTTCTGTTTCATTGATCAATGTATCTGTTTAAATGCTAGTACCATGCTGTTTTGATTACTGTACCTCCAACTTTGTTCTTTCTCAAAATTACCATGGCTATTCAGAGTTTTTTATGGCTCCATATAAATTTTAAGATTGTTTGTTCTAGCTCTCTGAAAAATGTCATTGATATTTTGATAGAGATTGCATCAAATCTGTAGATTGCTTTGGGTAGTATGGCCATTTTAATGATGTTGATTCTTCCTACCCATGAATAAGGCATATGCTTCCACTTATTTGTATCTTCTTCAATTTCTTTTTTCAATCACATAATTTTCTGAAAACAGGTCTTTTATCTTTTTGGTTAATTCGATTCCCAGGTATTTTATAGTTTTTCATGTAATTGTAAATGTGTTTATTTTCTTAATTCCTCTTTCTGAAAGCTTATTGTTGGTGTATAAAAATGCCACTGACTTCTAAATATTTATTTTGTAACCTGCCACTTTCCTGAATTCATTGATCAGTTCTAACAGTTTTGTAGTGGAATCTTTAGGGTTCTCTCTATATAGTATCATGTCATTGGCAAATAATGAAAGTATTACTTCTTCGTTTCAGATTTGGATGCTTTTTATTTCTCTTTCTTTTCTTATTTCTGTGGCTAAAACTTCCATTACAATGTTGGAGAGGAGTGTTGAAAGTGGACATCCTTGTCTTGTTTCTGATCTTAAGGAAAATGCTTTTAGCCTTTCCCCATTGAGTATGATGTTAGCTGTAGGTTTGTTATATATGGTCTTTAGTATGTTGAGGTATGTTTCCTCTATTCTCACTTTGCTGAGAGTTTTTATCATAAATAGATGCTGGATTTTGTTGAACGTTTTTTCTGCATTTATTGATATAATCATTTGGTTCTTATCTTTCAATTTGTTAATGTGGTTACATTAATTGAATTTGTGGATATTGTACCAACCTTGCATCCCAGGAATGAATCTAACTTGATCATGGTGTATGATTTTTTTTAATGTATTGCTAATATTTTGTAGAGGATTTTAGAAATCAATGTTCATAAGAGGTATCAGCCTATAGTTTTCTTTTTTTGTAATGTCTTTGTCTGGTTTTGGAATCAAAGTAAAGGTGGCCTCATAAAAGGAGTTAGGGAGCCTTCTCTCTTTTTGACTTTTTTGGAATAGTTTGAGAAGAATAGGTGTTAATTCTTCTTTGAATGTTTGGTAAAATTTGCCTATTAAGCCTTCTGGTCCAGGACTTTTATTTTGGGGGAGGTTTTTGATTACTGATTCTATTTCATTGGTGGTAATCAGTTGATTCAGATTTTCCATTTCTTCTTGACTCAGTCTTGGGAGATTGTATGTTTCTAGGAATGTGTCCATTTCTTCCAGATTGTCCAGTTTGTTGGCGTATAATTGTTTATAGTATTTTCTTATGTTTCATTGTATTTCTGTGGAGTCTGTTTGTTTCTCCTCTTTCGTTTCTGATTTTATTTATTTATTTTTTCCTTGACAAGTCTGGCTAAGGGTCTGTCAATTTCATTTACCCTTTTAAAGAACCAGCTCTCGGTTTCATTAATCTTTTCTATTGTTTTTCTAGACTCTATTCCATTTATTTTCACTCTGATCTTTATTATTTTCTTCCTTCTATCACTTTGGGCTTTATTTGCTGTTCTTTTTCTAGTTCTTTTAAGTGTAAGTTTAGATTGTTTATTTAAGCTTATTTCTTATTTCTTCAGATAGGCTTCTATTGCTGTGAATTTTCCTATTAGGACTGCTTTCTTTGTGTCCCATAAATTTTGAGTCATTGTATTTTTATTTTCATTTGTTTCTAGGTATCTTTTGATTTCTTCCTTGATCTCATTAATAACCCATTTATTGTTTAGTAGCATGTTATGTAGCCTTCACGTGTTTGTGTATTTTCCAATTTTTTTCTTGTACTCGATATCTAGTTTCATATCATTGTGATCAGAGAAGATATTTGATATGATTTAAATCTTCTTAAATTTACTGAGACTTGATTTGTGTCCTAACATGTGGTCTATCCTAGAAAATATTCCATGTGCACTTGAGAAAAATGTATATTTTGCTGTTTTGTTGTAAAATGCTCTGAAAATATCTATTAAATTCATCTGTTCTAGTGTGTCTTTTAGGCCTATTGTTTCCTTGTTGACTCTTTGCTTGGAAGATCTGTCCATTGGTGTCAATAGGGTGTTAAAGTCTCTTATTCTGAGTCCATACTACTAATCCCTTTTTTTATATTAATAATTGCTTTATGTATGTAGGTTCTCCTATGTTGGGTGTGCATATGTTTACTAGGGTTATGTCCTCTTGGTTTATTAATGATGCCTTTATCATTATGTAATGCCCTTTTTTGTCTTTCATTAAAACCTTTGTTTTAAAGTCTATTTTAACTGATATAGGATTGCTACACCAGCATTTTTTCATTTCTGTTTGTATGAAATATTTTTTTCCATCCCTTTACTTTTAGTCTGTGAGTGTTGTTTGATTTGAAGTGGGTCTCTTGTAAACAGCATAGGTATGGGTCTTGTTTTCTTATCCATTTAGTTACCCTATGTCTTTTGATTGAAGTATTTAATCTGTTTACATTTAAAGTGATTAATGATAAGTACATTGTCATTGCCATTTTATTATTTCTATTTGTTATTTCTATTTTCTTTTTTGCCCCTTCCCTTTTTACAGAAGATCCTTTAACATTTCCTGTAATGCTGGCTTATTGGTGATGAATTCCTTAAGCTTTTCCCTGTCTGGGATGCTCTTTATCTCACCTATTTTAATCAAAAGGCTTGCTGGGTAGAGTATTCATGGTTGTAGATTCTTATTTTTCATAACTTTGAATATTTCTTACTATTCCTTCCTGGCCTGCAAAGTTTTCATTGAAAAGTCAGCAGACATTCTTATGGGGCTATCCCTGTAAGTAAGTAGCTGCCTTTCTCTTGCTGCTTTTAAGATTCTTTGTCTTTGACCTTTGGTATTTTAGTGATGATGTGTGTCTTGGTGTAGATCTGTTTGAGTTCCTCTTGTTCAGGACTCTTTGTGCTTCCCGAACTTGTATGTCTAATTCCTTTGCCAGTTTAGGAAAGTTTTCTGTCATTATTTCTTCAAGTAGATTTTCAATCCTTTTATCTCTCTCTTCCTTTTCAGGTACTGCTATGATCTGAATATTGTTATGCTTCACGTTGTCCCAGAAGGATAGTATTAGTGTTTCATAAGCCAATGGAAATAATGAATAAGCCTACATTCTTGGAAAAATCAGAGCACTAATGCATGAACAGTAAGGAGTAACTTTGTTTAGAAAAGTCACAGAATTCTTGTAGGGCTTCATCAGAGGAAAGACATGATGAAAGGGGATGATTATGTGAAATAATCCATCATTAATAATGTTAATTTAAAAAATTATTATAAACTTGTGGCTTTAACACATACATTGTTCCATTTGGTGCCAGCAATGTGTTTATCATTTACTATTCTGCTTTTAAAATAAAATTTTAAACTTTATTTTAGAAGTCATTGAACACTTTTGGGGGCTGGTCGAGTGGAGAAACAGCAGGGAGAGAAGTTGTTAGAGGAAAAAGAGAGTGTGCATATGACAGCGTGTCTGTTGATTTCTTTTTCAGAACACCAGGTGGATGTGATATATTATTCTAAAGCCATCTGAGGATGTTGCCTATAGCCTTCATATTCCACATGAAGTTCACATTTTGGAGTTTTTTGTGGGGCAGAGATGAGTCTATGCTGCCATGTACATTACTTTTTCAAACATGCTAAGTTGACAACATTTGATGAAATCTTTAGCATCTCCTTTAAGGATCATCTTGGCTTCATGAAGGTGTTGGTGATTAGTAATTACTCACTCACTAGTCACAAATAGTTAAGAGACTACTTTACAAATATGCAATTAGGTTATATAAGTCTCACCAGAGTTAAAATGTGCTGCTAGTTAATGCCAGGAGCTGGGGTTGAAAAGCAGACCTCTAGATGTGCTTTCTGGTGGTTATGTCCTAGTTATTAAGAACATCAGAGGAATTTATATAGTCATTTCCTCTGGAGCTTATCAACTTATTTGAACTTCAGGTAATAGCTCTTGGTCCTGGTGAGATTGGTTAATTTATGAAATCATTCAAGAACTCTGTGTCAGGTGCTGTGCAGTTTGCTAGGAATACTGAAGTGAACAAGACAGAAGCTTACATGCAGTCAAGCCATCCCTGTGGTTTCACAGCAATAGGCTGAGCACCATGGCTGCCCTGAAGTGCTTCCCCAGGCAGAGTGCCTTAATGCTTTAATACAAAAGCTTGGGATTTGTAAAACAAAGTTGGTGCAAAATGGTTCCTGGTGCAACAAGGCCTCAGAAAAGTTATTCAAGTTTCCTACATATAGTTTCTTTACAAGTAAAATGGAGAGAATAACAGTTCTGAGACCTAAGGTTATTAGACTATTAAAGGAGATAATACTTGTAAGAACTCAACACTGCTTAGCACATAGTAAGCCCTCGATTAATATCAAGCATTATTATTATTGGACAGAAGCCTGGGGACAGGGGAAAAATGAATTTGCAAAAATTCACTACTACTATTAAAAACAACAGAAATACCATTTTTTTTTTTTTTATGTGTCAAAGACTGCAAATTTGGGCTCGTGTCAATAAATGTCTTCCCTGAATTTTACATCACTTATAGTGACGTAAATACATATTAAAAAAATTAAGGGTTATTGTGAGATTAATTTTGCCCATGTGTATCCTTGGGGCAGAATGCACAACTGAGACTGGGATTGTGTTAGCTGGGCTGAACACTTAGATGGTGACGACTGAAAATTACCACCAACCAGCTAGAGTTGGCTGTAGCAAATATCTCAATTTCAGTAGTGTGACCAAGCAAGAACAAATTACTTGCATCCACATATGTCCTTGCAGTAAGCAGAGTCTGTGTCCTCTCAGCCACGGACACTTTTGGGCTAATCAAGGAGGAGGATCCTACAAAATCCAGTGTTCTTGAGAGTATCCTGGAGACCCTTTTGGATATAGACCTGAGGCCACTGGAATGTGAAAAACTCCCTGGCTTCTAGAATAAGAAGGACTGAAAGAGGGAGTTTGGAGGGAGAGAGTGGCTAGGTCCTCCTCAGGGTGTGGAAAGATGAGGCAGGTTAGGTTAAATTCTTTCTCTAAAACAGCACTCCTCAAAAGTTAATGTGCGTAGAAATCATTTGGGAATCTTATTATGTAGTTTCTGTTTCAGTAGGTCTGTGATGGGACCTGCTACTCTGCATTTATAACAAATGCCCGGATGATGCCCAAACATCAAAGATCACCTTGAGTAGCAAGGTTCTAAATTAAATCTAAACAAATTGATGTTTATTTCTATTTTCTTAAATCACTCTCTCCCTGCTCCCATATACATACCTACTTTAGAGACTGCTCCAAATCAGTGCATTAAGAATATCCTCATGTTTATTTATAAAGACTGCTTTGTATTCCATGACATAGATTTCCTTTATTTATTTAACTTGTTGCCTACTAATGGACTTTTAGGTGGTTTCTCATTTTTGCTCTTGCAAGTCAGACTGTGAACCTTGTTCACATTATATTGCATATATGTATGAAAAGATGTTCAATTGAAGGAATGATACTTGTATGCTGAAAACTATGATTAATTAGTGATGACAATGAAGATCACACTCGTTTGACAGACTTTTCTTTTTTTTTTTTTGGACTCAGATTGAGCTGGCAGTCACCTGAAACTCTGTCAGTTTTATTTAGTCACATTAACTTTCCCATCTTGTTCTTGTGCAATTGTTTTTCTGAAATCTAAGTGTGGGATTGATTTAAAGAGCCTGTTAAATTCCATTTGTTAGCTTCATACTGCCATTCTTATCTGTCAAGACAATTTTGGTTGTTGACTTTTTCATCTGATATTTTCCCAACTCTTTTGATTTTATATTATCTCCACATTAGATAAGCATGCTACCATCATCCATCCATGCATTCATCCATACATACATCTATCCAGTGAATATCTACCAAGTGCCTACAATATGCTAGGTACTGTTCTAAGCTCTTGGGATATAGGAGGAAACAAAACAGAAGAAATCTCTGTTCTCCTAGAAATTTCATTCAAGTTGGGAAGACAGACACTAAACAAAGATGAGTAAGTTTATGTGTATGGTATGGTAATGACAAGGGTCAAGGAGAAAAATAAAGCAGGGAAGAGAGATAGAAAGGAAAGGGAAGAATGTTTTGGAATTTTAGATAGGGCAGTCAGAGAAAATCTTACAGAAAGAGTGAGATTTGAGCAGAAATATGACAGTGTTTTTATCGAATTCATTGGAAAATATGGTGGAAAAGAATTCTTTGATATGTCATAGAGACCTCCCTATAACTTGACATTAATCCATTAACTGGTACCTTTGAGATATAACTTACTACTCCACTGAAATTATCTGTAACTTAAGTATCTAGCTTTCATTTCTCTGTACCATTCTTAAGGATATTTTGAGATATATTAAAACATGGATATTCAGGATCCATGGCATTTCCCTGATCTAAGCTAGTCAAGCTGTTACATAGGGAAATGAATTTGATGTGAAAGTCTATTTTTTCCTTGTCCACTTAGAGTAGCTGTTCGGGATTAGCAAGCACATGGCTGCTGTGGGCAGAGTAAGGAGACAAGGGTGACTTATGAGACATTTTCTGCCCTTATGAGCTTTATGTATAAAGTATAGGTGAAAAAGCTAAATTCTCTTGGGAATATCGTGGGAAATAATATCACAGGAAATTAAACTTTTTTCCTCAATAAACTTTGATAAATGTGATTTAAATAATAAACCACACACTTGGCTCCTTCATTTCTGTTCAGACCCAAAGTTCATGTCTTTATTGCCATCTTTCTACCTAGTTTCTTTTGTAGGGGTTGAGGCCATCAGAAGACCTGAGCCCTTGTGCTGTCAGATAGCTCTATCCAGGTATACTGCTGTTATCTTCAAACTTACCTGCAGGCTGCAGTGTTGCCATGATTATCATCTAGCCCATACACAAGGCTGACTTTTTCAGGTGTACAAACAGGTTAGGTGGAGGTTTCAAATAGACGCTGAATTCATATAGGAGAAAGCATGTGAGGTTAGCTATGTACTCTAAGAATAAAAGTAAAGCCAAGTGCCTTCATTTGGGCCCCCAAATATTTGTAACTAAGCTCACCTCTTGCCTTCTCTGGCCTCAGTTTCTTCATCTGTAACATCAATGGGTCAGGGTAGATTATTTCTAAATCTAGTTCTCTAGCCCTAAAATTCAGGTTCTATGCATTCATTTAATTAAGTAACTGGGAAGTAATGCTTTAGAAATCTGGTTTCATAAATATTTAGTCTGGTGAAAAATAAAATATGTGGCGCATGAGGACAGGGATTTTGCTAATAAGGAGAAGCCTGACATAGGCCTAGAAACCAAGCCCAGCAAGAAGTACAGTGCTATTTTGTGAGCTGAGATCAGTGGAACCAATGGAACACCTGTGATTGGGTGAGAAATTAAACACAATGAGAACAAGAAATGCAGCATCAGGAACAGAAAATCCCCATGACCTCTGTGTTCTGCAGCAAACTCTTTGACAATCCTTTCTCTCCTCCCATCTCCAACCTTCTTTCCTAACCCCATTAACATTCATACAGGGATGAATGTGCAAGAAATGCGTCCTTTCTGAAAAGCAAATACAGACAATATTAGGGTGTCACTGTGGTCAGAATGGCCCTTTGTTATGCTTCTTAATGACTAATTATTATGCTATGAAAAGGGTTATGCAACCTTGGCAGAGTTGGGCTCTCATGCTCGAGCTGCTGGAAGTGTGTAATCTTCAGAAAGCTATGACTGCGGCCTTGGAGTTGTGTAAGAAGTAATTATGGAATCCAGCTGAGGCTTGTTTCTTATTACAGTCTCCAGGGTTTTACCCCCAGTAGCTTTACATGCTCGTTAATATTTAAACTGCTGAGTAGTAGTAGAAAATTTTGTAAGCTTCAGTCATGGTTGCAGAGTTCATTGTGGGGCTAGGAACAGGATAGGCAAGGTAGGAGCAGGGCTTAAAAGAGAATTGATTTCTAACTTGTTTCTCTTAGAGCATTTTGTCCTTCTGTTGGCCCTGTGGTAGGTCTAAACTTTTCTCATTTTTCACAGAAAAGTTAAAAAAAAAAAGACCTCTTAAAGTCTCTGAATTTTTAAAAACCAGTTCTTAAAAAACAACCTCAGCAATAACCCATTATCTTTTAAAATAGACCTCATACGACTTTAACTTTTAAAAGTAAGTGAAAAAAAAATTAATGTACCTTTTGGTCAGCTACCAGAATCTTAAGGGGAAGAACAAAGCTATTTTATCTGGTGAAACTTCACATGCATAAGTGACAGGGACTGACATTCTAATTTGCCCCAGACTCTGTTCTATACTGAGAAGCTCTTGCTATGATCCCTGGTCCTTGGCTTTTAAAGAAAGTCTTTTGACTTCCACATGTCTGTCTCTCCTCTCTGCAAAATCAGGGTGAGTTCTCTTTTGTCTGTATACTTTTGTGGTGCCTATCACTGTGAGATCTAGGCACAGAGACAAAAACATCAGGCAAGATACAAATTTGTGTATTATGGGAGGAAGTGCTGTCTGGCTTCCTGGAGTCCCACTTTGCTTACATTGCAGTAAGGACTTTATCCCGATATGGTTTGCAAAGATCCAGGGAAAGTGTAGACAAATCCAGCGGTATGGTACTTCCTTGTTTTCATTTTTAAAAGAAATAACAAGTAGTGTTTGTGAAGTTTGGTAATTGGTAAAGTTCTAAAATGTGCTAATATCTGTCTCCTCTCCATCAAAATACGTGAAGGGCTTATCTGCTCAAGAGAATAAGAAAGTGTTTCTTCTCTCTCCCTTCCCTGCCCACCTTTCCCTCCCTCATTCACTCCCTTATGCCCTCTCTCTCTGCTCTTTCTTTCTTTTTCCATTTTGTTTTCTTTCCCTTTTAGTAAACTATGCTATTTAAATTGTAAAGTAATGTACATTAATGGTAAAAAAAAAAAGGTTTCTTTCAAATAGAATAAAAGTATATAAGGTAAAAGGATAAAATATTTTCTTTATATCCTCAATCTCTCCAGTTCTATCAGTTACATAGAAGTAACTATACTTTAAGCATTTTTAAAAATCTTTCTAAACATTTACTCTACATGTACAAGCATTCATACATATAGATATATACTTAAAGATCTTTAACATGAAGGGGACCATAGTCAACGCATTGTTCTGCAGCTTTCCCCCCACCTAACAGGCACCTTTTCATAACAGCACACAGAGACCCACCATTCACTTCACAACTGCTTAGTAGTCCATTGTATGGTTGTATTCTAATTAATTTAACTAATTCCTTAAATTGGTGTTGAAGTTTTTTTCCAGTTTAGGGGGATTACAAACAATGCTGCAGCACGCATCCTAATATACATGCACATTTTGCACAGTTGAGAGAGCATATCCTTAGGATAAATTCTTAGCAATGGAAGTGCTGAGTCAAAAGGTATGCACATTTTACATTTTAATAGATATTGCCAAATTGCCCTGCGAAAAGATTGCACCAATTTACAACCTCATTAACATTGCATGAACAGCCTATTTTCTGGCTATACTTAAAGAGTAAAGGAAAAGATGGCAAGGAGCTCCATAGAAAAGTGGAAAACTGAGAGATTCTTGTGGGAAGAGAGAAACAACAATTTTAAATGAGATTAATTGTCTATGTGCATCAACCATGGAGCTAACAGGGCCTGTTTCGACTTGAACAGTGTGAACAACAAAGACAAATCATTGGGCTGAAAAAACCATTGAGCAGATTAATTCTGTTCATCTTTGTTTCATTTAGTTCTGCTCAGGGAGGAAAGAAGGAATACAAAATTTTTTTGTTATCATTTTAACAATATTTCTGGAGTGAATTTCCTTGGTTTAACAGATAAAATTCTTATGGAAAGGCCAAGAAATCTCATTCACTATATTCACTAGATTTTCAATGTTCTTCCCATAGTTCTTTTTTTTTCTTTTTCTTTTTTTTTTTAAATTAAGTTTATTGGGGAAACATTGATTAATACAATTATATAATTTTCAAGTATACATTCCCATAGTTCTTAAATATGTGGGGCTATTTTTCCTTTAAAGATCAAATAATTTAATTGCATAATCAGTAATTTTAGAGATTTATATTTCTTGGCATGAGTGATATGATACACATGTTGGCAAAAACCTACATGATTTTGATTTGCAACATAAATAATATAATCCTATAGGTCAAATTCTAGGTAATTTAGTTAAAAGATAGAACTTTTTGCCCCTAGTGGTCTACCTCGAGGTAGATTGTGTAATTTGTGTAATAATTATAAGTTCATTGATGAGAATTTGATTTCATCATTAAAGGCTAAAGTATAATATCACTACTATGAATACTGATTACCATTTGTGCCATAAGCTGTATATGTACAGTATTCCACAAATAGATTATGTATATGTATTCTAACTTAATCCTAATGCACCCTACATGGTCCGCAAGACCAGTTCCATTATGTTCACTTTACAAATAAAGAAATAGAGGCTTGGGTTGCCTAAGTACCAAATGCCAGATCATGTAAGTATTGAGTAGAGAGCTGAGACCTAACCCAGTATTTCATATTACTCCTTCTGCCAAAGGGAGGTGCAGATACAATGAGGGGTAGACATTTTCCAGTGGAAGTTTAATTCCACATTAGCTTAGGGAATCAAAATTGATTATTCTTTCCCTTTCTGCCACCCTCTTCATCAGATCTACCATATACTTGTTGCTGTGGAAGCCTTATCTCAACGTCCTGAAGAGCCCTCATCTCTGCCCCTACTGATGTTCCAACTGGTATTCCAACTATCTCAAGATAATGCATATGGAGCCCTGGCCTCTCCCAGCCTGGCCATCTTTAGTTTCAGGCTGAAGTGAGAGATGTACAAAGACCAATGGGTAGGGTGGAGGAGGACTGGTAGTGGCTCTCAGACCTCTAGCCACTGGTCACCTAGTGTCTGTGATTAGCCCCTGTGTGGAGGCTAGTGTCTTGATTATAAACGGCCCTCCCCACCCGCCCCCGTCTAGCCCTAACTACTTCTTTTCAAACATCTGTAGCCTCCTTTATCCTCACTCTTTCTGAATAGCACTTAAGAATGTTCAAACATTTTTTTCTTAAAAAGAAGAGTAATCTTCTCTTTATTTTTCCAGCTTTTCCCTAATCTATCTTCTCCCTTCATAGTCAATATTCCTGAGAGTATTTGTCATAGTCATTGCTCTCATCTCCTATCTGGCTCCAAGTCCTATTTCTCTGCAGTGGGGTTTCCAAAGGTCACTGTTGGTCTGTCTGGGAAATCACACTTAATTATCTTATTGGATACCTCCTCTTCGCAAAATGTGATTCTTTTTCTAGTTTTCGTGATTCCACACTCTCCTAGTTCCCTTCTTTTGGCTTTCCTTTACTCAAGTCTTAAATATGAGTATTACATCCTTGGCTTTCTTGTTTTCTCCCTGTGCTTAGGGTACTTTACTATTAGCTTTAGGAACTGTGTTATTCCCCCTATTTCTTCACCCCCTTGCTATATATATATATCTTATATAGGCTCAATACGGTATTTTGTGTATTTCTTTCAACTGCTTCCCAAAGAAGTATGTTACACCCCCAAATTAAGAACTCCGGCCCAGCTCACACTTCCCTGGATGATGTTATCTGTCTCCATGGTTGTAAAAACTATATGCTGATGTTTCCCAATCTACATCTCCAGCCCAGATTTTTCCTAAACTTCGGATATGTATATTTAACTGCTTACCTGATTGTTCCACTTAGCTATTCTATAGGCAACTCAAACTAAGTGTCCTCAAAGTATAATTCCAAACTGCATTAAGGGCAATGGCAGGCTCATATGGTGCCTTTGAACAAATTAGAAAAATATACATTCCTCAAAACACTTTACTTCCATTTGGTAAAAATTGTTGTAGTTGATATACAAAACTATTATGACTGTGGTGTTAATGGTACCTCTCTTTATTCTTGCACTATATTAAGGACTGAACAACTGCATGCTCACACGACTTCTCTCATATGTAAACAGAACTGGCTCCTTCTTGATGCTTTTGCTGCATGGTCAACCTCAAACTCGCCTTCTCCTGTTCCCCACATCCAGTCAGTCTCCAAGTCCTGGTTGCCCACCTCAGAGCTTGTCAGAACCTGCCTACTCTCCATCCACACTATGGGCACATTGATCACACCATTTCTTCTCACCTGCCTTGTTGCAGCAGTCTCTAGCTTTCCTTTGGTTGTGTGGCCCCTGTCTATTCTGTTCTTCACAGAGTAGCCAGAGTTATCTTTATAGGGGACAATAGCAGTTATTTTGCTAAAAACACTCCAGTTACTTCTTCCCATTATCCCTGGAATGACAATCAAAATCCTTCAAGATCTGGCTCATATTTACCTCTCTTTTTGGTCTTCTTTTTTCCATACACCATAGGTTCTGTGGTTGATGTATGCGAACAATTTGCTCTTGCCTGACTGTGCTATACTCTGTCTCACTCCATGCCATTGATGTGCTCTTTCTTTCACCTGAAAGCTTCTCTTTGACTCCTAGCCCTTTGCCTCAGGCTTATTCATGGTTCAGGTTTCAATGGAAATACCACTGTTTACAGGAAGCCTTCTCTGAATCCCTGAGGCCTGGGAATGAGACACTTCTTATATGGCCACAGGGCATCCAAGATTTGCTTGTAGTATAGCACTACCATAGGTACTTGCCCGTTCATGGTGAGACCAGGAGAGCAGGGTGTATGTTTTGCCCTTGTTTCTTCAGTGCTATAGGTGTCTGGCAGATAAGGAGGTCCTCACAAAAGTTTGGAATTGAACAAAATCCATGGAAGGACTTCATCTTACACTTGGACTTCTTATTTATATAATTAATCTGGAATCTCTTTATTTTATTAAAAGCACTTGACAGAACAAAAAGCCATAGGTATAAAAGAAAAGTAAGGCATCTGTTATTTAAAATAGTTTTAACCTGAATCTGGTGCTGTGCAAACCCCAAAACAAGGTAGATCTGCTTTCTAAGACCCAGGTTAAAAAGTCTGCTTCATTGGTTGTGGAATTAAATGTTTCTCTCATCAAGAAGAACCTCTTGCCCCCTCCTCCCTCTCTCCCTTTCTCCCAGGATTCATTCTGGGTATAACTCCAGCTGATGGAAATACAGCATCTTCAGGAGGAACAAAACAGTTTCATTATGCTCTGAGGGTCCTGGCTTATCAACTGCTCACTCTCATCAATAAATAATAATAGCTAACTCTAAGTAGTGTTTACTGTACTACTCTAAGTATGTGCCAGACACTATTCAAAGCACTGCACAGATAACAACTCACTTAATCTTTATAAGAACCTTTGGGGTAATTACTATTATCATCATTATTGTTCCATGAATGAGGAAATAGGAACAGAGGGGTTAAGTAATTTGCCCAAGTTTACAACAGATAATACGTAGAGCTGAGTAATAGGTAGGGCTGAGATTCAAACCTAGGCAGTCTGACTTCAGAGTCTATGCCCTTAATTATTATCTTATGTTGACTCATAACCCTCATGTCAACCCTTGAACTTTAAAAATCAGCTCTAGACACCAGAGCTGCTACTGGGTTGAGGATGTCATTGTAGTGGTCACTGTGAGCAAGAGACCCTACCCCAGGTGACGTCAAGTGATGAGGGTAAGGCCAGTGGCTCAACACCTGAGCACCAAAGCTTGGGGATCCCCTGCCTGCTCTGTGGTGTGCTAGGGCAAGCTTCTACCAGCTCAGGACACAACAGCCAGTTGTTAACTAGGCAGGAACATTGCATCCAGTGTTAGACTGTTGATGACTTGAAATCAGCCATGGTAGGCACGTTTATACCACAGAAATTGGCAAACACTACAAATCAGAGACCATATCTCCAAGCAGTGTCCCTGCTGGAAGATCCCAGTCTTGACTGAAAGAACCTGGTGTGGGCCTGGAGGATGTTTTTTTTACTTTCCCAGGGCCTGGCTAGACTGGACTAGATAAGTTGTTTTTATCTGTGAGGTGTTTTCAGTTGCTGGTATATGCATAAATCTCCCTTTGAAGGCATGAAAAGCCACTCAACTTAACACATGGCAGCCCGGAAATGCCAAGGAATCAACATCCCTCTGCCTCCTCCAACCTCAAAACTTCTTCATCGATGACTCTCTTGTCCCTCTGGTCACTAGTAGCATCTTTTTGAAGCAGACATTTTACACTGTTTCCAGAGTTTCCACATAGGCTTAAGCTCTAGTTATTCACAGTCATAACACACTATTTCTTGCTCTCGATTCATGGGCTTGATTCCTTGTGCCCATTTTGGTATTTCTTGTACCTACCAAATAAACTTGTAGCCAAATTATTTTCTGAGAGTGCTTCTGGGGGCACCCCACCTAAGAGAGGCTGAGTAGATGGACCTTAAACTTAGTGCTGACATGCAAAGATAGATAGTCCTGGCCAAGGAGCTGGGCTGCCGTAGTCCTCCCTCCAGTGCTGGGCCTGCCTCTGGGCCTCTTGTTCTATATTTCAGAGGCTCAGTTCTGTAATTTGCTGGCTCTGGGCCCTGCCTGCCCACCATGCTCCTGCCAAGTGACGGCACATTGCTGACTGCCCAGCCTGCTGCCCAGGGGAGTGCACATCTTTCTAGGGAAGATCTTGTAGCATCTAAAAATGTTTTCCTCAATAAAAGAATGACATGAGCTCATCATGTCCCTGAGCCTAAGTGGATATTGCTTGGGTCTCATTCCAGAGGGACAATGTAAATTTTACTAAAAGAAGTCACCACTCCCTTGGGAGCAGCCATAACAATTTCTAGGGTGATGTTTGGGGAAGCAGTCTATTTGAACTGGTCTGTTTCCTGGATCTGTCAAGAAATTGAGATTTTGAGTTTTCTTTCATACCTAATACCCTCCGTTAGTGAAGTATTAAAGATGAAAGTTTAAGATTGGCAGTGGGAACTTTTTTTTAAGGCTGTTATTTGTGTTGTGTTTGTCTATCGACAGATGTGTTTTGCATATAGACCTTGTGTACTCCAAGGCCAGCAAGTTCACTTGGGCCCCGCAATTACAATTAGCAAAAGTGTGAAGGAGGGGAAGTTGTCTTTGTGTTGGAACAATGATTACCTCCCACTCCCTAGCCCTTTTTCTCTTTTTACCTTTTTGTAGAATTTATGCCACATTTTGTTATACAACTTAACAGAATGAATCAAATGGTATTTCAGGCAAGAGACTGAGCCAGGGAAGGGTAGTGAAGCTGGTGGGCAATCAAAGCATGGGGAGGGAAATCTATCCAGCAGAGCATTTTGGCTCTCTTCATGAATTACTCTGTGTAATTAACCAGTCAGTGGCCCCAGATGTGGGCTGGACCTTGATTCCATTGAATCGACTGTGAGTAAAAGATATGCTAGTTTTAATGTCCTGTGACTCATCAAGAAAGTGCTTTTGGGCAGGGTTTGTTTCTAAGGCCGAATCTGTTAGTACAAGCACTTTGACTCTGCTCATAAGCACAGCTTGAAGAGATGACTTGGGCCACCAGACATCTCTTTTCAGTCATAAGTTATTCTGGGGTTACATATTGGAAAATGTGGACTCAGATTTATCTTTACTAGATCGAAATTGGCTAACTTCTCTTACAGACTTCAAGCTCCTGAGTAAGTTCAAGTATTTACAAAGCAAATGCTGGAGCTGTGCACATAAGTGGAGAAGGTTTAAGTCACAGCCTTTACCATTCTTGAATCTAGGCAGAGGTGCTACATGGGCTTGAGAGTCTGCTTCAGCCTAAATCCAAAACAACCCACATCATTTTGCACTTAACAATGATGAGGTCTTTTATTGCATTTATAAATGTCCCTGAAGGCCATTACTCAAAAAGATTTAGCTAATAAATATGAGAATTAATAATGATCTTATTTTAGATTGCTAACTTATATAACTGCTGTGAGGGGTCAAAAGTATCCAGTTTGATCAACATTTCCCCAGCATTCTGACACTTGTGGTTACAGAATTGGAGTGCAAGTAGGGATCAGAATGCAGACGGAATGAATAGTGTTTGTGTGATGTCTTTCATTTTGGAGCTGCTTTCAGAAATTTGTTGTTGGTAGGTGAATGTGTTTGATAGGTTTAGGTGATGTCGTATAATCCTGTCAGTTCCATCTTGGGTCTTTCTATTGGTGACTTTTCCTTGTAGGGGTGCTGTGCATCTTAGAGTTGGTAATATCTCCCAGGAGTTGCTTTGTGAACAATCCAGTCTTTAGGTAGCAAGTGGGACTGCAATAATGCTGTTTTCTCTTCCACTTGGGTTGTTCTTCTGTGCTTCCTAATTAAGCCAGCTGGCCACATGAAGAAAACAGTGTGTCTAAATGTGAGAAGAACATATACAGGTTAAGTCCTGACATGCTGTCTCTTTTTCATGGTGGTTCTTGAGACTGTTCTCATGTTGAAGTGGAATGGGCAACAATGCCATATACTGCCTTATTCAGAGTGGGAAGGGGCAGCTGGGTGCTATAATGATTTAAGAGGCGCTGGAAGTTTACTTTTCTTCTGAAAATACTCCCTTAACTTGTACATTAGTTGAAATTCCATAAATAAATCTTTATTTACTTTAACTTAAGCTGTTATGGGAAATATCCTTGGTTTAGGCAATATAGTAAGTCTTACTATTCATTCTTTATGAGTTTATTTGTTAGGTCGGGGTTGTTGAAATATAACCTACATACAGCAACATGTACTTTTTAGATGTACAGTACTGAGTTTTGATCAATGTACACAGTCATGAAACCACTTTCATAATCAAGACATAGATTATTTCCATCATCCCCCAAATTACCTTGTGCCCCTTAGAGTACCCCATCCCAGCCCCTGGCAGCCACTAATCTGATTTCTGTCCATTTATGCCTTTTTCAGAGTGTCATACACATGGAATCATATGGATATAACCTGTGAGGACTGGCTCTTTTCATTCAGCCTTATGTTTTTGAGGCTCCCTGTGTTGCTGAGCTCTGTAGCACATGCCTTTGTCTTGCTCAGTAGCCATTCATAGTCCGAGGTCCCTTTTGATTGTGATTTGTCTCCTAGATGAAGAGAGCTGCTTGGTAATGACTGCCTAGCCTCTTACTTCACACTTCCCCCTACATTTTGCATTCCACACAATCTCCCGCTCAGGGTCTGTGGGTGTCCGAGGGCCAGTAAGAAGAGAAGAGTTCATAAAGGAAAAGGAGCAAGAGCATGAGCCATCTTGCCTGCCTTGCACTGTGCCTGGGCTGACTGCACAGGACAGTGAGGTTACCAATGACAGAAACTCAGCCAAATGTGAGCAAAGCAAGACTTAATTGGAAAGATTTCCCCAAAAGGAGAAGAGCCAGGAGTCCCATAGCAGAACCTGATAGACCATTTTATTGGGGCACCAGGGACAAATCACCCCAACTCATGTTTGGTTCTAGAGTCCCTCTGCTACCAATTTGGAGTCCCGGGGAAGAGAAGGCCTGCTTGGCCTGTCTTAGGAGGAGAAGGTCAACCTGCAGAATGACATACTCTAGAGAGAGATGGCTCCTCCTAAGGAAGTCAGGGTACTGAGACCAGGGAAAGGGGACAGATGCTGAGATGGCAAATACAAATGTTGACTGCCCCAGATAAATACCAGCTCCCCTGAATGAAGGTAGGTCTATCTGCAGGTATCCTGTAACCCTATCATTTATGCTTTCTTCAGGTCTGAAAACGTATCTGGAGTACACTTTATTAAATAATAATATTTATTACTATTTGAGTTGGTATTTTCAGGGTTTTACTCTAGTTTCCAGAATTGTCCTCCTTTAGTGTCTCCATATTTATTTTATTTTAGTATTTAACATTAGCATTTTTATATACAAAAATGCCTTGAGTCCCTTGGTGCTAGTTGCATTTTTAGGTTGTATCAACTCTACTACATTGAGAATTGCCTTTGATCTTCGGACTTTGTCTTTGAACAAACAAATGGGGGGCTACTCTGATCTCCTCATACCAGGGTTTGAACACTGGCCTGAGAGCCATCACTGGAGATAGGAAAGCGGCTCTGGATGTCTTGCTTATGATGAAACCTCTTGAATAAAGCTTAACCTCTCTAAGCCTCCATTTGGGGTCTGTGAAATAAGCATGTGTTTTATATCAAATTATGAAAGCTAGGATTTTGTGCAAAATTTAAGTTGTTGAGAGCACAATGAGAAGAAATGTTATGATCCATTAGAATGACAAGATGCATCTATCCACTGCACGCTAATGGTCTCAAATATATTTTGTTGTGTCTATGAATATTTTACTTATGTTGAATAATGCTACAATAAAATTTGTCTCTGAAATACACATTTGATCCCAAGTTGATTGAGTTTAGTAGAAAGAAAAAGTATGCATTTGCATGACATCTTCGACATTCTATGCAGGTTTTTATGGTTGTGAAGTGCGAGGGGAGATGTGTGAACATATTCTAGCTCTATCCCCGTGTACTGGGGCTTAGCCGGATGGCCCACTTTCCTAAGGTCACCCGGCTGTGACAACCAGAGCTAGAACTTAGACTCGGGTCTCTTGCAGTTTTCATTTTAAGTTCTTTCTTGAATGGACCACTTCTGTGATTTTTTTTGAATGTTACCAGACACTTAACTACAGTGAGCATAGCCGGCCAAAGGTGGCAAAACTTTTCTACTTTTCCCTTAATGGTTAAATATTGGCGATCAGAAAAAAACAAATACATGTCAAGGATGTTGAACACATATATTATTTTGGGCTCCAAACAGGTGTGATAGAAAGGCTCAGTTATGGCAAGTCTTCTAAGTTAAATTTTTCCTGGAAAGAACAGCAAAAGGGTCCAGGAGTGGTAAGGGAAATGTTGTATTATGTTAATGTTTGTGTTTGGCTCTAGTTCACCAAAAACAAAGGTTAATACAGTTCTCTTTTCCAGTCTATGTATAAGTTGGCAAATGACAGGAACAACATTTGCTTCTAATCACCCATCCATCTTAATAATGACGAACAGATACAATGAAGAAAGTATTGCACAACAACGAGCATTTTATGACATGGGAATCTTTGCCAATTTGAAAGAGGACCTCAAATCTGGGGAAAGTTACATTTTTATAGTTTTGATCATGATCTTCTTAGAAGATACTTATTTGGCCCATTTGCTGACATCATTAAGAATTAACAAATTATGTTGTTAAAGCATAATAAAGTTTAATGGTTTCATTAGAGAACTATAAAGTCTGTTACTGAAGAGAGAGATATTGTGGTGTTTGAAAGTAGGAAATGTTTACTGAAGGACCCTTCGGAGTTTAATTTCCAGAATCAAGGCAAAGCTCAGTTATTATGATCTAAAGAATTTTTAAAAATAGTAAAACAGATGAGCAATATTTTTGTATATTTGATGCCAATAAAATTTCTTAATATTTAAGAAAGTTGTCAGTCATGTGGGTGCATTGAATAGGCTTTTTTTTTTTAAAGCTAATAATGGAAGGCAAATTATCATAAAAAGTTCTAGTTTCTTTCCAATGTGAGAAAAGGTCATTTTTGTTTTGGCCCTGGTGTGCCCACCTGTTAGTGCTTGCCACCAGAGAACAGAGACTGCTAAGTCACACCCAACAGTCTAGGAGACCCTTCTCAGCACAGACTTTTTGCTACCCTTGGCAGAGGTATGTATTTGGGGCTCTGCAAATGTGAAAGAAAGCAGTGCTAAATTCCACTGTGGCATCATAGGCACTGTCCAATACACTGATGCTAAAAGATCTAATGCGCCCCACATTCAGGTCTCTCAGGCAAGAGGTGGGCATGGCCTGTTCTAGACAAAGACAATTATGGGGAGTGAGGAGAATAAGTTCTTACCAGTTTGGAAAAATCTACCTACCATATAGTAAAAGTAAATTGAGAATATTATCTGAATAGTTAACTAAGTTCAGGCTAAAGTTTGTTTTGGTTTGACTTATCCAGATAATTGTGTTATAGTGGAAAGAATTGTGAACTAGGAGTTGGATTTGGTTTCCACTTGAGTCTGCCACAAAAGAGTGTTTAAGCTATTCTATTGGCCCCTGTTTTTTTTTATCTATAAGATAAAGATCTATCCAAGACAATCAGTGAATTTAATTTTGTATTTTGTGTGGGAATACACATTTCCTGAGGTAAAAAAATATCAAGTTTGTGAAATTGTGCAATAGTGGAACCAGAATAGGCATAGGTAATTCTCCTTAGGCATGCTTCCAGCTTATCAAAGTCAACCCTAGGGTGCTCCTAGAGCAATCTGTCTTTATCTGTTGAGGGTGAGACTTTCTCTGATTTCTTCTTTTATTCTTTCTCTCCCCCTCTTTTTTTTTTGAGATTTCATGTAGGCGCAAGAATCTGACTCACAATTCTTAAGGAAACCTTAGTTTGATTGGTAATCTATAAACTAAGGTAGTTGAAATAAAGTAAGCCGTCTCCAATGGTGGGTGAGGTTGTTTACCATCCTGACTCACACACAGGCAATAGTCAGGGGCCCAGGACCAGGGAACTACCACTACCCATCTCCAGACTTCCAGTGTTTATATACAATGTCTTTGTTGCAGTGGTTCGTTACATGTGGATTGTGAGTTTATTTGCCCTTGTGTGAACTAAATTTGAATTATATTACATGTGTGTAAAATGGCTCCATCAATGTTAAACCTTAGAAACTTAAACAACTTGTTTCGCCGAACTGAAATTGTTTACCCCAAGAGTGAAGTTGTTTTGACCAAGAGTGATAACCAGACACCCATGCACCTGGCTAATAAGACACTGAAGACGTCACCGCTACACATAAAATCTCTAGGACTCTCTGCCTGAATCAGAGCACTTTCTCTGTCTCACAAGAGCATGTTTCTCCATCCCTTGATTTCTTTCTTGGCCCAAGACTGTGCCCATCTAAACGAGAGGCCCCTTCGCCGGTCAACGGTCAACGGTTGATCGACCAGCAACTGACCCAGCATTGATGCGGCGCCGTTCCCATTCCTGCTCATCATGTGTCTGTCTCAGCCAGCATCTCCAGGTAGTCTGCTAGGACTGAAAGCCATCAGGATCTGGTATGAGTAAACCCTAGTATGCTTGCAATCTTATTTATTTGATTGTCTCCTTCCTTACTTAGTTGTTATCTCGCTGGGCTCTGCATATTTAAGTATATCAAGCAAAGTGCTATTATGCTTAAGGGCCTTAAAGAACAAGCGAAGCCACCTGTGCATAAGTCCAAGAAGGAGAGCAACTTGGACAATTGGTGCCATTGGCACGATAGTTTGGAAAACTATCGTTGCATTTGTCATTGGAATTCTAAAATCAAGGGACAGAGAAACACGCTCTTGTGAGACAGAGAGAGTGCTCTGATTCAGGCAGAGAGTCCTGGAGATTTTATGTGTAGCGGTGACGTCTTCAGTGTCTTATCAGCCAGGTGCACGGGTGTCTGGTTATCACTCTTGGTCAAAACAACTTCACTCTTGGGGTAAACAATTTCAGTTCGGCGAAACAAGTTGTTTAAGTTTCTAAGGTTTAACATTGATGGAGCCATTTTACACACATGTAATATAATTCAAATTTAGTTCACATGAGGGCAAGTAAACTCACAATCCACATGTAACAAACCACTGCAACAGTCTTCTACATTATAAAGGGGAGTTTCGATTGATCAGGATGTTGCGTGTCACTAATTAGAGAAGTTTTCAGCCCCCAAATTCAGCAGACTTGATCCTTGGCTTGGGGAGGGCCTGGTGGTAAGAGTAATTGATGTCTCAGCTGGAGCAGGCATCTAGGATGTGCATTTCTGTACATCCACTTGTCCATTGTGGCCTGGAGGGGTCGGTTTTCTAGGGAGCTGAGGTAAAGGGGACTACAAAGTGGCAACGGGAAGGGGAAGGCGAAGGTGAAGGTGGGGCAGGGAGCAGGGCGCAGGCCTTGAAAACTAACTCAAGGAGCCCTAAGTCCACATTACTGGCTTCAGGCAAGCCTGACTGCTGTCAAAAGCCCTTTCCCAAAATAAAAAGGCCCCCATTCCCACTCTGCAGTCCTGTGATCTCCTCTGCCAAGGTTCAGCTGGTGCATGGTTTGTATCCTGGGAGGAGCAATCTGGGGGCTAGGGACAGGGGTGGACTGTGGGAGAGAGGTGGAGTGGGTTAGGGGAAGGGGTGGACTGTGTAAGTGGGTTGTTCTGGAGGCTGAGGGTGGGACAAGTCCTGCCCTTGGCCAACCCTCTGGACGCGCTGAGCATTCCTCTGATGCCACTGAGGAATCCAGTTCCTTGGCTAGAGGGAACAGTGTTGACTGAGTCACACTGCTGTGGCTACTGCTGGAGGCCCAGGTCCTGAGAGCCTGGCAGAACCTCATCGTCGAAGGCCTGGGTCTTCGTGGCAACATGTGTTTCCCGTGGAATTGGAACGTTGCTGGAAGTAAAATCAGCCTTGAAACTTTCTGCTTTCATGTAGAAAACGGGACTTAAACATTTCCTTCTTTTTCTTTCTGGGCTTCTTCCACCCATCAGGGAGAGGGAGAAACTGCTGGGGGCTGTGGGGTATGAAGGAGAGGCGGGAAGGAAGCCACAGAGCCCTGGGACCCTCCTCATCCTCCCCCACCCTTCCACCCCAGGGGCCCATCAAATGATCGTTATTTGGGTCGTGGGAGAAGCAGCTTGGTCATGAACACTGAACGGGGGCACAAAGTTCATGCGAATGACCATTCTCTAGAAAACCCTATGATAACTGGGGAGACACTGAAGGGACCCAGAAGCTGAGGAGGAGACCCCAGTCAACTTGATTCAGACTCCGGAGTGTTCATTAGGAAGGGAGGCTTTTTTTTTTTTTTTTTGAGGGGAGGAGAGATCAGTTGTGATTTTAAAAACATCACTTTGCCTTTCCCTTTTTTACATTGCTTTTTTGAGTTAACATAAATCAGCGGCAATTTAAAAATCTCCATTTCCAAAACTGTCATCATGTACCAACATAGAAATAAAGATAGTGGCTTTACAAAACTGATATAAAAGATAGCATCTAGCTTCTGGAGGCAAGGCACATAGTTGGAGAAAAATATCTGCTAGAATCAGAGATGGGGAAGCATCTGTTGACCATCATTCTTAACGTATGTTTTCAAGAAAACAGCAAAGAATTGAGCATCGGGTGCTGATCATTTCAACCCAGTGAACTCATTTTCCCCTTCCCCCCAAACTGTTTATTTTCTTGTTTAATTGTTGGCTTTGGGGGTGCAAATATCCACTTAAATGCTCACCTTTTGTTATAATTCAACCCTATTATTATCACTCTTCATGACTACTAAGTAGATAGAACCCAAATCAGTCAAGACTTGTTACTTGTTAACTAGACTTAGGGATGTGCTTTTTTCTCCCATTTCTGCCAAAAGACAGCATCTTGAAATAAACTCCACTTTCTTTCCCCAACTCACAATATGCCAATCCCAAATCATCTTCTTGGATGGGATGAAGTCTACTGGAGAATGGCAGGAACAAAAATGAGGACTAAATTTTCAGTCTGAATTTCTCATTGTATGGACTCTTTAGAATATTGCAATCCATAAATTGTTAAAGCCCCACTGCCTTTGAATTTATTGAGAAATAGGTGTTCACACTTTTCTGGTACTTCCTCTAATCAATATGGTAAATCGTCTCTGACACATCTGAGATGGCATATTCTCTTTGGATCACAACTGAAACAGGCCTGGCAGCCCCACATTTGCAAATGCTCTCTTCATACAGTGGGAGAGGGAGGAGAGGGAGGAGAGGGAGAGGGAACTAATGACTGGTTCACACCCCCAAATGGACTTTCTGCATTCCTAAAAAGGTAAAAGGTTTTGTTTGACAAAAACATTCACATTCAAGTGCTCTTAAAACTGCCCTGAAGAAATCTTTGGTGTGTTAAGTTGTGTGTCAAGACTGTTTCCAGCATTTTGAACCCCTAATCAGAACCAAATTAACTGAACATATCTGCTGGACTATAAGCTTGTTAATAACTTGTTTGCTAAAGGATTCTTGAGGCACACACCTTATGATTTGTTCTGGCAACTCAAAAGTCTTACAGAAGTCTTTGGTTTTAAGCTTTAAGAAATCCTATCTATGGAAACCCCATCCTGGATATTTGTACAGGGGTTTATCAGGCGAAGAAACTTGCTAACTGCCTCTACCTTTAACGAATCATTCAAGAAAATATTTTGATGCCCCCATTGGAAGTTTCTTGAGACTCAAACCTAAGCCAATTTTTGGGGAGTGGAGGTTAAAATTTCTTCATCTTCAGCCCATCACCACAAGTGCTAAAGTCAGTTGTTTTATTTTAAAATAAGCAGTATGCCTGGGTTTTATAAAATTTATACACGAATATGTACAGAGATACAAATAAAATATTAAAAATAAAAATCACACTTGGTTTCACGTGGTAGTGGTCCTGGCACCCCATATACATGTTAACTTTTCCTTTAAAGAAATTGTGTGGCTCAAGGAGACCACAGTTTGAGACCACCAAACCACTAATACGGCGGTAGCCCGTTGCCTGCAACATTTTAAACTCAGATTTCAAAAATATATAAATAATTGAGTTACAAAGCTCATCTATATATATTTTTGTATCTTTTGGCACAGTGAAGCATTGGTCAATAGAAGAGAGATGACTGATGATTCTGACACTTCTCTCACATTCAATCATACTTGTAAATGGCACATACGTACACAGAACAGGGGCCCAACAAACCCCAAATAGTGGTCATATGATTTATCATACGGAACGGTTCCCTGATGTGTTTTTCTATTTTTGTAAGGGACAAATCAATGGAAGGTGCGACAAAAATAGTAGGAGTAAGGTGGAGCCTGGGCAGTCAGAAGAGAGGAAAAGTCTTTGTGAAGGAAGGAAGAGCCAAGCTTGATCAAAAAACTCAAACAATTATGAAAAATTGCTTTGGTCCTCTGTAAAATTATAAAAGGTGAAGGAAACATTCCGGACTAAAACACTTCTGTTAAAAATCCCTTAGCTTTAAGGCACGTTTGATGGAGAATTTTCTTTTAAAGTCTCCTTTCCTCTGGACAGAAAATGCAAAGCCCTGAACCTGTGTTCCCTGCTTCCCAGAAGGCGCCCACTCTGGCGAAGTTCAGCGGCTGTTGCTCAGGCTAGGAGCTTCTCCACCGGGTAAGGCAGGTGCGCGGCAAGGCCTCGGGCTGAGGCGGTCTGCAGGGCCGCGGGCAGCCGCAGGGGGCAGTACAGGTGCGCGCCGCCGCCGGCCACCCGGCCTCTAAAAGGTTTGGCAGGAACCGTGGCAGAGAAGGGCGCAAGCAGGACGTGTGGCGCGGAAGGCAACGCCAGCTCTGCGGCGCCGTACGCGCAGAGTGGCAGCAGGGCTCCGCCAGGCGCTCCAGGGAGGAGCGCGGGATATGTCGGCAGAGGCGGACAAGGCGCGGCGCCCCATGGCAGCTGAGGCCCGGAGGCCGTGTCCCCGTTGCTGCGGCTGCGGAAGGGTTTGCTGAGGATGCTGTCTATAGCGAAGGAGCTAGAGAATTTCCCCGCGAGGCTGACGCGCCCCTCTTGGCGGGCGTGCGAATGCGCGCAGGGCGAGGCTGGGGGAGCGGGCGCTGGCGGTGGGGGCGCGGCAACTGGGCTGGTCACGGCCTCCTCCGGCCGTAGCACCGGTGCGGAGGCCGACGCGCGGTGACTGAGGCGCTTTCTTCGGCGGCGGAAGACCCCGTCAGCGAAGGTGTACTCGCTGTTGGGGTTGAGCATCCAGTAGTTGTCCTTGCCCCAAGGCCGCGAGGGGTCGCGCAGTACCTTGACGAAGCAGTCATTGAGCGAGAGGTTGTGGCGCACCGAGTTGCGCCAGCCGGTGTAGCTGCCGCGGAAGAAGGGGAATTTGTCCATGAGGTACTCGTTGATCTCGGCCAACGTCAGGCGCCCGCCCGCGGAGTCACGGATGGCCATGGCTATGAGTGCGATGTACGAGTACGGGGGCTTGGGTCGCCGCGTGTATGGCTTGCCGCGAGCGCCCTCGCCTCCGCCCGCGCTTCCTGCCCCTGGCCCCGCCGCCACGACCCCTGTCGCCGCCGCTGCCGCCGGGCCCTCCTCCTCGGCCGCGGGTTCACCTCCCGCGCTCCCCTCGTCACCTCCCACCAGCTCCCGCACGCCGTCGCCCACCGCTGGGCTGTTGGCCGCACAGTCCCCGTCCGAGCCAAGGGAGTCATCGCCGGCTGCCGACAGAGGAGATGGCGCATCGCTACCGCCTGCAGCCTCCAGGTCACTACCTGGCTTGTCTTCGTGGGCCGCGCGGGGGCCGAACACTTCCAACTTCATGTCCGCGCACCTTGTTCCAGCCCAGTTTTGTACCTCTTTCCTCTACGCGTGGTGGCGATCCGGGACCGGGAGTCCTTGTTTTTCCCTCACGAGAGCTCACCTCCTTGCGAGAGACAGTCACTTTTCCTAGAAGAGTTCTCTTCCGCTGAAATGTTTCTTTGGAGGGGTTGTGCTTATTGAGTGAATTAAGAGGGGCGGAGAGGGAGGAGTTGAGTGGGCGCTGTCTTCAATTCGAGGATAAGCGACTTCGCGAGCAGGGGTGCGGTTCTAACCTGTGCTGCCCAGGCGCAGGGGGCTTGGCATCTCCTGCTGGAGGCAAGAAGCGCGCGCATCTGCTATACGTCCAAGAGACCAAGAGGGGTTCTTCACTGGACGTCCCAGGTCCTGAGTAAGTGTCCACGGGGCAAGTAAATAGTGCAGGCTGATGTGCTGCCACCTTAGGGGAGGTGCTGTGCCTTCAGTCTTAAGCGCCCTTGGAGCTGAGTCCCTGAGGCCTTGGCTCCCACAACGGTCTTCCTGCCCCCAGCCTTCGGGGGAGCATCTCGGCGCTGGACGACTGCCGCTACGTCTCGCCTCAACCTTCCGTCCCGCCCAATATAAACCTGCGGCGGTGGGGGCGGGGGCGGGGCCTGGGCGCTGTCGGCAGAGGGGTGGGGAAACGATGTGGCCTAGGTGGCGGTGGCTCCCAGGCCACCGCGCACCAGGTCGAGACCAAGCGGCGCGGAAAAAAGTCGCTGCGCGCAGGTTGTTTGTTTTGGGTCTGACCAGCCCCGCCCTTCGCCTCCTGCCAATGAGGAGCGTGCGCGCGACAGGGGTTGTGCGCGTGTCTGTGAGTGTGCTTGTGTGCGTGTGTGCTGGTCTCGTCCGCCTGCTCCTTGGCTTAGCTGGGAGGGCCCGGCCGCTCCAGAGGAGTCCCTGAGCTCTGGAGCTCGAGGAAGCAATTTGGGTGAGAGGCCGTGGCTGGGGTCACCTGTGAGGGCAGTAGGGATTTGCTCAGGCCTGTGGCCTTCCCAAGATGCACACAGCGTGTATTTCTCTAGTAGTGAAAACAGTGCTTTTCCAGAAAGTAAACTTTCCTCCCTGACGAGGTGCTGAACATCAGAGATCACACAGGACATACTTTGAAGTAACTTCTTACGGGAGCCACATGCTGTGCCCCCGTCCTACGGTTTCTTTTTGAGGACTATTTTTGTCTTCTTTTCTTTTTTAATGAATAAAATACTGCGCTTGAAATTATATGCTCCTTTTTGGATGACCTTGACTCCTGCTAAATGGCCGCCGACTTTCACTTTTCTTTAGCCTTCCTTTATCTTTTTCTGTACCTGGCTGGTGGCTCTTGGGGAAGAGCCCCAGTGTCCCCTCTTGCCCTGGGGCGGCTGTGTCTGGTGCGGGAAGGCTGGCTCTGCCTGAGCGCGTGTCCCTGCAGAAGCCTCTCCCCAAGCAGAGCCGCGCTATTCGTGGATTCCTACAGTCAACAGGAACGACAGGGAGGGCGTGTCCCAGGAGTGGGGGCCTAGAACACTACGTGTTTGCGGCCATTTTTTTTTTTTTTTTTTCCAGTCCTTGAGGGCTTTTGCTGTGGTTTCGGTGGCACCGGTGTCCGACTGTAGGGAAAGGAGGCGACTTTTCTCCGCCCCAGGGTGTTCGAGCCTGACGCCTACGCAGTGTCAGTACTCCGGCGAGGGGCTCAGTGGTCCCCGAACGGTACATTTCTAATCCGCTGCCCTTCTACGCTGAGTTTTTCTCCCTTTTCCTGCCTTTGTTGCAAATAACGACGGAACTGCAAATACGTGGGCGCTCACCTTTGATGTTTATTTTATTACTTTCCACCATTTGTGTAGAAAACGTACACAATCCTCTCCTGTCTTTATTCAGGCAGTTTTAAAGGCGTTCAGCATGGGGTGGGTAAAATGACTGACCCATGGAAGCCTCTGTTATTTTTGTGTTTGGGGAAATGATCATGTTTGGAGATTAGACTGACATTTATTGCGTGTTGGAGTGGGAAGCTAAGTGTGGAATGACTTCTTTCCTTGGGACGAGCTGCCCTAAAGGGAATCTGCTCAGCTCTAGGAGTTTATGGTCCCCTAGACCTGGAGAGAGGAGGGGGCTAGGACAAGAAAGAAGCCAGGTAAAGAAACAACTATTTGGCTAGAGATAATAGACACAATGAATGTTATATCCATGTTTGAACTTAAGAGGTGCGCAGGACAGGAGGAGGAAGGCTTATTTTATGGAGGAGATAAACCTGGGCCAGTTGAGGTGTGAGTCCAGGTTGTCTAGAGTCTAAGGGAGTCCACTGAGAGACTATAGGGTCAAGGTTTTCAGCCCATCCCCAGTTCCACACACCTGCCCCCATGTAACCCAAACACCTTCACGTTTTTGACAACACCTCCCTCCGTGTTTGCAGAAACTTTTAGTTTTCCTCCCCAGACCTATATGACTTCTTTCACCCTGGCGCAGTACCCTCCTATCTCCTGTCCTCCCTCTCTCCCCAGATCCCCCAGTTCAGCTGCTCCAGGGTCATCAAGTTAGCCTGGGAAGTTCCAATGAACTTTGGCCTGTTGATAGGGATATTCAGAGAGAGAAGAAAACTGCACCTCAATGGGCCTTGCTGCCACATGACCTTGAGGCTGCCACTCACACATGATTACATGACCTTGAGGTTGCCATTGTTCCTTACTCACCTGTAAAAAGATGCCTATCAGAATGGACTAAAAGTTTTCTTTCTGCTCCTGAGCAGTTAATTTTTTTTAGTGCTCTTCTTTTCTTGGGTTAAATGTACAACAAGTGCATTTCTGCCTCTGGGGACTCCTTGGGGCCATTTTTTTTTTTTTGTGAACTCTGATCCAACCGGACTACAGCAGCTCAGGATGCAGGTACCTTGGCCTGATGGTAGAGGGAATAAGGTTGTTGCTCTTCATGGCAGGTAACCTGAGGTCGAGGGTTATATCCTGCAGCCTCCCCTCTCCTGTAGACAAAAGGAGTCCACAAAAGGTCACTGCCAAGGAAGGTATACTCTCCCCATTCCACTTTCCCCTTTTCTTACCCAGCGACTTCCCCTGCGCCAACAGCAGCAGCCTCTTCTTACTCCATTTCACAATGTTAGGCAGGGAAAGGACCTTCCAGTCACTCCTGTGGGATAGGTCTTTTTTCCCTGGCCTCAGGGCTGGGCCACTTGAGGGCAGGTTTGGAGCCTATAAAGGTTTAGGGGGAATGGAGTGGGATAGAGGTGGACGAATTCTCAGCAGGAAAACTTATTCTATTTTCAGAGTGACTTAGAGCATTGGGACATAGTGGACTTTAGAAAAGAATGCTCCATGTGAGAATGACTGGCAGAGGGCCATCTGGAAAGGATCAAAAGATCCCCAGGAACTAGAATGTAAGCCCCATGAGGAGTTTGATGTTTTTTGTTCACTGCTGTATTCCCAGTCCTTGCCTTGAGAATGACTGTCACATTGTGCTACATGCTAAGAATATGTTGCATTTAAGATCAGGAATAAAACTGCTCTTCCCTTTTGTGGTTGATTTTGGTATATTATCTTTAATTGTTATTTTACAGCTGGGAAGTCATTCCTTTTGCAGATATAATAAAAAATGGGAATTTGTGGGAAAGTCCGTCATTCTCTGCACTTCTATCCACAATATCCTCAAGGCTAGGAACAGTTTAAAAGCTCAGACACTGAAAAAAAAATTCACATGTAATATTTTATTAGTTCCTAAGTTCCCCAGAAATTCTGGGAGATTTCTGTTTCCTAATTCTCAATCCTTTTTTATTGAGGTGAGAGAGTCTACTATTGACAGGTAACAATAAAAGCCTGTAGGTGAAGCATGACCAAATTACTTGAAAGTATGAAAGACATCTTGGCTAATTTTGTCCCTTGCCTTTTAATTTTCATGGGAGTAAGTGAGTAAACTGTGGTACAAGATGAGTTTACATTTCCATGATCTCCTGGCCTCCCAGAAGTAGTTTTAGGTAAAGGAAGATAATGCATCTTATCTCCAGACACCAAGAACTAACTTTAAATTAACTATAGTTTATCTGTAAATTTAAGACTTTCTGTAATTTGACAGTGCTTCGCTGCCTTAGTTCCTAGACAGTGATGTGAGAAAGAAAAAGGACTGCCTTTCCATGAGGAGAAGTGAACACATGACTCTCATAACCTTGGGTATTGATCCATTGCCTCACTTGCCACACAAATGTTGGCAAGAATAGGTAGGGCAGGTGGCAAATGAAATCTAGTTAGTGTCCTTGGATATACAAATATGAGGATGTACAAGCAAACAAAACAAAAAAAAAACAAAAAACAAAACAAAAGACTTTGCCAGGCTCCCACTGAGGCCTTCTCATGGGTCAGGGAAGGGTCTGGGTTGTTCCAGCTCCTGAGCCCACAGTCTAGGTTTGTGCATGTGGAGTGGAGGTGGGGTGAACTTCCCCATCATCTCTAGAGAAGATGTTGTCATCTTGGATAGGTGTGGACTTTAGAGATGTTTGACCTTGCGTTTGTATCCCTGCTGTACCAGGCAGGAATACAAACTGGACCTTATTTATTTATTTATTTATTTATCTATTTATTTATTTATTTATATATTTATTTTAATCTAGAAAAAGAACTGTTGTCAGAATTTTAATAACTGAACTACTAGAGTCTAGGCCCTTATTAAGTGTTCTTTGTCGTTCTCATTCCCTTTCACTTTTGGGACATAGTCTTGCAAGGATAGACTATCTTTTTTCTGCCCAAATGGGAAAATTCTCTAGCACTAATTGAATAAGCAAAGTTTTCAGGTGAAAGCTGGAAAAATGAAAAAAGTCCCTGGGTGAATGGGAAACTTCCTGGGGTCATTTAGACCTAGCAGGTGGCTAATGCCTTAGCCAACGTTCTGGAAAAAAAAAAAAAAGAGAAAAGTCAGAAGCTTCTTCTTCCAGAAAACTGAACACAGTTTGATTGCCCAGGGAGGGTAAAACCCATGTTAGCAAATCATGTAAAGAACTCATATAACAACAACGACAACAAAAAACAATCCAATTAAAAAATGGGCAGAGGATCTGAACAAATACTTATCCTAAGAAGACATACTAATGGCCAACAGGCATATGAAAAAAATGCTCAGCTTCATTAGCTATTAGAGAAATGCAAATCAAAGCCATAATGAGATACCATCTCACACCTGTTAGAATGGCTATCATCAACAGGTCAAGTGATAACAAGTGTTAGAGAGGTTGTGGAGGAAAAGGGACCCTCATCACTGCTGGTGGGAATGTAAATTGGTACAGACACTATGGAAAACAATATGGAAGTTCCTCAAAAAATTTAGAATAGAATTATTATATGACCTGGCAATCTCTCTTCCTGGTATCTATCCCTCAAAGTTGAAAGCATTTATCCAGAAAGATATATGCACCCTGATATTCATTACATCATTTTTCACAATGGCCAAGACATAGAAACAACTAAAGTAATCCTCAACAGATGATTGGATAAAGAAGACGTGGTACCTGTATATTACTCAGCCATAAGAAAAGGTGAAATACTGCCATTTGGGACAATATGGATGGATCTTGAGATTATCATGCTAAGAAAATAAGTCAGAAAAAATTAAAACCATATGATTTCACTCATATATAGGATATAAAACTGAAAGCAACAAACAAATAAGACAGAGACTCATAGACACAGACAACAGTTTATTGGTTATGAGAGGGAAACTTTGTGTTAAATTGAGTGGTGAACACACAATACAATATACATATGATTTATTATTGAATTGTACACTTAAAACCTATATAATTTTATTAACCAATATCACCTTGATAAATTTAATTTTAAAAAGACAGAAAAAGAAGATTGTAATCAACCTGTGAAGAGGGTATCTCCTGTCTGTCTGCCTAACATCTATCTGTCATCTATCTATATTTCTATCTACCTATCATCTTTTTATCATGGAAAATTTCATGTACATGCAAAAGTAAAGTGAAGAGTATAAGGAAATACCATGTTACCACCATCCTGATCAGTATTTATCAATTTATGTCCACTCCTATTTTATCTATATCTTCCCTACCCCTACTTTCCACCTCCACTATGTTTTTATGAAATAAATCTAAGATATCATATTATTTCTTCTGTAATTACTTCAATATCTTTAAAAGATATGGGTTTGTATTTTTAAAGTAAAAATATAACCACAGTGCCATTATTAAACCTCGAAGAATTGCCAATATTTTCATAACACCATCAACTATCTAGTCAGTATTTAAATTTCCTCAACTGTCTTTAATAAACAATTAATTTGATTGATCCAATATATGGATGAGAGCCTCTCTTTATGCTTGGTTAATAAGTCTTCTAAGTCTCTTGAATCTATAGCTCTTTCTTCCCTGTTTTTTACCATTGCAGTTTAATTCTTAAATAAGTCAGACTGTTTGTCCTGTGGAATTTTTCTACAATTAGGCCTTTGCTTATTCTGTAGTGTCAGTTAACATATTTTTCTGTCCACTGTATTTCCAGTGAATTGACAGATCTAAAGCCTTGACCATATTCAGTTTCGATTTTTTTTTTTTTCAAGGATACTGATGATGTTGCAGATTTCTGTCAGGAAGTTCATTATGACTGGGTGTTGCTCTTTTTGTGAATCAAGACTAATCAGTGAATTTGGGTGTAAGCTTGATTTATTTATTGTAAAACTCTCCATCAGTTTTTCACTTTATGGTCTTTGCAGCATTGATGGCAATTGCCTATTACTATCAAGAGTTGCAAGATGACGATGTTCTCATTTCATCATTCCTTTCTTCATAAGTGTAAATACTTATATAAACACCAATTTTTCCTCATCGACTATTTGTTATTTGGAAATATAGTTTGTGCATAAAAGAAGGCTACATCCTTGTTTTCTTTCATTTATCTCTTTTCAGATACTTTGATGGACTCATGCACACGTATCTATGTAAGTATCATAATTAACAAATGGATTTTTTTAAACATACTCTGTGTGTTTAAATCCATTCAGAGCTTCCTGAATTTCTAGTATGGCAAGATATTCCAGACTCATTTTATATTTCCTGCCTCATACCTGGAATTATCTATTTATCTAAATAGCTCTGGTTCTTTATAGGTAGAGATAGCATTGAGAGATCAAAATTTGAGTTTTAGAGGTGTCCTTTGCTTCTCAACTGGTCAGTGTCTCTAGGACTTTACAGTGGACAGTGCTATGATTAAAAATTTTTATTAAAGAAGATATATTTCCAATTTAACTATAGAATTATAAAATTTTTGCTTAAGTTTTTGTATTTTATATCTGTTTCTCTTTTATATTATGCTAAATAGCATATCAACATAATTACTTATTCACTTTATCATTCTTGCTTGTTTGTATATGTGTATCTCTATTCTTATTTTCGAGTAGCAATTTCAATTTTATTATTAGCAATACAATAACTGAAAACAGTTTGAATTTAACTTGTAATTTTTTGTTCGTTTGTTTGCTTGCTTGTTTTTGCCTTTGGGAGTAAATCTCATTAGCTACACAGTCAAATTACCAAGTTTTAAAGTAACTTGAGCTGCTTGAACTCTTGATATTAGGTTAACATTATTTGGTGCATTTTGCTTTTTCTGTTTCCTTCTTTGTTTTTAGTTTGTTTCATAATTATATAATATCCTGGTTTCAAAGTCAGAGCTAATACATGAGGTATATCCAGGGCAATTTAATTTTCATCTCTGTTTCTTTCACCTTGCTCTCTTCTCTACTCTGTAGGTAACCGTTTGATAAAAGTTTAAAATTACTCTTTGTATTAGTTTACTAGGGTTTCCATAACAAAACAATACAGATTGGGTGGCTTAAACAGCAAAAATTTATTTCTCACAGTTCTGGAGGCTGGACATTTGAGACCAGGATGTCAGCAGTTTTGGTTTCTTCTGAAACCTCTCCTTGGTTTGCAGATGAAATCAGGGAACCATGAACTTGGCTAGTGAAAATGGAAGCTATGTAAATGGTAGTATATGCTGCATGATATGTACAGGGTCCTTATAAGATGATGTGACCAATTGTTTACCAGAACATGCTGTGATTTAGATGGTGCGATTATATATTAATTGCCCAGAACAATCCCAGTTTCTGCTTGTTGTCCTCATGTCATTATTAATAGAGTGTCTTTCTCTTTTTAAAAGTGTTCCAATTTTAGGCAAGAAATTCTATGGGCACCCTAGTTTTAGGGATCTAATAAATAATAATAAACATATGGGCTCTTTGTTAAAAATACGAGGACTATAATTTTCTAGGTATGGCTTGAAGTTGGAGTTCTACATTACTCCCAATTAGATCTTCGGTTCTAATTCCAGGGCTAAGCCAGAATCAACCTGATCTGAGGCTTCCTCTATCCTTTTCATAAATGATCCCATGAGCCTTACTTAGACTTTGAGATTAATCTTTAGCTGAGAAAAGACTTTTCCTGGTCTTTTGAGCCTAGACTGGTACACTTAAGAAGTTGTCAGCTACCTTTTAATTAAGTCAGCTTCCTAAGATGGAGGCTGTGCTGTTACCTAAAGTGGATTGCATACCAATCTGTTGGTATATTTTGACCACTTGGAAACAGCTGACAGAATTATATAAAGCTGCATCATGAAATGTTGTGTAGAATTCAAACATCAGATATAATGTTCAGAAACCATACTGGCAATGAAGACTGAATAAATCAGCATATTTGCTTACAAAAATAAAAATAGTCTGTCTTGTGTAATATTGATAATAATTCACTCTAATTCACCCTTTTAAGCTTAGTGGAATTTTTATAACTTCTATACTAAGTTCTTCCCAAGTTATGGCAGTGGAGACATCTATCCGTATTACTACTATTTTCATATACAGATAGACTACGTCAAGTTTATATTCTTAACTTTCAAAGTCCTGTACATATCAGCAGTTTTTGCATGCTAATTTCACAATTAACTTAAAGTCTACGAAGCTTACTTTGTTCTCAGGCCAGACTATGATTAAGTAATTCTCTGTTGGACTAGTAGTACCACATGAGGGGAAAATTGAAACCAATATATAATTTCGCCATTTTTAATTCCCTCTCAGGGAATTTGGCTATTTCTTTTCCCTCTTCCTTTTATTTAAGCTTTTATACTTTTAGAGACAACTCTTTTGAAAAAAACAACCATGACACCATGATCACACCTACAAAATTAACAGTAATTTTTTAATATCATTAATTATTCAGCAGGTGTTCAAATTTTTAATTATCTAAAATATGTCATATTGTTTTAATATCAATTCTATTGTGTGTTTTACATAAAATGAAATGTGCCTATTGAAAATGTAGTTAAATGAGTCTTGGCAAATGTATACACTGTTGTAACCACCATCATAATCAAGATAAAAATATTTTCTTCACTGCAAAAAGTTGCCTCATGTTCCTTGCAATCAATGCCACCTCCCATTTCCATCCTCAACCCCAGGCAACAGCTAATATGTTTTTTTTGTCACTTTTATATGCATATATAAATTATAGAAATATATGTATATAGATACATATTTTTTCTGGCCACTTAAAAGATTTTTTGCTTATAATTGGTCTTCAGCAACTTAATTATGATGTTCCTTGTTATGATTTGTGTTTATTCCTCTTGTGTACCTTAAGCTTCTTAGATTTGTGGATTTATTGCTTGCATCAGAGATGGAAAATTTTCAATCATTATTTATGCAAATAATTTTTGTTTTTGCCACCTGCGTTCTATCTTCTTTTTGGACTCCAATTATATGTATGTTTAACTGCTTAATATTGTCTCACAGGTTGCTGAATTTCTGTGTGTGCACATGTTTTATTTTCCCCTCTCTATTATTTGAATATTTTATAATGCAATGTCTTTATGTTTACTAATCATTCTTTTGCAGCATCTGTTTGCTGTTAAAATTGTCCAAAGAAAATTTCCCAACAGGTATTGTATTTTTCTCCTCTAGAATTTCCATTTGATTCTTTTTTTAAAATATGTTTTTCATTTTTTATTTACCTCTTTATTATATTCATGTTTTCCTTTAAAATCTTAAATATATGTATAATAGCTTTGTAAAAGTTCTTGTTTGCTATTTTCAACGTCTCTGTCATTTATGGATCCATTTCTTTTGACTGATTTTTCTTCTTGTTATGTGTTATAATTTGCTGACTTTTTTTTTTACATGTCTAGTAAGCTTTGATTGGATGCAGGACATTGTGAAGTTTATGCTGCTGAATATTTGGATTTTGTTTTCTTCCTTGAAGAGTTTTGAAATTGGTTTTTGTAGATAATTAAGAAATTTGATTTTTAAGCATTTTAAAGTGTAGTTCTATAATATTCTGTATTTTAGGGATAAGTTAGCCCTACTACTAAGGTGTGACCTTTTGGTGTCTCTACATATTGCCCTGAGTAGTCAAGAGGGGGATTAGATATTGGCTACTTAGAATCTATATGTCTCCCAGTCCTGTAAAAAGTCTGGTAAGTGTTCTGAGTATAGTTCTTTTTCAGGTCTTTGTATAGCCTTGGAGATATTTCCCCTACAAATGCACAAATTAGTATTTAGCCAAGGACTCAAGGGCCTCCTACGCAGATTTCTGGAACTCTTCTTTGCATAGTTCAATTCTCTTTTGTGTTTTTCTATGAATTCCAACAGGCTTAACTTTCCCAAACTCCGATCTGATTCTCCTCAGCTCAGAGATTGTAGAGTAACTCTTGGCTTCTTCTGTTCCTTTGCTGTTGTTTCAAAATCACTTTCAGGCAAACATACAATATGATTGTAAAACAAAGCTCCTTTGTTTCCTTTTCTCAGTGGTCACAGTTATATTGCTTGATGTCCTATATCTAAACATTTTTAAAATATGCATTGTATAATTTTCTATTTGTTTTGAGGAGGAAAGTGTTCTGTACTAGTTTCACCTTTATGGCCAGGATTTTAAGTCATAATTTAAAAAAAACAATTTGTATATTTGAATTATGATTCAAATACGGTTCACACATTTTAATTGGTTTATGTGTATTTTTACTTTTATTGACTAATTAAGTCCATCTGTCACCATTCACATTCTCTCCTTTTCTTTACATTTTCTTTTGTTGAAAAAAACCTTCAATGTTTGTCTGTAGAGTTTCCTACATTATGGATTTTACTGACTGCATTCCCACATTCTCTTTTGACATGTTCCTCCATATGCATTCTCTTAATTAGCACTTGAATTTAGAGACTCAGATTCAGATCTTTCTTTTTTTTCAGGACAACTTTAAAATTGTTTGTTTGCTTTTTCATCAAGAGGCACAGGTCTTTTTTTTTGTAATGTTACCAGCCATTGATGCTAAATAATCACACTTATGAAAAGTGGAATGCTTTCAAACTTGCTCAAGGAAAAGTTGACCCACTTTTACAAACTGGAAGGAGACTGGGCTGAATTGTATCAACTTATATATGTTACTTTCAAGATTATGCTCTAACTAAAGTTGGGCTAAAGTGGTGCTGTCAGGAGAGAATTCACCCCTAGATCTCTTCAGTGAGAGGTAAGAATGGCTTTTCATTTCAGTCATAAGACAAGGATGCTTCTTGTAGTACTTAAGGGTAAATAAAAGCTGATTGTAGAGTATATTTGTTCACATATGGTTTTTCATGCTAGTTTATGGAGCTGATTTATATTAGCTATGGACATAGAATTTTCTAAGCAACAGTGAATGTCTGTCCTAACTTTCGTACTAGTAAACATGAAATTATTTATTTTTATAAAGCAGTTTCTACTCTACTCTTTCATTTCTTCTTCCTCATAATTTTTTTTTCTGATATTATTAACCTAATTTTGTAATAAGACTTGGAAACTAGGGCACAGAAGATTCAGAGACTTGGGAAAGTTTATTTACCCAGGGTTCCCTGTCTCCAGTCTCTGGGTTGTTTCATGCCTGTGCTCTATACACTAGAACATAGTGGGAAAGTTCTCTTTGGTCTCCTTATACATCAAACCTGTGGTATAAAACCAATGTTAATACTTTCTGAGTAGTTTTTGGGATAGTTATTGTGGGTCAGGCCTGCTTGCATTTTGCTCTGAACTTCATTTCTCTGCAACGTCTAGTAAACTCTGAAACATTTTTCTAGTGCATTGGTTGATATTCACTGGTATGTTCAATAAGTTGTGGATGTAGGTATACTCCCAAAAGTGGTCTGAGTAACGCAGGCAGTAGGTCTGATCGTTTACACTCATCTGCAGGCAACTCTTTTCCTTCTGAAATGCTCCCAAGATGTTTTGCAAAATTGTAAAAGCATGATATTGATTTCTCAAGCTCTATGCTATTTATTTTCAGAATACTGCACTATTAGTATTCATTCATCCGATAGACTCCAGCTACACCTTAGAGAGTAATCTCCTCCTCTTTAAATTAAAATATTTGTTTAGTGTGGGATTTTGGTATCAATTTTCTGGAAAGTATGTTTAGAAAGCTTCTTTAGTCATCTCAGCTCAGGTTTGGTGACAGCTTCTTAGCAGTGATGTAGCCTGTACTTTGGCTTATTACCAGACAAACCTGTTATTCTTTGCCTCTTTGTCTCACTCACTCTCTTGAGGGAAGAAGTAAAGTTAAACTTGATTTTAACCATTCTTGTAGAACTACAACAACCATATATCCCAGATTTGGGAATAGTTCTATTTCAAAATTTCTGACTAGTTAGCTACACAAACTATTAAGATGCTATGGAATTCTATATATTCCAGTGCTTAATTCATGTCTTCTAGAATATCCCCTTGAAAGTAGAAATGGCACACCTTTTGTAAGGTCTCACATTCTGTTTGTTGATTTTAAAAATATAGTAACCGTATTTTACTGCAGGAAATGATTTGTCTTAACCTGAATTACCCTGAGGCAGAGCCTAAAAGAGAGGCCTATATGCAGGTACTTTTTTGGGGGAAATAGTATCAGGGCTCAGGAGTGAGGAGCAGAAAGAGAGAGACAGGGACAGAAAGTTCCTATAAGATGCATTGTGGAGAGGAGACCAACTTCCAGAGATTTCCTCAGGTGCCATAAGAAAAATACATAGGAACTGTCAGCCTTTCCCCACAAAGGATGAAACATTTATCAATGGCTCCATCTCCCATTGGTTAAGGGTGTCCCAGTGGGTGTTAAGCCCCTGTAGTTTCTGTTTTAGTTCCCAGATGTCCCAGTAGTCATTGGAGAGGCTTGGCATGAGGTGCTGTTGAGCTACATTTGTTCAGGGCTAGTGGCAGAGGCTAGAATGAAATGTGGGCCAAGGGTAGAAGGATAGGTGGATAGGGCCAAGGGGAATGTCAGCGGGGTCAGATATTTTATTGGGAACAGGGAGAAACAAATGCTACCATATGTATCTTTAAATGAAGGTATCTTAAATTTTACCAGATCTCAATTTACATTGATACATGAATAAAGATGAAAGAGAGCCTCTGCATTTATAGAGCTGCTAACAATTCCCTCCAAAACATTCCATCTGGGTTACATTTTGAGTGTGCACTTGGCCCTGACACTGGGAAGAATTACAGGAGCTCATAGTGAATGTACATTTAAACAACAATTTGTAGGGGCTGCATGGTTTACTCCAGGATTGATGTCAGTTCAGGCAAATTGTGGGTCCTTTTCAATATTCTCTTCATCTTTTATTACTTTTTAAAGGTCGTTTAAAGATCACTAGATTGTATGGAGGGACTTATACAAATTAAAACGTACTCAGTTGTGCACAGCACTTAATAACAATCAAAACTATGTAAAAGTGAAAGGCCACAGGGGGTATTCTAATTCATATAGAAGGACAATTTAATGTTGCAGTGGAAAACCAGATTGTTATTATCCATAAATCCAGAACTAAATAGGTATGAGGGCTGTGTTAACTGAGAGATGCTTTCTGTTTTCTCCAAAGTCCTACCAGGGCAATGAAGGTATAAGCTGACATAGGTTTATACCTGCAATTAGGGAATCTACCTTTTACTGAGTACTTACTATATGCCAGTCAGTATGTTAAGCTCTTTACCTATTTTTAATATATCCAATCCTCATAATAATCCTGTGAGGATGATATTATCATCCCTCAGTTTATGAATGATAAGAAGAAATCTCAAAGAGTATGTTCAAGTTGGTTCAGCTAGTGAGTGGCTAAGGTGGTGTTTGAGTTTAGGTTTGGCAAATCCCAAACATGAGCTTCTATCACTTTCTGGTGGTGTAATCTTGTCATGTGACATAATCTCTTGGCAGTGGTGTTCTCACTGGGGAAATAAGAGTTATAATAAGGTTTAAATTAAATATGAAAACAATCAGCTTGGAATAATTGCTCAGTAAATGATGAGGATTTTAGAGGATAAGAGAGCAATTTATGGGAGCTATACATTCTCTGGCACTGAATTCTTAGCAGTTTTCTATATATCTCCTCTGAGAAAGTTCACTGAGTCAATAAGCTGTGACTTGCCTAACCTGGGTGCCTCATGTGAGTTTAGGCCACCTTCATGTTTATAGTTTGAGCTTGGAGATGCTCAGGGTGGGCCAAATATTTGGCTCAGACATTTTACACTACCCAAGGATGTGTGTGTATGTGTGTGTGTGTGTGTGTTTGTGTGTGTGCGCACGCACACACACACCTGCACATGTGTGTATATAGGTGCATGTGTGGGTGCACACATACGTATATTATGTATAGAGGAAAGAGAACTGAAGGAAAGTTTGAGTGCTTGAAGTGTGTGACGATGTTACTGGAGCTCTGCTACCTGATTTCTGGTCTTTTTTGTGCCATTGAAGAGCTATATAATTTTGATCAAGTAACTTAACCTATTTGTACATTTGTTCCATCAGCTGTTAAATATAGGGATTGGACTGGATTTTCCCAAAGAGTCTTTTCATCTTGAACAGTCTATGATTCTAGTTTGAACACTCCAAAACCTAAATGATTTCTCATTGAAAGCAGCTTAAAATGACTGCAGGCCTAGCATGCTGGTGCATTCTCTTGCAGATGAGCTGTCCTTGATATCTAATGCCCTTGAATAATGTGGGGGTACATGTGCTTCATTGTACCTGCTATTTTTGTGTGTGTGTGTGTTTTTCTAATCCTTCATTTTGGCAACATTTATCTTGGCTGCATTTCTGAACTTCCTCCTTAAGAGTTGTTTTTGGTTTTACCTTCTTATCAAGTGGCCCTCAGGGGCTGGTTGCATTGATCAACTTTTACAATTGAACTGAGCTGTAGCAATGACCTATGGGGAAAAGCTGAAGGATTGTGGGAGCAGCACCTACTTGTTGAAGCCAAATTGAGCACCTTGGTGTGTACAGCTGGGGAATCCAGAGCCTCTGAACTCCATTCTCGCCAGTGAGTTGGTCAACATTGACTTAGATCTTGCTGAAACATAACCTTTGCATCTTCCTTCAACAGGACTTCTCAGTTGGTCATGAGTTCTCCAGTAGGTACCCCTGAATCTGGGCTGTGAAAGGCATTTTGGTGGGGTATAGTTTGATGTCTGGATTTACCACCATGGTAACAATGGGGGCACATTCTACAGTATATATATATATATATCTTACTGCTAAAACATACACCTGAAATTTACTGGATTTTGTTAACCAATGTCACCATAAGAAAAAAAGAAAGAAAGGAAGAAAAGAAGAAAGACAGAAAGACAGAAAGGAAGAAAGACAGACAGATAGACAGACGGAAAGACGGAAAGACAGAAAGACAGAAAGAAAGAAAGAAAGAAAGAAAGAAAGAAAGAAAGAAAGAAAGAAAGAAAAAAAGAAAGAAAGAAAGAGAAAGAAAGAAAATGCTGATATTCCTTTCTTCTTGGGAACTGATTTTATTATTTGGGTTTTTTTTTTATGTGTGTGTGTTTTCTTTTTAATTAGAAAAAAGAGAAAAATTGACTTTTTTTTCATCTTTTAGCAGTGTACCTTAAATGGAGATATACATATTGATTTTGCTTATGTAAACTGACTTAGCATTGTATTCCAAGAACACATCATCATAGCTTTCTTCCTTTTCTTTTTTCCTTGTTTGCCATTCAGACGTGTTTCTTCATTCTTCAGTCTATGACTCATTCAAGAAGACATTAGAAACAATGTTTTGCAAGACCTTTCCATGAAGTGGAAAGATCAACACTGTTTCTCCAATAAGATGTATAACATTGCCTTGCTTCATCAATAAAGGACGGATTTCCTACCACTCTGCAGGGGTAGGGTAAGCCAGAAAGAACTGATCAGCACTAGACATTTAGGTGCTATCAACTACTAGCCCGAGGGCCAATGACATTTAACAAAACAAACTTGACTTGTCCTTTGCTTATATTGCTTAGAATCATTGCAGTATAAGGATTCCTAAGGCATCACCTGGCCTTTGTCACTTCGGTGAACACATAAGGGAACTGGGAAGGTGCCATATGCAATGATTCGAGGGATCTATAATACTCCCTGCACCACCAAATGGCTCCCAAATGATCCTATTATCCATCTCTTCCCTTCTTGGCTTGAATTTCGCACCATAAACCAGAATTTCAAAATGCCTTCCATAGGCCTTGCCCTTTGGTGTGTACAATGTTTAACAAATGTTTCCTTCGAACTGCACAGCAGTCCTGAGCGGTAGGCAGTGCAGGACTTATCACCTTTATTTTACAAATGAGTAAAGGGCTCAAAAAAATTGTGTGAGTTGCCTGAAAACACACAGCATGGCCAGGACTGGAATCTAGGTCTTCTGTCTCCACTGGTTTTGTTTTTTTCTTTTGTTACTTCACAGTTCTTCAGAAAGCTATTGCTATCCTATACAAACTCCTTGGACTGCCCTAGGTCTATCTTTCTGTTTCTTAACTGAGACATACAATTTAAAACTGTGATCACACACACACACACACACACACACACACACACACACACACAGAAACAAAAATTTTAAGAAGCAAAGCTTAACTTACGATACAGTGTATTCAGTGGCTCAAGTGTTTTCTTGTCTTTTTATTCCATTCCATTCTATTTTTTAAGAAAAAATAAGGAAGGAAAAGTTTGCCTATGACTCAGTAACTCGACTTCATGACACCTGGGGATGGTCCTCCTGCTGTATGTTGCACCAGTGCACAGCACGGAGGCACTTTGGATTCCTGTGTATGCCTTAAGAGAAATAGGCTACCTGCATGGAGAATGGGAGCAGGGAGGAGCAGGGTGAGATTCACTGTTAGTAATCTCTGCAGAAGGAAAGGGTGGTAGGGCAGAGTTGGGTGAAACAGGTGTAGATGGAATACCTCAAGGCAATGGCCCAAAAGACATTTCATTTTTATGCTTTCCTGTCGTTCTTTTGCACCAAGAATTTCACCAATGGGGTAGGGCCCATGTGATTCTGTAGGGAGGGCTGGTCAGACTTTTGTCTCCTTCCAGTATGGTTGGCCTATCTCTGGGGAGAATCACTGGAGGAAAGGCAGCTTTTCTTTCCTATTGCTCAGTCAAGGCACATTAGCATCACATCTGTTGCAAACAGCAATTGAGGATCTGCACTATGGGCCACATTCCCAGGGTAATTGGCCTCAGGGCTCCTTGTGGTCAGGAAGGGCCTTCAGCAGGCTCTAGTCTAGGGTCCAGGTGGAGTTGCATCCTCATAGAGGAACCATAGAGGCATGTGAGGTCTAGAGTAGAATTCTTAATCTTTTCAGATGACAGATCCCTTTGAGATCTGATGAATACTGTGGACCTTTTCCTTATAAAAGAAAAAACACACGAATGCACATGTGTAAGAAAATTGCATTAAATTTCTTGGATTTCAGAGATGCTAAAGTCAGTGTCTTATCCAAAGCCTTAAATGGAATGTTGATCTAGAGGATCCCAAAGGGTGAAATTCAAAGAAGATAGTACCAGAACATGAATTCACAAGGGAACATTCTTCCTTGCCAACTCACTTTTATCTAGATTACTTAATGAAGCTCATTATTAGTTTACTTTTGGCAGCACAAATTTAGCCTTCTTCATTTCCATATTCTTTCCTAAATATCTTGCAAGCTTTCTTCTTATATTATGCTGTTTATAATTTATGCTGCCACCTAATTTTATAAAGGAAGAACTCGGTCATGTCAATGTCCTTCTCCCATTCACATTATAGGAAGGGCTACTTACAGGGAAGCTGGGTCTCACTGGCTTTATTCTTATCTTTTGCTACAGCCACACTTGTTCTAGATCTGTACTCATATCTGTATAGTAGGGATAAGAATACCTTCCCATAAATTTATTGTGTGGATTAAATGAGATAACGTGTATGATGTGTTTTGCACAATCAATGTTAAGCACAAATCAAGTGTTTGATAAGTGCGTGTTCTTATTATTATCATTATTATTGGCTACCGTCTTCATTTTGAGACTCTATCCATGAACTGTAATATTTCATCTGCATCCAGTGTCAGGATATAACACTCATTAATATTTCTAGAGCATATGGTTAACCATTGATATTACATTTTCACAGAACCTATTTATATATTTTTAAAATTATTATTTAAGACCTTATTAATAAGTGCTTGCAGTTCATTTACTTTTTTTGAAAACATTAAGTTGTAAATTTTCATTACAGATTAAGAATGAAGTTCTTAAAAATCTCTACTTGACTAGATATGAAACAAATTAAAAACGTTTAAAGGTGTATTGAGAAAAACCAGGCTTTAAGAAAAACTACACACATTTATCATTACCAAAAGAGACATTTTTAGGTAAAAATAATAAAAACCCCATGCTGCATATAAAATGCATATTTCTAGTTATCTGGTCAATGGGCAAAAAGCAAGCACTTAAGATCCTTAGCTCCAACCTTTCATTCATTTCTTATTGCTGGAATTTCATATTCATTTCTTCTTGTTGAGTGACTAAACTGGATGATGGTAGAGATGGTAAGGCTAAGTGGTGGACTCTGAATTCGACTTCTGTCTTTATGTCAGATCTAGTGCCCTTTCTACTATACCAATGGACTGTCTTAAATTCTACTTTTATAACAAGTACAATTCGATATAAACTTTAGTTTCACATGAGTCTTAGTGAGAACTCATATTAAGTCTGGGATGCAGAAACATCATTGTTAGAATGTTCCCTTATAGCCATATTTTCTGTTGCAATGAATGAAAATATTCTTTGATATATAAGAGCATTTGTAGACTATTATTATTGTTATGTATTAATTTATATTTAAGCTGACAGTTTCTGGTTTAAACAGAAACACAGCAAAAAAAAAATCTATATTTAAAAAATTATGTGTGGCTTTCAGTCAAGATGGTAGAGTACATAAACACTCCACTTCCTCTAACAACCACATCAAAATTATAACTAAACTGCAGAATAGCAATCATTGGGAATCACTTGAAATCTAGCTGAACAGAAGCCCTACAAATGAGGACTCACAGAAGAGGCCACTTCAAGACTGGTAGGAGGGGTGGAGAGCAGTCTGGGGTGGTTCTACACCAGCATGTGGTGGTTGAGAATTGGGAGAAATATCTTGGCCATGGATGCCCCCTGGAAGAGTGAGGGATCCTAGCTCCAATCTGGGCTTCCCACCCCAGGACTCCAGTGCTGAGAAGAGAAGTTTCCACAACTCTGGCTGTGAAAACAAGTGAGATTGTGGCAGAGCGAGATGGAGAGCTGAGGGAGTCACAAACTTTCCTCTTAAAGGGTCTGCACATAGACACACTCAGTAATGTACTCACTTTCTCTGAGTTCCAGCTCTGGAGCAGTAGCTCAAAAAGTGCCAGGGACATATAAGGGAGGAACTGAGTTTCTGGCTTCAGGGCAAAGGCAGGAGGTGGAGTTTTTTCCTAGACAGAAGTGATGGCTGAGTACATTGTTCCGTGGTTGAGCCCTTCCCTACCCAGCTTGCAGACCTAGGTGGGCGCCATCTCTGAGTCTCCATCAACGTAGCTAATAGCAATCACCCCACTCTGGTGATTCTCTGAGAGCCTGCTCCATCCAATGTGTGGGTCTACCCAAATTGCTTCCAGTATATTTTTCATAGAAACAACCTGTCTTGGCACATGTGGACTTTATTAAAATCTCTCAAAGATTCATGAAACATAAACAAGCAGCATCTGGCCTTGGCATGCTCTGTACCTCTTGCTGAGCAGCCCCAAGCCCAGCACTAGCAGCAACTGGCTTCAGTTTGCGGCTCGACCTCTGCAGGCACTTCCAAGCCTAGTATGGGTGGCAGCCATCTGTGGATTTCTTAGTGGCTTATGTCAGGTGTCCCTGGGCAGAGTACAGGCTATGGCTGAACTTGGCCTCCAGCAATACCCCTCTCAGAAAACCCCAGCCTGCATCTGGTGGCTGGCTTTAGTCTGAGAAGAAACACCACCGGGGTCACATCTGAGGGTGACACATCCAAAGAACAGACAGGGCAGGCACCAGAGCTCTGCTAAAATGAATCCTGCTCTGTAGGGTCAGCCCCTGCACAACAGCTCTTTCACTGGTCAGTCATCTCAACCAATCAGCATGAGGGTCAAACTTCCACTGACAAGCAAACAGCAACCAAGGCTCAAGTACAACTGGAGGGCACACACAACCCATACAAGACACATACCTGGAGCACCCTGCTCAGGTGACCAGGGAAGACTGTTCCATTGGGACCCACAGCATACCTACTATTTAAGGTCGCTCTACTAAGACTGAGAGACATAGCAGCCCTACCTAATACATAAAACAAACACAAGTAGGCAGCCAAATTTAAGAGACAAAGAAACATGTCTCAAATAAAAGAATAGAACAAAGTTTCAAAAAAGAACTAAACAAAATGAAGACAAGCAAGCTTCCAGATGCAGAGTTCAAAACATTGGTTTTAAAGATGCTCAATGAACTTAAGAAAAGAGTTGATGAACTCAGGGAAAACTTCAACAAAGAGATAGAAGACATGATAGTGGAAATAGAAAATATAAAAAAGAACCAGTCAGAAATGAAGAATACAATAACTAAAATGAAGAATACCTTGCTTAGAAAGAATTAACAGTAGATTAGATGAAGCAGAGGATAGAATCAGTGATTTAGAAGATAAGGTAGCAGAAAACACCCAATCAGAATAGCAACAAGAAAAAAGAATCCGAAAAAATTAGGATAGTTTAAGGGGCCTCTGGGACAACATCAAATGTACCAAAAGAAGAGGGAGAGCAAGAAGCTGAAAACCTTTTTGAAGAAATAAAGACGGAAAATTTTCCTAACCAGGTGAATAAAGTAGACGTACAAGCCCAGGAAATATACAGAGTCCCAAATAGACCGATATTATGACACATCATAATTAAATGCCAAAGGTTAAACATAAGGAAAGAATCTTAAAAGAAGCGAGAGAAAAGCAGTTAGTTATTTATAAGTGAGCGTGCATTGATTGCTGATTTCTCAACAGAAACTTTGCTGGCCAGAAGGGATTGGCACAAAATATTCAAAGTGATGAAAAGCAAGGACCTACAACCAAGATCACTCTACCCAGCAAAGCTATCATTTAGAATCAAAGGAGAGATAAAAAACTTCTCAGATAAGAAAAAGCTAAAGGAGTTCATCTTCACCATACCATATTATAGGAAATGTTAGAGGACTTCTTTAAGGAGAAGAAGAAAAAAGAAAAAAAAGATAAAAAATATAAATAATAAAAAGGCAATAACTATATATCTAACAACAATTACTTTAAATGTAATTGATTTTAATATTTCAATCAAAAGATAGGTGACCCTCTTTCTGTGTTCAGCATAGCCATGGCTTGTGGTCCCAAGAAGCATCTGGAGTGCATAGCAGCTCCCAAGCCTTGGATGCTGGATAAACTAACAGGTGTATTTCATCCTTGTTCATCTACAAGTCCCCAGAAGCTGAGAGAATATCTCTCTCTCATCATTTTCTCAAGAAACAGATTGAAGTATGCCAAGACAGGAGATGAAGTAAAGAAGATCTGTATTCAGCAGTTTATCAAGATTGATAGCAAGGTCTGGACTGATGTAACCTACCCTGCTGGGTTTATGGATGTCATCAGCATTGACAAGACCAGAGAGAATTTCTTTCTTGTCTATGACATCAAAGGTCACTTTCCTATTAATCAGATTATACCTGAGGAGGCCAAATACAAGTTGTGCAAAGTGAGAAAGACCTTTGTGAGCACAAAAAGAATCCCTCATTTGGTGATTTATGATGCTTACATCATCTGCTATCCTGATCCCCTCATCAAAGTGAATGACACCATTCACATTGATTTGTAGACTGGCAAAATTAGTAATTTTATCAAGTTCGACAGTGGTGACCTGTGTATGGTGACTGTAAGAAATAATTTAGGAAGAATTTGTGTGATTACCAACAGAGAGAGACACTCTGGATCTTTCGATGTGGTTAATATGAAAGACGCCAATGGCAACAGCTTTGCCACCCAGCTCTCCAACATTTTAATTATTCACAAGGGCAACAAACTGTGGCTTTCTTTTCCCTGTGCCTCACCATTGCCGAAGAGCGAAACAAGAATCTGGTAGTCAGAGCAGCAGGTAAAGTGATCTCTAGGTGACATGATTGAAAAACTCTTTGTGCCTAATTAAAGTTAAAAATTGCATGATTAATTGCAAAATAAAAAAAGATAGGGTGGCTGAATGTGTTAGAAAACAAAACCCTTACATATGTTGCCTACAAGAGACTCACTTCAGATCAAAAGACACATACAGACTGAAAGTAAAGGGATGAAAAAAGATGTTTCATGAAAATGGAAACAAACAAAAAGAAAGCTGGGGTAGCAATATTTATGCTAGACAAAATAGACTTTAAAACAAAGGCTATAACAAGAGACAAAGAAGGACCCAATTATCCCACTTCTGTGTATTTATCTGAAGAAAACCAAAACACTACTTTTAAAGTAATGAGAATCCATATTTTCATTGCAGCATTATTTATAGTAGCTCAGATATGGAGCCATTTTGAGTGTATGGGTAAAGAGGATGTAGTACACACACACACACACACACACACACACACAAATGGAATATTACTCAGCCATAAAAAAGAATGAAATCTCACCGTCACGACATGAATGGACCTAGAGAATATTATGTTGAGTGGACTAAGACAGAGAAAGACAAATTTTCTATGTGCAGTCTAGAGAACAGGATAAACAAACAGGAGAAACAAGCTCATATATACAGAGAGCATTTTGATGGTTGTCAGATTGGAGTGTGGGAAGATGAGTGAAGAGGGGAGAGGATTGAGAGGTACAAATGGTAGTTACAAAATAGTCATGAGGATGTAGTGTATAGCATGGAGAACATAGTAATATTATAATAACTGTATTTTCAGATGGGTACTGGATTTATTGAGGTGATCACTTCATGTAATGTAAACATATACATATATGTAAACATATAATCATTGTGTTGTACACCTGAAACTAATATAATGTTGTATGTAAACTATAATTTAAAAAGTATATAAAAATACAAAAAATTATTTGCTTTTTATAGAATCATAAGAAAACTTACAAAGCTATTGTCTGGAAACTTGAGAGCAGTAATCACTTTGTATTTTCTTTCCATGGCTTATAAGAGCCTAGGAGAATTTAGAACACACAGTAGACAATTGATGCTAGAAAGGAACTTACCAAATGATCAACTCCAAGTTAATATAACGTAGTAACCATGGGAAGAATATATTAATTAAAAAGAGTATAGTATGGTCAAAGGGGCCAACTTCGGAATACTTTGTGTCACAGCTCCAGGGCTTGCAAGGCAAGCTGGGCCTCTGTTCACTCATGGCTTCCTCAGAATATTGGTTCTCTTCTGGTCTAAAAATGTGTGGTTTAGAATAGTCAGTGGGAACTAAAATCTAAGCAATATGGTTAAAGCATTGAATGAAAGAAGATTCTAGATCACTATTAGATGCTTGTCATGTGGAGCAAAGTGTGAGATGGGAAGGCTTCTATTGCCTTTAAGGAGAGACAAATGTCATGTCTAATAAAGGGTTCTGGACTGTGTGGGTCAGAAGATTAGTTGAGTTTGGTTAGTATATAATGATACAGAACAAAGGTTATAGGCCCTGAGCAATCAGGGCACAAATGATTATTCTTGGAAAGTTGTTTAGTCAGCTGTAGAATGTGATGTTTTCTATTCTGGTCATCCTTCCTACCCATGTTACAACAAAATCTTGTATGAAGAGGAATATAAATGTTCCCTAATGTATAGGTAGGTTTTTTTTTTTTTTCTGTTTTAAAAGAGTCAGTATGGATCACTTAGCAGGTGACATATTTAATTTGGACAAAATAGAGGAAATAGCAGTAGCTTCTCCACACACTTGTTGCTTGTACCTGTTAGGAATAAGATTAGCTATTAGTGATAGAAAACTCAAATTAATAGTGCCTCAAACATAAAATGTTGGAAACAGTTTGGAAAGTAGGAAGCCTGGGCCTGGTGTGGCTGTTCCACTAAGTCCCTAAAGACCCAGGCTCCTTCTAGTTTTCTATGCTGCCACTCTCAAGAGGTGCATATTACACTCATACTTGAACCCCATTGACCAGAATTTATTCACTTGGCCACATAAGACATAGGAGCCGAGAAAATGTAATCCTAATTCAAGGCAGCAGAGACCTGACGAAAAACTGGAAGTTCTACCATAAGAAATAAGAGAGAATCTGTATTAGAAGTCTGACATCGGTTTCTGCCACACTGTTCTTGGGACTTGATTGCATACCTGTATGTGGGACTTGGAGGACCCTGTATGAAACACTTGGAGGGTAGAATTTAGTAATTTAGACTATGCTTTACAGGGCCCCCAAACTGTGAATGACTGGCCAGTGAGTTGGGTCATGGCCTTTGTTCTATGCACTAACTAGGCTGAATGAGAGTAATCAATCTGAGGGGGAGAGAAATAGAGATAGAGATAGAGATAGAGATAGAGATAGAGATAGAGATAGAGATAGAGATAGAGAGAGAGAGAGAGAAGAAGGGACAGAACTGCAGGGAGACAACATGTGAAGAGGCAGTCTACTGTAGTGAACAAACAAGGGCTTTGGAGTCCCTCTAAACTTGGATTTAAATCCCAGGGCCATTGTGTAATATTGGGCAAGTTACTTGATCTCTAGAAGCTTCCATGTCCTCATCAATACAATGGGAGGACTAATATTCATCTAAGAATTTTGGCGGTATTAGGTCAAGTGATGTGTACAAAAGTGCTTAGTCAAGCATATGGCAATATGTAGGTGTTCTGGAAATGGTATCCATTTTTACAATTGGCATCTTGGAAACAAAGATAGAGGTTAAGTACATCTGTCCACTCTTTGTAACCTGGTCAAGGGGCAACCTTGGGGGTGTTCACAACAGCACCTGTTATTGGTCCATTCTGTCACTCTAGGTGCTCACAATGGAAAAGTTGCTGCACCGCTGTCCTTCTTGGCTCCCCCTCACATCAAAGTTAACAATCCCTTAAGTATGTATTTTTAAAATATCCAACCAAGTCTTGTTTTGTCCACAGCAGCGGTCCTACTCTGTATTTTCATAATTTGTCTTGGAATTATCGCAATAGACTCAGAATGCTGACCGCTTCTCCAGGCCACCTGCCAAATTACCACTAACACAAGCAACTTTCTGAATCAGAAGCCATACACTTAGCCATCCTTGCATAACTCACCATCATCTCCAGGACAAAACACAAATTCCTCTGCTGGCTCTCCATAATCTGTGACCCGAGGTACATGTTCAGCCTTCCTCCTTGGCTCTTCACCCTAACTCAACCCCTGTTTTAGAGAAACCAAACATTTATCGAACATACTAAGCTCTCTCTTCTTGGTGCCACTGAGCAGGCCCTTCCTGCAGCCTGGAAAGCCTTTCCTCTGTTGGGCAACTCCTGGTCCACATTCAAGCACTTCTCCCTAGAGAACTCCTCTGGGTTCAGCAGAGCTTACATGCGGGCTCCTTCACAACCCACAGTGCCTCAGGCAAACTCTGTTATAGTTATTGATGTTATTTTCATGTCTATCACATCTCTCCTCTATGAATTCATTCACTCATTCACTAATTCATTTATTCACTCATTCATTCATTTATCTATTCAACTAATTTTGGATAAATTTCCTTCTTTGTATCAGCTTTTTCTTTTTTTGTGTACAACTCAGATATTTACACCATTGGAAAACTTCTCCTGGCTTGGATTCAGTGTCTCTCCTTTGTGTTCCTATAGGAACTGTACTTACATTATATACTTATTACATGGTACTGTCAGTTATGTGTCTGTTTTCCTTACTAGAGAGTGACTTCTTTAAGGATAAACTGGAACATTTTGTGTTTTTGTGAGAATGTATGTGTATATGTGTATATATGTGTGTGTGTGTGACTTCTCAGTGCCTAGCACAAGTGCTAACCCAAGAAAACATTATTAAATGAATGAGTGAATGAATAAAAGGTGTAGTTATGGGAGCTGATCTACTCAAAATAGCCTAGAAGATCCCTAAAGAGTGATTCACTTTTGCATTTTTATGACCAGAAATACAAAGTCATTTGGGGACATTGTTAAGGGCACAACATATTATTTGGTTGCCAAAGAGTTCTAAGAGGAGATGGTTCTTACAACTATACAGATATACAGGAACTATATTTAGCAAGTCTGTTGATCTGTTATTGAAGGATCTTGTTTCTTCGTGGTAACAAAACTATTCAGTGTAATATCTGTCTTGTGTTAAGAACAACCATCATGATTAAAAGGCATAACTGTCATGCTTTTAGAGAATGTGCTGAACTAGTTCTTTCAAAATATAACCAGCAGGTGCTGGTGATTATATTTAGAGTTAAATGTGAGGGACAAAAAGGGAGAAAGGGAAACTTCTTCAAATTTATTATTGAAGAAAATTCCTGGGAGGCATAAACTGGAGGCTTATTTTGCTGAGCAGACCTCACAGTTAACAAAGGTTGTTTCTGAAGCATTGTGAGGTTTGAAGATGCCCCTGTATGGGGTTGATATTTGGCTTGGACTTGTTGACAACACATCTAATGGGATGACAACGAAGGCTGGCTTCAAATCAGGGCAGTGGGGGCTTCTTTGGGTGAAGATCTAAACTGATTGCTTAAATGCTTCCATAAAACATGAAATAGGATCATGGCATGTAGTTATAAGGAACAGCCAACCAGAAAGCCTAGGGTCCCAATTGTGGGTGAAAGGGGCTTGAGAATTGTACAAGGAAGCATTTTAAGGAAGTTTTCCAGATGTGTGGTGAAGTAGAAGCTATCTGAACAAAAGGACTGGGTTAATATTTCAGGACTGACTCTTTAGTGGTACATTGTGGTGCTTCACAGCCTGGGCTCAAATTATACAAATCAAGGTTCAAATACCAACTCTGCCACTTACAGCCTGGGTGACCTTGGGTACACTGATCTAATGTCTCTAAACCAGAGTTTCCTAATCTTCAAACTGAATGTAACAATAGTAGTGATCTCGGAGAATTATGGCGAGGAGTAAATGAGATGGTGCCCATGAAGTACTTGCAGAGTGTCTGCCACATATGAAGGGGACCCCAGTCATCAACCTATGCTGAATTGAGCTGTTTGATCAGGGGATAAAGAAAGCTATGTGAGCTTTGGTTAGTGTGAAAGGAATACACACATGTGCACATCTCTGTCCTAAATGCTGGTAATTGCATGAAAAGCGACCTGGGTGAGAGGGTATTTGAGTATCTCAGTGCAAAACTTTATATTTCAATTTTAAAGCTAAAACTTTATATTTCAATTTTAAAAGAACAATGCAAACCCTTGTTTTTCTCAGTAATTCAGTAGTGTTCTCCTCTAACACTCTGGCAGCTCGGGGTGGGAGTCAGGAAACCAAAGTTCTTTTTAGCTCCAGTATTATTCGGCTGGCCTTGGGCAAGCCCCACAGTGTCCGAGATTCACCTGTAAAATGAGGCCATTGATTTATAAATTTCAAGGTGCTTGCAAGCTCCAAAATTCTGACTTTTTAAATTAAAGCTGATCAGCCCAATATTGTGGCACAAAACTTTTTTTTTTGATGCTTATATAGTTCAGTCGTTCTTAAAATAGTTTCTGTAAATAAAAAGAAACAAATTGCTTTTTATTTGCTTTTTGAGCATGAGTAAATACTGACAAATGCTCTCAAACTTTTGGTGGTAGAATAAATCATGTGTATAAATCCACATCAAATATATGTAATAGACTACAAATGAAATAGCAATGCAGCATTCAAACGTTGAATGACTCGAAGCATTAGGAGTTAAAACAGGGCAAGGTCTGTGCTAAACTCTCTTCACCTCATGATCCAGTGACTTTCAGGAGAAAATTGCTATAGACATTTTAGTAAAATGTTTCTAAATGTAATTTAAACATAACGAATAACATCAATTTTATATCAATATGCTTAACCAAGAATTTATATCAAATTAGGAGAAAGGAATTCTGATTTTCTACTCATTTTATTATGAATGTGTGCCTATGGAGAAAAATGGTAAGAAAAAGAAGACCAAAACAGGAATAACATTTTGTTGGGCTCAACCAGTGATTCTAAACACAAAGTATACACTTAAATCACCAGGGAGCTCTGTAGTACTGTGTCAATGCCTGGGATTTATCTTCAGGATCTTGAGTTGATTGGTCTGGGATGGAGCCTGAACATCAAAAAAGGACTCATTTTCATGTGTAACCAAGATTGAGAACCATTAGGTTAAATAGTAATGTCATTGCCTCCCCACCCCAAGTTCTGAAGGTCAACTGTTGAGCAAGTCCTAATTTAGTCCATGGAAGGCCTAGAGTCCTCAAACTTTCCAAGCCCCTCTATATAATGGTACTTTGCTTAGGAGTTTCTCAAACAGAATCTCATTTGTCATTAAACTGCTGTGATCATGCCTTCTGTCCCAGGGAAGGGACACTCAGGAACTCTTGCTCTGATAAACTGCTTATAAGCCTGCTTGGAATAGTGGTAGATCTGGGTCCTCCTCTTTGTATGAAGGTGCCACTGAAGAACAGCCCAGAGTAGCTGCTTGGTCTTTTCTTTCTAGGCATATCTAGAGCAGCGATATCAAACAGAATGTTCTAGAGCTGCACTGTCCAATAGAGTAACTACAAGTTATAGGTTGCTTTTGAGCACTTGAAGTATAACTAATACAATTGAGAATTTTTATTTTTATTCAATGTTACTTAGTTCAAATTTAAATTTAAGTAGCCCAAGCGGCTTATCACTATAATATTGGACAGTTCTGATTTAGACAGAAGGTGGGTCATAATATTTGAATGCCAGGCTTAGGCATTTAGACTTTATTTTTTATGAAATGGGGAGGAAGCTGAGGGTTTGGATTAAGTTTAGGAAGCTAGGACTGATGACAAGAAGACAAATGAGAAGTCGTTGTAATGACTCAGGTGAGTGGTGGGGGGACCTGCATTGAGGCAGCGCCAGTGAGGATGAAAAGGAGGTGATGGACAAGAGAGGAATTAGGGAGGTAATGTGGTTTGGGCTTTGTGCCCAGGGAAGTCCACACTGGCTTGGGCAATTAGGCCAGTAGCAGTGGTGCTTTGAATTAGAATAGAACATTTCAAAATGCAAACTGATTCTGTGGGAAAATATACCAAGCCACTTTTGGACAGAAATTTCATTTTTAGTTGTCGAATATTTTACTACCAAAGGCAGAAATAATATAGGCAGCAAAAGGAAGCCTTCCAGGATGTGAGATAGCTCCTTACTCTGCCAATATGGTGGGAGGAGGGTTTCCCCTGTTTCTGATAGAGGTGGAACTTTACTTGGATAGCTCATCGTTTGAGCTCAGACAACAGTGCTGGGCAGCCTGCAGATTCATCCAACATCTTCATTAGATGCCATCCTCTCTCTCCATTAGACTCGAGACCTCCTCCTCAGCTGATTCAGTCACTTTGTCAAAGAGACCAGAACTAAATGTCCATAGCCTTCCTTGGACAGACTGACTTCATTTTTTTTTAACCCCACAAGCATTGTTGAGCACATACTTGGTTTCCAGGGGCAGAAGTAGTTAGAAAGATAAATGAGAAACCATTTTTACTCTGGAAAAGTTCTTAGTCTAATTCAAAAGGCAAAAACATAAGGAACAACTCAATTTTAATATCATGCATGAGACAGTTTGCCTTGGAGTACCAGAGTTGTAGTGATCAACTTTACCTGGGTCTTTGAGGAAGGCTCTTCAGAAGTGGTGATAGCTGAGCTCAGTGACATTCCAAATAAGGAAGAAAGAGAAGGACATTTGATAGAGAGATACTTGTAAATACCTGGTGGTACCTTTGAGTGTGTCATGCATTGGAAATAGCACAGGGTTGTGTGGCTGGAACCTAGGATGCTTTTAGGAAAGTGGGAAAGAATGAGAATCAGACAAATGAAATAGACTGGACATGATGAGGAAGTGCCTGCATGCCTTGTTAAAGAATTTAGAACTTACTTAATGGATACAGGGGGCTGTTACTAATTTTAAAATGAGGAGTGATATTTATGTTTGAGGTTGCACAGTTTCTCTCTAATCATAATCAGAGAACATCTGCTTTGGTCTCTTTCTGTTCAATTCAGCATCATAAAATGGGTGTAGTGTGCAAGGTTATTGGAAGAATAACTACATGATGCTTATAAACTACTTGAAAAATAACTGTAAGTGCTATCTAAAAATTATCGTTATTCTTAGTTTAGGAATTATAATTGCAATTACTTAATTATAAGCATGGGTGTGTCCTTGCCTCTCCAATTAGCTGATTGCAGGTGCAGTTAGTTTGCAAGAATAATTTCATACTCATGTGCAAATTTTCCAGAAATGCAAAAATAAAACATGTAGAATAATGAAGTCAAGTTGAGTTTCTTTAGAGTTTGTTCTAAATATTTGACAATGCCCATCCTGAGGGAATGTTATTTCTCTTCCTGTCATTCATATATGCCTTGCTTAAGATGTACTTCTATTTATTTCACAATCTCATTCCTGGGAAATTCTCAAACTCCAAAGTCTGTGAATAAAGAAGGAACGAGTAGGTGGTACCTACAATTGTAGATTTTTAGAGATCCTCTTTGTTTTTTGAAGTGCAAGTTGAAGGACAATTGGTATGATGAGACCAGGGTTGACAGCCGGGGGAAGGGTCAACCATTTTGCATGAAGACTGAGGAGGGCTAGCCATGGGAATGAAATTACCGAATGTCATCTTTCCTCAGGGCATTCTGTGCTGTGGATGTTGGTAGTGGATACAGTGCTGGGTCTAGAATGTGATTCCAATATGAATGTCGGTTGATATTTTGTTCACCATTAACAAGTGAGACGGAAGTGAAACAATGAAGACATGATGTGAGCCACTTTTTTGTTGAAGCAAACGGTAGTTTTCAAATGCTGGGGTTATGTTTTCTTAATTACTTTGTGCTATTCACAATGTAATGTCTACAGACAACACATTAAAGGTCAATCTTCAGTATTTACATTTTCTCTATATTTTTTTACATCTAGATAGTCAACAAAACAATAAATTGAGCCCTGATTTACAGCATGTACTGATTTCAATATTGTAAATATTTCCACTGAGGGCAATTTCAAATTACCAGTTGTTTCACAACCAGTTCATAGACTTGAAAATTTAACAACTAGTTTTAGTGAACTGACATGAGCTGGTTCCAGTGTACTGCGAGTACTGTTAGGACTTAAATAAAACCTCTTGGGAGTTAGTGACAGATAGTATCTTAGTTTTCATGATTCGAAAGGATTGTGAAGATTTGGAATAAATAAATATTGTGTGGAAGAGAGAGAGAGAAAATAGCTGCATGCATAAATGTGTTTTGTGGGAAAACCATTCCCCACTTAGCAGTCCATTGCCTGAAACACTTGGCCACCTCATCATCCATCCATTCCCCACTTTAAAGGAAAACAAAATACATGAAAACAGAAAGGAGGAAAATCCAGAATAGCATGGACTTCAGGGACAGTAAGATGTGAAGATTTCAGCCCTTTTAGGGTGATAGGTTCCATGATTTCCAGTAGGTTTGATGCTCATTTTCCCAATACCATGGGGAGGTGCCGGCTCATCTGTATTTTGAAGATGCAAAAGGAATGCCATGAACACAAGATCATGTTAGTAGAGCTGAGGTTCTGAAGTCAAACAAATTTAGAGATGAGGAGAGGTTCTGTTATTTTAGCCTGTTTTAGGCACTCCTTGTTAATGGAAAATAAACTTCACACAGTAATCAAAGCACTAGAGAAAGTCTAATTTATTGGACACCTCATTAGGTAGTCAGTGTGTTTGGCAGGACTGAGGTGAGAAGACGCAGGACCAGGACCACAGGCTCTGCTCCTTATCCTCATTGGGGTCAGGGGAACCCCTTCCGGGGCTTCCTTTTTCTTTCCACATTCATTGTGCTTAAGTTCATCTGGTTTTCGAAGCCTGCCATTATCCAGACCCACTATATTTCTCTAAGTCAAGGTTCGTACACTTCCCATGGGGCACCAACACTGGCATAGCTAATCTTCCTTTCCCATGAGCAGGTCAGACTTATTCCTGCTTGCTTTGTGCTAATATTGAAGAGAGCTTTTACACTGCATCATGCTAAGGGTTTTCCCTGCATTGTCTCATTTAATCTATACACAAATAATTTAAGGTTACTATCATTGTCCCCATTTTAGAGAGAAAAATGAGGCAGAGAACATCTAAGGAGTTTACCCAAGATCACATAGTTAGCAAAGATGTGCAGCAAGCATTTTAACACAGACTTAACTGCTCAAAGGTTATACTCACAAACCCTACAGTCAGCTGCCTCTCTATTCATGGCATTCCTTTTCTTTGTCACTTCCTTTCTCAATTCAAACCAGGCCCTCTTTTACATTTCCAGTGCCAAGACCTTTACCTGTCTTCCAAGCAGCTTCCCTAACTTGTAAAGCTCCCATCTCTCTCCTATAGGTTACTTTAGAAATGTGTCTATAGTGTGCACTTTGCCTTCCAAGTGTTTCCTTTTCAACAGAAGTATCAGGTATTTAGGAAAAGCAAGCATGTCTTTGACTTATTCTTCATTTTCTATGGTGTCTTGCCAGGTTTCAGCCTGAAGACAGATACGCAGCAAATGGCTGTTGATTCAGTCAGGTCTATGTTCAGATCAAAGCTCAGCATCATTTACCTAGCATCTTTAGTGCCAGGCACTGAACCGCAGACACAAAGATTAAAGAGAGTCCCCCTTTCAAAAATATTCCGAATTCCAGGGTAGCAAGCTGACTAACCACCAGTTTTAATGCTACGTGATTAGTACTAGCTGAATGGAGTTCTAGGAAGCCCGGATAAAGAGTTCTCTGGGAAGGACTTACTAAAAAGGTCACTCTTGATCCAGCCCTGTCTTGAAGGATGAATGGAAATGCAAGGATCAGTCAGAGGAGGAAGATTTGATGGGCCGCGGCACCGTACGTAATGTGTTGGTGAAACCCACACTCTGGTTTATTTTATTAAGCCTTCTTCTGTTTGACTTTCAGCCAGTATATTTTAAACAACATATGACATATACCTCTTTTTTCTTTATATTTTATTAATTGAAGTATGGGGTATGTTTACTCAAATTGAGGGCTAGCAGTGACATGGGGAGGCACAGACATGACTGATGACCACCACAGGTAGTGGGGCTGCCTCTCTCAAGTGAGAAAAGAAGGGTTGGGGAACCCATTAGGGAACCAGAGAGCCCACTCTTCTATCCTGTAGTCACATAAGCTCTCCTATCTCTGGCCCACTAACTATACAGATGTGTGTAGGGGTCACTGTTCCTCTTCTCCACATCATGTGTTCACCCACCTTTTCCACTTTTGGTGAGAAACTAGCAAGAGGACCAAGATGTCCTAACATACTATTCCACACTGAAGATAATTTTGGGGACACACCGGAAAAGGGACTTGTAGGTGATGCTTCTTAAAGTATTTCATACAAAATGCGTCATTGGAAAATTCCAATTTTCTTTCATTAGTCTTTGTCTTACCAAGGCCTTTAGCTATGTTAATTATTTGTTTAAAGTTAGTGCTTATTGGACTGAAGGACCATGTAGCCCCTGAGGCTTAAAGAAGCTGGTAGTGGAAGCTAGATTGATATATCTGGAATTTTTATGTCTGTGAAACCAACTTAATCAGAAAATTTCTGTCTTCCCTTCTCTTTCCTTGAAAAACAGATATATGTTCACCCACCCCACTCCCATAAACACACACACACACACACACACACACACACACACACACAATAGAGAAAAGGAAGGAGAGTCATTCAAGTTTTTTGAGCTTACTTCAATGGAATTAACAATTCAATTTAATAAGCTTAGTTAAATAGAAATAACGTGGTTTCCTTTCTTTTTAAAGGAAGGAGAGAGATTTAGGAAGCTCAGCAGACTTCTAGAGTGTCAGTCATCCCATTTCATCGTGTATGTGTGAGATTCACCCATGAAGCTCACAAAATTCTAGGGACAAGGGACACACAGTCTGAATTTATGTATATAGGTCCATACCCCAAATCAGAGCCCTTGTAGAACATTTCCGTCTTCTGTCTACTTTTGGCGATTTTCAGGGTAATGCCATAATTAAAAAGTAAGCCATGGGAAAAATCAGGTTGACATTTAAGAAGCCATATAACCTATCTTTTTCAGTAGCATATATTTTTTCTTTTTTAGACAAATAGGCAAAAAAATAATTCCACTAATACAAAATTCCATTTGTTCTTGACAAATAGCAAATAATAATAATAATAATAATTCCACTAATATGAAATTCTACTCTTTTAAGATTTCTGAATTCAAGAATGATGAAACTTAGATTAGGAGAGCACAAAGGCTCCAGTTCAACTGTCAACTAGATGGAGGAATAGATGCTGTCTGAAGAGCTGAGAGGGACTGAGTGGCAAGTCTAGACTTGAAGGGAGAGGATGGTGTCATGGGCAGTTACAGTCTGCTCTGGGCTCCAGAGGTGCTTGTCTTGTGCTTACTAACCTTAGGCAGAGCTGAGAGTGAGGGTGTGCTGTGCGTGTGAATGTGCATGTGCATGTGTGTGAATGTGTGTGTGCATGAGTATGTGTTTATGAGTATATGAGTGTGAGTGTACGTCAGTGTATGTATGTGAAGTGTGAAAGTGTTTGAGTGTGAGTGAGTGTATATGTGTGTGCATATGTCTGTGTGTGTATTTTGTGAGTGATAATGCCTGTTTCTCTCAAGCTCTTCTTAGACTTTTCTAATAGAATCTCACTTTGCTTTGTGAGGTTCACCTTTCTCCATTATATTTATAAGGTAAAGAAGCTGGAATAAATCATGTTAGATATGGAAACCACATTAACTTCTGTTCCATTTCTTGCAAACAACAAAATCTTCCTAATTTTCTTATTGGATGTGCTGAGAAGAGAACATATGCTTTTCTTGTGAGCCTCTTTCTGTACAGGGCAGTGCTGCGACATCCATCTTTTTGTGTGTGAAAATGAGGTGAGTATGGCCAAGGTCAACCTTAGGAAAGGAAACTAGGTGGTTGAATTCTATGTTCTACCGTTTGAGTCTATATGCTGTCATTCCTGTGCAAAGTTGATCTCCACTAAGAGACTTCAGCATTTGTCCCTACTGCTCAGATAAGTCATCATGATTTTTTTCATATGTAAGTTTTAAGAACAGTTAATGCCCAGAGTAGACTTAGGGGAATCCTGTTTGCTAATTCACCCTGAATGACTTCAAAACAAATAAACTTTTACCGTGTAAAAATTCCTTTTGATGAAACTCTTTGTGGATTTCTTTATTGCTCAATCTATTTACAATGGTAGTTTTTATAGAGGCCCTTATTTTCAAAGAAATGCACACTACATATTGATCTAATGGGCCTGACAATGACTAAGGAGCAAATTACATTAAGATTATTAGATGGACTTACTGTGTGTTCTAGTCCTATGACTCATAAGGCAACTTTTTTGTATTGCATTTATGGGCAGAGGTGTTTTAAAAAAAAAACATTGTAGAGAGCAAAAATTGTGAAAGAATGCCAGTCATTGAAAACTTCTGCCAAGACATGATGCTTTCATAGCTAGAGACAATGCTGAAAGCGCTGTTGAAGTTAGAAGGTGTGTTATGAAATGTTGAAGAGCTTTCCACAACTCTACTGCCCCAACATAGCCCTTATCCCACCATGAAAGCTAAGTCTAGGCTTAAACAGAAACCACTATAGAAGTATCCCTATTTCTCACAAGTGCCAACAATTCCAGATTTGGTAAGGAGAAAGTATTCGTAGTGGCTATCTGTGATCGGGTCACCAGAATGGGAAAGAAACTTGCTTTGCCATGCTGAGGAAATTGCATTAAGAACTTTTTTGGAGGAAGTATTTTCTTTTTTTAAAAATAATGTCTGGTGCTATTTTTAAAAAATTATGGTAAAATACACATAATATAAAATGTATCATCTTAACAATTGTAAGTAGTGTTAAGTATGTTCACATTGTTATGCAACTATCACCACTATCTACATCTACAACTTTTTACCTCAACAAATTGAAACTTTGTTCCCATTAAACAATCACTCCCCCACCCTTTGTTTTTCTTTCCCCTCATTCTTTGGCAATCACCATTCTACTCTCCATCTCTATGAATCTCATATAATGGAATCCTACAGTGTTTATCCTTTTATGACTGGCTTATTTCACTGAGCATAATGTCCTCAAGGTTCATCCATGTTGTAGCATGTGTCAGAATTGCCTTCCTTTTAAAAGTTGAATCATATTCCATTTTATGTATATACTACATTTTGTTTATCCATTTATCTACGCATTAGACACTTGGGTTATCTAGGGACATTTTTATTGCTGTTTCTCTCTCAAGTTTAATGTAGCCCTTGGGACCAGGTGTGTCAGGTGTGCAAAATATCCTCCTGATTCCTTATTGCTGAACTTAGTTGTGGTTGAACAATACCATCTTTAGAAATAACACTCATAGTTTACATTGAATTTTTTCAACTTCGGGATGTCTCATAAATGCAAGACAGTTGACATTGCAGGTCATTGCTGGTGATGTTTGTTCCAGCAAAGGTTAGTGTTATAGGTTGAATGTTTATGTTTTTCCTCAATTCATATGTTGAAGCCCTAACTCCAATGTAACTGTATTTGGGGATAAGACCTATGAAGATATGATAAAAATAAAATGAGGTCATGAGGGTGGGGCCCTAATCCAATAGGACTGGATTATAAGAAGAGAAAGAAAGATCACGTGAAGACTCAGTAAAAAGGCAGCTACCTACAAACCAGGAAGTGAGCTCTCACCAGAAACCGAATCAGCTGGCACCTTCATTTTGGACTTTCCGCCTCCAGAGCTGGAAAAAATGTTTATTGTTTAAGACACCCAGTCTATGGTATTTTGTTATGGCAGCCCAGACAGACTAAGACATTCAGTGACCTAAAGGAGAAAGAAACCCTTTCCACCTCAGCTAGGAGCTGCGAGGATGCTGTGTGTTCTTCAGTCACGCTTCATGGCATCTCATCAAGGGAGATTCAAGGCTGTGCCACTTGGAGAACAATACTCCTGCTCTCATCATACACCTTTCATCACTGCTGAGAGCTTTCCCTTGGCAATGGTCACATTTACAAACACTTCTGTGAAAATAAAATGACTATATTTGGAACGTCTTTGTGATTGTAGCAACACCATCTTCTTTCTTTTCCTCCTAGGGAGAAATTTAAACAGTTTTTTAAGTCTTAATATCAGGTTAATGGGTGGAGTTGGGACTCAGTTAATTCATTTTAATGCCTATAAGAGAAAGTTTTTATTTCCTTTTGGAATGCATTACAGATTTGCATCACATTAACCTTCTTTCCTAAATATTTTTTCTCATAAGCTAACAGTGAAATTGAAATTTGCATTTTTTTAAGTTAATTGGTGGATGGCAGCCAGCTTTATCTTCAAGTATGTGAAAGTTAGGCTGGGCTTTTTAAAAATTGGCAATGGCTAGAAGAGATAACTTGTTGAATCTACTTAATATGATCTTCCCAATAGCAGATACCTCACATCCAGAGCAGAGCCGCAGATGATTTATTCCTCTAGAATAAAATTTCTCAAGAAGGCAGTTCACAGGTATTCCAAGAAAAATGAACTTCGATACAGGTTTTGAAAATGCTGGGTCTCACAAAGTTAAAGATGTTTCCCCCCTCCCCCTGAAACAAGACTTCTTATGTCTTCCATTCATTCATTCATTCATTCACTCATTTGTCAATATTTTTCAGGCTTTGTATTAGGCCCTGTGAAGACAGTGCAGAGCAAGACAAGTGTGTTCTCTTCCCTCATGGAGATTAAAGTCTTGTGGAGCTCTTAAAATGCTAATTTCAAAGAGGGAGATAAAGTAGGCAAGGTCTCCAAATACTTAATAATGAGTCCCTCTTTTGGAGAACATTTCCTGGCACATGTGTTTTGTGGAACACACTTTGGAAAATGTTGTTGTGTAGTGAGGAAGACCAAGACTAAGGTCAGCAGAAACACTGTGGTAGTAGGGTAACAACTAGGATATGTCAAGGACATTACATGTGTCATTTCCAGTTCTCACCACCATTCCAAGTGTTGAGAATGCTTTCATTTTATAGATAAGAGGACTTGAAGTCAGAGTACTTACATGAATAGTTCAAGGCCACCTGTTCAGTGGGAAGTAGAGCTAAGATTGAAATTCAAATCTGGTTGGGTCCAACTTCATAGTTCTTCCATTTCTGTTTCTCTCCTGAAGAGTTTATGTCTTGGGTTAAAGAAACCTGACCTTTATGCTAATTAGCCTAGCAATCATGACTAAGTCTCTCAAATTCAAAGAGCTTGTGTCTTTTAAACAGAAAGAGTTCACATTTGTGCTTACTCTATGTTGTAAGGATCAGATTAAGCAGTGTATGTTCTCCCACTTTGCAAAGTCCATAGCATGTGCAGTGCTATCTGCATTCCAAACATTAAATAGTATTGCTGGAGTGGAGCAGAGAACCGATGGTATTGGATTCAATGGGATTCAGCATATGGACATTTTATTTTGTCTCCATAAGAGCATGTCCTGTAACTACTAAATAGGTCAGTGTTTCTTCAAAAATACTCTGTGAAGGAGACTTTCCTAAAAGCTTTAAAAATTCCTTCAGTTTTCATAACTATTTGTTAAAGAGACATTTTTTTTTAAGAACAGTAACACCTGGAGGCTCATTATCACTGTCTGCCCATTGGAGATCCCACCTACACGCTGAAGAATGATAGCAAAATATTTATGCAATAATGAGTTGTATGTAATGATTTTAAATGGCATTATGATCAGGAAGATTAGTGGCTTAGCAAACACAGAGGGTTCTTACATTACTGTTAATGAGAAGTATTTTTCTCTGGAATCCAAACTGACTAGTAGCACATTAATTAGTTTAATACAGAATCACAGGCTCCATATATATGGCTTGATTGAAATGCTTTATTCTGTGACTACAATGGGATCCTTTTTCAACATAAATTCAGAAAACCCATTCAGATAGGCCCTATAGTAAATGTCTCTGATTAGCAACAGAGGAGACTGGGAAAGAGGTAAAAACAGGCCTTCAGGGAGCTGGTAGTTGAATCAGAAGCAGGCAGCAGTGTTAAATGCACAAGTCTAGATCCACAGATACAAGTTACATTAAAGCAAATCCACTGTTTCTTTTTACAAGGCCACTAAATTGATAGGTCAAGGAAATGCTGCCACTGTGGGGTATTCAGCAAGACCTTCGGCACAGTTTCTCCTGATGATATCCTTGTATACAACACAAAAGCTAGAGGTCAGTATGATGGCAATTCCTTAACAGATTCAATGACTACATCCAACAAAGGCTGGTCTATGTGATGACTAGCAGTGACTTGATGAGACACTTATGCTGAGCCACACCACTTGGGTTTGTCCTGCCTCAGAATAAACACTTTTGGAAGTACAGTCTGGATTGAGATTGGAAAGACCTTCACAGCACAGGTTAAAAGGAAAGGATGAATAAGATAAAATGACATATTAGAAGCTTAAATACAAAGTCTCTTTACTTAGGTTCAAATAATTACTTCACTAGTAGTCCAAGGCTTAGCAGCAGGATAAAGTATGAAAAGAACTTAGGGCTTATGATAGAAGATAGATGTCAACTGTTTGCTTACTGTGTCTTTGGCTGCATCATGGCAGGATGTTTCCTCCTGCCATGCTAAATTTCCCCTCCTTCTTTAGGCTAGTGTAACTACGTCCAAAGTATTGGCATTCAGTTTAGGGCAATGCATTTAAGACAAGGACAAAATATACTCAAAGCACAGAGATCATCTTGCAAAAGAGCCTAACACTATGCCTCAGGAGAATGACTGAGAGACGGAAGAGTACACAGCTACCTTTGACTCTAAAGTCAGGACCTAGGGAAGCAAGGTAAAACATGTGTAGAGTCTCCAAAAGCAGAAGTAAGACTGGGGTGGAAACTAAGACATTTTACATTCAGAGATGTTCAAGTCAAGATGGGCTGTCCTGGGAAGTGGTAAGGTCAGTCTCACCCCACAGAGCTCAGGCACAAATTTGTCCCACACCTGGTGCAGATTGGACTGGGTGGTTCCTCCCAGTTTGAGATTCTGCAAACCCATAATGAGGAGACAAGAAAATAGGACTCTAAGCCCAGTTTTGCCACTAATCACCTTAGTGACCTTGAGTATGAATTGTTTCAATCCTTTGGATCTCATTTTACTCTTCTGCTAAAATAGGAAGTTAGACAGGATTTCCTCTAAGTTTTCATTGATTTGGTTATTTTTATTATTTTTATCACATAGATCTGTGCCAAGGACTGAGAGTTTGTGATCTCCTTCTTCTTTCATGGACACCAAGAAAAGAATTTAGGAAATTGTATTTTGGCTGCCATTGTAGGAAGCGTACCCATCGTCTTGCTATTTTTCATAAACCTTGACTCTTTTTTATTTGGATTTATCTAGTCCTGTATTTTGACATCAATTTTAGCAGACCAGAGGAATAACTAAATTAGGAGTAATTTTTTACTCTAATGGAGAGGCCGTGGTTCTAGAAAGCATCTGGTGCAGCTTGTGTCAATAGGAAAAGTAAATGAAAATGGTTCTAAAGATGCTTTAAGAAGTTATTTTAGTTTGGGTGTTCAGTCTTTCATTTCTATTGTAGTTTTTCTTCCCTCAGGAGTCAATGATCATCATTTATGTGGAGGGACTGTAATTTTTGCTGCATTTTGTGAATTGTTTCCCTATCCACATATGAATTCAGCATATTTATTATGCTGGTTGCTCTAACCCTCCTGACAGGGAAGCTCATCTAAACCTGGACAGTCAATCTCATGGGGCCATTTTCTTCTGATGCTCTACATTGAGACAGAAATGTAAGTTTAAAAGAAGCTTTAGTCTAAACACCCAAGTAATTTAAAATGCACTGGGATAAGAAGAGTAAACATAATTTGTATTGAGTAAAAGCCTATTAAAATGGGCTATAAGATGCAGAATGTAAAGATGTGCATGTCCATGTATGGATGTGTGTGTGCATGCATGTGTGTGTGTGTGTGTGTGTGTGTGTGTGTGTGTGTGTGTGTGTTGGGAGTGGCACCTTTAACGGTAGTTTTATGCATGCCCAGAGTACTGATTGGGTTGGCTGTGTCCGTGTGAAGAGACTGGGCTAGATCTGACCCTTGAGTGGATGTGGGTTCAGCTGGTGAGGACATGGTTTGAATGAGGCTGAAGAGGTACACTTCAGTCCCACATATCCTCTATCATGTGTTCACTGCAAAATTCTACTTCCTAAGAATGCCAGCTACATGAGAATTAAGAATGCACTAAGCAAGCATGGAAGTCATTTTATATTATATTCCCTAGACAAGCAAAACAACTCAGAACCAACTTGTGAAGGTGGAGGAAAAGGATTATTGTCTTTGATTGAATGCAAAGCAAAAGCAAGATATTATAAAAGCTGATAAAATTGGCAACAGAACTGAAAGTTTTCTTGGTTTTTAAGAAGTCAAACATATCATTTTTGGATGATGATCTTAGGAACAAATCCAGCCTTATAAATTTAAAATCTTTGGCTGCTAACCTGCCTTCTCTCCTGGTTCCAAATGCTCTGTGAAAGCTGCCTTTCAAAGACTGTTGTTCAACAGAAGAGACCATCTGAGATGACAATAGCTTTCATCAGCTCTCTGCGTGCTGCTGAAGGAACATGAAGAAAGCAGGCTGCTCAACTCAGCATGGAACACCAAAGCTAAGGGATTCACATATGGTAGCTCAACTGTTAGTGCTTTTAGTATTCCATGATTCATACTTAGAAATGGGAAAAAAATCATCCTCTCCCCAAGATGTCTGTAATTGGCAACATTTGTTAGGACTTGGACGTGTGAGCTTCATGGGAAGATGAAGTTCATCTGACAAGGAAAGACAGTAGCTGGCTTCCTTTACTGTTTCCAGCAGTTCGTGGTAATGTCGTAGGTGAATACTTTTAAAAGTTCATTGTTTTTTCTAATGCACTAGCTGCTGGTTCAGGCTTGGCTTGGTAAGAATTATTTCGGACATTTATGGATAGAATGTTGCCCACTATCCCTGAATTCCCGGAAAAAATAAGAAACACAATGGCAAAATATTAGGGCATTCCTGAACACACTTTAAATCTAGTCATCAAATTATCTGCAGCATTGATATGTACAAATAAATATCAAAACAGTTGATCAAAGCCAGTCAGGCTCTCTCATGAACATTTACTTGTATATGGAAACAAATTAATGCATTGCAGAGTCTGCGTGGGAGGGGTGGTGTCCAGACCAATTGGGAAGCGTGCATGCTTAAGATGTCTTTTGTGGATGCAGAGAGACTGTTGGATTCATGCCACCCATGTGCCATTATGGTTCCCAGGTGATAAAAGAAAAGTTGGATTTTCTTACCAGCTCTGTGAGATCCTCTAAATACTTTTTGTCTTGTTGTAATTCATCACTGTAAATAATTTCATGTGTATAGAATGATGGTAGGGGCTGTTTAGATAAGTTAATAAATACTACATCTATACACAAAGATATTATCTTCCTGGGGTGCCTCTTTACTAATAAAAATTGCCTTGCTGAGTTGTTGTAAAGATTAAATGAGATAATTTCCATTAATATGCTTTGTAAATTGCAAAAGCACAATGTCAACATTAGCTAATGTTGTTATCCTTAGAGGGAAAAATTGACCTTGGGAAAAAGATGAAACAGCTCTGAGAAAGATCACTTCTTTGCCCCACTGTGGCACTGACTCACATGTTATAGGACAATTACCATCTTTCAGGAATCTCCCTAGAGGTGAAACTATATTGCCCTTTGGAATGCAATCTATGAGATTTTGTTACTGAAAAGAGAAGAAGAATGTAGTTCAGAAAGAATTCTGAGAGAAGACCTGAGCATCATCTTAGAGGCTGAAAGAGGAGGAGAGTTGGAGGTCTGAAAACGTAGGAGGAAGCTCTGACTATAGATAGGTTCTTTGAGTAGAAGGATCCCCAGCCTGGAGGAGGGAATTCACCAGCCTCCCAAAGGCTTTGCTTACTCACTGAACAAATGTTTATCAGGCACCTATTATGTGCTAAACCCCTTTCCAGCCTCATAATGAAAAGCCATCTTAATTCCATTGTCTTTTCTCTGACTTTGACTCAGCAAGCCATCTACTGAACAACAATTTAGATTCCAGTTTTGGCCTAGGCATCATGAGGGTGACAAAAGAGTCCCTTTGGGTTTCAGGAGAGCACCAGATAAGTCAATTGATAGGTGAGCACCTCATAACCCCTACAGAAGCATTCCTGGAGCCTTCAAAATGTCCTCCTGCAATTTAACTTCGAGTGCCCACTAACACAATTATTTGATGTGTATTAATGTGGTAGAGCTGCCATAACAAAGTACCACAGATTTAAACAACAGAAATTTATTTCCTCACTCTTCTGGAAGCTGGAAGTCTGAGGTCAAGGTGTCAGCAGTGTGGGTTCCTTCTGAAGCCTTTCAATCTGGCTTGTAGACGACCATCTTCCCTTTGTATTTTTACAAGGTCTACTCTCTGTGAGTGACTGTGTCCTAATCTCCCTTCTTATAAGGAATTCAATCAGATTGGATTAGGATCCACTATAATGGCCTCATTTTAACTTAGTCACTTTTTTAAAGACCCTGTCTCTAAATAAGGTTACAATCTGAGGTACTAGAGGTTAAGACTTCAACATATGAATTTTCAGGGGGTGTATAGTTCAACCTACCATAATAAGTAAAAATTTCAGCTATAAATCTGTTGTTTATCTATGTCAAACTGCTTATTATACCCGTCTTCAAGGCCCTCTCCCTCATCTCTTCAGTTCCCTTTGCCAATTTGGCTGTTAGTTATGGCATTTGGTAGGGGCAAAATAGAGAGAGGCACATATGGTGGGAGGAAGTGCCATATTGTGAATCTTGCAGGGAGCCAAACCTGGCATATGAGTCTAGGTAGGGTGAAAGAATGTTAAACAGATTAAGTCTTGATGAGAGGAAAGTTGAACCAGCAGAAATCCTTCAAGTAAGGATGTGTATACTAACTGTTTTTGGCTTCTATAACAAGCAAGAACTTTGTGGTTGAATTATGGTACCTGTCACCATCAGCCTCAGATAGCAGTAATTTTACTACTAGCTTAAAACATTTTTTTTTTGAAAGGGATGTTGAAACATTAAGATGAACAAGATGGTTTGTAGTAGGAATGGATTTTAAGGGGGTGAAAAGAACTGTGAGACTCCAATATCTATAGGGGAAGTTTCTAATGTCTGTAGCATTTGATGATTTCTGTGGTTTGCCAAAGCCAGAAAATGGAATGTTTTCTGAGATTATAAAAAATATGATTGGAGAAACAAGTGGCTGACATATATTTCACACCTCAATCAGACATACTCTCAAATTAAAGGTTTAAATAGAAGAAAAGTAAACTGTCATTGATAAAAATGCAAATGACAATAGATTCATTTTTCTATGAGTGGCGTTAGAGATCATCTAGTTGAGCTGCCTCTTTTACAGATGAGAAAACTCAGGTATAGACAGTTCAAGGCCAAAGCTACATATCGATTTGGTGGTAGAAATAGACATAGAACCAGAGTCTTTTCACTCCTAGACCAGTGCTATTTCTAAAACCACATTGGTCATAATTTTATTATTTAGAGGAGTTTCATTCTTCATAGCATACTGTCTCTATGATATTAGGTTTTCTAATTCCCTCTTGATCTAAACTGTGTACTTCTCACTTAAAAAAATCTCAACTACTCATTCAATCGTTAGGTTAATTTTTAATAAATTAATGATTTAGTATATCCTAAATATATAATTTGATGATGTTCCAATCTTTTTCCTATTGTTTTTTAATCCTTCTTTTATTCTTCATCCATGAATACAAACAAATATAAAGAGTTTTTACACTGCACTGTTGGTGAACATTCTAGAGAACACGGATTAAAAAGTCGAGGATTAACTTTACGATACAATATTTTTGATGTGATGCTTCTTTCTTATATATTTTCCTTTCTTACTGCCATACCTGACAATGTTGTCCAAAACTACCTAACTCCACTAATGCATTTTTATTTAAAGTTCTTATGTTCAGTTTCCCCTTAGCACACTTTCTTTTCTAAAATAAGAAAGGAAACAGAAATGTATAAATTTACCTTAGGCTTGCTGCTGTAACACAACTTTGCAGTTCTTTTAAAGACAAAAAAGAAACAAAAACAAAAACAAAAATTCAAACAAACAAAAAACCAAACCCTCTGTAATACTAAACATTCTCTTGACAATCAGTGAAAAGGAAATCTATATATCCCAAAATAAAATGACATGGACAGATTCATGAAGAAGCCAGAATTTCCAGTTTATGTACAGGATTTTTCACGGGCTTTGGACTCTACCTCTGTACACTAAATAAATACCAAACGATAAAGAATAGAAACAGTTCCTTTTTCTTTAGTGAGTGACTAAGTAACACAGAAGAAAGCATTTGTGTGTGTGTGTGTGTGTGTGTGTGTGTGTGTGGTTAGAAAGAAAATAAAGAGATGTTTTTCAGACAGGGAGAGACATTACCATCAAACTAAAGCTTTCTTGATTCTCATATTAATTTGGAGTGCTGTTCTCCTAATCTTCGTTTGCCAGGTCACCCAATTGTCAAGGCTGGAGGACCTGGAGTCTACATGGAAACTACTCAATCAGTGGCAAGGTTCTGCAGGTCATGCCCAAAGAAACGGAGCTGAAGTTTCAATGAGTTATAGGAGTCTGGAAGCTCCAGCAATGTCCTAACATAATACAATATGTAATTAAGCAATTGCTATGACCTCAAATAAAGAGCATTTTATTATTATTTTGATCTACTCACCAGTCAACTGCCACCCTGACTGTATTTGTTCTAAAGTGAAATCTATATAAACAATCACTCCTTACCCTCAGCTCACCTTGCCTTGAAAAGAGGCAGGGGCTCAACAAGTGTTTTCCCTTGGTCAGTTTGGGTCAGGAGATTGAGCACTGGCTTTCCTGTCAATATTACAAGGTGGTGCTCAGCACTTGTCATTCTGAGAGGCACAGGTGTTTGGTGAGGAGGGCTTCTCTTGGACTGTGAGAATAGAGATGATAAAAGAATTCCAAAGATTCTTGCATCTGAGAGAGAAGACAGGGCCTTTTTTTTTCCTGCTGTGATTCTCTGGTTCTGCCACTATCTGAGATTTTATATAAAGTCTAAAATTGGGTTATGTGCATGCTGGCTGTTGCCTTTGGCTCTCATGGTCTATGATTCTATCTGACTCAAGAGAGGTAGAGCAGTGTGGAACTCAGAGTGCAAGCTCATATCCAAGCTCTGCCACTTGGTTGCTGTGTGACCTGTTCAAGGATCTTAGCCTCTCAGTTTCCTGACAAGTAAAAAAGGAATCAAGCTAGTACCCAGCTCACATTATCACTATAGAGTTTTGTGTGTAAAGCATTGAGCCTGGACCTTCAGAATCGCTAACTTCCATTAAATAATTATCATTGCAATGAATAGAATTATATCTTAAGGACGTTTGGCTCTAATTCCAGTCAAATGGTTGATTTATCTCTGTGTAGAAAATAATTCACCAAATCACTTTGAAAGATGGCACTCTGGTTGCTGCCTCTTAGATAGATCCAGGTGGCCTAGAGGGGACTGGGCACATGGTAAAAATTGACTCAATTTAGGAGGAACCTGACACCTAAAGTTTTAGAATTTTTTCCCATTTAAATGCATTTGAACATTGACAGACTGAACTGTTCAAAATTCTGATAAAGATATGCCCAGTTCTACAAGTATTTATTATTGCTGCCATTACCTGCTGATGTTCTTGATGTTTAGAGATGTGGGTATTTAGGATACAGACTCTGTGTTCCTTCCTACCCTGTCACCCTTGTGACTCCATCCAGAGTGACAAGATTTCATGTTACATGTTACAAAATAAGAGTAGCTAATATTATGGAGTACAGAGAAAGACCCAGATTCCCTAGGGCCTGAAGCTCATACAATTAGGGAGCCCTCTTTAAGGAGAAGAATATGAAGCTATCCTGCTGAACAGTGTTGGTCATTTTTCAGATGCGGGACTATAGCTTGCATTAGGTCACACAGTAATGCTAGGTTTGAGATTAGAACTCCTGTGAGCCTGACACCTAAATCTGGGCTCTACACCACTAAGCTGCCTTTCCTCATTAAAAAAAAACTGGCTTGTATGTAGGGGTGTGTGTGTGTGTGTGTGCGTGCGTGTGTATGCACATGCTCACGTGTGATTTTGCTATCATCATGATCTTCCGGACCCATCCAGTTTGATTTTCTGGTCTTACATTATTATGTTCACCCTGTACTGCATCTGAGCCACCTACCCCATCTTCACTCCTGACAGGTTCTGCTCATGCAGTATCTTCCCCTTCCACCTGGAAAATGAAGGGACAGAAAACCTAAGTTCTGATCCTATGCCACGACTTTCCAGTTATATGATCTCAGGCTCTTCCATAAAAAAGAGAACATGTTAAACCCTGTTCATCTCACAGTCATTTTAAGAGTTAAGAGAAAACATCTGAAAGTACTTAGAAAATAGTAAAGTGCTGCATAAAATAAATGAGCTAGTCATTAGGCCTAAAACCTATTTACCTCTCGACTATTCTAGTCTATACTCAGATTTCCTGTCTTATAGAACTCTGACTCTCTATCTTATGGGTTAACATTTCATTGTTTTGTATGGATTCGTTTTATTTCTATTACCAAATCATGTATTCTTTGCAAAAGGAAATCAGACTTTCTGCTTCCTCTGTTATCTTTTACTCTGAAATAGCAACTTAGAAGTCTTGTTAAATATTTGTTATAAAATTTTGTTATTTGTTAACTTACTCAGATTTGTAAGTTAACAAAACAAAATAACTTAATGTTTTGTTGGTTGACTCATATAACTATAATTTTGTCTCAATCAAAATTTGGCTTACAATTGTTTTCTCATGTTTTATCTTTGAATTATATTTCTGAGGGCTCTTATGTAAATTTAAAAAAATTTCTTTTGCAATTGTTATTAAAATATTAGTATTAAAACTATAATTGACTCCTGTATCCTAGACTTTGATGATTACTTGTATAGTATTAGTGGTTGTTTTATACATTTCATAGGATTTCCTGGATAAACCATTGTCATCTAGAGAGACAGTCTTACTTATTCCTTTCTAATCTTTATAGCTTTTGTTTTTCTTACCTTAATACAAATGTAATAAGACTTGAGTACAATTTTGAATAAAATGGTAAGAGTATATATCTTTGCTTTGTTCTTCATCTTAGGGGGAAAGCAAAACACTCAATATTTTCTTTTAGGTTTTGTTTGTAGATTATCAGTTTGAGAAATTCCCTTCTATACCTAATTTGCTAAGAGTTTTTAAAAAATAATTAATGGGTGTTAAATTTTGCTAAATGCTTTTTGTGCATATATTTAAATCATTACATACTTTTAGTGGTTTTACTTTTAATTCGTTTGAGTTTCTGGTCTTGGAGATGTTTCTAAATGTATCATTATTGGATTCTGAGGATTCAAGTTTGAATAAAAAAGGGCCTGAGTATTCAGGAAATTTCTAATTATTCAAGTCTGAATTAAATTGAGGTAGATTGTGCAAAGTTCTTTAAAGAGCAATGATCTAGTTCTTGCTTGATTTGATGACATTTGGTCTGCTCTTTTTTCTGATTTCAAAGAGCAATGACACACTTCTATAAGTCCACTTGTCCTTCTCAGAGGCCCACAGGCAGCCCTACAATTTTCTGAATTGTGGATATTTTTATTATGTAATGGGTTGAAGTACAGCATAAAGCATGCCAAACTTGTTTGAAAACAGCTTTAGTAACTCAACAAACCATCTCTTCAAAATTAAATTAGTAATGGCACACCTACTACTTATTTTCTTTTACTCATTTTCAATATTTTTTAGCTAATATCATTACTATTAATATTTAGATCACTGTACTTCATGGCAGCATTACTCAGTTACTAGATTTCATAGTCTAAACCAGAAATAGTTTTATTTCATGACTCACTTTATATAATAAACAAATCATTTTGTTCATTAAGGGTGTTTCATGATGATGGCAAAGGATTCAGGGATTAACTAAATTATGGATACAGAATTTAATAAGTCATGACAAATCTAAGGCATAATCTTTTAAAATCTTTTACCAATGTACTTATGTACTATATTTTACATAAATACTGAATAGTAGTATCTTTGGAGTCTTATAAAATCTCCAATATATTTTAAAGCATAAGAATTAATATATATAAATTAATCATTCATTTTTTGGTTTATTTTTTAATAATAACCTATATTATAAATGCTTCAGAAGAATCTCTTTAACCAACAAACAATGCACCAAGAATTCATTGATTCCTTATTCTGCTTAACAGATTTTTCCACGGTGTTTTTGTTTTTTCCTTTCATCTTATAGGATAAGTCTAATGACATCTTTTCTCTTTAGTAGGGCAAATACTTTCATTTAGAGTTGTCTTTCTTTGATAAAGACATGGGAGCTAAGAAGATCTCTTTGCTTCAAACCAGGATATACTCTTTGATATATGTTGGAATTTGATGTGAGATAGGTACATTTTGGGTCTCAGAACTGACATCTCTCAGCTAAGGAGCTAAAGGACATCATGATAAGATGGTATAGACAACTTTAGGTCAGGACTCCAGAATAAAATATAATTATCAAGTTGAAAGTATGCTAAAGATTTCTTAATGAATGTGTGTGCACATGTATATGTGTGATATTGCATATATTAATCAAATAATGTATTAGTTACTTATTATTGAATAACAAATTACCCCAAACTTAGCAATTTAAGACAACAAACACTATATCACAATTTCTGTGGGCCAGGACTCCAGAAGTACTTAGCTAGAGAGTTCTGGTTCAGTTTCTGTCATGAGGCGGCAATCAAGCTGTCAGCCAGGACTGTAGTTATTTAAAGGCTCAGCTGAGGGAGAATTCACTTCATGTGATCATTAGCAGGCCTCCATGGTTTATGCCTATTGACTGAGATTTCAGTTCTTTGCCCAATGGTTGTCTCCAAAAGTTGTCTGAATATCTCCAGGATGAGCAACTGCTTCCTCAAGAGCCAGTGATTCAAGATAGAGAACAGATACTGAAGGCTTTTACCATCACTTCAACAATGTGCTATTGGTTACACAGACTAACTATGAATACAACATGGAAGGAGGCTAGACAAAGGAGGGGGTCCTAAGAGGCTGTCTTGGAGGCTGCTTCCATAGGTGAGCTCCTACACTAGAACTGGGAGCTTTGCTAATTTTATCTAATATAGAAACAAAAGTTTCTTTATTTTACTAGGTTTAAATAGCAATATTCTTCCCAGCAACATAGCCTTAATAATGGGTTACATTATCACAACTGGATAATTACAGGTAACATAATAAGGCTTTATTATTTAGGGAGAAAATCAACTGCTTCTATATAACTCTTTACTCTGAGAAGATAAACATTTAGGGATTACAGAAACAACTGTAAAGTAGATCTTCATAACACCTATGGGTAGAACATCGCAGTAGCTGTTACTGATACTCATTAAAAAATAAGAAAAGTTGAAAGAGAATGAGCAACTTGCCTGAATTTCATGTAAGTGGGAAGAGGAAATTTACATTCACTATGTGTCATGTTAGGTGGAAATCTTCACTGTCACCTTGCCAGGGAAAATACACTATGATTACCCCCATTTTACTGGATGAGTATGTTTAGGCTGAGTAACATGCCCAAGGTCATAAAATTAGTAAGAAGAGTGAGAATCAGTTCAAGGCTTCAGGCTCCAAAGCCCATTAACTTCCTATTGCTGCTGCTGTCTCCTCCAAAGAGCCACCCATGCTGCTGTTTCCTCCAAGTGATTCCACCCATGGGTCGAAGAACTACAGTATGGGTCAGAGGCAACTCTTTAGGTAATACCCCAGTTTGTATGGTTTGCTATTAGGTCCTTATATCATGATGAGGTCTACATGTTTGAAGTATGGATTAGTACTTCATGTTTGATGCTGAATAAAAGTCGATTTTCAGCTTCCTGGTATCTCATCAAAAGTAGGGCTATCTGTTTTCTTTGAATTTCCTGACTGTGTTTTTGTGTTGCTATGATTGAATCTTTTGGCCAGTGGGTTCTTTGTAGTGAAAAAAATATCTTTTGCATGGAAAGTTTCATGACCGTGATGCCAGTATCTCTTCCATGTGGCCATCCCGCATGCTTTCTGAAGATTCTGGATCCCTATCCTCCCCTGACTCACTCTCAGCCCCATCCAGCATAGTGAACTGAATAAAAGAAAATATGGTAGTCAAACAGTCGTTTGAGCTGTGAAGTGAGAAAAATTGGATGGCCTTCACTATATGAGCATTAATTGCAAATACATCATGGGGTCAATGTCAGGGACTGTTTGGGAATTCCATTTTACTTCCTTTTTCTTTTTCTTCCTGCTTCAGAATTATTCAATTACTTAATGAAGTCGTAATTCTGTGTACTTTTTTGATATGAGATATCAAAAGGGGTCACTAATTCTGATTAGACTTCTCCTGTTGCATAATTCCTAATCAACTTCAATATTTATACATGACATAATATTAGGTTCATAGTGTCTTTTTATATCTTCTTTTTAATTTACCCTAATATCCTATTTATTACATATATTGTCATTCTCAAAAACAGTTCTGTGTAGAGATGGAGATGATAGGGGGTGAGAGGGAGAGGGAATATCTGTCTGGGTGGTGAGGAATAATCTGGTTGCACCAAACTGATATTACCTCTATGTTTTTAGAGTTACAAACAGATCAGCACCTTAACAGGCAATAGGAGATTGAACAAACAAGAACAAGGCTTAGCACTATAAAAATATAAAGCTTATTACAAATTTAATGTGGCACATACTATCATACCTAATAGCTATTGTGCTTAGGACAGTTATCCACATGAGATCATCAATTCTCCCATGAGACAATATGTATTTCGTAGAACACATGTTAGAGTACGAAATTATAGTTCTTCCCTTCATTGCCTTATGTGAACAGGAGAACAAATTATTTTTTTTCCCCTGATGTTCTCTATACTGTATTAGAGAACCACAACTTTTTTCTTACAGACATACTGAGCCTTCAGCCCAACATCCAGGCTTTGATCTTGTTCCCTGTGTAGTGGTGGCTGGCTCCCTCTACTGCCCTCCATTTCTGAGGCTGTCCTGATCTTGATCTGGGTCTCATCTTCTCTAAACATGATGACACTCATAGTCTTCTGCTTTCTGGGGGGATGGGCCAAGGACTCTGGAAGAATAGGCATCTAATCATGTTTGGAAAGAAGGAGAGGAGAAAAGAGAGAGCTCAGTGAGGAAGAACCAGTCAGGCCACAGGCCTTCAGCAGGCTTGGCTGTGATATGCATTTGCACTAATGCAACACAGGAAAGGAGAAGCATCTACATTTGCTGGGAACCTGCTATGTGTGAGGTGGGAGGTTGTGGAGAGTACACTGGGAAGATCTGCCTCATCCCCATAGGATGGGGTGAGATGTGTTCCAGGTAGATTTTAAGGGACGGCGGGGAGCATATGCTCATCTACCCTAAGTCTCTGGGTCAGAAATTCCACTCTCTAGCCACTGTTTTCTCCATCTTGTCTTTTCCTAGGCATGGGCAGATAGTGCTTTCTCCTTCCCAGAATTCTGTCCTTTTGGGAACTGCAGGCTGGTTTGACCAGATGAATGAAAGGTCCTTTGGCACCTGAGGTTACTTGAGAGATGCAGTCTTAGGTTCTTTCTCCAAGGCTCCATGCACACTCTCCAGTCAAATTTCTCAGTTGCAACAGAAGCCAATTTAGGCTAAATTCAGAAGAAAAATAATGTATTAAAAAATAAAGCGTACCTCACAGACTCTCTGGGAGGGCTGGAGAACCAGTCTTGGAGGCTATAGAGCTGGGAAGTTCCCACAGTGACATCACAGACTGGGAGTAGTGTCACATGGCCACATCACTGATGTCCATCACACTGACATCATCAAGATGTCAGCTTCCACTGTAGTGGCCAATCGATGCCACCTCTGCAAAACTAGAGGGAGTTATTGCCAGAGGAGTTCTATGCATTGCCACCTTCTAAGTCAGTTCCGAAGGGAGACATTGATGGGCAGAGCTTATGCCCCTGCCTGTGTGCCAGGGAGCTTGGGGAGGCAAGAGTCAGCTTCTCACAGCAGGGTTAGCCTTGGCTTCCTGTCATGACCTACAAGACAACCCTAAACTGAGAAAAGAAGCTAAGATGGTAAATGGACAAGCAAGAATGACAAATGTACATTATAGCTCTGCCTAACATCAGCTACTTCCTTTCTCCATTCTTTCTAATCTAGTGAAAGCATCTGTAGGGAAAAATCTCAAACAATTTGGTTACCATTTTAGCCCCTTTTAGTTAGTCTTCCTCAAAATGAGGTAGTCCATCTGATTGTATAGGCTTTGGAGAGAAAGGACTATTGGTGCTATGAACCAAAAGGAGAAATTAGAGGAGGATATGGTAGAAAGAAAATGAGACATTTTTTTACTTGAGTCGACTTGTCTACCTTTTTGTACATTAAATGTTTATGCAACTTACACTCTGTACTTAAGAGTTCTAGGGCTAGATCCACTAGATTTAATACATTAATCACTGTGGGCTGCTCTAGTTTTTGTTGGTAGGCAACCCACAGGAAATTCTTTGGAAAGTGACCTAAATAATTTTTACTTTTGTCCCACTCTTTTCCTGAAACCTGCCCAGGGTTCTCCATAATGAGTCTCTCCTTTGTGTCAAGGTCAACCCAGATCTGCTATTTTGTATTTATTTACCTGTTGGTCCCTTGAAAGCAGCAAAGCGTTTTACTCACTTCTCTGAAACAGTAGCATCTAGAACTTGTATGGAAGAAGGTGGCCCAGGACGCAAGGGCAGCAGAAAGGAGGTTGTCTGACCTTAACTTAGGTCTTTAGCAATGACTTCTTGGAGAGCTGACATCTAAGACATACATTTTTGGACAAATAGAAGTTAGCCAGGCTGAGAGTCAGGGGAAGAGTATGTATTTTCTTTAGTTTACCTGATCTTAACTAATATTTACTGCCCACCTCTGAGGAAAAAGGGCTTCATGACTTATATGAAGAACTCAGGCAAAATCATGAGTAAACACTCACTTCGAGCGCAATGGGCACATTGAAAGCAAATATATTTGCTTTTTTTGTGTGTGCATGTGTATGTGCCCAGGGCAGTATTTTAAAGTAAATGTCTATCAAACCTATGCTAACTTCAGCCTCAGGATATTGTTGAGCTGAATAGCTTCATAAAATTTTAAAAAGTATTAGTAATGCATATGAATAAGACCAGGTACTGTAATTATTTTTGAAACAGTTTCTCACTGGGCAATTAGAGGATTAACCATACAATTTGATCCAATGCTTAGACCTTTTACAAAGTGTAGTTATCAGGCCTAGGAATAAATCCATTTGTCTTAATATAATAGTGAATCTTAAAAGAATCACTCAGCTAAGAGATTTACCACCAATAATTACACTGAAGTCACTACTGCTTAGAATAACAGCAAAACTTAATTATTTTTATGTCTCCAACATCACAGAGATTTTCAGCCCTCCTTAGAATTTCACAATTATATGTTATTAGTCCTATGTGGATGGATGCTCTAGATCAAAGACTATATATATATATATATATATATATATATATATATATATATACACACACACACACATACATGACATATATATATTATATATAAAGTTTTATTATACAATCTAGGTAATTCTTATGTAAGAAAAGTGGTATGACTAAAGGTTAATTGTAGAACAAAGAATAATACCATGAATATTATTAATTCAGTGAGCAATAAATAGATGCTCTCCTCTTAAGAATAAGCTTCCTGCTTCTTAATAAGTGCATCACTCACATTAGGATAATAGCTTTTTTTATGTGAATTCAGATTATCCCAATCAACATTCCAGCTTCAAGTTTGGCATTTGCTATTTCTTTTGCATGAAATGTTCACTTTGAAAACAATGAGACTCTTTACAATGAATGTGTTTATATATATATATATATATATATATATATATATATATATATATAAATTTAAAACAATTAATACCTTTTAGAATTTACTTATGTTTTAGGATAAAAATTATGAAAGCCATAGGTATTTAAGTTGGTAGTTCTCATATGTGGCTCCTTTCCTTTCTCACTTAAAAAGCATGCCATGCCAGGATTTGGGGGAGTAGTGCAGAATGGATGTCGTCATTTCTAGCATTGTTTATACAACTTTCATTTTACGAATAATGCTGAGATTATGTTTATTTGTAAATTGCAAGCTGCTTGTGGCATGTGGTCAGGTAAGAGGCAGTAGACCAGAAGCCTCCAAGAGATGGATTTGAGTTTTTACTGCTTCTGCAAAGCATGAGGCAGAGACCCTCTCGCAAATTCCCAAGAGTTTAGATCTCCTCTCAGTGGATTAGTCAGCCCCTTCTTAATAAAGTAGCAGTATCCAACTGTTGCATCATAAGGGCAAACTCTTCAGTTCAGGAAGGAAAAGAAGCCTCACACAGCTACTTGCTCCTCCCATGCAGTCTGTGTGTGCTCTGTGCAGAGACAAACTCCAGTTCTATCTACCAGGCTCACTTAAGATGGAGGGCAGACTTGAGTCTGGAAGGGGCTGAGAATTTTCTTCTGGTGATCTACTGGGAGGCAGTCAAGAGCAATACTTAGAGCCACACTGAGCAGGGGCTATATAACCTCAGGCAAGGTATTTCCTGTCTATTTTCTTCATACTATCTTTCAAGGCTGTGGCAATGTGTAAGTTTAATGTTTCCAAAAGTATATTCAATTCAACAAGCATTTATTAGTTACCTGTTTAAATATAGCTCAGTAGATCCCATTGTCTGATTTATATAATTTATATTATAATTCTATTTTGGCTGGCTTCTGTTAAATATGCAAAAAATAAGAACAAAAACAAAAACAACAAAAAAACACAATCAACCCAGTTTGCTAAAACTATGACGACATTTGATCACAAAGTGATATAATAAATGCAAATGTATCTAGAATAATGCTAAGAATATTGTACTCGCTTAGTAAATGCAAGTTGAATCAGACCCTTTTAAGGAAAAGAAGGATTTTTTTATTATTTAATGTGATGGGAGAGTATTAAAAATATATGATAATCATTCAGTAAGTGTTATCATAATTTCACAACATGGCATCTCACAGCACATTACTTCCTAGGAGCTGCTATTTGTTGGATTAGATTTGGCTTGTTTTCTAGAAAATTAGAGAACTAGAAATCCTGGTACTTACAGAGGTTATCCATAGAAAAAGTCAATTAACCAGATTTTTCCTATTTCCTGAATTCTTGCCAGCAGAGAGTTGGAAGCTCAGAAAGTCAAATCCACTTATGGAATACCAGAGCTGGCCAATAGTAACTCACAGAGTACACGGAAGGATACAGTCTCTTATCGACATTATTACACTCCTTCTGTGCCTAATAAGGGAGAAGAGCCTGAAATGCAGAATGAAGTCCGTGTCTTCTCTCAGGGGCTTACTGTCTGGCTGGTGAAATGGAACCTAAACATAAAAAGATAAATGACAGTATAAGAAAGCACATGCTTAGGATCTGAGGAGCAAAGCAGAAGGTATGCACTACAAATGTTCAGAGAAGATAGAAGAAAGTCCTACCAAGAAGGCAGCGCTGAGTGGGGCTGCAGATCCGTGCACCCTGGGTAGGGGAAAAACATGACTAGAGGTACAAGGAACTGTGAAGATTAACTGAGCTGGAGTCAAAGATTTATAGAGAGAGAAGTGGGCAATATTTAAGGGCACCTACAGGGCAGGAAGGGAAATGCATGCCATCATTTAGAGAGCAAGTTATAGTGGAGCAGAGAGAGACAGGACATACTGAAGAGGGGCCTGGACAAGACATTGTAAGAATATCAGGTGGATGTGCTGGGGCTAGACTTAAAAGGAGGCCATGGTGATGGAGAGGGAAGGACAAAGGCAATGGACATAATGGATAGAGGAAGGACGGTAAGAGAACTGTCAAAAATGGCTTTAAGATCCTTGTTCTAGAGACCTGAAAAATCATGGTGTGAAATAGGAAAGTAGAACAGTGAGACATTTGGGTGAAAAGATGTTAATTTTAAATAAACTTTGAGGCATGAAGGGCAGTATGAAATTAGAGAAGCCAAGTTAAGTGCTACTGACATCCCTCAAAAACATACTTAATCTTTCCTCTTTTCTCATCTACCCAGGGTATCTATAACCTTATTCTGATTTGCCATCTCATCTGGCTCTGCCCAGTCACAGAGTAATTTTGCTAAGATATGCAAAGATTACAGCACCACTGTGAGTAAAGCCCACCACTGCTCCTCACAGTTCATAATACAAAGAATAGAGTGCTTACTGGGGCTGACAAGGACCCTGCCTGGGCCTGCCTGTTAGGGCCTCTCTCTGCTCCTCTGCCTCCAACCTGAGACTCTAGCACCATCAAACTGCTCATGCCCTCTCATGTGCACTGACTGGCCTGCTCTAGCTACCTCCTTTGGACTGGAACTCTACTCTCCTTTCACTACTTGCTTGAGGTTTCCATCATCCTAAGCCTCCTCTCTGGCCTTCTCTTGCCCCTCCAGGCTGGTTCATGCTTCCCTCTTCTGTGTACTCTTTCGTTGGCCATGCTGATCTGTCCTTACTATTTACCTGTCTTGACTCTCTGTTCAGACTGGGAACTCATAGGGAGTACAGCCTATTTCTCCTTATATCCCCAATTTCAACGGTGTATCCCTAACAAAACATGAACTCAATACATGATAAATGAATGAATGGAGGGAGGGAGGAGTAGCACTGAGGCATGTGATAGAGGACATGTGGACAGCAGGCTGCTATTGGAAGGCTTGTGCATTAATTTTTTAAGGAAAAAAATAGTGAGGAATAAATTTGTGGAACAGACATTCATAGAATAAGGTAGGAAATGAAGCCACTGAAGGTAAAATGCAAATGACTGTGGGATGAAAGTTTAGAAAAGCGGGGTACTGTCTACAGTGGGTCTTGCTGAAGAAAAAATAAAGCTCAATTGCAGGTAATGCAGAAAACGGGGACAAGACAGATTCAGAGCTCTGAATCCCCCAAAAGCTGACAGTACAGTAGAAGGTTTATGAAGGAATACAACCAGCCTTGAAAAGGGCACAGGATAAGATGAGCTGAATGTCATGGGTAGCTTTTTTCAAACTGTATTCTTAGGAGGTTTTATGGAATGTTAATAGTGTTTACTTAAAAAGGGTTCTTTTGTCAAATAAAGTTGGACAATACTGGGTTGTTCCTGCAGAACTTTTCAGAGCCTTTGGTGTGCCAACATGCATGACTCTCCCAGGGGGAATAGGCCTTGTGAAATTTTGAAGCCTATCTGCCAAAGAGGTCTTTTAAAGGGGGTAAGGTGAGGAACACTTGCTAACATCTTACAGATATCTGTTTCTTCAGACATTGTTTGGGAAACACTAAATAGGAATCCTAAGGGGAAGACACCACATTGGTTGGAGGTTCTATTCCTTCCTTCTGTTTGCATGTTTACAGGCTTAGTGAGTGGCAATGATGCCCTTCATTTTCTAGGTTTTGACTCTTCAGTGCCCAATCCCACTCTGGACATGGCAGGGAAAATATACGTAGACTCAGAACCAGTGGTATTTGAGGTCCAGAGGCTAACACATGATTTAAGCCACAGTGCCCAGCTTTCTGTGCCTTGTCTAAATGTGTCAGCTCTGGCCTGGACTCCCATGGTAGTAAGTATGCATAGGCCACCTGTCAGCCACATGCTTTGATTGCATGCATTCCTATTTCTCTGCTAACAGATGGGCTCCAAGCCATGTTGTACCAGATTGCCCATCTCCTTTGTCCACAGCTGAACAGACCAACTATGGACACCTCATCTAAGCTGAGCCTTGAAGATTTGAAGAAGAGGCATGGGGTTTGTGTCAGACAGTGTTGGGAAGGGAGCTGCAGGTTGAGCAGAGTTGGGTCTGGTGTGTGCACTACTGTACAGGTGGGTGACTCATTGTAATGGGTGTGTGGGAATGAAGAGTCTGCTCCTGGTTGAGGGAATGGTCAGGCAGAGAGAGAGAGAGAGAGAGAGAGAGAGAGAGAGAGAGAGAGAGAGAGAGAGATAGAGAGAGAGAGAGAGAGAGAGAGAGAGAAAGAAAGAAAGAAAGAAAGAAAGAAAGAAAGAAAGAAAGAAAGAAAGAAAGAAAGAAAAGAAAGAGAGAGAGAGATACAGAAAGCGATAGAAAAAGTGATGAGAGAGAGAGATTGAACAAAGGAAGTTGTTACTTGGTCTTTGGGTGAATAGTGGTTGTCATGATTGTGTGGCTTTAGGAAGTAAAAAGATAAAGGTAATAATGGCTAACATTTACTCAATATTCATCATGTGCCAGATGCTATGTTAGCATTTTCTCTGGATTTTCTCATTTGAATCTCAGAGTGTGTACTATGAAAATTCCCACCTTATAATTAGGGATACTGAAGCTTAGAGAAAGTAACTAGGCCAATATCACAGAGCTAGCTGTTGGTGGGTAGTACCAGGTCCCAAAGTCAAGAGGTTTCCTTTGAAGCTGCTCTGTATGTGGGAGAAGAATCTGGAACTTCTCAGACAGTCCTAAAAAGACCAGGGGGAAGATGAAGGGAGATGAAAGTGGAGAGGACACTGGAGGCAGCTGGGATCCAGGCACGGTTTAGTATGGCTTTTCCAAGTGAGTCCTCAAAAATGTCTGTAAAGTTTACTAAATGTCTAAGTTCCTGAACAAGCATTTGTTTTGGGAATTAAAGAAGGTGCTACTCTTTCAGTTAAGGCTATGAGGTCAGTGACTGAGCTTCCTTTGAGGATATGAAGGAACTAGGGGCTGAAGCATCAGTGGAACATAATTTTCTCATAAAACCATAGAAATATTGAAGAATATTAGGAATGCTTTTGATTGCCACAAACCATGGGGTGATTGAGGTAATTCGACTTAAATTTTTGGTGGCAGCAAGACTTCCTCCTTCCCCTATCCTGATAATTTTAATAATTTTCCATATGTGTCAGTTACCTCTGTTTTTCTTTTTTATAAACAATAAAATCACTGAAACTTGAAGGTTGGAGCCCCATCCTAAACCTGAGCCTGCTCAACTATTCTCCTCCCCACAAAGCTAACCTGTGTTAACTTTTGTTAGTTTCTCTCCACCAGGCACATATCTGTTCCCTCGTTGGGTCCTTGAGACCCTCCTTCAAACAACTTGGGATCGCAGTGATATTTCCTAGAATCACTGTCTCCGTGTCTCGCCTACCAATCACACCCCCTTGGGCATTGATGCTAGCTTGAACTAGGTTTGGATACCATTTAGATGCTTATTGTCTCCTCAGTTCTCCCCAGTTTCTATGTATGCACATCCTTCCCATTCCAGAATCTCCTTCCTTTGTGGTTACTGAGGGCCTGGATGCACCAAAGTAAAGACTACATATGGACCGAATAAGATGACTTTGAGATGAACTGGGATGAATGGGGATGGCCTCCAGGTAGATTGTAAATTCAGACAGTTAGAACTTCAAGAAGGTGAGAAGGTGACGAAAAGGAGGAAATGAGCTCAAAGTCTTTCTCTTAGGCCGAATGGCCAAGGACATATGCTCTCTAAGAAGTGTGAAGGAGCCCAAAGGAGCTATATTGAGAACTTCCTGATGGGCTATGATAGAAAAAGGAACCTGTAAACTTGGAAGAAGAGGCACATCATTAAAGATAAAGGCAAGGGAGAGGCACAGACTGAAAGGGAGTATCGACAAAGCTGAGTCCTCGAGGTAGTGAGGTTATGAAAGAGGTATTGTAAATAAAAATGGATTTTCAAAAGCTACAGGTTTGGAGCAAAGCTAAGAATAAGGATAGACCAGGCCCATTCTTGGGGCAGATGGTATAATGTTAACAAAGGACAGGGAGAAAGGCAGCTACTCAGCTTTACAGTTTTGCCTTTGCGGTCTTTGTTGAGGAAAACTATCTTCATGCCCAAGTGAGAGAACTGACTTGATTAGAAATGGTCCAAGCTCAGACTTTGTGGGGGGGGGGGGATAAAGAAAGTCCCAAGGTGAAAGAATAAGACAGGCCTAAGTGGCTTTGAGTGAGTTTATAATGTGATTCTGGGCACATTGATTGCATTTCGGGTGTTGATGTGTTTACAGAACCACTGTTGGTGGACTCAAAAGAACCCTTGAGAACAAGGACTGTTCAAGGAACAGCAGATGTCCCACCATGAGAGAAAGCCCAGGCAGGCATGGTCCTCAGAGTCTCCCTATAGAGTCTCCTTCAGCATTTTGCTGCAAGCATATGACTTATCTAAGTTCTCCAGCTTCTGAGGGTGCTGAGAACTTTTTGTTCTTGAGCCCTTCCATACTCTGCCTGGAGTTGTGGTCCCAGCCTCATTCTAGGTATGCATGACTTTTATAATAATAAAATCTTTTAATAAAATATTTAAGATCTAGTGCTCAGACAAGACCTAACTTAAATGTCACTTTTTCTTTGTAGAAACAACTCACCAATGCATGAAAATATTGCCTTTTATTTTATATTGACTACCAACTTTTTGGTCCTGAGGAAGCTTAATGTGTCCCTTTTAGAATTTAAAATATTCTTCACAGTTTCATAAGATCACATGTATATATCTTCAACCTCTTTTTCATTTGTACTGTCAATCCCTTTTTCTAAAAGAAAGATCAATCGATTTCATGCCCTCTGTTGAAAAGTCTGCTTGAATCCAGACAGATGTTGGAATAAAGCCCAAGCACCTAGAACCACCCAGGCCCTCCATTGACTGTGATGAGAGACTTCTAGACCCCTATCCCTTCACATTCCCCAGAAACCCTGCTTAAAAGTGGGAGAACACTCTCTTAGGTATAGACATTGTAAATACAGCCTAAAATGGCCCTCATATTTTGAAAAGTTTCATGATGTATTTCATAGTAATCATATGTATAAACAAAACAGTTTCTCAACCTTAGCACTATTGACTTTGGGGTGGGGGCAGCTTGTATGCTGTAGGATGCTTAGCAGCATCCCTGGTCTCTACTCACCAGATGCTAGTAACACCTTCCTCCCCAGTCATGATAAATTAAAACGACCCTAGACATAGCCCAAAGTCCTCTTAGTTGGGTCCTCCCTGGAAGGCAAATTATCCTCTCTTGAGAAGAGAACTATTGGTACAAATAAAACAACTAAGGCCTTTTGGCTCAGTGGGGTTGGGGTGGTAAGGGTGTAGAGGGACAGTGATGGGAGAAGGTAAAGCATAAAGACATCATATAACATTTTATATTTATATTTATATTTTATATTCTGTGTCAACAGAGACACAGTTCATTTTGATTTATTCCAAAAACTGTCTGAGAGAAAAAATGTGTCCTGCCCGCAGTGTTCGTGTTTTCAGTTAGATCCTAAATAAAATATAGTTGTGAATATCTTGAGGTTAAATCAATTAATAATTTAGCACTTTTGAAATAATAGTTGTGTCTGTTCTAATATACCTAAGAAGCCTCCAAAATTTGAATGCCAAAAGTAGCTGCACTGGGGCCTTTTATAGTATTAACTTCCATTCCATTTCGATGATGCCATCTGACCATGAAAAGTCTTTTAAATCAAAATGTGGATAATCATGTTGACTTGTTCTAAACTTACAACAAGAATCTGTCACTTGAATGTAAGTTTGAGTTGTGTAGGTTTAAGTAAAGCACTTTATGTAAGATGGGTGTGTCAGTTTGTTAACCCAAATTTATCAAGGTATTAAGGAAAGGGATAGTTCACGTCAACAAATCAGGAGCTGTTGACAGGAGATGGGAAGATACTGTTTTATATTGTTGTCTTGTTGTAGAATGCACTGGGGATTTACCTTGATAGCACTTTCTAACTCTCTGCTTTTCCGACTCTAAACTGCTTCAAGGAAAATTTTGACACTGGATTTCTATATTCTTATATTACGGTGTTTCACTTGAAATGTCATTTCTGGGAGTTGTCTTACATAGCTAGTTACTTTGGAAACTGTGAAGGGAACCACCCTAAAGATTACAACAATAATGAAATCAATAAAGAACACACATTTCTCCAACCACAAAATATCCCTAATTCATGCAGTGACAGGTTCTGGGAAGAGAGAGATGCACCATTCCCTTGGACATGCTGGGAAAAACTATTTTCTGGGTTGGCTCCACTTGTCTTTGTCTTTCAATTTGTAAAACAGAAGAAACATAGGAGACAGTTCTTATCTTGGGGGGATCCTGGGAGGTGGAGAAGCCTGCCTATGGAAAGCTTTGAGTGTCTCAGAGATTTGGACAACCTTTTAACTAATATTGGGTTAGAAAGTTGGCTATGTACTGGGAACCAAATTACAGTGCTTTGGGACATTTCTCTCCCAAATCAGCAGGAGGTAGATCCTTAAAGATCTCCTGGTTTGGTCTTGTGATGCAATGTTATTGAAAGCAATGGCTTTCCTGAGACAGTTGGTCCAGGACTTCTTTTTCAGTGAATACAAGTTCAAGAGATTATTCCCTCTTTGTGTGCATGACTGAGTCAGATCTAGACACTCCCTGTCTTGGTGTTAGTGCAGAAGCTTCCCTGTCTTGGTGTTAGCATAGACACTGTTAACCCCACAACCCTGCTGGCCTGGGTGTGATGCAAGCATAAAATGGTATTGCCAAACAGCCCACCTCAGCTTGGCTCAATGACTGCTTTGTTTCTAATCCTAGAGTATCTCTCTTCTATGGTGAAAGGCTGGCTCCTTTCCCACAAGAGTGAGGAAGTGAATGTTCAGGGAAATCTGCACCTAGAAGTCACCGGATTTGTGTTTTCTCCCCCACACATGTGGTATTAGAGAAAACTTGCCAGGAACTTTGGACAAGGGGAGTCTAGATTATGAGGACTTCCTTTCCTTAGCAGTGAAAGGAAAGGATTAATTTAGATTTCTTCTGCTTCCAGCACTCTATTGCTTTGAGTTTATTAGAGCAAATGGGTACATGTGTCTGTAAGAGTAGATGAATTACTTGAATTCAGGACCAAGAGGTTGTTTTCCTTCTATTTGTGGGAATGTTTATATTCAGAAAAATATTCTTGAGTAACTGCTCTCTTTAACACATTGAGATCACCTTTGTCTGTGACAGTAATCCACAAACCAGAGCCCTCAAGACATATCCAGCCTGCTGCCTGTTTTTATAAAGTTTTGTTGGAACATGGTCTTGCTCATTCATTTACACATAATCTGTGGTTGCATTTGCACAATAACAACAAAGCTGGCTGGTTGGTACAGAGACTGCCTGGCCATAAAGCCAAAAATATTTACCATCTGGACCTTTATAAAAAAGTTTGCTGACTCCTACTGTAGAACATATTCATTCAATGATACTTACTGAGGCTCTGCAACACACCAGGCTCTCTACTAGATGTTGGGGCATAGAGAGAAACCGGATGCCTGTCACTGACTGAAAAACTTGTGGCCTGGTGAGGAAAGAAGCAGAGGCTGCTTTATTAAAAAGCAATAAGACAAACAATAACATTAACATTATTTATAAGAAGAATAACTAATTTTTTAGCACACCAATAATGACTATTCTGTCCTGTACATATATTGTACAGATAATAGCTACATGATTAGTAATGTTTCTTTTGTGTATTTTTTTGTGCTACAGTTCAATTTTCCTTAGAGCAATGGCAATGTCTTTCTGTCAGTGGGGAAAAAAATTAGAAACTTTATTTATATTAGTGTATGAAGAGGTTATATCAATGCTTAAAACATTTCATCTGTATTCATCTTTTTTGTATGAGAGGAGGCTGAACTCTTTTTAATACACTAGGCCTTCAGTAATCTGGTTGCTGCTTTTTCTTGCTCTCTCTCATACTAGCCATCTCTTATATCCTATATGTGCTTGCAGTTTCTTGCAGTTTTTTGCCTCTCACTTTACGCACATTGCTATTTCATTTATTTATTTATTTATTTATTTATTTAGCCTGGATGGCATACTCCACTTGTTTCTTGTCTACCTATTAATTCCTACTTTTTTAAAAAGGCCCTATTCCAGCATTACCTTTTTTGAGTTCCTTCCTAGGCTAAGATAGTTTCATATATGCCTCTGTTACTAATTTTATGCAAATATTTGTCTGTGTCAGTGGTCCTCAATGGAGGGGGAGGGTTGGAGCCAAAGAAGAATGACACCAAGGTTAGGGATAGGTCAGAGATTTCCAACTGAGGTGATTGTGCCTCTCAGAGGACATTTGGTAATATCTAAAGACATTTTAGGTTGTCAAATTGTGTGTGTGTGTGTGTGTGTGTGTGTGTGTGTGCGCGCGCACATGCATTATTGGTATCTGGTGGGTAGAAACCTTGGGATGCTACTAAACATTTTACGAGGCACAGGGTTGTCCCCTCATAACATAGAATTATCTGGCTCAAGATGTCAACGGTGCTAAGGCTGAGAAACCATGGGATATTTGACTATGAGACACTTCCCTCTGCTTCACTATAAAGCCACTAGCACCATTATTAATTCATTGTTTACCTAAAGCCTGCAGGCCCACAGGGGCATTGGTTATCCCATAATGCTCAAGTGGTAGCTGCTTTTTCTCCCAAACCACCTAGACCATTAGGCCTGGAGTTGGAGCTAAATGCTCAGCTTGCTCCTCTTTGCTGATTCCTCACCATTTCTCTTGTTTGCCCTGAAAATTCCCAGCTTTTTTTGAATTACACACCCTCAGACAATTCCATTTTCTGTGTTTCTTTGTACAGTTTTCTACTGAACTCCTGGTTGCTCTTGTATTCACTGCAGATTTACCTGTCTGGCTGACTTTCTTCTTCACCTCCACTCCTGTCATTACTCGTAGCAACTTCAAATCCACGTGGATGATACTCAAACACTCTGGCCTCTCCGTATTTAAATAGTTTTACTTTTATAGATCTTCTTATCCACTTCATTTTATTCATCTATTTGCATCATAGTTTTTAGACTTGCTATCACCAGTAACTTTGGCTTTGCCACTCTCTGGCCCCAACCCCATCTTTGTAGCCTGCTCACTCTGTCACTCCCATTCTAGTCATCTTTTCCTCCCATCCTGACTCCCTTAAACTGACATCCATGTAGTCTCCTGGCTTTGATTCTGGATATATCACCTTCATTAATTCTTTGTATGCACCCTCAATGGTCCTGGCAAAATCCTCAACTCTGCTTAGCCCCAAAACTACCCTACTCCACCCCTGTGTCCAAGCAGGAGAACTACTCTGCTTCAATTTATGTTTGGAAGTCTCAAGTAAGAGCTTGATTTTCTGCTTCTGAAATAGCTGGTTCATGTATTCTCTCTTTTCTATGTTACAATGACCCTCCTTATCCTTACCCTTAGCTGGTGATCTGCTTTCTTATTTGAGAAAATAGATGCAATACAAATAAAAGTAGCTTATTGCCTGCACTTGTATCTATGTATTGACTTTCCAAGAGAGTGTCCTCCGTCATTTGTTTATCTTGCTTTATTCTCTGCACAGCATTGATCACCACCTGACGTTACATTTTATATATATTGCTTGTTCATTTGTTCTGTCTTCCCATTAGAATATTAGGTCCATAGCACAGGGATTTCATCTCTTTTATTCACAATATATAGTTGGTATTTGGAACAGTGACAGGAAGAGAGTGGGTGCTTGTTGGATGAGGTCTAGAAATTTTGTTCTCTCTTTTTAGATGTACAAAGAGAAAAACTGAGCAAAGGGATTCTGTTTCCAGTTCTGAGAATGATACTCCTATGGAGTCTTTTAGGGTAAGTCTTAAAATTAGGTGGAGTAGGTAACATTTAGGAATTTCTCTTTTTATCTAAAGTACTTAGGAGGAGAAAAACCAGAAATTTTGGAGATTTTGATGCTGTCTCTAATGTCTTTTAGGGTCATTAGCTTCATTTGTAATGTTCCTTCTAGCTCAAAACTTCTGTATTCTTTAACTAAGGATTGACTTATTTGCTCTATTAATATGCAAATATCTCTAGTAGAGGTAACATGTAAAGTTTTATTAAATACAAAAGGTCAAAGTTGAGTTTTCATGAGATTTATATGTCAGATTCTTTTCAAAAGCAGATTTTTGACAAGGGACAATGACTAAGCATGGAGAAGCTATATGTTTCAAGTGAGAGAAGGAGATGATGTTGGGGTATAGAGACGAGGGAACACAAGAGGCCAGAGCACTAAGTTAAGCTTCATTAAGTTCATGGTCTTGCCAGTGGCCAGGTGTGGATGTTTTGCTGTTTCTTGCTGAGGGTGGCAGTGGGAGGGCAGATGAGAATGTCATTAGGTGTTTTCAAAGAAGTATACTAATATCAAAGGAATTTTGGATATTTCCTCATCATTTCTGCAGTGCCCTGCTTTTGTCCTTAAACCCTTGTTGGTTCAAACCTTGTTAACTTTGACCTTTTGATATTTAATCTAGACTTTGACAGAGATTCACTTTGGGATTATCTATGAGGAAAGACTTTACCAAGCAAACTGTTAGTGAAAATAAATCATAAATGGACTCTTTTAATCTCTTATGAGAATGGACTGTCCTAGAGAATTCTGAATCATGTTTCACAACTGGTGACCAGGGAACCAGAACCAACTGGAGTTTCAGTAGAACTTTCAGGGAAATGGTGTTCTGTTGTTAAATAGACTCTTTTGATATATTATTGTGTCTTAGAAATCTCTAGGAGGAGTTGCAGAATGTGCTATCTGACTTTGGCAGTCTCGTTTCCTTCCAAGCACCTATACATATCTCTAGTTTCTCTGGAGACACAATTTTAAAAATGCTGCTTTGGAAGTAATCATTTGCCTCACAGTAGTTTATGAAGTGGTTATAACTTGTCCATTTGTGAAAACATTTCATGCATAGGTCTATCAATAAAGCACTGATGGAATTAGCTTAATTCAAGTTAATACATCTTCCTGAACAAATAGTAATAAATTTTAACATAAAATATAGTTGATAATTCAGCATATTCCCCCTTCTTTCTTCTCCAATGTTGCTCTTTCTTTATTGATAATTGATCTGTATTAAGGACTGCAAATCATTTGCTAAGGTGAGTAAAATTAAAAAGATATAACTCATTTATGTTAATGAATGTCAGAAGTCTAAGAGTTTAAATCTGGTGTGATTTGCATATTTCGTAAGTTTTCTTTTGTCCTTTTTTTAAAAGACCATTTTATGCATGGCAGACTCTTCCAAAACACCCAGAATCATAAAATCACTGAAAAGAGGCCATTCTTAGAGAAATCATTAGTTATAATCTCAACAAAAGTTGTATTATAATTTTTAAATAAGTGTTAAGACAATTTCAATATAGTGGAGAACGACATTTATCTTTTCATTTACTGGATGAAAAAAGGTAGTTCCTTCTATACATTGAAAGGCACTGTCATTTGATATTCAAGCCCCAAAGAGGGGAAACTTGGACGAGAGAAAATAAAATGTCTTGTCATTTTAGGGGATTAGTCAATGGTGATGTCATTCGATACAGTGATAGTCAGAGGTCTGATAATTTTGATGTCTTGTTGGGGCTCAAGTCAAGGTTTGTTATGTAACCGATTCTAGTAGCTTTGCTTGGTACAAGAAGCACATGCTTTCTGATGGCTCTCCCACTGCAAAATGGAAAACTACCAGGACTTTCTAAAGCAAGAGAGTGACAAAGTAATGCCACTTCCTTTGCCTAGAGACTTACCTGAATGGGTCTTTCCCTGAGTTGCTGGATATCTAGGCTCAGTTTATAAACCAAGTAACTGAGAAATCTTACTGAGCCTATGCTGACCCCTGTGGTCAGTTCCACAGCTAGCCTCATTCCTCCTTTAAATTCTGTTTAATTATTACTGTGCTTAGGATTCCAACCAAACTAGACTTGCCATCCTGTATTGCCACCAACTAGTTCACTATGCTTTGTAGACCAGAGGTTGGAAAGGAATTTACTGCTTGCTGCTTGTCATCTCCAGCTTAGCTGCTACCAGAGCACTTAGGAATCAGGAAGCTCTTTTCTCTACCTCCATTAATGGGAGTCAAATGAGGGAAATGAGATCATTTTTACTTTGACGAGCTCATGACAGAAATCGAGAGTTTTGAAAATTATAATTATTTTTTTTTTCAAAAATGATTTGCGGCAAACAACAACAAAGATTTATTGTTACTATTTAGTTTTTGTTATTATTAACAAAATCTATGACACCCATAGAAATAAGTCTCAATAATAGAAATAAAATTATATTGAAGATGAAATTACTATGACTGGTCATAGTTCTTTTTAAAGTCAGCTTTAAAGGAGTGTTTTAGGCAATTCACTGACATTGGCCTCAGTTTGCTAATCTTATACAAATTAAGGGTAGAAGGGTTGAAATGGATGCTCTCTAAATTAAACTTGCTTTCAAAAATGAATTCTATCTTTATACACATTCTTTCCAAAAGAAGCTGTGTCGTTGAAAATTTAAGCATTCTTTATTTGTGCCATGTGTAGTCATATTTTAGTTATGTATTATAATATAAATTTTAAGACAGGCTATATATATTTACAAAGAAAATAAATTTAACTTTTATTTTGAAAAAAAGGTGGTTATAAAAAAAAGATAGATGCAAAGTTTTATTTAGAGTAGACAGAATTAAATTACATGATGATCATCCTTGACCCAGATTTCTGGATTTTGTTAAGAATGTGGAAAATATATTTGAAAGCACAATGGTTAGATTTGGGTTTCTTGACTGTAACAAGTTTTATAAAGGATGTTTATGTACTTGAACTCAGTGCCAAGCCTTGCCAAAGTAGCAAACATGTTGCTCTGCTATTCTTATCACCAATAGTCATTATACCTCCAAATTGCATACCTTTCCTTTTATATAGATTATCAGTCACTTGGAATGACTTCAGGTCAGCATTACCATTTTCCTCCTTGGCATTATAGCAAATTTACTAAGCTAATACATGACCTTTATTTTTAAAATATATGCATTGATTGGCAAGATCATGCCAAGCATCTTGCGTAAGTTTCTCCTGTAAGTTGTAAAATCTAATTTGAATAGAAAAGTAGGAAAATGTTTTATAGATGTTAATATAATACTCACTGAGACAGCTTTCTTTGGTGCTGTCCAGTTATTTTGTAGCAATTTTTTTTTTTTGTAATTGGAAATCTATAAGATTCTGATTGTTTCAGGCAGATTAGAAAATAAATTTAAATATTTGATACTTCCTGGCTAAGTGTATAGTGGTAAAATAAAATTTTCTTTGTAACTTCAACATTTCAAACAGTTACAATCATTCTCTTTTTTTTCTTCTTTTCATAGAAAAAGAATAAATGGGTTTATTGAGATCACTTTTTATCAACTACTCCCCCATCTTTTTAAAGAACATGTATAAATAGCTCTCATTTTAGAGAAAAACATTTTTGCTAGACCAGTATATGTCTAGGTATCATCCAACTGGCTTCCCTTCATTGTTCTACTTCTCAAACAATTGGTCCATATATAATGTCTCCATTTAAAAATTATCTATTTTTTAGTTATGTGCTTTGATCGTATTTCTAAAGGGCACCCAGTAGTCATCTTTCAAAACATTTGATCTTTCCTCCACCTTCTGGTACTGATGAACACATTCTGTTGCTTAAATGCTCTCCTCCCTGAGCTTTAGTGACATCAAACCTGTCTCTTTCCTGACTCTCTTTCCTCTTGGCTCTTCCCTGGGGATGCTCTCCAAAGCCAATGTACCCATCAATGTTACTACTTTCTTGGCCCCAGGAAAAAAATCTTTGTCTTATGACTTCTGTTGTTTGGGGCTGTCCTATGCATTGCAAAATGTTTAACAGTATCACTAGTATTATTATACACTAGATGCCAGTAGTACCTGCACTCTTGTTCCCAGCCCTGGCACTTGCGAGTCTTCCATATCCTGCTTTATTGACTATGACAACACCTTGTTTAAAACATCCTATCAGAAAACATTCCATAGTGTAAATATTTGTCGGTGCTATAAGAAAGGAGCTCTAGCCCCTTAAAGTAGCTTCTTTTGAAGATAAATAGTGAAGATAACCTCTTAAGTATGAAGAACTGCCAGGGGGATGTTTGTTATACATGGGAGGAAGTTTCAGAGGCTTAGGGTTTCAGATAGCTATGGGAGAATGAATCAAGAGAGTAACAAGTGGGTTTTAGCTTAAAATTTGCAATCATTTACTGTGTCAGGAAGCCTATGGACTTTGGAGATATAGACTAGAACAAGATATGGCCTTTGCTTGCACTGAGCAGTCCACGCAGCTGCAGTGGAAGCTGGTTGGGACAGACGGGTCAGGTCTGGGTTCAAAGGCAAGTGTATATTTAGATAAGAAGAACAGTTAATTAGTGACAAGGCTATTTAGCTCGTAATTAGATTTTTTTTTTTTAATTCTTACTCTTAACTGGTATAGTTAAAAAAAAAACTGACTTGCTCTAAATACCATTTTCTTCTCAGGAAATGACATTTTCTGTAGTAAAATCATGGATGATTATGTTGTTTGTTATATTTATGTTTGTTTGTTTGTTTGTTTTTCTACCATACCTGAACATGCCATCCAATGGGCCAAAGTTACTTCAAACAGCACCATCATTCTCCTGGCAACCATTAATTGGGGATGGAATCATTGATAGCTAGTTAGCATGTTAGAAAAATTACAAAATGTTTTTTAAAATATGCATACTATAATAAATAACAATAATAAAAATGCTAACATTCGTTGATTCCTCATTATGTGTCAAGCATTATTTCTTTATCTCTTTTAAACCTCTGAACCACCCCACCGAGGTCAGCTCTGTTGTTATCTCCATTCTGTGGATGAAGCTTAGGCTCAGCTCAGTGAAGTCATTTGCCCAATGTCACAGAATCAGCAAGGCCTACCAATCTGCTTCTTAACTGTGGGCTTTTAACTTCTATCCCGCACAGCACAGAAGAATGAACAGGTTAACTACTCTGGATGGTTAGGTTTCACTTCTATTTTTAAGTGCCATTTGAGATACTTGTTTTAAATGTTAAGCTTGTTCGGCCAGGGAAAATTGGTGCTCAGTTAGCCCTAGTGAAATGATTATTTATAGAGTGATGCCAAGCAAAGGTATTTCAAATCTAGTTGTCATAGTTGACACACGTTTTTTAGGGTGTCATCTTGGCATAAAGAACATTGCTTACAGATAGACGTACTTAATGTTACCTGCTTCCTCAAATATGTATTGACGTGTTCATGTATTTCCAGGATTAGAGTGAGGCAGGTGAGGTGGGGAACCCTGAGAATGCCACCTCCTTGAAATTTGCTCTGGAGGTATCTCAACTCACCTCACCCTGTCTGCGATATATTAGAAAAGTTAGGGATTCACAAAGAGGCAGAAAGTATGAAAGCAAGGGATAGACTTATGGCTCAAGATGCAGGTAGCATTTCTGCATCACTTGCATTTGGGAGGGAAGGAAAGTGCTCAGCTCTTAGTCTCACTCATGTGGAGGGAGGCTGTCTGATATTGGTATAGATTCTAGAAGACTACAACCTTGGGAAACTTCCCTTGCTCCTTATTGCTTCTTCACCATGCTTGGTGCCCTGGGCCAAGGGATGATGACCCTGAACAGATCCTGGAAGATCTGTTTTTTTTTTTTTTTTTTTCAGGGCAAGTCTGGAAGGCTCTCTCTGTGGCCAGGCCTAGCCCCTGGTCCCAAAGTTGGTGGCAGAACCCTGCGCCTACAGGGCAGCATTTCCCATGCACTGAGATCACAGCATCTATCTTTCAGAGGATTGTCTCCTGCACCCTCTTCCGTGCACCGGCTTCTGACTTGGTAGCTTTAGGGATTTAGGCAGGAGTAGTCACAAGTGAGCTCTGTAGCTGTCTGCTGTGTGTGTTCCATCAGCACGAAGTCTGAGGTGGCAAAGGCCACATCTGTAGGATGAATCCCTCGGGGTCCCTTGGGGTTTTCAGATACTTTGGCGAGGCCTGTGAATGCAGGCTTCTCAGAGTCTTCCTAAGGGTTCGTGTTATGGCTAGTTGGAGACTATGGAAAGCAAATCTTGATGGTGAATGGTCTCATTTCCCTAGTGGAATTTATGCTGGTTGCAGCACAGAGCTGACCAGATGATTAACTTGTCCAAATTTCATGGACAGGAGTAGTCTGGGCTCTCTGGTAGCTCAAGGCTAAGATGATTTCGGGGCCACTTTAAGAATCAGAATATGAAATTCTCTTTTTTTTGTGAGTTTGGTTTTATGATTACCCAAAATAAAAAGGTTTTAATTGCAGATAATAAATGTAGAAAGAACTTAATAAACGTAGAAAGTATATAAAATTGTGAGAAAACTAAAATCATCTGGAATTTTACCACCCTGAGCTAGGAACAGTATGTTGGTGAACATCCTTCTAGCATCTTTTTATATACAGACATAGTCTCTTTTCTTTTTATTTTGCGCTCACCTCTCATTTCCCATTCACCACATACGTCTCCCAGGGATTGTGTCTTTATACAATTGTCTTCATTTTTATAAATATATATGTACGATTATACACACATACATGAATGTATTTTTGTCATTGTTTATTTTGCTAAAATAGAATCTTGACATGCATACTTTTGCTATATCTGCTTGTCTCCCTGTAGAAATCCCTTTAGCAATTTGCTGTATATCTAATTCTCTTTCCCCACTCCAATATTGTATTATGAAACATTTTAAACATACAGAAAAGTAAAAAAAAAAATGTAGAAAGCACCTTATACTCATTACCTAGATTCCACTACCACCTCTTAATGATTAACTTTGATTTTCCATCTATTCATTCCTCTGATCATCCATCATTCTATCCAATTTTATTTTTTCAAACATATTTCAAAGCAAGTTGCAGATATCAGTGTATTTCCCTAAATACTTTGCATGTATGCCCACTGACTAGAGTTCATTATTAATTTTTTCTTTTGAGGTACAATTTATATATAATCTGAAGCACTAATCTTGAGTGTGTCATCTGATGAGTTTTGATGAAGGCGTGCACCTATATAACCCAAATCCCTTCCCAGTCATTTCCCAGAGATGACCTCTGTTCTGGTTTTTTGCACCATAGATCATTTTTGCCTCCTCTAGAACTATATATATGTATACTATATATATATACTATATATACTATATATATATACTATATATACATATGTGTGTGTGTGTGTGTGTGTGTGTGGGTGGGTGGGTGGGTGGATAGATAGATAGATAGATAGATAGATAGATAGATAGATAGATAGATAGATAGATGATAGAATAGTACTCTTATGTAGGACTTTTTTACGTAGTATGATGTTTTTGAAATCCATCCAGACTGTTGCAATAACAGGCGTTTGTCCTCCTCCTCCCTGCCATGCCCCTCTACTTTATTTTTCCTGAGCAGTGTTCCACTTTATAAATATATCACCATTAGTTTGTTCATTCTCTTTTTGATCAAAACTGTACTATTTCTAGTTTGGGGCTATTATATAGAAAGCTGCTATGCAAGTCATTGTGTTTAAAGACTGTAGCATTTCATTGCACACATTTATAAAAACTTATTCAAGTAGTTCTTTTATTAGATATTAAGTTCTCTCCTTTTACTTTTGGCTACTATTAACATTGATATGCTTGAATAATCACTACTACAACTAAAAAATTTTTAATCTACTGATTTTATTTTTGTCAGTTAAATTCTTAGAAGTAGAATTCCGGGGTTGAAGGACATGTATTTCTTTACATTTATTAATGGATATTGCCAGACTGATTTGCAGAAAGGCTACAACAATTTAATTTCCACCAGAAGTGTGTGAGAGTATTTTTTACCAAATTCCCCAATGGTAGGGTGTTACCATGTTCAAAGTGTTTTTCTTTACTAGTTGTTACTTTCTTTTATTTCTGATTACCAGTAGGGCTGAGTATTTTTTCATACAGGCAGTGGTCATTTGGATGTATTCTGTGAATTACCTCATTTCTCTTGACCGCTTTTCTTTTTGGTTGTATGTCTTTATCCTCATGATTTGTGAAAACACTGTGTATACCATGGATAATTGGCTTTCCGAATAATTTCCTTTATAATATATACGATGGGTATTTGCTCCTAGTGCATCACATGTCTTTAGATTTTATTTAGACTAAATTATTGCCTTGCATATTTATATTTTTTTGTAATCAGTTAGGTGTGTGTGTATGTTTGTATTCTGTATACATTCTGAGCTCCTTTCTCTCATCCTTTTTTTCTTGTTTATTCTTCCTATCCTTTAGGTCAATTGAATATGCTCCTAAAATTATTCTAAATTATTATTAATTTATTTTTTGACATTTAAATCTTTACTTCATTTATTGTTAATTTTGTATGTGTGGTGGTGTTCCAATTTTCTTTTTCTCCAGATGGATAGCCATTTGTGCTACATCATTTATTTCATAAACCAATCTTTACCCACCAAATTGTTATTTATTAAATTCTCATATAACTTAAAATTTGTTTCTAGGATTCTGGTTTTTTTTTCATTAATTTATTCGTCTATCTCTATGCCAATGTAATTTTATTTTGATTACAGTATTATGGTAATTTTATAGTGTGTCTTAGTAGCTGGTAAGGTGGTCATTTATTTTTTCATATGAACTTTAATATAACTTTATTCAACCCACACTCCTCCCAAATCCAGTAGGATTAAAATTATAATTGTAAAAAAAAATTACAGTTGTATTATACTATATATTAATTTTTAGGTAGTTGGCAATTTATTACATTAAATCTTTTCATTCAAGAACATGATATAATTTCTCCCTTGGTTCAAAGCTTGTTTTATGTCCTTCAACAACATTTTAGAGTTTTCTTCATATGATCTTAGTAATATTTCTTATTGGATATTTTCCTATGTTAGGATTTATCCCTATTATGAATCAAATGTTTCCCCAATATTTTTAGCTATTTAATAACAATATAGAAAAATAGTTATGGATTTCGGTATGTTTATCTTATATAGAGATACACCAAATTCTTTGATGAATTCTAATGGTACTTTATTCTCAGTGTCTTGAATTTTATATGAATAGAATCATATCACCAGAAAGGAAAAAAATTTGTCTATATTCTTCTAATATTCATATGGACTGTTTTGTTTTCTCCTTTCATTTGGCAGATTGCTAAAGGTATGGTAAATAATACAGGTGATAGTGGGCATTCTTGGTTCTTCCTGATTATAATAAAGATGACTTCAACATTTATTTACAATGATGTTTGTTGTATTCTGGTCCTCTATGATATCTTAACTATTTAATTTCTATTTAACAGAAGTTATGATAGGGAAAGCTGTTGAACTGTTACAAAAAGATCTTGTCAGTATCAGTTGCTGTGCTTGTATGATTCTTCTTAATGCAGTGAATTATGTTGTTGTATTTCCAAATAGTAAATACACATTTATTCTTAGTTTAAACTTGATATGATCATACTCTGTTATTCTTTTAAGACACTTTAGATTTCATTTGTTAATTTTTTATTCAGAATTAAAAAAAATTATTCATAAATGATATTTGTTTATATGTTTTTTGGGTATTGTACCAAGTTTATTGCATTTTGTTATTAAGGATGTACTAACTTTAGAGAATAAATTAGGAAAATTTCCATCTTTTTATATGCCATGGGGAAATGTACATAATACTAAAATTAACCTTAAAGAAATATTAGATAGGATTCAGCTTCAAAGCTAATTGGTCTTGGGATCCTTTTCTTTCTTTCTTTCTTTCTTTCTTTCTTTCTTTCTTTCTTTCTTTCTTTCTTTCTTTCTTTCTTTCTTTCTTTTTAACATGATTGCTAAGTTTAATTCAATTTATTATACCCAATTCTGTCTTATAAAAATAACAAAATGTTTCTATCAAAACGCATTTTGATGAGGGTACAGGTTTGTTGTTGTTTGGGATCTTTTTCGATGATAGGTCTCTGAGTCTCTTCTATAGCAATAATAATATTCGAATTTTTTTCTTCATGGGGAAATTTTGGCTTTTTATATGTTATAAAAGTGACTAATTTTTTTCTGAATTTCAACTTTATTTCCACAGTTATACATGCTATTTATTTATTATTCTTATAATCCCTCTGTATCTGCAAGTTTTTTCTTCCTTGATTTTGTATTCTTTTGAATCTCTCTGCTTTTTCTTAATTGGGCCCAGGAAAAGATTATCTATTTTATTTTTTTTTTTGAGAATTTTTATAAGAGTTCATATTAGTCAAACAGAGGATATGCTGGAAGTAAAATCTCAACAGAGAAAAACATTTTGAGATTATTTATTATATTTATTTAAATTTTTATTTTTTTGTTAGATTTGACATTCGATATTATTTCATATTAGTTGTAGGTGTACAGCTGAGTGGTCTAATACCCACGTGGCACTATCATAGTTATTACAATGTTATTGACTATATTCTCTGTGTATGCTTCACATCCTCATGACTATTTTGTAACTATCTATTTGTACTTCTTAATCCCTTCAACTTTTTTACCCATTTGGCAATCGCCAGTTTTTCTTCTGTCTCCATGAGTCTGTTTTTATTTTGGTTGTTTGTTTATTTTATTCCTTAGATTCCAAATATAAGTGAAATCATACAGTATTTGTCTTTTTCTTTCTGACTTATTTCAGTTAGCATAATACCTTCTAGATCCATTCATGTTCTTACAAATGGTAGGGTCCTTTTTTTTTTTTAATAGCTGAGTAATATTCCATCGCATATGTGCACCACTTCATCTTTATCCAATTGTCTATTAATAGGCACTTAGGTTGTTTCCATATCTTGACTATTGTCAATAGCACTGCAGTAAATATAGGGGTCCATATATATTTTCAAATTAGTGTTTTGTTTTTCTTCAGATTAATACCCAGAAGTGGAATTTTTGGGTCATAAAGTAGTTCTATTTTTAGTTTTTGAGGAACCTCCAAACTGTTTTACAATTCTATAGTGCATGAAGTTTTTCCTTTTTTCCACATCTTCATCAACTCTTGTTTTTTGATTTATTGGTGATAGACATTCTGACAGATGTGAGATAATATCTCAATGTAGTTGTAATTTGCATTTCCCTGATGATTAGTGACATTAAACATCTTTTCAAATGTCTGTTGGCCATCTGTATGTCCTCTTTGGAGAAATGGTTATTCAGGACTTTGCCCATTTTTTCAATTGGATTTTTTTTTTTTTTGGTGTTGAGTTGTATTAGTTCTTTATAAATTTTGGATATTAACTTTTTATCAAATGTATCAGTGGCAAATATCTTCCCTCATTCAGTAAGTGGTCTTTTCATTCTGTGCAAAACTTTTTAGTTCGATGTGGTCTCATTTGTTTGTGTGTTTGTTTTTCTTTTGTTTCCCTTGCCTGAGGCAACATATAAAAAATAATAATATTACTAATAGCAATATCAGAGAGTTTAGTACTTATGTTTTCGTCTAGTGGTTTTATGGATTCAGGTCTTATATTGAAGTTTTTAATCCATGTTGAGTTTATTCTTGTATAAGGTGTAAGAAGGTGGTCCAGTTTCATTTTTTTTTTTGCATGTATCTGTCAGTTTTTCCACATCATTTATTCAATAAACTATTTTTGCACCATTGTACATTCTCGCCTTCTTAGTTGTAGACTAAAGAGCCATATGGACATAGATTTATTTCTGGACTCTCTATTCCATTCCATTGATCTATGTGTCTGTTTTTATGTCAGCACCCTGCTGCTCTGATTACTGTAGCCTTGTAGTGTAGTTGGTATCAGGTAGCATAAGACCTCCAACTTTGTTGTTCTTTCTTAAGATTGCTGTGGCTATTTGAGGTCTTTTATGGTTTTATATAAATTTTAGGATTATTTGTTCTAGTTCTGTGAAAAATGCCATTGGTATTTTAATAGGAATTGCATCAAATTTGTAGATCGCTTTGGGTAGCATGGACATTTTTATGGGGTTAATTTTTCCTATTTATGAGCATGATATATGCTTCCATTTATTTGTATCTTCTATTTCTTTCTTCCATTTCTTATAGTTTTCTGAGTAAAGTTCTTTTACCTCCTTGGTTAAATTTATTCCTATGTATTTTTTTTTTTGATGCAGTTATAAATGAGATTGTTTTCTTAATTTCTCTTTCTGATACTTCATTATAGGTATATAAAAATGCAACTGATTTCTGGATATTAATTTTGCATCCTGCTACTTTACTGAATTTATCAGTTCTAACAGTTTTTTGGTGGAATCTTTAAGGTTCTCTGTATATGGTTTCATGTCAGTTTTTCATCTTCATTTCTTATTTGCATGCATTTATCTTTTTCTTGTTTGATTGCTGTGTCTAGGAGTTCTAATACTTTGTTGAATAAAAGTGATAAAAGTGGACATCCTTGTCTTATTCTTGATCTTAAGAAAAACACTTTTAGCTTTTCCCCATTAAGTGTAATGTTAGCTGTGGATTTGTCATATGTGACCTTTATTATGTTGAAGTATGTTCTCTCTATTCTCAGTTTGCTGAGATTTTTTTTTTTATCATAAATGGATGCAGGATTTTGTCAAATGCTTTTTCTGCATCTATTGATATGATCATATGATTTTTATCTTTCAATTTGTTAATGTGATGTGTCACATTAATTGATTTGTGGATATAGAACCAAACTTACATCCCAGGAATAAATTCCACTTAATCATGATGTATGATCTTTTTGTTATATTCCTGAATTTAGTTTGGTAATATTTTGTTGAGGATTTTTGCATGTCTACTCATCAGAGATATTGGCCTAGAATTTTCTTTTTTTTTTGTAATATCTTTGTCTGATTTGGAATCAGAGTAACACTGGCACCATAAAATGACCGTGGGAGCCTTCCCTCCTCTCAAATTTTTTGGAATAGTTTGAAAAGAATAGGTATTAATTCCTCTTTGAATGTTTGGTAAAAATCACCTGTGAAGTCATCCGGTACAGGACTTTGTTTGTTGGGAGTTTTCTTTTTATTACTGATTCAATTTTATCAGTAGTAATTGGTTGGTTCAGATTTTCTGTTTCCTTTTGATTCAGTCTTGGGAGAGGGTATATATCTAGATTGTCCTATTTGTTGGCATATAATTGCTCTTAGTATTTTCTTATAAACTTTTCCATTTTTTTTTATCCCTTCAGCTACCTTATGTCTTTTGGAGCATTTAATCCATTTACATGTGAAGTGATTGTTGCTAGATACGTTTATTGCCATTTTATTATTTATATTTATTTTTTTCTTTTGTCCTTCTTTTAAAAGAAGTCTTTTTAACATTTTTTATTATACTGGTTTGGTGATGATGAATTCCTGTAGCTTTTTCCTGTCTAAGACACTCTTTATCTCACTTTCAATTTTAATTGATTACCTTGCTGTGTAGAGTAGTCTTGGTTGTAGGTCCTTGCTTTTTATTTCCTTGAATATTTTATACCAAATCCTTCTGGCCTGTAACGTTTTTGTCTAGAAATCAGCTAACATTCTGACATTCTGATGGGACTACTCTTGTAAGAAACTAGCTGCCTTTTTCTTGCTGCTTTTAGGGTTTCATTTTTTCTTTAACCTTTGCCATTTTAATTATGATGTTTTCTGGTGTGGGCTTCTTTGCATTCATCTTGTTTAGGACTCTGTGCTACCTAGACTTGTATATCTTTCCTTCAACAGGTAAAGGAAATTTTCTGTCATTATTTTCTCAAATCAGTTCTTAATCCCTTGCATTCTCTCTTCTCTTCCAGTACCCCCATGATAAGAATATTGTTATGCTCGATGTTGTCCCAAGGGTCCATTAAACTATCATTTGTGTGTGTGTGTGTGGGGGGGGGGATTCTCTTTTCTTTTTGTTGTTCTTATAGGGTATTTTCTGCTACCTCGTCTTCTAAATTGCTAATTTGCTCCTTCTACTTTACCTCATCTACTGTTGATTCCTTCTAGTATAGCCTTCATTTCAGTTATTGTATTCTTCATGTGACTAGTTCTTTTTTATGGTTTGTATGTCCTTTTTTATGCATATTATCCCTTTGTCGAAGTTCTCACTGAGTTCATCTATTCTTCCCCCAAGTTTATCGAGCAGCATTTTGAAATCTGTATCTGGTAGGTTCCTTGCCTCCATTTCGTTTAGTTCTTTTCCTAGAGGTTTCTTCTTTTTACTTTTTGCTTTTTTTAGGACATATATACTTTTTTCACATTTTGGTTGTTTCTCTGTGTTTGTTTCTATGTATTAGGTAGATCCGCTATGTATCCTAGTCTTAGCCAGGTGGCTTTACGTGGTACATTCTCCATTATCACCTGCACCAGGGGCTTGGGAGTGTCTTCTTTTGATTGTGTGTGCTCTCCTGTTGTGCTTGAGCCTTGATTGCTGTTGGCAGTGTTTGGGATTGACTCTCAGGCTGACTGGCAGTGAGGATTGGCCATGACCATAATGTATGAGCTTCTGTGTGGGGGCTGATATCACTGAGTGGGATTTGCCCCAGTGGGCTCATATGCCTGTGGAGACTACCCCCTGGGTGTGCTGCTTGTGGGGCTAATCAGTTGGTGCTCTGTTGATGTCTAATGCCAGTCTCTGGGTGAGTTGGCTCTGTAGTCCCTAGGAAGGGGCTCCTGAGCACAACAAAATCTGCTGCTTTTGACTGGCCTAGGGCTACCTAAAAGCTACAAAGCTATCCATGGTTGGTTGCTGCCTCTGCTAGACCTGGAGGCATGTGGGAGAGGACAGGAAGCGAATTGAGGCTGGCTACCACCAGAACTAGGCCTGAAACAGCACAGCAAAAGGCCTAAGGAACCCCAAGACCTGAGGCTACCTACTGGATGCCCATAAGGATTAGTAGCTGAAGGAGTTTCAGGTGGTACACAAGTTGGGTGAGGCAGAATCCAGGGAATCACTAGGGTGGGGCTAGTTGTGTTCCCCAATTTAATACAGATTCTAATTTGTTGCCAGCACTGAGCCCGTGGCCACTCATAAAAGTCAGCTTTCGCTGAGGCCAGCACTGCCTACTTTAGGCCTACAGACCCCTGAGATTTGTTCAAGAAATACCACAGCTCAGGCTAGGGCTGGTAGCCCACCAACAGTAGTGTCTCTTAATGTGTGCAAGCCTAGGCCTGTTGATTGCTGCTGAAGGAGCCTCTTGCAGTGAGAGAGAGGGGTGGGGCTGGTTGCGGGCAATGAAATTGCCACTGGTAATTTGCAATTTGTTGGGCAGGCTCCCAGGGAGTCGGGGTAGAGCAAGCAGATCTCACCAGGCCAATGCAGATTCAGTTTTTGCTGTGTTGGGGAGGGCTCAACACAGGCAAGATGGTGCCACCTGTATGCTTCACAGGAGGAGGACTCAACACAGGGACAATGGTGGCTGTCCCTCTACCCTTTGCCTCTAAGCCACACAATTCAGTCTTTCCATGTATATCACTAGTACCTCCCTAGCTACTGTTCCTTAGCTGGAGCCCAGGGAGAGTGCCTGAAAGTGATCTGTGCACAGGCCCTTTAAAGGGACATTTGGGTTTCCAGTTGCCTCTTTTTCACCTTGATGGTCAGCATCCTCACTGATTTTCATAGTTAGATTTTGTGAGGATTTTTTTCCCCCAGCATTAGAACCCTGGGCTGGGGAGCCCTAGTGCAGGGCTGGGGCACCTCACTCTTCTGGGTGACCTCTGCAGTGGAGATATCCTTCCCAATGCTCAACTATGACATTTGGGTGTGGGACCAGCCTGTTTCATGTCTCTGCCCTTCCTGTTCAGCTAATCATCAGATGGCTGTCCATGTTGATCGCTTCATAATTTAGTTGTAATTTTAATGTGGTCATGGGAGGAGGCATGCACAGCATTTACTTTCTCTGTCATCTTGACCAGAATCCAAGAATATTTATGTTAGTGGTCTTTACAAATAATTAGTTTTAGGACTTATTCATCTTTTCTATTACTTTTCAATTCTTATTTTTTGTTATTTTCAGCTTACATTTTTGTTGATTCTTCCTAGTTTTTTACCTTAGACTTTTTTCCCCCTACCATCTTAAGGTAAAGCAGTTAGTGCTGATTTAACTATATCTGTTTTGGGTTAAAGTATTATTTGATTGTTTTCTAGATAGTTTAATTTTACATTTTCTTTTCAGTATTATTAAATGGATTTTTTATAAATTATATTTCAGTTTCTAAGAAAACTATTTTTATTTTATTGAATTATGATCCAAATATCCTAAGCATGTTTTTTCTATTAGATCTGTTTAATTTTGAAAAAATGTATCAACAAATTCTGTTGTAATTATTTTGGTAAATATATATTTGTGATTATTATATAAATTTTACATTGCTTAATGAATTAAAGAAAGTTTATGTATTTTTAAACTATATCTTTTTTATATTATTACTGTGATTCTTGCTTTTATCTTGTTTGCCTTTGCTTAATATTAGTTTGTCTATCCTTGCTATCTCTTTGTTCATGTATTCTGTCCATTTATAAAGGCCAGCTTTGTACATCAATGTTATGATAATTTAACATACAGATATACATCAAAAATTTTTCCCAGAACAAGTGGGAGAATGAATGAGAAAGAAAGAAAGGAAGGAAGAAAAAAGAAAGAGAATTAATTCATAAGTAAATAAAGAGAAATGTAGAGATTTAAGCATAAGGTCAGGCAAGGAATAAGATAAGAAAGATAATTGAAAATGCTCTGAAGTAAGCATCATTTATTTATTATCTTGGTTCTCACTTTGGACTAGGTCTCTTCTCTCCCATAAAATATTTGTTAATTTCAAATATATATATATATATATACACACACACATACATATACATTTATATGATTAAAAGTGGAATAAATTCTACTTCACTTGAATGGTCAGTCTCTATAAAGAATCCTATTATTAAGAAGACCAATTCAAGATAGTTTCTAGCTTTTTGTTTGAAATTTTGCGGTTTAGTTGGACCAAATAGACATCTAATATGGTGTGCTGGAAAATGTCATGTTTTTTTACAATTTCTATGGTATAAATGCTGTTTGACTTCAAGCTACAAATGTATTACTGACATGGAGTTGGGAACACACCACTGCATTGAATGAAAGTTTTGATGTTTTATTCCCCAGGATAAGTTTCAGGAAGAAGCCTAGATTTCTGTTTATGCTAGCAGCTTGCCCTCACTAGACAAGTGGGCATTACTGGATGTGGCATGAAAATAACATGAATAACTTGATAGACAAGTTTCACAGACACATTCCTGTGGTTTGCTAGTTGTTTTTAGCAATTTAGTCACTACTTTAAGTTTATAATTACAGGATTTTGTTTTTATTTTTGAAAACAATGTGGTCTTGACAAAGATAATCTCTTTAGTGTACATTCTCTACATAATTAAATATCTCTTATTGACAAAGCCAGTGCAGTTATAGTCTGCATATCCTGACACTTCAAATAAATAAAATTTTAATACTGTAAGGATCAGTAAAGGAGATTTAAACTCCTTTCCTTGTTTTGTTTGGTTAAGGGGAATTCTAAAGGATGAAGCAAGTTGGTTAAGGACTGACGGCTAGTTATTATCAGAGTTGGAACTTAGAACATACGCATTTTGAATCAGTCTGGTTCTCTCACTATATTTACCAATTTTTAATAAGATTTAATTTATATGGCTACAAGGCTAATTGGGCTATTATTTCACACTGGGGAAAACCATCATTGTCCACATAGGAAAATATTATTCTGGAAAACTAGCTCCAAATGCCTTTCAGTGAGATTTGAATTACATAGCTAAGAAAACAAGATTTAAATGAGATCATTCTAAAAAAAATATGGTGAACATATATTAAGTGCCTACTGTGCTGGGCATCATGCCAAACACTGTGTTACTCATTGAACCCTTCAGACCACTTAACTCTTCTGTTTTATCAGATGAAAGGCCGAGGCACAGCGAAACGATTTGCTCAAGGTTAATCACATAGCCATTCAGTGATTGAGCCAAAATGTTAGCCCTTAACCACTGCACTATATACAGTGTCAAAGACTTCATTGGAGACATCATCAACAGTAATAGGAACTCCAGTAACACTGGATTTGAATACAGAGAAAGAGCCAAGGATCTATGATGTATAAGGCGGGGGTCCTGTTCTCTAGAAATGTGAACTTTGAGCAGAGGCTGCATGGGGAGGCAATACCCCTGGCCCTGTTCCTGTTGTGAGGGTGGGGAGCCCTGCAGGTCCCTGTGCTTCTATAAAAGAGTCACTAAATCTTTAGAGTTAGGTAGAGGTCAGAGAATGAGTAAGGCATGCAGTTTGTTTGACTCAAATCTCCCCTTTAAAAAAAGGCAATTTATAAATTTGAAAGACTTTTTTTTTCGTTATTGAGTTGTACGAGTTCTTTGTATATTTTTGGCTATCAACCACTTATTTGATATATGATTTGCAAAACTTTTCTCCCATTTAGTAGGTTGCCTTTTTATTTTATTATTTTTTTATTTCACTGTGTAGAAATTTTTAAGTTTAATGTACTAGTCTCATTTGTTGATTTTTGCTTTTGTTTTTTGAGCTCGTGGTGTCATATCCAAAAGATCATTGCCAAGCTTGATGTTTAGGAGGTACTTTCCTATGTTTTCTTCTAGGAATTTTATAGTATTAGTTCTTATGTTCAAATCTTTGATCTATTTGTAGTTTTAAAAAAAAGGATAATTATGCAATAATTACAGCTACGATGGCAATTATATTACAATATACAAATGTGTCAAATTAACAGGTTGTGTACCTTACATTTACACAATGTTGTATATTAAATATATTCAATAAAAGACTGTCAACAAATAAACCGAAAAAAAAACCATTAAATTGTTTAACTTATGGCTGCACACATTTCTCCTTTTACTTATTCTTTGTCTGCCCTATGCCAACTCCCATCCTATTCCCAGGTCAAATGGGATGTCAGGAATCAAGTAATACTTTTTCCAAGCCCATTTCTTCTCTTCGGACACAGGATGTTCAGCAACCATTTGGCAGAGACACCTAGAAGTCACACAAAAGTTTCAGGTGCAGTAATGTGCTTGGGGTTTGTTTGTATTAATTTTTTGTTTGTTTTAATTTTAATTTTCTTTCACTAACTAATCTGAGCAAGGGAGCATACATAGTATATATGTACACAATAAAGGATGATAATAAAACAAATAACTGCAGGAGTTCTAATAGGGAAGGTGTAAGATTTCAGGATATTTAAGAAATGTAAAAACTTTGGGACTGACATAAAAAGGTGATTAAAATGGAAAATGGGAAGAAATAAACAAACAAATAAACCAATAACTCTTATTATGCAACACAATGCCAAATAATTCCCAGTGGCTCTGAGGGAAAGTAACAGGCAGGTCAGTGTTGAGGGTAGTGGGGTGATGAAGGTCTTCAGGAGTCAGTCAGGGGAATGGGGGAGGGGTCATGAGGTGGCAATTTTAGGAGTTCTCAGGACTGCCAAGTAGGGAGAGAGAAATGTTTGCGTTTCCAGAGGAAGTGAAATCCCCTCTAGCTGGCTAACCATAGGGCTTGAGATGTATTTGGAAACTCAAGTAGAGGAGGTAAGTGATTAAGACAAAACATTTGAATGTTACACTAGGTTCTATTAGCTGAATGTTCATATTTTCCAGGCCTTCATACTTTAGTGTAGAAGTATGATTGAGCAAATAGCACTAGTAGATTTAGTAAATAAATACAAGACCCCTAGTTAAATTTAAATTTTAGGTTAAAAAAAATTTTTTTAATAAGTATGTCCCATGCAGTATTTAGGATATATTTATACTAAAAAATTACTCATTGTGCATCTGAAATTCAAATTAAACAGGGTGCTTTGTGTTTTATCAAGCAATACTAAATGCATGTCTGAAAATAATGAAATGTGAAAGAGGACAGGAACAGTTTGGGCACGTTAATCTCTCTGAGGCCCATTTTTCTCTAAAATGATGTTAATCAGACCTAAATCATAGGGTCATGGTGAAGATTAAATAACAGATGCTAAAGCAACAGTCGTAGTGTCTAGTACATGGATGATGAATAGAGCCAACACTGGTTGAAATGGCATTGGCCACAAATTAGATAAGAAGCCTAGGTAAATTTCAGTTCCATTCGCCCTCAGGGTCCCTGTGTGGGTGGAGTGTGCACATCCACATAAAGCAGCCTATGACCAGAGCTTGCTGCTGTTGCACGTTATTCCAAAGGATGGAATAGCTTCAGAAGACTATCTTCCCTCCTCTCTTCCTCCGACAAATGTTTATGAGCCAATTACTATGCCAGGGCTGAGATATAGCAGAAAACAATAGACAGGGCTCTTCTCTTCATGCTCTGAGAGCCTAGCAGCGGAAATAGGAGGCAGAGATTAAACAAATAAGTATTTAATTATGAAATTGATTGGTTTTATCTTAAAAAATTACAATGGGCTATGGAAATATATGATTCATGAGGGACCTGATCTAATGGGGCAGGTAGGTAGTGGGAAAGTTTATAACCTAATTCAAGAATGGAGAGAATAGGATTTAGCTTTAGAAGCCTGCAGACAGGTAAGAGTGCCAGAGAATAGGAATAGCCTGTGCAAAGTGATGATGCATGGAGGCTGTGACATCATTTGAGAATGAAGAGGAGGCTCAACTAATGGAGCTAACTGGGGAGAGGGCAGGAAGAAGGCCCAGAGCGGTCTAGGGCTGTGTAGCCAGCTTGCTATGCTGAGGAATTAGAAACTGACCTCATGGCAAGAAGTCACTGGAAGATGTTAATCAGGGGATCATAACAACAGAGTTTATATTTGTTTTCACTTTTTTCTAATTAAATGTATGTCTAAAGTTGCTAACTACTAAATTTTGCTTGGTGAATGGAGCTCTCTTTTTTGGCAATTACCCTTCTTGTTAGTGTCATAAGGAAAGCTATTTAGGATTGGTTATTAACACCATCTCTTCCAAAGGGATGGGAAGCAGATCAGCACAGTGACAAAGCATTTGGATTTAGAAGTCAGGCTCATGTGGGTTTGCATCTTAATTCTACTCACTACAAAATTAAATAAGTGAGATGAACCTACCTCATAGTATTGAGAAGGGCTGATCATGGTACCCGATATTTAGGTATTTGATAATAAATGCTAGGTAACATTCATGTGCAAAGGACTAAGGACAATGCGTATATTTATTTGTTTGTTTTAAAAATCCATTCCCAAGACAATCAATATCATTCGAATTCATGTAAAGCTCACTCCTAATTATTTAGTAAATGTTATGAATGTGAATCAGAGAGTTTCAATATCAGTGCCAAAGAAAATAAGCACTTCTGAAATAATTAAGTACTTGGTCTCAGCATTGACCTAGTTTCTAAATGTCATAAGGTATTTATGATCTCTCATGAATAATATCAAACCAATACTCCTTGAAGACTTATCATAATCTGATTAATTTAAATTCTGGCTGCAACTTTCCAATATTTCAAACCATGTGAGGTTATTTTGTGCTGTTCCTGGCTTGTCCTCAGATGGAGAATTCCTGATAGAACAGAAATACTCAGGGTTGAGGGGGTGGGCAAGGAAATGCTTCTGACTCTTTGGAAAAGCAAGCAAACAGTGAACATGAGAATGCAGTCTCCTTGCCCTCTCATTGTCATATAGTGGAGACCTGAAGGGTAAGAAGAGCGGCAAGCCACTCATGTATCTCACTCACTTCTTTCTTATTAGAAAAATGAAACAAGTATTATTTTAATAGCCTCTGAGATAGCTTTCATACTTATCTCAATATTATTTTCCAAGGTAATATTTTGATCTCAAATTAGAAATCAGGAAGACTGCTCAATCACTCAGTTGAGGGTATTATTTACACCCAACCTATGGTTTAAGTACTTCTCTAGAGAGTCTCTTTAGCAGTGTAGAAGCATATACAAGGAGCTCAAGATTTGGAGCCTCATAATCCTGGGGTAGAACCCAGCTTTCTTGCTTTCTTGACTTTGGGCTCAGTGTTGTAAATGGAACATGTGCTTGAGAAAAACCCTGAGAATATCCATGCAAGACAGAGAAGAGCTTATAATGAAAAGCAAGTCTAGGGCATTTGAACTTTCTTCTATAATCAGTGTGAACTAAAGGAAGCTTTTCAAATCAGGAAAGCATCATAGTCATTTGTAGCTAAGCAGAGTATCTCTAGCAGCAATACACGATAAAGACAGAAGTGGGTGGAGGAAATTACCATGTGTTGAGTAATTCAGGAAAGATGATGATGGATCAATCTAAGACACAATAACTAAAGAGGAGATGCTAATTTGTGAGTGTGAGAATGTGTGGCTGCTTGTATGTGAAAGGAGAGAGGAACTGACGATAAGCCTTAGATTTCTTCGTAAAGAAATTGATTGGGCTTGTGGTACTACCAACACACTATTCACTCTCCCTAGCATTGTCAATTGAATATAAGTGGAAGTTGTTGGGTAGGACTTCCAGAGAAGTTCCTTAAAAGGACAACTGGTGTGCACATTTTTTTGTCCCTCTGTGCCTTTCTCCTACATCTTATTTGGAAATTGGATGTGATAGCTGGAGCTCCAAAAGCCATCTTAGATTATAAAATAATATTGTGATGAAATCCACATTTTAAGGCTGGTAGAACAGAAAAATAGAAGTATATTGGCTTCCTGAAGAACACTAAGCTTCCATAGTAGCTCTGTGCTGCCTTTATCCAAATATCATTTATATTAAAAATAAATCTTAATCTTGTTTAAGTCAATTTTATTTGGACCTTCTTAACTGCTAATTTAGTTATCATTAACTAATATGAAAAACACAGAAGGTGTGGCAAATTTAGGGGCGTGCCAAGAATGGTTTGTGTTATGTGGTATTCAAGGCATCCATATGATATCCAATTAGATTTATCCAGAAAGCAGTTTGAAATATAAAATATTAATTAGAAATCCTGAATATGATTATATCAACCAGAGAATACAGAAGAAGAAATAGTTTAACCCCTAGAGATCACCAACATAGCATAATAATCCTAAGTATGTTTGTCCCTGATAAGAGGATATACACAAAATACACAAAGTAAAAACTGACTAGACTACAAGGAGAAAAAGATAAATCCACAATTATACTCAGAGATTTCAGTATCACTCTCAATAATCAATAGAGAAAATAGATAAAAAATCAGTAAGGATATAGAATCGAATAACACTGTTAACTACCTTTACCTAATCGATAGTTACAGAACACTCCAGTCAGCTTCACAAAATACATATTTTTTTAAGTATATACAGAACATTTACTGTGATAGACATATTCTGAGCCATAAAATAAGTCTCAAACCATAATGAAATTCAATTAGAAACAAATAATGGAAAGATATGTAGAAAGTCATCAAATACTTGGAAACACAATAACATATGTTTAAACAACCCATGAATCAAATAAGAGAATAAAATTAGAAAGTATTTTGAACTGAATGAAAATGAAAACACTTCAGAACTTTGGAATACAGATAAAGCAGTACTTAGAGGAATACCGATAGCATTAAAGTGTCTATCTTAGAAAGAAGAAAAGTCTCAAATTGAAACTATCAGCTTTCTACTTAATAAATCAGAAAAAGAAGAGAAATGAAATTCAAAATAAGCAGAAGAAAGTGAATAAAAAAATCAGAAAGGAAATCAATAAAATAGAAAACAGAAAGCAATAGGGGAAAACAATAAAAGAAGATGGCTTTGTTTTGATAAATTCATCAGTTAGGTCTCAGATTAAATGTCTCCTCAGTAAATGCTTTCCCTAACACTTAAAGAAAGTTTCCTCCTAGGCTTATTCTTCTTTTAGTTCTCTATTCTTTTGTTTTATATGTATATTTTAATTTGTAATTTTACAGTCATTGATTTGTTTAAGATTTGTCTCTCTCATACTCTAGACTCCAGGAGGGCAGGAACCGTATCCAATTTTCCCATCATTATATACCCAAGACAGTTTTTGACACAAAGAAGCTACTCAATAAAAACTTGATATGTTAATGACAGAGAATAATTGCTCAATGGTGAGAGCTTTGATGATGATGATGATGATGATGATGATGATAAACAAATGAATACACACAGAACAAAATGAGGCAAAGGAGAGGTAACTTTTTCATTCTTTTAAAGTAGGTAGTCGAGAAGAAAAACTTTCTTCAAGACATGAGAGTTGATTGTCCTTAAAATGTTAATTAGTGTATGCAAGCAGATTGGACAAGAAATGAGAAAGAGAATCTAGTTAGAGGGAACAACATAAGGAAATTTATAGGAATAAAAGAAAACGACCCATTGGGTATGGCTAGAGCACAGTATACGGGAAGGAAAAATAAGATGTGGAATAGTTGGCAGAATCAAGATCAAGAGGAGGGTTCTGTGCCATGATAAGAAGTTTGGACTTTGTCTAGTAGATCTTTGGAGTCTCTGAAAATTTTTAAACAAGTAGTGACTTAGGCAAACATATTCTAGAAAGCTGATTCTAGCTGTCAATATTGGAAAAAAGGAGGACATATGGAAAAGAAGAGGAGATGACATGATGACAGCAGGACAATTAAACAAATAACACTTGGTCATAATTTGAATTGGGAAGTGGGTGCCATGAGGGAGAGAGTCAACTTCTAATTATTCAGCTTAGGTAATACATATTGTGTGCAAATCAATGAAATACGGAAAGTAAGAGAAGGCTTTGTAGGAGAAAAAAATAATGAATATCATTTGGAACATGATCAAATGCTTCTTTCCACACTTTTGTGCCAACTACCTTCATTCTGCCCCATGGCACCTGTTAAGGAAACTTATCTGATCATACCTGGACCACCTGACCCTCTCATCATACCAAACTCACCTCTTTCTAGATGTCATTTTCTTTGGGCCTAGAAATCTACTAAGAAGAAACGAAATAATTGGGTAAATGATTCTAGGAAACATATTCAGGTATTAACCACTTCCCAGGAAATCCATGAACATTTCAACAGGGGCCTTATTAAAAAATGAAATTAGTTTGACTTGTTGGGACTACCCAACTATAACTGTCTTTTCATGTTTATTTGCATTAAAATTTTTATGTAACAAATAAAATCTAATAAACAAAACATGTTAGAAAAAAATACATAGGAAAAAGTATGTCTATAAAAGGAAAGATTTCTATCTAATGGTGAAACTATCAGGAACCATATGGGAGATATTTGGGGCCATCTGAGACATGGATTGTTTCTTCTGCTTTACACATCCAGAATTAAAAACAACAACAACAAAACAAATAAACAAAAACAAGGCCTAATTACTATAGTGACTAAATTAACAGGATGTCTCCGGACTCAAAATACACTTAGGTTTATACCTCTGTACTGCCACTTCCTAACTCTGCGACCTTGGTCTCTTTGTTTCATTGTGACTCAGTTTTCTCATCTGCAAAACCATGATAATAGTTTCTACTTCACTGAGTTGTTGAGAAGAATAAATGAGACTATACTTAAAGCACTTGGCACACAGTAAGTCTCAAAAAATGTTAGCTATTTTTAGTAATATTTTAAAGTTTCCAAGGAGTACGTGTGCATTTTTATGATTTACTGTATCTATATGGTTAATTTTCTCATGCTATCACAGGCTGAGAACTATCACATTTCTTTGTTTCATTCTCAAAGAGTTGGAAACAAAGCAGGGTCCTGAGCTAACAATGCAATCCCTAAGGAGCAGGAAGTAAACACTCTGAGACACAAATAGAATCAAACACCCTGTAAACAACTGCACAAAGCTTACAATGCCTTTGGTAATCCTTGTAAAGACTATGGGAACAGCAGTTAAGACAGTGAAGCTACAACTATGGCAATTAAGTTTAATGGAGGTAATTAAGCCACCTTAAATAAACGAGCATTCTTTAGCTATGTTGCTTATCTCTTTCATTTAATGCTTTTAGGATTCAGAATTGCAAAGCAAACATACAACTCAGTCTTCTTACAGAAGGTTTAGGGAGAAATCACCAAAGCTGCAAATGTACCTCCTTTCTGAGCGGAACAGCACTCAAGATGGAGAGGTGGGTTGAGACCCTGACCTTGTTGTTCATTTGGGCCTCGAGGCAGTGATTGGGCATCTTTTAATAGTTTTCTTGTGTTTTCACATGTGGAGAGCTGAATAAGAACGGCAATGCTGAGGCCTCAGACAATGACTGTGGGATCTCTCTAGGGTAAAAACCTTGCTACTAAATCTCCCCTTCTCCTAAGCAAATTCTGTGCTGAAGTTCTACTTACCCTTAGAGCACCTGGATGGAGTACCGAAGGAAGCTTTAGTGTTTACTCCCACAAAAAAGACAACTAAGACTAACTTATATCAGATAACAACCAAGCTTTTGTTGTAAGGCTTATGGGGAAACCTATGAAAATTAACACATATAAAATAAGGAAAATAGTATCTATGATCTTAAACACTTCCCCACACCACTTCCCAAAAGTTTTGCTGGTGTCAAATAGGGTGCTAAGCTACACAAGAGGTAGAGTGTAAAAAGCAAGGACTCAAATTGCGTGGGTCCAAATCATGACTTTGTCACTTACCTAGGTATACAATCTTTGTCAAGTTATTTGACCTTTTTTTTGCTTCTATTGTCTAATCTTTAAAATGGGAGCAATTATACTACCCTATATAAGGTCATTTAGGGAATTAAACTGAGTGATAAATGTAAAGTACTTAGAACAATTTCTAACATATACAAAGCACCCAGTAAGTGCTAGTATAAAACTACATGTATATTTTTAACTTCACAGTCAGCTGTGAGCTTATTCCATCCTCTCACTACTACATCATAATTTTTCATGGGAATTCCTCAGAGCATATACAATATTCTTTATTTTCATTATTGTTGCCTTAGGGAAGGGGAGATCTTTTTAAACTTAACTCATCAAACATTATACATTTGATTTAGAAAGTTCTCTTAGATCACAGAATCTGTTTGAATGCCTACATGTTTGCTGTTAATTATTTGAGTGCACTTTTTCTCCTATCCTACACACACCTTCAAGCAGGTTAACCTTTTTCTAATTGTACCTCCTATTTTTGACCCTAATATGTCACCTGGTTTTAAATAGCTCTTGAAACAAATTTCCCACTTCTTGTTGAGAGACTGTTTCATGAATATTTTCATGTTTCTGCATGGTCAGAGCTGTTTAAGCAAAAATTACTGGAGATCTGGGTTAAAGAATGACTGTTCTCTGTTTAACTTGAGAAACATCCTCATCCTCTCTTGGCAGCATATGTGAAATCCATTCTAGCCTCATGGAACGAGTGGCGGGTCTCTTTTATTTAGAGCCCTATTTACCCTCTAACTCACCAAGAACTCGTGTTGGCTACTCTGTGCACTTGTCATTCATTTCTACATCTTCCTTGGAGGTTTGCCAGCATGCATTTGGAATTGCACAACACACAAACTTGAAAACAAGTTCAACTCATAACTAGATTCAGTTGTTTTATGATCAATACCTCTTGCTTCAGGCTCCAAAGGAAAATTACAACCAAATAAGCCCTGCATTTTTATAAACCATGTGCAGCTTCCCTTTGCCTTTGATCCATTCTCATACAGTACAGTAACTGGGCATCATTATGGCCAAGTATATGTTCAGAATACTGTATTGATAATGGGTCACATTCCAAGCAAATGAGGCATGCAGATGCCTCTTTCCTGATGGGCTCTTTCCTGTTGTTCTATGTTAACCAGAAATCCTTTCATCTAGGCTCTCATTCTTGTACTCATGTGCTTCCGCGTGTCCCATGTCCCTGAATGTCAATTCACTGTAATCTGCCACACTTTGGTATTAGTATTAGGAATAGAGAGAAAGTGGTTGCTGGGGTCCAGGAGTGTGACTATACTACTCTGAAGCTTCAGAGATTTTGAATGTGGTTTTTTCCCTACTTTAAACATGAAGTTGCAGAAAAGGAGAATGCTAATAATAAAAGTTACAATCCATTGAAGGTCTATGAAACATTTTATATGTATATACATATGTGTGTGTGTTTGTATACACATAACTCAATTAAAACTCACAAAATGAATTAAAGAAACTGAGGTTCAGAGAGGCTATGTGACTTTCTGGAGTGTCATACCAGCTAGCGAATGGTAGAGGAGGAGGGAAAACCTAAATATGGTCAATGCCAGCATGCTGAACTCTTCTGTGCTGCCTGGTATCAGCCAGAGTGAACTAGAAGAACAGCATAAATAGGTTAAAGTGAAGTCACTGTGGTGGGTGGTAGTGCCCAAAGCAAAGCAGAACAGAAGACTGGCCCAGTCTCCCTCCACCTCTTCCAATACGTGCTAGCAGATAACTAAGGCGGGCTCCAAGAGGAGAGAGTAGAAAATCAAGCAAGGGCAGAGTGACTATGTCCCCACATCTTCAGCACTGGACAGTGAGTACTTGTTGCTTCTGTAAGGTTCCCTCTGAGCCCCAGCCTGGCACAATACCTCTGCTAGAAGCATGGCTCTCTCTGGTATAGTCTAGCAATGTTACTCTTGGGAATCAATTTCCCCGCTCTGGAGAAATGCTGCCTCAGAGACCCAGAAAGGTAAAGGACCTCGTCCTGGTCCATCAGAATACAGACCTGTCCCCCTTCATCCCTCATTTTAGATACCTTATAAAAACTCGCAGCATGTACATCTTCCCACCAACTTAGATTTGAGAACAGAACTGAAACTACAGCAAATAACTTTTGTGAGAGAGGTCTCTAAATAGTATTTTTAAAAATAAAGAGAGAAAGAAGTTTAAGTCACATGTTTAATGAGAAGTGATAATTTCTTAATAATAATACTTAAAATAACAATCTGCTGAAGGTTAATCTTCTGTCTTTTTGAAACCCTGCAGTTGGCGAACCCTTTAACCTCTGCCTTAAAAAACCTCTTTTAATTTCATACTCCCTTTAAATCTTCTGAGTGATTAGTTGTTCATTCTAAATGTATCTTATGTGATATTTCTTAATTGTTGGTTTATTTAGTAGCCACATTAAGATATAAAGATTATTGATGTCAATTGTATCTCTACACTATCTATAAATTCTCTCCAGCTTTCCATTCCCAGCCTCCTCCCCAGTGATGTCTCATTACCTCTCTCATCTAGACTTTAGTGCTGCTGGTGCCTGTATGGTCTCCAGCCTCATACCAATCATCAAAGTTACTAGATCAGAGCAATGTTCCTGAGTCAGAGTTCTGGTTACTTAATATCAGTGGTTCTCCACTCAAATGAAATAAGTATGGCTTCCTTATCTGGTTGGTACTCACAGCTCCAAGCTGTCTTCCAGAATTACCTCATACAGGTCTCCTCCAGTCAAACATGTTCATTCTTTCCCAAACAAGTGCCAAACCTTTGCTCATTTGGTACCTTTTGCTTTTTGTGCTTTCTCATTCATTTTACCTGTTAGGATCCTGTGATTCTTAGCCCTGGGTACTCAATGGAGACACTTGGGACAATTTTAAACAGGTGCATGCCCATTATCATACCTGTTCAACTAAAGCAACACCTCCTGGGGGTAGAGTACCAGGACTTCATAAAAAGCTTTCCCCAAGTGACATTTAGGCTTGACCAGAGTGAAACTTACTAAAGAAGTCCTCCAAGACCATTTCCAAGTACTCTCTCTCCACAAAGCCTCTCTTAAGCTCCATGTGCTTTGGGCCTCCTTGTATACCTGAGGGCAAAGCTTGTTGATATCTCCTTTATAACCTTCCCAGGGTCAGGTGTATACTGGCTCTGTCTGAATTTTATCATATTTCCTCATCTAGACTGTAAACTGCTTGAGGCAGGGGCATGCTCTCATCTCCATACCTGTCGCTAGTCTCAGAAAGGTCTCAGCCTGGGGTAGATTCTAGACATACTATTTGGTCATGTGTAGAGACTGATCATCCACCACACACACAGAAAGTTCCCTCAACAAGATCCGCAGGGCTTATTTCTTGCCCACTGCCTCCTATCAGGTGCCAATTTAAAAAATTATTACAAAATTTTATTTCCATAAACGTGATTATTGAACTAGTTCCTCTAATCAAGAATTCTGCACAACATACAGCAACATTGATCTTAAAAATTAGAAAGCATTGCAATATGCATCTCATGGTAGAAATTGAAAGTCTAATATAAATCAAGGATGAGTTCAGTATTTCAGAGGAATAGATGTGATTGTAAGAAATAAGTTTTGCTATAAGCAGAAATGAGACTGCGAAGGCCTTGGCACCACTTTAAGGATTTGGGCCTTTATTCTGAATGCCATGTGATACCTCTTAATTTTTGGTTTGTTTAGTAGCTGTGTTAAGATATAAAGGCTATTGATGTTTATTATTTCTCTACACTATGATGCAAGGAATAACCTCCAGGGCAAGAATACGAGGCAGGAAGCTATTGCAGGCATCCACTGAGAGGAACTTCTGCCAGAACTAAGATAGCGGCATGAAGATAGAGAGAGACCAACTGATTCTCAGGAAGAACCTGATTTGGCTACTGGAGACAAAGAAGAAGAAAGATTCTGTAATGACTTCTGATCTTCTGGCCTAGTCAGCTGTCTAGATGATGATGTCAGGCACTGAGGCTGAATAACTGGAGAAGAAGCAATATTGATAGGGTGGTCAGTTTTGTATGCTTATAGGACATTCGATGACAAATATCTAACAAGTGATGGCTGAGTCTAAATCTAAGGACCACGTTTAGGGTTAGGGTTTAGATGTGGGTGCCGTGATCATATGAGAGCTACCTGAAACCATTTTGGCAAATGTGGTCACCCACGGAGGGAGAAGGTGAGATGGAAGCAGAAGATGGAGCTAGAGAGAGAACCAACATTTTAGGGACAAGAGACTGAGGAGGAGCAAACAGAAAGCCACAGGAGGCCAGACCTACCAGCATGAATGGAATGCATGAAGCAAAGTCAGAACTCGAGGTCTCAGTTTCAGAGCAGAGTGCACAGTTTAACACAGATCTTGGAAAAATGTATCGGAACCAGCTGTATTACCAGTATGGGAATGCAAGACGGCAAGAGAGAAGAAAGTGTATCGAGTGCTGAAGATGAAAGATATCAAGTAAAAAATTGCCAGAGGGGCCCTGTAATCAGCTTGAGACTGGGAAAAAAACCAACAGAAACTTTGGACAACCCCTCTGCTCAATCATCCAAACGTACCTGAGGCACCCTGAAGGTAACTTTTGGTTGGGTTTTGTTTTTTGATCCAATCTGTTACTCTTTGACTTTTCATTGGTGAGCTCAGTCCATTTATATTTAGGGTGATTATTAACATATGAAGATTTCCTATAGCCATTTTATGTTTTGTTTTCTGGTAGCTCTGTGTCTCCATTGTTTCTTTTCCCTTATGTTTCTGTTTGTTATTTTAGTTTAGTGGTATCCTATTATTTTTTCCTCTGGTTCCTCTTTTTTATGTTATGTGTTTCATTTCTCAATTTTATTTATTTTTTGCATGTGATTTTAGTTTTAAAACATATTATTGTTTTAATTTGCCTACTTTGATAGCCGGTAAGCAGGTTCTACTTCATTTATTTCCCATTTGTATCCTAGTTTAAATTGCCTTTTAAAGTTTTACCTCATAATTCTATTGAGGTGTTCAATAGTAATGATTTATATGGAATATAAATACTTAATATTACTTATTTATTATAATAAACTATAAAACAATAATAATAGCGGTAATCATGACAGCCAACATTTAGTAAGCCATTACTAAGTGCCTTTCGCTGTGCTAATGCTGTCATGTACTATCTCTTTTAATTCTCACAATCTTATGAGATATACTCAGTGATTATCCTCTATTAAAATAATGCAGATCTATAAAGATTAAATGACCCATCCAAACTTACATAGCTAGTAATACAGGTTGATTTATTACAAGCTTTATTTAGAATTTTAACCACTTGCTTGTCTTATTGTTTTAAGTTCTTTCCTTACTTACTGTTCCTCTTTAGTTTAATTTCTACTCTTTTTATGTAGAGAATTTCAAATTTTCATATAGTTCTGTGTATTAATCTTCCCTTTGTTATATTTTCTTTTATGCATATGCTTGGGAATACTGACCCCACTAAAGATCAGATAATAGGTGAAAGGTGGCATAAGCCAGAGGAGACCTTCCCTTCCCTTCTGCCCTCCTGTGTCAGGAATTTGGTCCCAGATAGGTAGACCTGCAGGGATCAGGGAACAGGAGTGTGTGGTAAGGAGCTGTGAAAGTGCCTAGTGCAAACCTGGCTTCTGCTTGGCTCTTGGCTAGTAGTTTCCAGAAGTTGTCTCATCTGCGGGGCATCCTGGGGAAGCAGTCCCAGGCAGTAGCTGCTCTGCTATGTTTGTCAGTTTCACTGCCAATTGGCCCTAGGGGAAACCCCGAGGAAGAATCCTCAGCCTAATTTTTTCTCTGCCATCCTGCTCTACAACCTAGTAGTGACCAAGTGTGGCAACCTATGGGCATCCACAGTCATGACTATCTTATCTTTTACCTAATTTGCCATTGAGACATCTTTATGCCATAACTGAGAGACCTTGTGTTAGGAGGTGAATTAAACCTGTACAGATGGGTACTTCTCATCCGTATTTGGTAATTGTTAATAATTGGTTCTCAAGAGTTTCTTTGAGATTTATGAAAAAAAAAATGGGCAATGAACTAGGAGCAGCAGCAAGACATATGTTATCTTGGGCTTCATCATTCACCTAGAGCAATATGTTTCAGACTTATAGACTGAAATGATAAGGTAGAGCTGATACAACAGGAGGGTTGGAGATGCCCAAAAAGACCCGCTACAAAGTGAAATACCATAAAATCTTATGTTTTATATTCAAATTTCTTACAAATTATGCATAACCCTGTAAGTCATCCATGCTTTAATAAAAACCTTGGACTTGTTTTTTAACTGAAAGAAAATTTCTTAACTCCACCTTTTCCTAAATCTTCTAGTGAAACTTGTTCAAGAAAAAATGTTCTAAGTTTTTTTGTGTGGATTTAAATATCCTGATATACCTCTGCTGTCTCCATTCTAACTGGAGAAACATGTATATCTGAATTTTTGTAAAGACCGAAGTCTGGGCATCAAAGTGAAGAGAGGTTTGGGTAAGACTTATTAAACCTCATCTGCTGATTGTCGCTGGTTCTACTTAGGTTTGACTAAGTTCCCAGGATGTAGTCATTCTACAGGCAAATGTTGCAGAAGTAAAAATTGAGAGCACTGAAGATAAACTAAATCCAGCTATTTGTCTTCTCAATATTCCAGCCGTCACTGACAACCTTTAGGTATTATACGTTTTACAAAAATCTGTTTCTTTAAATGCCCAAATGTTTGAAGACCATCAGATTACTATCAGTAAATTACTAGAGAAGGATTGTTTTCTCTTGGCTTCAAGGTTGACATTTATCAGTTTTGTCATCCCAAGATTATACCTGATACTAATAAATCTGACTTTTTTCCCCCCGCATCTATTCCCAGGCACTTGAACATTGCCTTGTGAAGGTAGATGCTCCCTATATGAAATTGTTTTCTGCTAAGAGCCAAGGTTGAGTTCTAGTTCTCACTTACCTGAAAGGAACAGAGGGATCTAAAGTATTGTTAGTGGCTGACAAGACACCACTTTTTTGGCTGTTTTCCATAGCATTCAGATTCATATCTGAGCTCAACATGCTTTGTATGTTTTTACCCACATGCTAGGACAGGCCTGTTTTCAGAGACAAGCTTTAGAAGTGAAAAGAAGAGGCTTGCTTTTATACATGATCATCAGCGCAGTGCAATCTCAAGTCAAAATGAGAAAGTTCCCCTGGCTGGGGATGTGCTTCCCCCTTGGCCAGTCTTCCTTCCAGGCCTTAGGAGCCTACTCTGAGTGATTTTTACCTCAAACTCCCCGACCTTGCATCTCCCCTTTAACTGAATGAAAGACACCTTTTTCTCCCCTTTTGAATCCTTGGCAAAGGATTAACTTATGATTTTATTTGAATCTTTGGCAAAAGATTAACTTATGATTTTTAAATAAGATGCTGTGTTTGAAAAGGTGGTGACAACTGAGCTCCAGGCTCATCTGGTTTATCACATGCTCTGGGACAAGTTTAGGTCTGGATTTCAATCAGGTCATAACATGAAGTCAGAATCTGCGATAATCTAATTATTCACAAGAACAGAGGCTCATTGAAATAGAGAGAGACACTGTAGTCGCCAATACCTCCAGTATCCTTTCACACTCTGCCCTCAGATTGAAGTTTCTTACTGGTAGATTGAAACTTTAAGGTTTCATGAGACTTGTTTCTTACCTTGTAAGAGATTATCTTTCTCTTTGGCGATCATTACTTTTTTGGCTCACTTGGGCAAATAATGTAGAGTATGGGTGGATTCCACCTGGCAGGGAATTTCTCAATACTTAGTCAAAAGGAAGCTACCACAACTGTACGACTTGAGTGCTGTCCTGAAATGCCAACTTCAACTGCCCTCAGAGGGTGCCCGACATCTTTACTCTTAGAATTCCTAGTCTAAGGCCTTACTATCAGAAGGCAACACCTAAGGTATAACTGTATGACTAAAAAGCTCATTGACTTTTTTCCAGCTTTTTTATTTTAGCTCCTATTGAGTAGTGGACAGTAGGGTCCTGTGGGGCAGAGACATTGTTCAAACAAAGCTAAGTTTGATTAGGGGAAGGACTATAGAATCTGAGTCTGGACTCTCAATAGAAGAGTCAGATATGATACAGTAGAGAGAGGTCAAAGATAAAACTGGCAGAATTGTATGTGAAGGGAAAAAGAGAGAGAAGAGTCAAAGATGACTCTTGGATCTCTAGCTCTAGTGGCTGTGAGAATACCTGGTCAATTCACTGGAATAGAGGGTACCAAAAAAAGAACATATTTAGGCTACAAGATAAATATGTTTTAAATTTTGTACATATTGAATTTAAACTGCTTGTGACATATAACTGTAGTTGTCTGGAAGCTAACTGGATATATGGCTTTGCAGCTCAGTAGATATATTTCAGAGTGATATAGGGGTCTTCAGTTTATAGATGATAAGTCTATGTGGTGGAGATCCTGGAGTGGAGTCAGGTTGCTCTTATGGGACAAAATTCCACTTGTATCTAGTACTTAAGTGCATTCTATATCTATATTCCATTATTTTCTATTTCTAAAGAGTTCTGAACAAAAGACCTCTCTCATCTCTCTTTGTCATTATATCTAATATCTAGAAGAAAATTTAACAATGACTTAAACAATTTTCCATTTATAATTGCACCTTGAACATCCACAGTTTTCTACTAGCTAAAAAAGAAAGATGTACAAACTATAGTCATGCATATGGCTGCATGAGGCTTTAAAAGCATATATGTGTTAACTCTGCCCCTCTGGTGGAAATTTGGGGTCTGAGTTAAACACTTGGTCCTCAGTGACTTTTGAAATGTTTTCACTTTTAACCTCATGACATTGAAATTTTTTGTTACATAGAATGTCCTGTGATTTCACAACACAATAGATATCTTTCAGAGTTTCTTGACCTATATTCTCATATTGGCTGGTGTTCCACTATTGGCTAAGTTTAATCTTATATGTTGACTTGTTTTAGTTACTTATTCAGGTAAAGGTGGACTTTTTAGAACTTTGCCCCAGTTTCTCAGTGCAGTGGTAGAATGTGACCTTTAAATCTAGACATACCTCATGTTGAGCCCAGCTCTGTTACTGACTAGCTCTGTGATAACAGGCAAACTCTTTAACCTTTCTGAGACTGGGTTTCTACAACTACAAATTGAGAATGTAATAGTGTTGTCAAAGGTTGTTTCAAGGATTCAGTTGAATCCTTGAAATATGAGAAATTCTTTACACAGTGGCTGAAACACAGGTGAATAATAAATCGGTCCTTGTCGTTTTGTTGTTATTGGGTACTTAGTGTCTTCTCTAGTAGTGATCAGCCTAATTCAGTCTCATCAGTACTTAGTGAAAACCTTGTATTTTTCACAGACTCCATACTGAGTACACATTCAAAAATGAAAAAAAACCCTAATTAGTATCTTCAAAGAATTCGTCATTATTTCATTATTTCCTATTTTATATTTGCCTGTAGTATCCACCCCTTTCCTCACCCAGGGGAAATATTTTTAAAACTTCTTCCAGTCTTTGGACTTTTGGAGACCTTTGGTCTGTGGTGTCAGGGCTTTCTCACTTGATCTTGCCACCTGAAATGCTTTGTTCAGGCTTCTATCAGAAAAAAAAATACAGAAACGAACAAAAAACCCCAATACACTGCTTAGGAAAATAACATTGGCAGGACTTGGCAATAATAACCCCTTTTATGCCAGAATCCTTGTTCACAGTGTGGGTGGCTCAGATGGCACTTAATTAAATACATTTTCCTATAAATTCTCAGTAGTGTGCTTATTTTTACTGGTGGTTAATAACTCCCCTATCTCTAAGGCAACCAAATTTCACAGCTTACAGAATAGGAAAATCAGCATATATAGATAACGTGTTGCTTTATTAGTACCCAGTCTCATTCTTTATGATTCTTAAGTGACAATGTACTTACCTATATTTTTTTCATTTAGTGCTTTGTCATTCAGTATTTTTCTCTTACCTGTAGACAGATATACCTATTTAATAAAAACAACACTTATTATTTTGAGTGTCAACTAAAAGTTATGCACTGTTCTCAGAACTTTATATTCATTATCTAATTTAATCTTCATAGCTTTTTGAGATAGGTATTAATATTCTAATTTGAAAGATGGAGAAAACAAAGCTCAAAGAGGTTAAGTGCTTTGTTTAAGGTCATTTAGCTGGAAGTGATGAATGTGAAGAGCCATCTGAAAGACCTGTGTGATACCAAAGCCTATGATCTTTCCTTCACACTCTGTGGACTTTATTAAGGAAAGGTGGTATCATGTTTTCAGAAAGTTTCAACATACCTTTTATCGGGCAATGCATCTCTAGAAAATTGTTCATGCATCTATTCATCTCTATATCTTACACTTGAGCATTTTCTGTTCAATACAGGAACATTAGAAACATAATGCAGAAAGAGAGGACAAGGTACTTCCCTCCCTTCTTCAACTGCTGTGTGGTGCCAGATAAAATATTCATTTTTCTCATGTTTTTGAATTACCATAGAAGTTGACTTATGTAGAGACATAGTTTATTAAGCACAGCTTTTTATGCATTTGAAGTCAAAGGGATTATGAATTGAAGCAAGGAAAAACAAGAAATGCATTAGTTAGTTGCTCTTAAAAATAACATAGGGTTTCCTATCTTGTCTGTTTCCTCTTAGGTCTATAGCCTAGTGAGAGGGGCCATTCATGTTAACAAAAATATGTATTACACAAATAATGTTTTTAACATACATTTATAGATTTGTCCGCTATGCTATATAGCAATAGACTTGACAAAATACCTTATTTAACCTTCATGTAAAAAGGTATTTTTCTAGATTTGGAATTTTGGCAACTATTTTCTTTTAGTATTTTAAAGATTTTAAAGGTAGTTCCATCATCTTCTAAATTCCATTGTTTCTTTTGAAGGGTCTGCTATAATTGTTGCTATTTTGAATGTGAAATGTCTCCCTCTTTACTACACCCAGCCTTCACCCCTGGCTATTTTTAAGATTTTTTCTTTGTTTTTAGTTTTAAGCATGTTGACTTATGAAGTTTGCAGCTTGATGTTACTGATATATCTAAAAGTGTTTTCCCCACTTCATATTTACCCTGCTTCAATTTTGTAGAGCTTCTTAAATTTGTAAATTAATGTTTTGACCATTTTGGGAAAATTCTTGGCCAAACTCTCTTTAAATATCACTTCTGCTCCTTCCTCTGTCTCTTTCTTCTCCTGGAACTCTAATTATTAATATTTATTTTTCATAATTTTTCTCTCTTTGCTTCAGTCTTTCTACTAAACTTTTTTCCAATTTACTAATTCTCTTCACTATTCTGTTTATCACTGAGCACATTTTTGAATTCTTAATTTTGAAAATTATATTTTCATTTCTAGTAATTTCTTTATAGATTTTTTAAAATTTTAGTTCCCCATCTTTGTCATTTATTCTCTTGACTGTATTAATCAGAGTTTTTAAAAATTCTATCTGATAACAATGATACCTAGATCACCTGTTGATCTCTTGCTATTTTCTACATTTTTCTCCTAGTTTTCATTTGTCTGGTCCTATTTATCAGCATTCCTGATAATTTGTGACTGGGTATTGTGTGTAAAAATTGTAGATTCTCTAAATGATGTTATTTTTTTCTTATAAAAAATTTATTTTTCTTCTACAGACAGTTATATAAGGGCAGATTGCCTTGATCTAACAGAAATTGAAATGTGTCAAGTCTTTATGTGGGCTAGTCTATTTCTAGTTTACCCTTTATTACTAGGGCCTCGATCTTCAGGTGTCTCTTCTCTCTGATAACATGAGTTTTCTGAAAGCTCTAATGAGTTTCGTGGTTTCTTAGCTGACACTTCTATTGGCTTCTTAGACTCTCATTGTATACGGGTTAGGAATTGACAAATATCTCAAGGTGAAATGCAATGCAGAATGTTGTGCTCACTTATCTGTGATTTCTGTTTCTCTAAATTCTTGGCTTCTTCAGTGCTGCTGCCTTGGTAGTCCTGGACTATAATTTTATCTCCCCTTTTCTGTGACATCTGATGAGACTCTGAGTCTCTGCTTTTTGCTTGTGCTGGAGTATTGTTTAGGATATAGCAAATGCTTCAGGGGGGAAGCAAAGAGTGATATAGAACTCACCTGTGACTTCTTTTTCTCTGAGATCTTGCTTCCTTGAGTCCTGCCTGACTTGGTTGCTGTCTATTATCTGTCAGCAACTTGTTTTGCATTTTCTCCAGGTGTTATTAGTTGTTTGTGATAGGATAGTTGGATTGATACAGGCTATTACTCCAGAACCAGAAATGAAAGTCCTATAATAAAAATTTTGAATTAGTAGTTTCATTTCTTCTCTTTGTTCTCATTTGACCCTCTCAGAAACTGAAATACATGTACCTAGGTCATAGTATTAAAATTAAAATGAGAAAAATTTGGTTTCATTCCAGAATCAATTGGAAAATGTTTTGTAATGATGAATATTCTGGTCTCAATTCCCCTGTCTGTAAAATGAGTCTACTATCTCATTTATGTAGTCATCAGGGTTAGTGAAACTAATAATTTTTTTTTTGAAAAAATACCTTCTTATTCTTCTTTTTCATTCTCTTTAAGTTAGTTCCATGTGGGGATTGAAAAAGAAAAAAAAAATTTTGTTTCTAAATCCATTAACTCTAAATGACTTTCTCAGCTTCATTTTATGTATAGAGTTGCCAAAAAAATGAATTCTTAATTAAAAATCTTACTGTAACAACTGGCAGAAGCAATCCTTCTCGCACTGTGCTATACCTGTGTTTACCATTTATCCACCCATTAAAGAAAACTGGAAAGAGAAATGAACAGATGTTAACTCAGTATGAAACTGTGTTTAGAGTACAACTTGTATTAAATTAGTATTATCATTACAGGCCTTGGTTTGCATAGCACTTGGAATAGATTTCAAAATGTTTTCTAAGAGGAAAGAGAAATGTAATTGTTCATAGAGGTGTTTCTTACCTAGGTCACATGTGTTCATTAGATGCCACAAAGAGTTATGAGAGTAGATTTGTGCCTGTTAATTTGAGCACTGCTGAATACATAAATAGGTGATTCATTTATATATTTAATCTTGGTCAATTTAGTAAGCCAAAATTGAGTCAACCTTTTTCTAGGTTAACCTAATGTAAAAATAACACCCTAATTTTGTTTTAATAGGCTAGGTATTGTCTAATGTTTTGCTTGGGGTTCAGGGCTCCAGAATAAATCATACTTTGATTATAGGGTGGTTCAAGTTTTGTTGATTCATTCAGGAGGGGGCTAGACACAGAGTTGTGGTTTGTCCCGTCTTAGCTGAGATAGGACTCATCAAAACCTTAGTTCTGTTAATATCATGTAGGAGGAGATACAGAAAATCTTAATTAGATCTGGTAAGAGGCACCATGTGTTTGAAGTAAGAAAAGGAATAAACTGTTTGAGAAATATTTTTTCTTATTCTAGTTCCATAAGGAAATTTTTGTCCCATTTTTAATACAAGTCATGAACTAGAAAGAAAGTCAAGGTGTTCTAGAGATTAACCCAAGGGCATATATATACCTTAGTCCTCCAGTTCAATGAGTCTCCATTTATTTGAAAATCTCTCCTGGTTTAGAGACTCTATGTTCTTCTCACTTAGACAAGGTCTATTGGACCTTTTTTGCATTTCAAGAGACACTCAGAGTACCTAAGTTATTGAGATTTTATTTTGAAGGAAAGAGTAGGAAAGAGTAGGAAGCCCTGGGTCTCTTTATAGAGGCCCTGGCTGTCCTCAGGGAAAATAAAATGTTATGCAGGTATGTGAATAAGAAACGAGAATTCTATACCTTTAAATTGCACATTAATAAAATTCAACCCAAGACTTGCAAATTCATTACCAACTCACCAACAATTAACAAATAAACAAGAAGAAGGATCAAAATGTCTTTATCCAGGTGCAAAGATTTTGTTGCCTACCTGTGTTTACCATGATTCTTAATGTTAGGGCAATTATGTGAACCTTGAATAAACATTGTCAATTTAAGTAGATTTTAACATCACTAATGAGTCACTCTCTAGGGGACACTCTCCTACCTTCAATTCTCTGTTTTAATTTACTTGATCTTATTTAGCCAAATCTTGTGTATTTGTTAGTAAACTGTGAGTACCTGCTGAATTATTGTTGGCATTAATTAAGACTCTGACAATATTATGTCAAATATTTAGAAGTAAGGTGGCCCTCAAGTCTCTGATTACTTTGATTTCAGGGAAAAGGAAACAGATTAATACTGTTTTACAGACTAAAGTGGAACAAAATCAGGGGGAAAAATGCTCTGAGAAATCTATCCAGCTTTAAGTAAGCTGCCTGAGACTTAGTATGCAGAAATGCTGTCATCACATGGGACCAAGGAAGATCTGAGTTGGAAACAAACCCAGAGAAAATAGATTCTGGATTTCAGATGAGGGTGGAGGTAGAGGAAGAGGCAGGAGGGAAACTTGGGTTTAGTAGGGAACCAAGAGTCCTGGAGAGGACATGGAGACTGCCCTTGGAGTTTTGGGGCTATGGCTGACAGTGAGCAGATGCAACCTGGAACAGAGGTTCCAATAGACAAGTTCCCCTCCAAGAGAGCTAGGGGGAGATGAAAGCGTATTTTTCCATGACTTCATTGAGTGAATTTGCATGACAAGATCATTTTTGTAATCCTGCAAGTAGACCCAGCTAGACCCAATGCAACCTGAGAGCAGGCATGTGTCTTGCTCATATTTTTTATTCTCAGTGCCTAGCATGGTACCTGGCACAGTGGAGGCACACAATGGGTGCTCAACTGAATGAATAACCTGTAGAACAGTTCCCAGCAGAAGTTGGGGTGGCTCCAAAGAGCATTGGAAAGATGCCCTGTGCCCTCCCTCTCCTTGCTCTCCATAACCAGGTGCAAAGCTTTTCTTTTATTACACAGCTCTGGTGATCAAGGTAAAGCAATAAAATGGCTGGCTGTTTTTTTCACATTAGATGTAATTTATTGTTATTAGTTGCAGCCTTTGATCTCAATAAGAAGTGAGAGAAGCGATGAGGTGCACCTGGGGCTGGAGTAGCAGGGAATGACCAGGAATAGGCTGAGAGGAGGGAAACATTAAGAGCAGAAAGCTGAGGCTAAATATATACCTCAATGCATGTTCCAGTTTGTAACCTGCAGCTGTTGGCCAGGAATATAACCTGGAAGGAGGTATTTGAGAGTTGTTCTTACCACAAGAGTCCATGTTTTACTATTATTCATATTCTCTGCTAGGGTAAATGGATCTTTTTGTAGGCCCTTTGGAAAATAATTCTGAACCTCGCTATGTTTTAGGTACCTCAGGGCATCTTGCTGTGCTCTAAGTATAGATGTTTTTTCAGATTGCTTTCAGATAATCTTGAACGATGGCTGGTCTTTGGTGGGTTTACTTTTCTGGCAGTGAGCTCCAAGAGATGACTGTTGTGGACGGCATTTGTTTGAGTCACGAAGACTTGGACCTTGATGCTCTTTACTGCCAGTTCCTCAAAAGCTTTAATCAAAGGTTATTTGAAAATAATGCCAGCTAATTAGTTACTTATGGTACAACAAGGGTGACTCTTAGTACCTCAGACCTTTCACCTAAAACACAAACAGCTACACTTGAATTTTAATTGTCAAGGAAGATGAAAAGTACACCAAATTATTTGCTGGATAAAAGCTTCCCTGTTGACATAAGCACCGGGAACCCACAGGCTTATACAATGCAGGCTTGTAGCTGCAGATCTATCACTCTGTAAACACGCTGTCCAGTCGAAAGCAGATGAGTGACAAGTCTGATATGTAACAAGCTCATAAACAAGAGCACCAACATCTTGGCTCAGTTGCATTGTCTCTCTGTTGTGTTCATGGAAAGTACCTCCTAAAATCAGATTACACGGAGTTCCATACTTGAATTAGGACATTCAAGAGAACAATGAGATAGGATTCAAATGCATGCCTTGTTTTCTACATTTTTATATTTGTTCATGGCTTTATAAAGGGTGCTTCTTTCATTCAACTAACAGCATTCATGTAGCACAAAACATGTGCCAGATAGCTTAGGTACAAAGAAATGAGTACTGCCAAGAGCGGGCTTGCAACCTATAATTGGAAACCAATAGGAGATAATTATAAAAGTGCCTCAACAGGCAACACGTTGGCGCTTAACTGAGGGTGGGGTTAGAAGGTGGAATTAAGGGCTTGTTATACCAGAGACTTCAAGGAAGAGAAAGTAAGCAAGTATTGACAAATATTCCAATATATATGGTTTGGCTTAAAATCTGAGTGTGGCTCATATCAAAATTACCAGGCTAGTGTTAGTTTTAGCCATATTCATTTGCATTCAGGCAGCGGTAAGCCTACCTCACTTCAGCTCCCCAGAGAGGCTAACAATGCTATTTGTCTAGTCTTTACAACAATTTTTTCCTTTATCATCTTTCTTGATAATGAGATTATCAAATATTGATGTTTACTAGTTTCAATATTAGCATTATTTGGTTTGGTACATAGTATCTGTTTAACTATCTGTATTTGTGAACTCTAAACCAATGACTTGAATGAAGTCTTATAGTTGACATATGTGGTAATTAAACTGATTCACCTTGAACTACCCACAAAAGAAAGAATTTGGCAAATGAATTAAAAGATAAAGAAAATTACAGAGATTTGTTTAGAACTTTTAAGAAAAATCAATTGTTTTAATGCCTCTTAAGCTTGACAAATATCCATTTACTTTGAAAAGAATAAGGATTTTATTTCATATATTTTCCTAAAGAGCTAGTATAAGTACCTAAGTCTAATTCTATTATTTAAATTTCTTAAATACACTCAAAATGAATTTCTTAAAAAATTCTATAATTAAGACTTTTACCAAATCACATTAAATAGTGTAAATTAAGGTCATTTTAACCTTTTTATTAAATTATAAATATCAACAAAATTGTTCAAATAAGGGTCTTGAGTTGGTTGATGTAAGAGAATTCTTCTTAAATTTTTTAAGGACATGAACCTTATGGACAGAGGACTTGCATCGTAGCTGAAAGGGAACGAGTCACTCAGGATACAGGAAGCTTACTTTTTTCTTTTCATTCTCTCTTTCTCTCTCCCTCCACCTTCTTTCTTCTGTCCTGCCATACTCACCTCTCCTTTCTTTGCCTTTTCCTTTCATAAAATTATAACACTGTGTGTGTTATAACGGGAAGGAATTCAGAGATGATCTTACTGATTTCTGCTTGACAATGAGGACCCTAAGGCCAAAAGAGGTAACTGGCTACCTAGGGTTCCTGAGCAAGAACTCAATCTCCTGAGAGGGCCATCTCTGAAACCCCAGTGAACTCTGGAGAGAGGGTGTTAGGTTTGTTGACCAATAGTTCTCAAGCCTCCATCCATGAGAAAAGATGCTTGAGAAAAGTGTTCTGCTTCTGAACAAAGCTGGTGTGAATGGTGACCAGGAAGTCCTCAAACCTTCAGTCTGTTTCTTACATTATAAAAGAAAAGGATGCATTCTTTGAGCCTTGAGGCAGTCCCTAAACTCCAGCAATAATTTCCCCACCTTTAAAATCAGGATGAATAATAAGCATTTGGAGGTATCCTGGTAAAGACTGAAGAAAGTGCATATGAAAAACTGAGCGATGGGCATATAGATGGGTAATCAAAAATAAACTGTCATTATTAAAAGCACAACTTTCCTTAAGTCATAGAAATCAGTAACTTACTATTTTAATGAGTTGTTTATGCTCTAGAAGAAAAAATATAATTTTAAAGATTTATTATTTATCAGATTGATTAGGCAGTGTGTTAAAATTTTGTTTCGCATTTCAGGTGCACAAAAACATATTTCCAAGTCCTTGCCCTGTGGCCTATGGGCAAGAATCTGAAGTCAAGCCCTGCATGTTTCAGAAATCTGAGGTATAGTGCACAATGAGGGAATGCTTCACAGAGGGAGAAAAGCAGTGGATTCAGTGTTGAGACAACTGCTCTACCCTATTTTCCTGTATCCTGGGCTCATCTAACCTTCCTCCATGCTGCTATGTAGTCTTCAACTTGTCTGGAGTCATCTCCCATCTCTGCTCTTCTTTTCTACATGATTATGGCACAGTTGTGTACAGAGCCCTGTGTGTGAGCCTTTGTAGCATGTGCTTGTTCCCTAGAGTCAGGTCTACCACCCAAGGGCCCACCAGGGAAACTTTGATTCCATCAATCTGTTTGTCAAGCACATCGGAGGGTCCAATTTTGTTTGTTTAGTGCTGGATTGCAACTACAAAGTTGTTGAGATTACTGGCCTAGTCAGAATTTTCTGAACTTTTGAGAGTCACTGTTTCCTAGTATGAATTCATCCAGGACATAATGTCAGAAGAAATCATAACTATCTAGGCTCTGGTTTTGATGAGCAGAGGAAGGTAGAGCTTGGAGTAGCTTTCAGAGTTATACAGGTTGAGAACAGACACATTTTATGGCAAGTGTAAAATGAGGTCACACTTCCTTATAATTGAAGGTATGGCTGAACAACTTTGCCTTGTGAGGCTTCTAGGTCTAAGATCTGGGATTCTTAAGGCTGTTATATCTAAGACTAGGTTCCTCTGGTCTCAGAGATGTCAGCCAGTAATGAAGATAGACTATGAGGTAGACAGTCTCCACAACTGACTGCCACCAAAGTCTTCCCTCTCTTCATGTTCATTTGTTCCTTACAACAAGAAGGACAGTCTGATTCCCCTCCCTTGAGTTGGTCCTGGCCTGAGCAACTTGATTGGACAATAGAAAGTGGTGGTACATTATAGGACTTCAAGGCTATATCATAGGTCTTCCTAGGTGCCTTGGAATGCTTGCCCTTAGAAACTCTCTCTGGGAACCTAGCTGCCTGCTGGTGTAGGCTGTCTTATTAGAAGCCCCAGATGAGCTCCCAGAAAGCCAGCATCAACTCCCAGCCCTGTGAATGAGCCATGTTGGACATCTAGCTCAGCTGAGATGTTAAGTGATTGTAGCCCTTGCTGATATCTGATTGTACCTGCACATGAGACCTCACATGAGAAATACCCAGCTGAAGCCAGTTCGGAATCATAAGAGAAAATTAACCACTCACTGGGATGTGACACAGCAATGTATAGTCAAAACAAACAGGGATAGGGCAGTCAGATGTTTGTGTCTGGGTATTTTTCTGTGCATTTACAGAATATACCACAACTCTACTACTTTGGTGATTCCATTTCCAGACATGACACAGTCGGGAGGAGTGGAGGGCCTAGCCCAGTGGTCTCAGACAACTTTAGAAACCTCTGAGCATCTCAAACCACAGAATCAAACTCTGGAAGGGCTGACTTGGCCTTTTAATGATGTCATCTTGTCTGCTCTCCTTATTCACTTGGCTTTCCCTAGCTTTTGTAATGGAGAAGCAGGCGGCTTTGGGCATAGCCAGGCAATACCTGGTTCAAAGGAAAGATCATTTGTGATCTGATGGTCAGGGAGACTGAAAGGAGGATTGGCTCAAAAAGGCTAGGAGGCTTTAAAAAATGATTTGCTGACAATATAATTACATGTGATCTCAGGAAGAAAGAAGGAAGAGCATCTAGAAAAGCTAATGGTCTGTCACTGGGAGCAGTTGGATGACTCATATTTTAAAAGGGAAGATAAATGGAGGGACCAATTGCCAATGATACATGCAGTCAGGAAGAATGAACTTGTAGAATTAGTGCTGGAAGAGACTAAGTTGTGGCTTATGAAAATGATAAAGATGCAATAAGAGGTTTTCAAAAAGCAATGTTTGGAGTTAACTCCACATAGTATGTGTGGACTCTGAGATTGAAGCGAGCAGTGTGATGCTGAGGTGAAAGACTGAACACAGAACTATTTAATCTTAAATTTACATTCACCTTTTTCTTGGAGGAGAGTGACATTATAACTCAAAGGATTAAGAAGTACAAATTAGTAGTTACAAAATAGTACAATATAGGGATTATATTCAATAATATTGTAATAACTATGTATTATGCCAGGTAGATACTAGGGTAATCAGGGGGGATCACTTCATAAATTACATAAATGTCTAACCACTATGCTGTACATCTGAAACTAATATAAAATAACATTGAATGCCAGTTGTAATTGAAAATTGAAAATTAAAAAACAAAGCACTATATTAAAAAAGGACCTCAAAGGAATAAGACAAATAGATCGTTAAGAACTTTAAAATCAAAAATGAGTGAGCAATAAGTTGCTCAATTACATTAAATGAGTTTACTTTTGAAATTTGATAGTGTCTTCTGATATCTTTGTGGAGGAATATGAAGACGTGGGCTCAGTTGTAGTGCATTGGGATGGATTTATGGCTGATGGAAAACACAAGATATATAAATTTGAAGTACATGCTACAATATTGGCCTTGGAGGGATAGTAAAAGCTGGAGGGGGTCAGCTGCACAGGGTCTCCTACACACCCCTGTTCCGTTTGCAGTAACCAGGTCCTCAAGTGCACCTGGACTCCCTAATAAAAACCTCTCTCTTTTTTTATCACTTTGGTCACCTACTGTCATTGGGTTGGAAGGGAAGGTGACCAATGACACTATCTGCTTCTCAGAGAGTTGCTGTCCAATCTTCTTTATTTTAACTTACTTTTTATTTCCAGTTCTGGAAGAGCCTGTTATGAAACTTCTGAGTCTTTGGTGATTTCCTGATATTATTTAGCTGATTTTCAGCCATTTCCTACTGATGCCTGATAATTTAGCTTTCTTGAGTCTGTTCGTTACTTACAATCATTTCACGTGTGCTTTTTAGCTTCCAGGAAGTTATAGCTGTTTTTTCCTGTTCTTTCCATCCTTGTGGGTCTTCATCTTTAAAAAAAAAAAAAAAAAAAAAGAGTCCTGACTAATTTTAGTAAGATTTCCATAGGAATAAAAAGTTAAATTCAAGCAACTTTCTTAGCGTGGAAAGCAGTGTTTTGCATTTCCAAGAGTCAAAGTATAACACAGCTTACCAAGCATGTCAGAGTGCAAGATCCTGTATGGTTTTTCAGAATGAAAACTTGATAATTCCAGTTACACTAGGAATTTTGTGGAGAAAGTTAAAGTCTGCAAAGTGTATCATTGACTTGGTTTCTGTGGCCATTGTATGTCCATTTATAAGTTTAAGATTTCAGGTGGCAAGGATAATGACAACAGAGTATTTCAAAAACCCCAGAGTTCTCAGGCCTGTAATTCAGAGAGGGGACATCATACTGGATGTTCAGCTACATGACTCCTAGCTTTAACCTTCTGCTTTTAGACAGTTTGCTATGTTATTTCTAAGCATCTCTCCCATATTTTTCCTGTTTTTATTTTTTACCTCCTCAGTCTTACCTTTTAACAGGCACTATAAATATCATTTTGTCATTAAGTAATAGAGGTCGCAAACATCTAAACAGTGTAATGATAATCTTTGTATGTATATATTTGCACATAGTATTTGTGGAATTTTAGGGAAGAAAACTAATTAATCTGTTAGGCGGAAGCATTTAAATCACACATTATATAGTTTAGTTGACTCCATTAATGTTCGAGATGAAAACCTTAGTTACTATCTCCTTATATACTCAGAATGAAAAGTATATGTAACTTAAAAGGAGAAACTGATCCAGTAGTCCCTGCAGTAAATCCTGAAGTGTAATTATTCAAGATATGGCAGATGTCAGGGAAGAAAAGGCTAGGAAAAAAAGAAGAATTTGTAAAATCATATAACAATGCATCAGAACGTTTTCATTTGCTATGAGCTGGCCTTGTGGAAGCTGTGCTGCTTTTGCTAGTTCCCCATTTGTCAGTTGCACACTGGCCCCTGGACTGAAAAAGGAATGTCAGTACTGGATCAGATGGCTCTTTTCTGTTAGGGTATAAAACTCTCCAAGTCAAGTGTTTTGTGGGTCCTGTTACTTCACTGGAATCATTTCAGAATTTCGTGTGTGGCTCCTGGTTTCTGCCTCTTCTTTCTCTGGAGCCAGACCATGAAGTCTCTGAATGAAGCCTTTGTGCCTCACTCAGCAATAATGACTTTGTTGGAACTTAACAGGCATCAGTTGAATGTTCAAAGACTATTGACCAGAGACTCTCTTTCTAGGTGCTATATTGGCAGTCAACCAAAACTTGTTATTTGTGCCAGAATAATGCACTGGGATTCCAAGATTATAGGCCAGACTTTGGAGGATCATATATTTGTAAAATAAAATAGTACAAATTAAATAGTCATAGCAGGTGGCCTTGCCTCTCAATACCAAATCTCTATCATTTTCTTGCTCCCATTCATTACTATTTCCTGTTACAGGAAACCAAGTTTACCCATCTCTCCTCGGCCTCCTCTTGGGCTCGTTTCCTTTGTCGATTCATTTAGTCTTGAAAGGAAGAACTTCTCAGAGCTTGGGTTTCATTCTCAGGTCTGCCATTATTTTAACTCTATGATCTTAGTATTGTCTTTTAAACTTTCTGATTCAGTTTCACCATTTGTAAATGAGAGATTCTTCCTAGATAACTTCCAGGATTTTCCAACACTGATGTTCTATGATTCTATTTTCATTTTCCTCCTTTAACCATTCTCTTACTTGCCTTTTCTTTTTGTTCAACTTGCTGATTTAATGAGGGACATCACCTTTCTCTTGTGTCATTATTTTATCCATCTCTCCTGCTTTTTTCTTTCTACCATGGTTTATCACCCTTCTTCATTCCATTAAGTCAGATTATCTACTTGTGCGGTTTTCTGTTGTGTTGTCTTTGTTCTTCCTTTTTCTCCTCCAGGAATCATTTCTCATTTAGATTAAGACCCCCTTTTTTAATCCCCAAATGATATGCATATCTATAGTTGAAGAGGTTGCACCATTTACTTTTATACTTTCTGAACATGTTGTTCTTCCTCCTTTATTTTGGAAAATTAGCTCAAGCTTTATTAAATGTTGCACATACTTAAGAGCATGTGCTTATCTGCATGTAGGCTAGGGGAGTATTTGTCTTTTTGACCCAGGTACTGTTGAAACATTTAGTACTGATGATCTCTAACAAATATAATATCCCTTCTCCTGTTTTGCCAAAAAGTTAATTTTCCAAATTTTGACTCTAGATAGCAACATCTATTGCACTTACCTGAACACATTAAGAGACTTCAGAGTAGGAGTGTGGCAAAATAAATGGTGTAACAAGCCCGAGTTCGATTTCATAACAAGTTTTCCTTTATTTAATGGTGAGTTCCAGAGACTCAGTTTTCTTTATTTTTTTTTCAGTCTAATAAGGAAAATAAGCATAGTTGAATGAATGCAGCCTCCAACTTCATTTATAACTGTTCATTTATTTCAATTTCTTCTACCTCAAAGGTTAAGCATTTCAAGCTAGTAGACAAAGTGACTGATGCCAATTTCACTTTTGTTGTTGTTGTTGTTGTTGTTGTTCATTCCTTGCTAATAATCAAGGACCTCTGGTAACAGGAGTCCTCAAGGGGAAGAAAATGGTAATCTTGATGTTTAAAAAATAATGAAGATTTATTGTCATCATTGCTTAGAAAGACAGCAACCTTACAGCTATATACTGTTCAAACTAATTTCACCACTAGTGTTAGTGGCTGTGTCTAATGAACATAATCACCACCAGTGTTGGTGGCTGTGCATAATGGAAATAAATGTGTTCATTATGAAAATACTATTGAAGTTTACTTGGAATCTGTTGGTTACCTATACTTTATTTATTCCCACTTTTTTTTTGCTAATGGCACTTTAATATTTTTGGGAGGAGGGGTTGGGGAACAAACACAGATATATACTTTTCAAGATACTTTACTTATAACTCTGGATGACATGTTTGTCCCAGTGACAGATGCCACAGTTCAAACCAATTAAACATAAGTACAAATCTGCTGTGGAGCTCTGGGAATGTTTCATCTTTCCTGATAAAAGGGAGCAGATTATGGCTAGTGTGATCTTTTCTTCTTCCTGCCTTAAATGTAAATATAATGGTTGAAGCTGCAGCAATTTTCTTGCATACATGAGGGAAAGGGAAAAAGAAGTACAGAGATGTAAGCCCTGGCATTACTGAGCTGCTAGACCAGCACTAGTAAGTGCTTACACTGAAACTTTTTATTATGTTGAAAAATGAACCCTTCTTGTAAAGCCACTGTGGTCAGGTTTTCTGTTACTTGCAGCTCAGTGCTTTTCTAACTGATAATCTCTCAAATATTTTATTACAAGTTAATAGATATCCACCCTCTGTTCTTCCTCCAATTACAAACACATACTTATATTCACCTGTTATAAACACCATTTCTGGACATCTGTGTGTCTGTTAAAAACCCACCTAAGTACATTTAGTTGGAGGAATTGGTGGGATTACTCTCACAGAGTTTGCGGGGGAACTAATGCTGCAGCCAAGAGTGCTACACACAAGAGTGGGCTGGTGGCAGTTATCTGAGGAGGGCGTGTATGTAAAAAAGATTCAGTTCAGGGACAATCACATGTTAACTCTACAAGGAAGCAACCTAGTGCTTTCCTGCTCACCCAAGTCCTTCTCCTTCCTGCTCACTGCCTGCTATTTTGGAGATTATCATTTGGTTTGCCCATTTAGCTGTCATAGTTCAACATGGTTAGACTTGAAAATCAAGACTTTTTTCTTGTTCCAGACATGAACAAATCAACCTTGATTGTTTATCTGCCACTCCCTCCCTAATACATTAGCAGAGTTTACATAACCCACAGTCTGGTAGTTTATACTGGGAGTCATTAAACACTATTATGCAGTTCTATTTCTTGGCATCAGCACATGTTTTTTTCCAGGTGGTATTTTCCTTCTGTTAGTGTGTGAAGGCAGAAAAAATTGAAGTTTTCTGTATGACATTACAAAAATGTGAGAAGGTGGTAAACTTTGCTTAAATAAGTACCTAAAATAGCTAACCAGGAGAGGGTACTCATTAAGTGCCAGGCAATGTGCTAAGCACTCTCAATGCATTATTTTATTTAATTGTTATAATATTCCTAGGAAATAGGTACTATTATTTTCTCCACCGATAGATGAGAAAAAAGAGGCTGTAAAGTATAGGATAGATCCAAGATTGTTTGAGTTTGGGGTCTGTGCCATAAACAGAGTCTGTGTTGCAAAGTGTCCAGAAAGAGTTAGAGCATAGTCCAGATTTCCACTTTTCTTAGTTTTTGAGAGGTTCCTGGCATCTAAAATGACCAATTAAGGGCAGAAATAAATAGTCTGCTGATCACTGTGCTTGAGCTTTATGATCATTGAATCATTAAATTTTCAACATTGTGGTTGAGAGGCAAAGATTCATGACCTGCAGGATTAATTTGTTCCAGTTTTCCTCATTTTAAGAAAGAAAAAACTGAGCCCTAAAAGAGTTAAATGATCTGTCTGAATTTATTTAGCAACCATGATTTAGACCTCCTGACTTCCAGTTTAGCACAGGTTATACCAGAGGAGCTGAGTATTTGCTCTGTGTCTGTTTTCTTACCAAAACCACTAGCAGTTGCCCTAGAATGGTTCTCAAAATGTGGTCTGCAGTCCCCTGGGGTCTGGGACACTCAGTCCTTTTCACTGTTGCACTGATGGTGCAAAAGCAGTGGTGAGCAAAACACTAGCTTCTTGTCATTGTGTTTCTTCACATAGTCCCAGTGAAAAACAAATGAGCAAAGAGAAAACTAGTTTCATTTAAAAATGTCCTTGATGAAGTAATAAAAAATCATTGCACTTCATTTTGACTCTAGAGAACAGGTCCTAATCCCACCTTTGGTGATGAAATGGGTAGTCCATATCAAGTGCTTCTGCTGCATACCTAGTGCAACGGTCATCTTGAGGAAAGCAACATGTGAGCCTGAGTTGCAAACTGGACTAGCCCTTTTTTCATGGGACAGCGTTTTTACACACAAGAACATCTGACAGAAAGACTAGGGTCTTTTAGACTTTAGTATATGACAGTTATTTTCTTGAACATGAGTCTCTGTTTCTTTATGGATGAGAATGAATTGTTTTTGTTGTCAATGATAAACTTTGAGTTTTGAAGTAAAAACTAGAATTTCAGAAAATTTTTATCTAACGTTATAAACTTAACAATTTCTCAATACTCAAAGACTTTTGTAATAAGTTCAGAGATAATATTAAAGAGGTAATTTTTAATATTCTATAACAAAAAATTTCAAATTGGAAGCCCTATCAGTATAGTTTCATGAACCCATGTTTTTCAAATGACCAATAAATGATGTTTCAAATTATGCAAGAGAGAACAATGGATTTTAAGGCAATGGAATATAAAAAGTTCTTTGATATAGCTTCAGATTTCACATTATAACTCATCTTTAAGAAACTCCTACTTCTCAAGTTTTAATGTAGTATTAAAAAAATATCCACAAGTATCTGAAAAGGCATTCAAAAACCTTCTCCTATTCTCAATTATTTACATGTGCGTGGGTTTGGATTTCTTCATACACTTGAGCCAAAACAATATATTGCAAACGATTGAATGCAAAGCTGACATGAAAGTGCAAACATGAAAGAGATTTACAAGGTAAAACAATACTACTTTCTCATTATTTTTTGCTGCTGTTGTTGTTGTTGTTTTAGAAAACATAGTTTTTTAAAAAAAGATATGTATATTAACATGTGATGAATTTATTTTAAATAAATTAGTTAATAAATATTTAAAAACTGTGTGTGTCTGTGTATGTATGTATCTATGTGTGTGTATAAAAGCTCTTTAGACAACCCATGATTACTTTTAAGCATATAAGTGAGTCTTGAGTCCAAGAAGTTTGAGAATAACTATTCAAGGAAATTGATAATGAACCCTAAGGGAGTTTCAAGTTATCTTTTTTCTAGTAGTTGGGAAAAGGGCTACCTAAACTGTAAAACATTATTTTCACTACGTTATCCAGGTGGAATTTTGATATTCTTCTGGGCCCTAGAATTGCAGCTTTTATTTCCTCATGAGGTCCAAACTTCTCCACAGAATTTAGCTAAAACTGACTCAGACAAGAACACAAACATATCCTGAGCTTTATTCTTAAGCCGATATGGCAGAACCTACAACAATATGACCCTTAGCAGAGTTATTTAATTTAGGGAACATCAGATCTACCAGTGGAACTGGTGGAATCAAAATATTCATGTCCAGATTTTACTGCTAGAGAATTCTGGTTTGAAAAATCTGGAACTTTTTAGTTCCTCTGTTCCTTCATCAGTAAAATGGGCATAAAAGAACCAGTTGTGGGCCTCTTCCCTACTCTATCTTACTAAAGTCACATTGTTAGCTTGAAATCTGACAGAATAAGAGTACACCACGAAAATGAGCAAATGTGGTGAATCAGGGATTTTGTATTTTCATAGAACTGGTTGTTAAATATTTGTCAGCATACCATTGCTTAACTCTTATTATCTTATAGAGAAATTAAAATAAAACAATTCAAATAGTTCCTGGCAGTAAATATGCAATAAAAGTTAGTTATCATTGTTATTATTACTACCTTGCAGTGCATATCAAAGTTTAAGAACCATTGGTTTAGTAGAAAAAGATCATTAGTCTTTGTCAAAACCACATAATTGTTCAATATATAAAACTCACAATGATGTGACATCCTCATCAGCCTTCTTCACTGCTCTGGCTTCTGGGATCAGAAAAATCACATGCAAATAGTACTGATGCATATAGACCCCAGTTGCTTTCCTTATGGAGAGGAGATCACCAGCCTCACACAGGCAACGGTTTATTGCCTTGAGGCCACTTGGTGACCTATATAGTGATGATGTTGGTGCAAATTCTAACGTGGCTCCTGCTTCCCTGCATTGTACCCATCGAATCAAAGGGACTCCTCTTCTTTCTTTATTCACCCACAACTGTGGGTTTGACTAATGAAAGACTCCTTTTGGGGTAGATGGGTGGGAGATGTTAGGCGAGGGAAAGAGCTTTGTAGAAGGAGGAGAGAACTTCACAGGAAAAAGTCACAGACACTCAGTGTGAACCAGTTTTGTTTAACCCGCAGATTGATAAACTCATGACCAAGGCCTGAAAAAAACCTAAAAATTCACCATCTTCATTCTCAGCTATAAGGCAATGCCAATTTTTCCCAGGGCTTGATCCAGTTTCATCAGAAATGTCTCAAGCAGTCCAGTTCCCACTGCCTCCTTCTGGAGGCAATTCTAATATCCTCAGAGTTGCAGCATTAAAATGCTTGGCTTAAAATTATTCCAGATATTTTCTTTCCATTTTGTTTCTTGAATCAAAACATTGGCCATTTAAATCACTGAATTTTGTTTATCGTATAACAGCTAACAGGGCCTCATTTTGTTTTTCAACAGCAATGTGAACATTTTCTGGAATCCACTATTTAACACAGTTGACTCAAGGGTCTGAGGACATTCTTTTTGGCTTACATTACAGAGTCATAGATCATAGAGCTTCAGGCACTTCTAGGTTTTACATAGGTCAGAATGTTGCCTCTAAATATGTACATATTCTGAGACAGGCTTTCTGATGAACCAATGCATAAATTAGTCTAAATAGTTTATTGCCAAGGCATATAATTAAATTTAAGTTTTAGTTATGATTGATCTTTGGTAAATTTGATTTTAAAGCCTTGTTTCAATTAAATCAATTTTTGTTTAGGAAGAAGGAAGAAGAAGAGAAGAGGGGAGGAAAGAAAAAGACAAATGAAGGCACATTGTCCATTTTAAAATAGTGCTTCTTTAATTACTTTTTTCACTTTTTCAGATTAATTTTTGAGTTAAATGAAGAAGCATGATATTTAATTTGATTTATGTATGTATAGTTACTAATTGAGGTAGACACTTGTTGAGTCATTGCAAGGTGAAATGTCTCTATTAATTATGGATTTGGAGAAGATATTTTTATACACTTTATTTCTTAAGAGTACAGTTACTATCACAATAATATACATTTAAATTGTTTTGCTTAATGAAAATAGCAGGCTTCCATATTCTGTATAATTTCTCCATGTTTTTTTTAATAAAATAACATGTATTTTTCCTATTTCTACATGTCACATATGACCCTTTAGTATAAAATTCAAATGAGCTTTCTTCTAGTTCAACATAAAAATATATATCAAGGAAACATGTAGTTAACTCAGTCTTCTTCCCATTCCACTTCCTTCTTATCTTTGACTGAAAAGAGAGACAAGTCTACCTATTTTTCAAAGCACTGAATAATTTTCTTCAAATTTAACTAAACTGATTTAAAAGAATAAAATGTTTCTACAGCTATAGATGTTTATGATATTAAAATTATAAGTGCTCAAATGTCTTTCAGTAGTTTGAGACTTTAAATTTTTAATAACTCAAACACCCACTATGTTGTAAATCATTTTCGTTTGGTGTTAAAACTCTTAAACTTAGGCCCCTCATGAGCCATCAACATTATCTTTCCTGTATAACTATTTTTCTTCATAGTAGTTAAGGACTTTGTCACTAGAACTAAATATTTGGAAGGCATTTAAAAAAACTATCTGAAAATAAGACACAACAAGCATATGTTATCTGTAAGTTTGTTTTGAATGTTCATTGCATCATAATTAATGGAAATGACTATATCATGTTCTATTAAAAATGATAATTCCTGTCATGATGATAAATTTCAACTTTAACATAAACTAAGCAAAAATTATCTTTGTATACATTTGATCAAATGAATGTTTTGGTTTTTGTATTAATTTTTATATATGCTTTAACACATTATAAAGTTCAGATTCTACTTTTTTGTTTTTCCCTTTACAAAAGATTTTCTCCTAGTCTTTCCTCATGACAAGGTTTCCACAGATGGGCTCTCCAATTCAATGTTCTTCCTGCCTGGTGGGCCCTGCCATAATGTCCTCAAAAGATTTTTTTTTCCTGCTCAAATTCCTTTAATGACTCTTTCCTGTTATAATGCATTTGACCCTCCTAGGCCTTCATTGGTTCCTATAATCTTGTCCTTGTGATCTTCCTTTCCTCCACTCCTGAAAGAAACCGCCACTGAAGTCTGTGGATCTCTGCAGTGTTTCTCACATACAGGTGACTTTCCTTCATTTCCAGTAACCACAGCACTACCCTTGTTTTCCTAACCTTTCACCTTTTCTTCCCTTGCTCAAACACATTCAAACTTTATAGCAGATTCTTAATTTTCATGTATGTGATTGTGTGTGTCTGTATGTGCAGGGGATAAACATGGTACTTATGGGAGAAGGCTGATGACTTCCTTCTCAGAATACTGCTTGCATAAACACAAATATGTGGACATTCAGAGGCTTATGCTCATGCCAAGTGTATATGGACTTCAGATTACAAGAATTTTTACTTGGGAAAGGCTAAAGTCTTGATGGAATAAGCTGGTTCCAAGCCAGCCCTGGAAAGAATGTAGAATATTGTACACACTATTTAGTTTACCCTAGCCCTTAGTGCTTTAGATTATTCACTGTTTTCTGAAAGGTTTACCTTAGTTTTATCTCTTCAGTTAGATTGTAAGTTCTTTGAAGGAAGGAACAAATAACCTTAGATGGCAATACAAAAAACTTTGATTAAACAGGATATAGTAAATATAGTTGAACAGTCAACACTAAAATGTTAAAACAGGACATGTGCTGTTGCCTAAAAGGACAAGTTTTGGGTATCAGAGAACATTCATTTCTGAATGAAGCTAGATAAAAATGGTGGCATCTTACTCTGTAATTTTATCAAAGGGTAAGCAGAATTTCCACTCTATCACACTCTTGGCTGGAGGGATGTCCAGCTGAGCTCCATGCTCTACCAAGTTGAGGGAGGACCAATGGACAAGGAGAAGGTCAATAATAAGAGTTAAAAAAAAAGAGAGTAAAATAAAGGAAGGAAAAGCGGAGCAAGAGGGGAGGAAGAGAATGAGAGAACAAAGGAAGGCAGAGTGCAGGTGTGGGGAGGCAGATAAGCTAAGTAATCCAGCTAAGAAAAGGGGCTGCACTGGTACCATGATTTCCAAATTCAAGTTCCTTAAATTTTTTTTCAATAATTACCCACTCCTAACTTCTGAGAATTTGCTGCTTTTTGCTTCTTTTATCATTGATAAGCCATGAGAAGAGCTGAGGTAAGCAGAAACACATTGCCAAGCTACTATGGAAACTTACTTAAATTTGTTCAGCTTCAGGACTCTTTGAGTTTGCTTCTTAGTTTCCATTTATTCTTATATTCTATTATTGCCCCAAACTCCAAATAATACTTGTATGCATTTTATTTCATGATTCATCTAATAATTTCATTTAATCTAAAGTTATTTTACCATTCAACTAATATTTTCATTTAACTTGAAGTTTCATAGCCTGAAGTTACTTTTATTAATCATTGTCTAATTATTATCCCTTTTAGGTGGGGTTCACAATGAACTTGCCTTTGCTGGCTTTTTCCAAAGAGCCCCACCATTAAGACAGCTCTGATAAGTTTTAAGAGGTCAAAGGATGAAAAATATCATGATATTTCATGAATATTTGCATATACATTTAATTTACTTAGGAGAAAATAAGCTATTACCAAAGTAAATATAATCACCCTAGTTAGTGATAAAATTGGAATAGGTTTTTTAGGAGAGTTAGAGTCAATATTCCAAGCAAATATTTATGTAAAATGTAATTATTGATGAGTACCTACTTGAGCTGTTTTAATTAACTTAATTTTAATCATTATACCCATATTTGTTTTCCTTTTGGGAATTTTATATTTATAAACATATATAGACAATAGGCCTTTTATTAAAATTATGTTGAGGATGACCAATGATCATGTTGTAGGTCATGATTTCCCAAAGTCTAGTTTTCAAAATGATAATCTAAGGCAAGGGTTGGCAAACTTTTTTTCTAAAAGGCCAAATAGCAAATATTTTAGGCTTTATAAACCACAAGGTCTCTGTTCCAACTATCCAACTTTGCCATTGCTTCAGGAAAGCGATCATAGACAATATATAAACAAATGGACATGACTGTGTTTCAATAATAATAATTTATTTGCAAAAAGAGGCAGAATAAGTATATGCAGCTCATAAAAACATTTTCAAAAATGTAAGTAAACCAGTAGAAATGGACTTGAACAGCTATTCCACGTATAAAGTAGGCAAGTTTTGGTTCAAACCTGTTGATGTGTCTTTTGGCTACTTAGATGCTTTTGTTTTTTTCTCCTCAAATTTCTAAATTCTTAGTTCAATAGCTAAGGTACTGATAGAGAGGTGTTTTTGTTGATTTGGATCAGCAAACTATGGTAGTAGGCCCTCTGCCTGTTTTAGTCAATGAATTTTTATGAATGATTTTGGGTTTCAAAGATAGAGTTTAATAGTGTTACATTGACCTTATGGCTCACAATGCTTAAAGTATTTACTATCTGATTCTTATTAAAAAAAAAATTTGTAGAACCCTGATGTATATGGTAAACTATAGTCTAATTTGAAGGCAAAATTCAGCGAGATGGTCAATTGTGTATCGTAGATATTCAATAAATATTTGCCTTATGAATTTGTTGTTCACAAGTAAATCTGATAAATGTGAATATAACTTACACAAAAAATAATTCTCAGTACATGCCCTGAATTGAATGAATCTGTCACCCTGGCCTTACGATCCCAGGCAGAGCAATATCTTCTCTCCCATATGCAGCCAGAAGTGCTGCTCCAGGTCAAGCCTCTTCCATCACCAGAATGAAAAAGCATGAGTAGAAAATAAAGAGAATGAGCAAGAAGAGGGATGAGAAAGCCATTTAGTGACAGATTTTATACACAAATTGTATGTTAACAACTAGACTTTTAAAAATTTACATAAGTTTTTTATATAGAGTTTGAAAGTGTGGGTGTTTACCATGCAAATGATTCATTTCTTTGCATATATTGATTAGGAAAGTTTGGAAGTAGCTCAATGCAATCCTCAGCATCCGCACAAGGGCCAGGTAGGCTCCCTTTATTGTTTATGCTGTCGTTTCCTCACCTAGTTTGTCAGGCTTTGCTGGATGCCAAATATCCTACCAAATATTCCCTGATATGGGCTTCAGAGAATCAACAGAGAGAGAACTATGGGGTAAATATTTAGAGGTTCCTCCAATCATCAGTTTCCTCAAATGAAGAAACAGATAAGACACTAAATTTGTTATGCTTTTATCCTGCCCTGGGGGTTATTTTAGAGCTCTTTTGCCATTTTATGCACTATTAAGTATCTTATAAATAAGAACCTCTTAAATAAAATATACTGACATCTGAGCCCAAGGAGAGTCGTGTTACTTTGAATCTCAGCTATGACTCTCAGGAGCATTAGGTGAGTGTATGGAGATGTCTGGAACAGTGTCGAACATCTGGGACATGTCCACTTCCTGCTTTCACAAAAATTTTAATGAGGACACATCTCAGATAAAGCTGCACAGTGCTTAGCTCATGGAGAGGCTGCTTTGTTCGTTAACTCAATAAGTATTTACTGCACCCTTACAACTGTAAAAAGTAAGTGTGGAGTGCACAGTGATGAAAAGATCATGGCGCCTGCTCTACAGGAGCTTGTAATATAGCTACCCTACCTTGGCAGCCTTAGCCTGTTTGTGCATTTGGGGATTTTCTCTTCACAGAGCTATTCCTTGCACAGGTTTCACCCAGCTACTCAGTCAACACCGACAGCCTCCCTTTTTGTCATTCATATGCACTAAAATGTAGGTTATAACAGGGATCGCCCAAGTATTTTAATTCCTTTCCTCTGAGTCAGGACAGATGCTGCCATGGCCTGGTCAGGCCTGGTGTGGGGTGGAGTGGTGGTTGGTGGCAGGGGGTGGGGAGATGGGGGGTGCGGAGGGTGCCAGGGGTGGGATAGGGAGTGGGGTGGGGCAGGGAGGCAGCTAGGAGTGGGGTGGGGAGGGGAGGGGAGAGAGTCCTTGGGATGTGGGAGCTGAGCTTGTCGCCAATTTGCTGTGATGGCAGGGCTCCAAATGAAGGGTGAGACAGTAATGTGACCATTTACAATCTCATTCTTCCTATCATATCATCCAGACATGCTCCCTAGGGATCCAGGAACTGTGATCCCAGAGATTAAAGTAGCCACATTTTGCAAAGCTGCCAAACCTTGGCAGGCAGAAAAGGGGCCTCTTTCTGAGTGGCTTTCTGTGGCTTTTCAGAGCAAGCCAACAGTAGCCCCTGCAGGGCTAGAGCAACTATGGGGGACTCAAGGCCATCTGGGCAATGGGGCTGGAAATGCTTGGGCCTCTAGGGAGTTAGATGACATCTGCACCCAGGGTGCCCCATTTTTCTTTCTGCTCCTAAATACAATTTTACCACCTACAAATATCACCTTTCCTTTCCAAGCAGGAAAAGTTGTTGAGTGTTTAATCAATGAAGAGGATCTTGATCGACTTGTGGCATGTAGGGGGAGGAAGATCACTTTGGAAAGATCAAGGGCTGTGCAGGGAGAGGAGAGATGGCTGAGATGCAGCCCACATCTCTCTTATCTCTCTATGTGTCTTTTTAAGTCTGTATGTGAGTGTGTGTGTGTGTTTGTGTGTGTGTGTACCCAGAGCATAATTATAGATTGAACACTTGCTACGTTCTATCCCTGCTCCATTTGCTGGTAGTGGAGGGTGGTTATATTAATGTATTGACACCCCACTTTCTTCTGCCTTCACAGAGAGATAACTAGCTCTCCTGTGGATCCAATTTTCTTTGGCTACTGCCTCCAGGATATCTTGTGAGTTCATTTTCAGACATGGAAAGCTAAAGGAGAATCATTTTGAACATATCTGCAGGAATTAAACCCTTATCCTCTGATGTGGAGAGAGGGGTTCTTGGGAGAAAAGATGAAGCTTTGCCTTCAAAGCCACTTGCAATCTATCTAGGGTTTGCTAGTTTAAAGGCAATGTTCTCTGGCCCTGCAGGGGCTGCCATCTTTCCCTGAGAAGCCACCCAAAGCCATATACAATGGAGACCCTCTTCTTCCTGCCAAGGCTTGGCAGCCTTGCAAAATGTCGTTACTTTCTGTTCTGGGATCACAGTTCCTGGATCCCCTGGGAGCATGTCTGGATGGTATGATAGGAAGAATAAGATTATAAATGGTCACTTTACTGTCTCACCCTTTATCTACTAGCCAGTACCTTCATTCAAGCTCTCAAGGATGGCCTGAGTCTGTGAGCCCCTTCCTCTAATGCAGAGTGCTCGCAGGTAGAGATGTGGGGCAGAACCAGAGAGAGCATTAGTTATCTTTACAATGCTTATAATGATGGCTACAAGCTAATATGTAAGGATAATTATCCTTGGAATTTATGTATACCATCTCCATTCCATCACTCATACGAACTCTCCCAACTCCAGTGGGCAGGAAGAAACTATTCAGATGGCTCTAACAGGGGCTGGACATCTTGGGTGTCCTGGTGAAGAAGATGAAATGGTAGAGTCCAGAAAGCACTTTTATGAGTCGGCATGGAAGTTTTTTGCTAGACCTGAAGAAATCAGCAGCCATGATTTTAGGAGAAAAACACTGCTTTCTCCCAGATTGCACTTGAGGGCAAATTGACTCCTAGAGAACCTCACTTCAAGGACTAAATTGCAGTGTAAGAAAATAAGAGTTTTGTTTTGGTGACTTCTTGAATTTTCTTCAGCAATTTGGAACAAAAACTCCCCAAAGTCAGTGACCACCTTGCCTTCTGGGGGATCTGACCAGAAATCCAGTCGTGAAACACAGTTGAAAGGTCTTATCATCCAGGAGATGCATGCTGTTTTCCTTCCTTTTATAAATCGATACTTAACAACAACATCGGGGATGACTCCCAGTAACCCTCAGTTAGAACCACCCATTTCATAGTAACTTTTGCCCCTGGGAACTGTTTGCTGGAAGATACATTAAGGATTGTATCAATTTGATTGTCCCTCTTGGTGTTTTACTTAGAATAATTTTAATATGAAAATAAATGGTTTATACAATGAGCCTCACTTACTTAATTGACTGTGTTTAGCTGTTAAAAAATTCTCTTTGATCTTTTTCACAGTTATTTGCTCAATCTTCTCCTATTATTTCATTTTGCAGTGTAGTGTAATGGCTGAGGTTGGTCATGCTGAAAAATAAAACAAAACAAAACTGAAGAAATTCAATGTATTTCTTCTGTCAGAAACTATTTGTATTAATAGTGCATAGTTTGCTGTATCTCCAGTAGGAGGAATTCGTAACATTTTACATGTAGGGAAATTTAATAAGAAAATAGGCTCAAGAAAAAAAATCTTGGAGAACAACTAGTTTAATGGTTTTCAAAATGTATTTAGTCAGTGGACCTGTAATATATAGGACAGATTAGAGGAAAGCTGATTTGATTGAGACAGGCGGGGGTCTAAGCAGCTCTTGCTTATGCTGTCACTTGTTATTCTGGCAATGATAGAGTAAGGAACCTGGACTCTAAAGTGATCAACAAACATTTGGGAAGAAAGTGTGAATACATCTATTTGTTTTCATCTCACCTTTAAAGATGTCATTTCTGCAACATTTTACAATTTCTATAATATATTGATATGGTTGAACACATACATGTATGTAACTTACATATAAATAAATATACATCTACTGGGTATAAAAATTCAAAGATTTTCCTGGAGCAGTACACAATTCAAAAAATTTGGAGACTGTGTTAATGGACACAGCTTGGAAACTATGATCTAACACATCTCCTTCTTTTTGCTCTGAGGAAGGTGGGAAGTGAAGGGCTTTTCTCACATGCATGCAAGCAGCTGCTCTCTGGAAGTAGATGGGAGCCAAGCTCCTGCCTCACATGCCAGTTTTACATTCAGCACACCGGGCTACCTTCCAGGCTCCCAAGCTTTGCAAAGATTATTATTAAATTGCCAGGGCCTTTTAGAAGACTTTCGATTGGCACAATCACCACTGGATTAACCTTCATTAATCATGTCCTTCCTTATATGGCCAGTCACAATTTTGGCTATTTTTAACTTTATAGAAGTTAATCATCTTTTCATAACAAACACATTTTTTTTGTCCCCATGAACAAATCCATCAACTTCAAAATTTTTTTAAAAGGACTAATTAATGAGATAACAGTCACTAATTAGAGAAAAAGAGTGAAAGGATATAGGTGTGTCATATGTCCAATATTAAGCTTCTTTGATTTTTATTTGTATTTTGAGTTTTGTCTTAGACACTGACAAAAGCTAGACAGAACGTCTTTCTGAAGAAAGGTTTTAACAGAGGGATGTACAAATACCTGCTAGCATTTTGATTGGAATTGCTTTGAATCTGAGATCAATCAGAGGAGAATTGACATCTTAACAATATTGAGTCTTACAACTCATGAGCAAAGTGTATCTCTCCACTAACCTAAGACTATTTTTTTTTTTTAGCAATGTTTCATAGATCTTACACACTTTGACTCAGATTTAATTAAGGTTGATGCCATTGTAAATTTTGTGTTTTTAATTAAAATCTATAATTGTTCATTCATTGCTAACATATATAAAAATGCATTTGATTTTTTAATATTGATCTTGTGCTCTTATTAATTCTAGCATCATTTTTCTTTAGAGTCCATTAGATTTCTATATAGGTGATTATTTTGTCTGTAAATAAGTCTGTATTAGTTTTTACTTTCAAATCTGGATATATTTAATTTCTTTTTCTTGCTTGATTAAACTGTCCAGTACCTCCAGTACAATGGTGAATAGAAGTGGTGAAAGCTGTCATCTTTGGCTTGTTCCTGATCTTAAAGGTAAAGCCTTCAAGATTTTGCTTTTAGATGTTCTTTATCGATTGAGAAAATTCCCCTCCTATCCCTAGTTTTCTGTGAAGCTGGATTTTGTAAAAATACTTCTGTCTATTGAGGTTATCATATTTTTTTCCCATTTATTAACATGGTAAGTATATTTATTGATTTTTGAATGTTAAACTAGCCTTGTATTCCTGGGTTAAAGCCAACTTTGTCATGACGTGTGTGTGTGTGTGTGTGTGTGTGTGTGTGTGTGTGAACAAATATATGAATGTAAATGCAAATACTCTAAACAAAATTTTGGCAAATTAAATACAATTTACATATTTGAATCTATGTTCATGATAGATATTGGTCATTTTTTTTCTTTTCTCGCAATGTTTTTACCTAATTTTATTATCAGGACAATGCTGGCCTCAAAGAATAAGTAGAGACGAATTCCCTCTTTGTCATTTTTTTTCTGGAAGAGTTTGCATAAAATTGGTAATATTTCCTCCTTAAACGTTTGTTAGAATTCCCCCACTAAAGCTATCTGGGCCTGAAGCTTTCTTTAATAGATACAGGGCTATTCAGGTTATCTGTTTCTTAAGTGAGTTTGGTGAATTGTCTCTTTCAAGGAATTAGTCCATTTCATCAGAGTTTTAAGTTAATAGGCATAACGTTGTTCATAATATTTCCTTTTAATTCTTTTAATCTCTGTAAAATCTGGTATGATGTTACTCATGATCTACAGCCCTGATATTGGTATTTATTTCTTCTTTCTTTTTCTTTGGCTAGAGGCTTATCAATTTTATTGATTTTCTCATACAACCTTTTGGTTTCATTGATTTTCTCTACTGATTTTCTGTATCTATTACATCAAATTTTCACTTTGATCTTTATTATTTACTTCTTTGTACTTGATTTGTCTTTAATTTGATCTTCATTTCTATTTTCTTAAGGTGAAAGCCGAGGTAATTGTTTTGAGAAATTTCTTTTCTATATAGGTGTTTAATGCTAGAGTTTAATTTCCCTAAAGTTCTGCTTGAGTAGCATCCACAAATTCTGATATGTTGTGTTTTCTTTTTAATTTTGTTCAACACACTTTTTTCATCTATCTAAAGCTAGAAAGTGTCCAAAGTGATATCTAACACAGACTTTGTACTCAACAAGTGTTAAATCCCTTGCATATCATATTTCATTTAAGTTTTTCCCAACAGACATTTAAATCCTCATTAGATGACTATATAGTAACAGACAATGTTTATAGAATTACATGTTAGACATGAAACTTATTGCATGTTAGGCAATGTGATACATTTTTTTCAGACTATTTCATGTAATTCTTACTACAATTTTATTAGACAGATACCATTATTGATTCCATTGAGGAATATGATGCTGAGAAAGGTTAAATAACTTGCACGAGGTTCTATAGCCAGAAAATGAGAGAACTTGAACTTGAACTTATGCAGTCTGACTGTAAGGTCTGTAGTCATCATAATATAATACCTCGCTATCACTATCATGGGAGAAGGCTATCTCTTGTCATTTGCCTTTTAGCAGTTAGTAAGCCAAATGTTTCAGTGTCTATTTTGTGGCCAGAACTATAGATAGGGATTAAAAGACACAAGTTGCTTTTCTTCAAGGTTATAACCTAAATGTAAAACTAAAAAAACAAACAAGCAAACAAATAAATAAATAATAAAATGACATAAATAGTAGTCAAAGCTCACTTAATGTGGGGTGGATTATAAAAGGGATTCAAATTCAGAGAAAACAATTATTGACAAAGCAGGGGCAGACAAGAAAGAAAACTTTTTCAGAAGAAGTGAATATTACTGGACTTGTAACACCATATAGGATGTGAACAGTCAAAGAATACCACATCACCAGAGACCTGACTGAAATGCACCTGAGTTTGGTGAACCAAGGGAGAATGGCAAAGAATAAAACTGAATAAAGTCAAGGCCACAGTACGGCACCCGGAAAGGGCCCAGTAAAGAACATAGATTTTATCCTAAGTGTAGTTAAAAGCTATTGGTGGGATTTAATAGTAGAGTAACTTGATCCTGTTTACATGTTAAGGTCACTTTAATGGAGAATAGGTTGTTGGGCAAAACTAGAGGCAGAAAGAATAGTCAGGTGATAAGCCTTCTTAAGATACATAGTTGGATTGCTGCAGAGTATAGGGGGTAAATTCAGATTTTAGTTCATGGACTTACATTGAAATAAGTTAATTCTGTTATGATATTCCTCTAGCAACATTTATATGTTTTGTAGAAACTGGAAGAAGCCAAGCACTAGACTTTATACAGAGTTAGGTTTTTGAGAGAGAAGCAAGCAAAAAAATTGTATAGTACACTATTTGAAAAAACTGGGTTATAATAATGATCACAGCATCTGATTAGAAATATAACTATGGGAGGCGAACACATAATGTAATATATATATGGCATACTGTTGAATTGTACATTTGATTATACATTATTAGATTCTGTTGATCAATGTCTCCCTAATAATTTTTAATAAAAAAAAGAATGGAAGAAAGGCTAGAAAGTGGCCAATGAGTAGCAAAAAAGTGATGGTATCATTAGATTGAAGTGTGAATTCAAAGAAAGAATTAAGGCCAAGGGCACACTCGAACAAGTTAATTTAAAAAGAGAGATGCTGGTGGGAAGAGTGTAAGATGTTTGAAATTTCAGAAGTTTTCAATGACGTTGATAAAACTTTACATGCATTATTTCATATAAAACTTTTCAGAAGACCATATTTCCTCAAGCTATGGCCTTAAATTTCTTTCTTTTACAGCTAACCTTAAAACTGCTCTTACTAATGACACCAATGACATAACCATAGTTACTTTTAGAAATGCAAATCTAATCGTTTCACATCATCAAAAGTATAATGAACATTCACCGATTATTTATTCAACATTTATTAGGACATCAAGTTTAGAAATGTAATACTTAGTTTCTAAATATTTGGAATTTTTCAAATATCTAGTTGTGCATTCTAATTTAATTTCACTGGGATCAGAGAACATAATTTATACAACCTAAATGCTTTCAAATTTATTAAGATTTGTTTTATGGCCCAGGATATAACCTATCTTGGTTAAATGCTTTATGTGCACTTGAAAAGAATGTGTATTCTGCTACTGCTGGGTGAAATATTCCGTTAATATCAACTGGGTCATATTGGTTGGTAGAGTTCAAGTCTTCTATATTTTTGCTGATTTCCTGTCATTTGTTTTACCAGTTATGGAGAGGAGGTTTTTGGAAGCTCCAACTATAATTGTGAATTTATCTATTTTTCATTGCAGTTCTATCATTTTCTTGTTCCATATATTTGAAACTGTTATTGAAGGAATATAACTGTAGGATTGCTATGTCCTCTTGATTGATTGACTCTTTTATCATGAAAATGGCCTAACTGACCCACGAATATTCTTTGTTTTGAAATTTACTTTTGTCTGATATTAAAATAGTCATTCCAACTTTTTTTGACTGGTGTGAATATGGTGCATCTTTTGTTATCCTTTTACTTTTAACGTATTTCTATCTTTATATTTAAAATATGTTTCTTATAGGCAGCACATGGTTTGATTCTGTTCTTTTAGCTGATCCAACAATCTCTTGCTGTGATTTACCCTGATCCTTATTCACTTTTCTTCCTTTTTTTGTTGTATTTTAAAATTATTATTTATGCTTTTATTTAATTTCCTTTGTTGGTTTATTACCTCTATTTTGCGATTTTAGCAGTTGCTTTAGAATTTATAGTATTTATCTTAACATTACAATTCACCTTCAAGTCCTGTCATGTCACTTTATGTATAGTATAAGAACATAACAATTACTTATTTCCATTTTTTTCCCTCATGGCTTTTATTATATTGTTGTCATATACATTATTTATACATATATCATAAATCCAAAATATATTGGCATTAATTTTATTTAAATGGCCAATTATGTTTTTAAAACAGAGTTTAGTTTTTAGAGTAGTTTTAGGTTTATAGTAAAATCAAGTAGAAGGTGCAGAGATTTCCCATATACTTGCTGCCACCACACATACACAGCTTTCCTTGTTATTAATATCTCCCACCAGGGTGATATGTTTGTTATACTCGATGAACCTACATTGACATAGCCTTACCACTCAACGTTCATAGGTTACATTAAGTTTCACTCTTAGTCTTGTCTTATACATTCTATGTTTTTTTGACAAATACATGGCATGTATCCACCATTATAATATCATACAGACTATTCTCACTGCCCTAAAAATTCTCCTTTTTCTGCTTATTTATTCTTCCTTCCCCTCATTCCCTGGAAACTAAATATCCTTTATAAAAATTTAAATAACAAAAAACTATATATTTATTCATGTAGTTACCATTCCTCATGCTCTTTATTCCTTCGTGTAGATCTATATTTTGATCTGGTATCATTTTCTTTCTCTCTGAAATATTTCAACATTTCTTGAAGTACAAATATTCTGGTGATAAATTCTTTCAACTTTTGTTTGTCTGAAAACATCTTTATTTTGCCTTCACTTTTGAAAATTGTGTTTTTGTTTTTTGCTGGGTATAAAATTTTAGGTTATTTTTTTTCTTTCAGTGTTTTAAAGATGTCCCTCCACTGTATCTCAGTTGTATTGTTTCAAATAAGAATTATGACATCATATTTATTTTTGTTATCCTTTCTATAATGTATTCTTTTCTCTGACCTCTCTTTAGATTTCCACTTTAGTGCTGGTTTGAGCAATTTTATTATGATATGCCTGGGTGTGGCTTTCTTTATGTTTCTTGTGCTTGGGGCTCTTTGAGCTTCTTAGATCTGTGGATTTATAGCTTTCATAAAATTTGGGAACATTTCATCATTATTCTTAAATATCTTTTTTTTATCTAAAGACTATATATGTGTATATAGTTGTGTGTGTATACATATACATATACACACATACATACACACAAAGACATAGCCATTTGAAGTTGTCTCAAAGCCCAGAAATGCTGTTTTTAATTTTTTGTCTTCAAGTATACTAATCTTTTATTCTGCTATGTCTAATGTTCTATTAATTCTATCCAGAGTAGTTTTTAACCTCATATTTTAGTTACCATGTCTAGAAGTTTGATTTGAGTCTTTTTAAAATCTTTAATATGTCTGCTTAATTCTTGAACCATATATGGAATTGTATATTAAATACAATATAACAAATGTTTTAATGTCCTTGTCTGCTAATTCTCATATATGTCGATTCTGAGTTGCTGTCGATTAATTGATTAATTCTTTATTATAGGCCATGTTTCTATAATTTTTAAAGTATGCTTGGTAATCTTTGTGAAAGTTTTATTTTGTTGAGTGCTGAATATTTTTGTATTCCTATGAGGATTCTTGATTTTCATTCTGGGATGCAATTAAATTTCTTCAGAACCGTGATTCTTTTAGGTATTGCTTTTTTGATTTATTCGGTGAGTTCAGAGCAGTGGTCCATCAATGGCTAATTAATTCTCATTGCTGAGAAAAGACCTTTTGGAATATTCCAACGAATATCCATAAATTATGTTTTTTTTTTAAACCTGGCTGGTGTTATCCTTGTGTGAGCACCATGGGCCACCTTAATTCTTTCAGAAGCATCTTCCTCAGGCTCACTTAATTTCTCCACACTATGTGCTTACCAATACTCTGCTGAATACTCAAGAAGGACTTTCTGAAGATCCTTAGAGTTCTGTCCCTGTGGCTCTCTTATTTTCAATACTCCATTCTGAAAATGTTAGTTGTTTTGTTTTCCTTGAATATTAAAATCTGTCTCCTCAACTTAGGGAATCTTCTCTGCTCTGTATGGGTTTTCTTAAGGCACTAAGCTGAGGCAGTTATAAGGCTTATCTCATTTGTTTCTCATCTCCAAGAGATCTTGATCCTTTACTGTTTGATGTCCATGATCTTGAAACCATAGTTGTCTGTCTGTCTTGATTCCTTTCTTTCTTCTCTGTATGTTTCTCTTTTTCCTTCCTTCCTTCCTTCCTTCCTTCCTTCCTTCCTTCCTTCCTTCCTTCCTTCCTTCCTTCCTTCCTTCCTTCTTTCCTTCCTCCCTTCCTTCCTTCCTTCCTTTCTTCCCAGTGGATTTCTACTGTAAAGCTATTTTTTTTTTCCATCCCAGCATGGTTCTTGCCTCTGTAGTCATTTCCCATTGTGAAAATTCCTTGATTGACAACAGCTCCCAATTTCCTCATTCAATCCTGATCCGAATTTAGAGGAAGGGCTTCATTAAAACGTGCCGATGACTCCTGTTATCACTTCATCTATTTGAATACTTGATTCAAATCTGCATAACTGACTATCTGTGCCATGTATTTATAGTACTTATGTCCTTGAGTATCAAGTTGTGGCTGTAAGATTCAACTGTCACTCCGTACCTGCAAAGTGAGTGGTCAGGACTTTGGTTGGTAAATTTCCTTCCTGGTTTTGGTCTTTCTCTCCCACTCTGTGCTCCATCTAACTGAGACAAGTCAAGCCCAAAGTATGACATGATGTACTCATGTAAAATGAAGGGAGAAACTATAACCTACAGGAGATTGCAAAGTAGGGTTCTTAACTTTTAGAGTTTCTTAATCTCTTGAAGAATCAAATGAAGGCTGAGGACTCCTCTAAGAGAAATTTATACACACAGCCCTGGGTATATAATATTTTTTTTAGGAGGAAACGTGCTAGTTGTAGACCTTCGAAAGTATATCTATGGGTCCTTCTCGCTTAAGAGTTCTGGCTTTGAAATTGTGATGAAACAATTAATGGAGTGTTTTTAGTGAAGATGTTCCCTGGATATGAATTTCTACCAATATGTTTTCAGGGCTCAATCTCTTTCTAACTAAATGTTGTGTAGGGTTCAAGGGATTTGGGGTTGATCAAGTAAAAAGATAGGACTAGAAGAGCCAGTAACACACGAAAAGCTTTATTTGACAGTGTTTGGACAGGATTGCATGAGAGGGGAAGTCCCTTACAGCAGAAGACCATCCAGAGGCTCACAGGATTGAATGAGTGAGGAGGAAGTCACTAACTAGAAGGGGAAGAAAGTAAGTACCCTCCTGTGAATCAGAGAAAATATTTACCTAAGTGAGGTCACTCAGAACACAGAAGGGAGTGTGGGTCAGAGAATTCCTAAGGGTGGGAGTGGCTTAGAACCTTATAACTATAAGACTCTACCTTATCGATGGATAAAAATTATCAGGTGATGCTTCGTTGGAATGTAAAGCAGACAGACTCTAATAGGTCCAAAATCTGCTCATTTAGACTATTTTGAAAATAATTTTATGTGTAAATTTTTGAATTTGGTTCCAGTAGGCTTTTGAATTAATGGGTCTCAGCCTTCAGTAAAGAAATAACCAAGAAGCCAATACAAAGGCCACCTTTGGTTCATTTATATAATATGTTAATAGTCATATAGTTATATGAATTTGTCAAGAAGGAAGGGTAATTAATTATAAATTATCAGAGACTAAGTTTAGCACAATTCACATTTGTGGATTGCATAGTTTGTTTTATTTCAAATTTTAGTACCTAGGTTGACAATATTATGCATCAAAAATCAGTTTGATCCCCATTGAATGATAAGATTATGAAGATTTTTCTCCTACTAGAAGCAACATAATTTAGAGTAGGCTAGAGTTTAGGCAGGAAGATAAGAAACTAAAATACAAAATAGAAATAAGCCCCTCTCATGGTCTTCATTATTCACCAGTCTAAACTAAGGCATCAGCTTCAAGTGTTTATTAATGTAAGTGAAGCTGATGAAAACAATTAAGGGGAAAACATTCTGTTGGCATTCTGTCTTAAAAAGATGACATTCTTTCAACAAATATGTATGGTACAAGGTGGATCATGAAACAGCCCCTCTACATACTCAGAAGACTTATAGCTGCCCAGCTAGCAGCCAAGGAAGGCAGTGCATAAAAAGCTTTCAGCAGTGTCTACTCCCAAGGATGTCTTCTGCTGCTCCCATGGACATTATCTGCTCCTGTAACCAAGTAGCACATCTTGCTGTCATTAATCTGAGAAGCCAGTTGCTCTCCCAATGAGATAACCCCTCTCTCTGCTTGTGTGCATAAAAGACTCTGCTTGCTCTTGGTCGGCAGCTTTATTCCTGCAGCTTCAACTAGCTGTTGCTGAAGCTTTCCTGCCTTGTGAGTAAAAATAGCATTTCTCACCCCTCTGGTCCTCCTAGTGGTTTTTCCAGAATAGCCAAATCCAGGTGCAAGTTCCAGGGCTGGAGATCCTGCATTACAGTGGTGAACAAAATAGATATACTCCCCACCCTCATGAAAGTCTAAGGATGGAAAATTCACATTTAACATAATACCAGGTGAGTGCTATGTATAAAGATAGGACTGAGTAATTCAGGACATGATGTGACCACTTAGAAGAGGAAATGAGGTGCATATTTAAACAATAGAAGAGACTTGATTAATTTTTTTTTCTTTTAGGTCATGACTCATCTGTGGTATGAAAAAGTCAGCTGTGTATTATATTGAATTTTATTTACAACAGGAGTGCAATGGCCACTTATCTGTGTAGTGTTTTGTATAACATCTTTCCTGATTCTAAATAGCTCCTTTCTAACTTGGGTTATTTCCTACTCCTTCAAATAATAATAATTTTTTCAAGTCTGGGAATGTATTCAGTCCATAATCAGAGATCTTAAAGGAGTCACATTGCTCTTTACTTCCTCCTTTTCTGGGTATTTCCAATATCTAATGGTCCTAAGCTAAAATATCATGCTTGACTAGTAGAGCTGAAGTTTATACCATTCTGCAATGTAAAACTTATTAAGTTTCCATTTCAGGTCACTTACATGGAATTTCTCTCCTCAGTTTCAAATTTTATAGTCTAAAATTTTTGAATATACAAAAAATGAATGATACTAGAATTAAAAATAGACCATTTGGGAATCATTAGAATTCTTGATGCTGCAATTGGATGATGTTACTCTGAAAGACTTTTTTGCAATTCACTCGATTTTACAAAAGTAGTAAGCTATTTAAAAAAAATTCCATTCAATGTATATAAAGCGAGTCATATTATTTAAGATAGCACAAAACATCATATTGCATTATATAACTTAGTGTCTAGCTCACCCAGGTTCTGAGCTGCTTTGTGTTTATGAAATAGAAGTGCATTTGGAGCCCTGCTCAAATACCTACTTGTGAAGGTCTGCACAGGCTTGGTGCATGCCCCACTTCATGGCACATTTGGGCCCTGTTAAAGTGGGAGGCATTGTCTTATTTTAGGTGTATGCATAATGGTTGAAATACAATAATCACTTTTCAAAATCCTTCAAATATTTGTGTGGCAATTATAATAAAGCGGGTGGTTACTCTACATATCTTGCTGAATACTATGTGCCATTAAGCAAAAGTGTTTCAAACAAGGAGGGATAATCCAATTATGCACAGCTGTGGAGAAATTATTTTAAATATCCTGTTTTTATATCAATTTAAGGCTTCGTGTCAACCTATAAATATTTCTAGTTTTAGCTCAGATCCTTAACCTTGAATACTGTGTACATCTTTATATATCTGATTCCTAAACTCTCTGTTTTGTAAAAGCTCATGGAAAAGTGGCAGCTCCACTCATTGTTTGATTTTGTGCTTGTCACCGACAGCACTTCTGACCAGAGTTGATTCCAGGTGGTGCAGCCAGGTGCCTGTCAACTCTAATGGATTCATCACCATTAATAAGTTAGGCACCTAATTTATTATGAGTTGGCACTAGCAGTGATGCTGAAAAAAGATCACATCTCAGCTGACATGCTGATTCTTTCCTGTTGAAATGGACCTTTATGCCAAAGTCAATGAGAAAAACCAACAGTGCCAAATGACTAACCCTCCATCTTGTGCAGAGAATTTGGCAGTTTGCACCTTTTTTTTCAAAACACATCATGTTTTTAAAATTTCTCCAAATAATTAAGATAATAATAAAGGAGATAGCAAGAGGAAGAAAGATTGGTTTTTGTATTCTCTGTATGGAGCCTACAAAAGTGAGATCAATGTTGGCAGCAAGGACTTAAGATCGCAATGCCAGTGTGTATTGTATTGATTCCCAAGAGCCTGAGCCACACTCCACTTTTCTGTGTGGTTGGGCAAGCAAACATGTCTCATCGGCCTAAATTGAAAGGTTAATTTCCAATTCATTGGGAAAGATCAAGCAACAGAGAATGGAGTCCTTCAGTAAACCTCTTAGACTCCTTGTTCTGGAGAAATGTCTAGAGAGCTATATAGTGTTTTATTTATTTATTTATTTATTTATTTATTTATTTATTTATTTATTTATTTATTTATTTATTTCTGTAGCTAGACATGCCTCTTCCAAATAATGATATCCAAAATTCTTAAATGATTTTGCAATTTTAAAATTTCTAGATGACCTGGGCATGTCCTGGGCATCAACAGGGAAGCAACAAGGGTAATGCTGAGACAATAGAGATCATTCTTTCATGTTATATCAGAGGGATGGAGAAATATAACACAAAAAATTAAATGATCTAGCTTTGGCTGTGAAAAATTAAGATCTCACTTTTAGAAAGAAATCACTGAAGTTTTAGTACTAATTCTGCTTATTATCTTGTGGGATAAAATGAAAGCTAATGAAAACAAAATATATGAGCTTTCTTCGATACCGTAAAATTTTCACTTTTTTTGTTTACAAATGGATGCCAATTCATCAATATTTCGAATTCTAATTTTTGTTTCAGAGTTTAAAAATTCTTACATGTTAAATTAAAATAATTTAGGAACAACCAACTCTTAAAAGGAAGGATTCTGATCATATCTATGAGAACAAGAAGAATGAGAATGTAAGAGAAAGATGGTTTCCATGATAACCTCAAGTATAAGCAGAGCAATTAAACACTTAAAATCATAGAACTGTCTGTTCTAATGATACACAGTGCAAGAAAGAAGTATTGATAAACACTTGAATATAGATATTCTATTTATTATCACTCTAAAGTCTTTAGACTCTTTTGAACTTCTTAAATATATAAATTTATATCTTTCACCAAATTTGGGAAATTTTTGGCCATTATTTTTAAGATATTCTGTGCCATTCCTCCACTATCTTTTTCTTGTAGGACACTAATTGCACTGATTGCATGTATTTTAGATCCTCTAATTTTGTCACTGAGACTTTGTTCATGTTTTTCTTTCAATTTTTTTGCTCACTGTTCTTTAGATTGGTTAATTTCTATAGACTGATATTCAAATTCACTGAATCTTTCTTTTGTTATCTCCACTCTCCTGTTATGCTCTAATAAATTTTTCTTTTCAGATATTCTATTTTATAGGCTTAGAAATTTCAATTGATCCTTAATAAATGTCCATCTGTCTGATGAGCTTCTCTAGTTTTTTATTCATTACGAGTATGATTTTTTTTATGCCCTAGAGCAGAGATTAAAAACCCTATCTGCTATGTACAACATCTGAGTCCTCCTGGGTCAATTTCTATTGAAACTTCAGTTGTTTTAAATGCTAAATTTTGGATGTTGCGATTGATTTGTTTCAGGACTCTGAATTATGTTATGTTCCTCTGAAGAGTACTGAATTTTTACTTTAGCACATAATTAACCTGACTTTGCTGAAAATGCAAATACTGTCTCCCCAGAGTGGTTCCTTTCTTACAAGTGTGGACTACCTTACACTTCTGTCTGCTTTTCATCTCTCTTCAATTCCTCCAGGTAGTTTTGTTGTTGTTGTTGTTGTTGTTGTTGTTAAGTGGTTTTTATTTATTTTTTTCCTCAGGATCTTTTGGATGGATTTGGGGGAAGTGTGACGATGCCGCAAGATGAACATATAATGCAAGTGGCTGCTCAGCTCACAAATGTCTTTCTAAATTTCCAAAGGTGAGGGGAATACACACACACACACACACACACACACACACACACATGCACACACAAATAGACATATATATGGAAAGAATTAAATAGCACTTTAGAGGTCTTCATTGAAATCTTTTTGCTATATGTCATATGTGGTCAAGGTAGCAGCACACAGCATAAAAGGAAATAGCTCTCTGTGCCCTTGTCAGTATGGGGCTCAGAGGGGAGTGAGGTTCTTCATTGTTAATACTGGTAATGGTGTTTGTGGAGGGAAAGAAAAAATTCCCTTCAGCTAATTTCTCAGATATCTGGAGTAATAGATGAAGGGATAAGAACAGGATTGCATGTGTCTCAGAAGAATCTGTTCTTTCACACACACACACACACACACACACACACACACAAATACAACTCCACTTCTTACACAATGGTAGCTAGGGTCTAGGAGAGCATTTTCTTTCTCTGGGAACACGGCATTTTCCAAAATTGAGATGTAATTGACCTATAACATTGTATTAGTTTTAGGCGTGAAATATATTGATTTAATGTGTGTGTGTATATATATATATATATAGTGAAGTGATTACCTAATAAGTTTAATTTATTGTGAAGAGAGTATCAAATAAGTTAATTTATTGTGGAGTGATTAACAAATAAGTTTAATGAATATCTATCACCTCACACAGTTATAATTTTTTCTCATGATAAAAATTTTTGAGATCTATTCTCTTAAATATATAATACATCATTGTTAATTACAGTCACCATCCCCCAGAAATTATTTATTTATTTAACTGGAGGATGTATCTTTTGACCATCTTCACCCATTTCATCCACTCTGCTACCCTCTGCCTTTGGCAAACAGCAATCTCTTATCTGTATCTATGGTTCAATTTTTTTAAAAAACCCACATTTAAGTGGGATCATAGAGTATTTGACTTTCTCTGTTTGACTTTTGCACTTAGCATAATGCATTCAAGGTCCATTCATGTTGTTGCAAATGATAGAATTCCTTTCCTTTTACAAATATATTTTTTTATTTTTACAGCTTTATTGATATATAATAGATAATTAGTTGCTCATATTTACCTATTTTTAATTGGTTTGTTAATTTTCTATTGAGTCATATGAGTTTTTTATGTACTTTGGATAGTAATCCCTTATCAGATATATGGTTTACAAATATTTTCTCCCATGTGATAAGTTAACTTTTCATATTGTTGGTAGTTTCCTTTGCTGCATTAAAGCTCTTTAGTCTGATGTAGTTCCACATGCTAATTTTTGCTTTTATTTACTTTGCCTTTGGTGTCAAATTTAAAAAAAATCATTGTCAGGACTGATGTTTAGGAGCTTACCCTGTTTCTTCGAGGAGTTTTGTGGTTTCAGGTCTTACATTCAAGTCTTTAATGCACTTTGATTAGATTTTTGTGTATGGTGTCAGATAATGGTCTTTTTATTTCTACGCTGTTACTATTATCCTTAAGGTTTTAAAATTAAGTTATATTGGTAAACTATATTATATCAGTTTCAGGTATAAAACATAGTGATTAAGCATGTGATCACCACACTAAGTCTAGTAACCATTAATTACCATGCAATGTCATTACGCTATTTATTGACTATATTTCCCTTCATCATTTTCACCCATTTCTCTAACCCTCTTAACTAACCTAACCCTAATCCTCCTCTCTAACAACCATCAATTCATTTATATTTTACATTGAAAATAATTGTTGCTAGATACATAGTTATTGCCATTTTTTATTCACATTTTTAATCTTTTTTTTTCTCTTCTAAGATAAATCCATTTAACATTTCTCGTAATACTGTTTTGGTGGTAATGAACTTAACTTTTTCTTGTCTAGGAAGCTCTTTATATGTCTTTCAATTCCAAATGACAGCTTTGTTGGGTAGAGTAATCTTGGTTGTAAGTCTTTGTTTGTCATCACTGAATATTTTGTGCCAATCCTTTCTGGCCTACAAAGTTTCTATTGAGAAATAAGCTGACAATCTTATAAGGGCACCCTTGTAGGTAACTACTTTTCAGATTCTCTCTTTGTTTAACCTTTGGCATTTTAAGTATGATGTGTCATTGTGTGGGCCTCCTTGGGTTCATCTTGTTTGGGTCTCTTGTACTTCTTGGGCTTGTATGTCTATTTCCCTCATCAGGTTAAGGAAGTTTTCCATCATTACTTTTTTATATAGGTTTTTAATTCCTTTCTTTCTTTCTTCTCTTTCTGGTACCCCTATGAGGCAAATGTTATTATGCTTGATGTTGTCCCGGAGGTCACTTAAACTATCCTCATCTTTTGGATTATTTTTTTCTTGTTGCTGTTCTGATTGGATATTTTCTGCTACCTTATCTTCTATATTGTTGATTTGATCCTCTGCTTCATGTAATTTACTCTTCATTCCTCCTAAGGTAGTCTTCATTTCACTTATTGTATTCTTCATTTCTGACATGTTCTTCTTTACGTGTTCTATCTCCATTTTTATATTTTCTATCTGTTAAAGTTCTCACTGAGTTCATCTACTCTTTCCCTAAGTTCATTGAGTATTCTTATCACCAGTCTTTTGAACTCTGCTTCTTATAGATTGCTTGTCTCCATTTCGTTTAGCTCCTTTTCTGGAATTTTTTTCTGTTCATTCATTTGGAGCACATTTCTTTTTCTCTCCATTTTAGCTGCCTCCATGTGTTTGTTGCAATGTTTTAGATAAGGATCTTATATCTTCCAGTCTTAGTAGGGTGTCCTGTGGAGCTCACTGGCACAGTCTACTTGGTCATCTGAGCCGGGTGCTCTAGGTGTGTCCCTTGTGTGGGTTGTGTTTGCCTTTTTGTTGTAGTTGAGCCTTGAGTGCTGTTTGTACAACAATGGGAGGCATTGATCCTGAGGCTGTTTGGTTGTAGGGAGTGGCTATGACCACAGTGGAAAAGCTGTTATGCAAGGGTTGACCCTAAATTGCAGGATTCATTTTAGCAGGGACATGCACATGTAGTTTCTAGTATTCTGACTGGCTGGAAAGAGCTATTACTAGGTGAGACAGCCTGGTGTACACGTGTGTGTGGTAGCTGCCTGTTGTTTTGGCTCTCTATGGCCAAAACAGAGTCAGGGTTGGGGCAGCCTGATGTGTGTAAGCTTCTTTGCCCTTATTGGGGCAGGACTGTGCAGTGTGGACTTGGTGTGTTCTATTGCTTTAGTCATCTGTTACCCAAACGATGTCTGGGTGGGGCTTCTCTACGTGCTCACTGTAGTGCTCTACGAGTCCTGTACTTTCTCCTGACAGGGAAAACTTGTGTATTCTCACTGTAGAGCCTTGCTAGTTCTGTACTTTCTCTGCATAGGACAGCCCTATGTGTGCAAACAGTACTCTACCACTTTCACACTGTCTCTAGATGAGGCAGCACTATGTACATGAGATGCCCAGTAGGTGTATGCAGCAGTGTCTTCTTGAACCCACTGAATCAATTTTCAGCTGAAGAGGGTCCTATGCGGACACACTTGTTCCTGCTAGAGCTAGCTCTAGAAAGGGTAGCTGGGGACACATTACAGCAGCCCTGCAGCTTGTCGAGAGCATCCGGATAGAGTTTCCACTCACTATCCAAGTGCAGGGGAACATAAACAATGGCATTTGACAGTTCCTGCTGTCCTGGATAGTTCCTCAGCTCCCAGAGAGCTCTCAAGGTTCCTCAACATTCTCTATACAATCTCTCTCTCTTATTTCTTGTGCAGAAGCTGTTCAATTGGCCCTCAGTTTTATCTCAAGAGGAATTGTTCTAAATGTAGGTGTACATTTTTTTATGCATTTGGAGGAGGGAGTGAGCTCAGTGTCTTCTTTTGCCACTATCTTGAACTTGTCTCTCCATTTGATTCTTAATAAATGTCTGTTTCTCTGATGAGCTTTTCCATTGAATCTGAATCTAGATTTCTTTGAGTAGTATGGACATTTTAACAGTATTAATTCTTCCAATCATGAGCTTAGAATATCTTTTCATTTATTTGTATCTTCTTCAATTTCTTTCTTTCTTTCTTCCTTCCTTCCTTCCTTCCTTCCTTCCTTCCTTCCTTCCTTCCTTCCTTCCTTCCTTCCTTCCTTCCTTCTTTCTTTCTTTTACTTTTCTGTAGGTGGTAATATTATGAGTGAATTTTTTGTTAAATTTATTTATTTTAATTAGTTTCAAGTATATAGTACATTGATTAGACATCTATATAATTCATAAAACAATCCCCCCAATTGCTCCCTCCCTCCCCTTACTTTCCACCTAGCCAACATATTAATGCTAACTGCATTCCCTATGATGTGCTCCCTATCCCCATGACTATCCATCAGCTACTAATTTGTACTTCTTTAACCCTTCACCCAATTCTCCAAACCCCCCAACTCTCCTCTTTCCTCTGTCTATCACCAAATTGTCCATTATCTTTGTGAGTCTGTTTTTGATTAGTTTGTTCTTTTTACTTCTTGGATTCCACATATAAGTGAAATCATATACTGTTTACTTTTCTCTGTCTGACTTAAATACTTTCTAGGTCCATCAAAGCAATATCTTTTTCCATCCCTTTCCTTTTAGTTTGTGTATGTCTTTTAATCTTAAGTGAGTCTCTTGAAGGTAACATGTAGGAGTCTTGTTTTCCTTTCCATTTATTCACTCTATCTTTTAGTTGGAGCACTTAATTCTTTTCTATTTGAGGTACTTATTGATAAGAATGCAGTTGTTACTGTTCTTTGTTCCTGTTTTTGATACATGCTTTTTCTTCTTAAAGAGGTCCTTCCAGTATTTCCTGTAATGCTGGCTTGGTGGTGATAAATTCCTTTAGCTTATTTTTGTCTGGGAAGCTCTTTATCTGTCTTTCAACTCTAAATGATAGTGTTGCTAGATAAAGTATCCTTGGTTGTAGATCCTGGGTCTTCATCATGTCAAATATTTTGCGCCAAGCCCTTCTGTTCTGCATGATTTCTTTTGAAAAATCAGCTGCCAGTCTTAAGGGTGTTCCCTTGTAGGTAACTATCTGCTTTTCTCTTGCTACTTTTAAGATTCTCTCTTTGTATTTAACCTTTGGCATTTTAATTATGATGTGTCTTGGTGTGTGCCTCTTTGGATCCCTGGTTTTTGAGATTCTCTGAGTTTCCTGGGGTTGTATATCCATTTCCTTCACCAGGTTAGGGAAGTTTTCCATCATTATTTCTTCAAGTAGCTGTTCAATATCTCGTTTTCCTTCAGATATGCCAATCAGATGGATATTCTGACCCTTAGTAGTGTCCATATGCTCCTTAAATTATTTTTATAGTCTTGGCATCTTATCTCTTGCCATTTAGATTGAGTGTCCTTGGTTTTCCCATCAGGATAGGGAATTTGATCCTTTTCTTTTTCACTTCGTTTATTCTTTTGTTTATTCCATTTAATATACTTCTCATTTCAGATAATGTTCTTTATTTCTGAGTAGTTCCCTTTTATAATTTTCATTTCCATTTTTATGTTTTTTATATCTTTGTTGAAGTTCTCACTGAATTTATCTACACTTCCTAAAAGTTCATTGAACATCTTTATAACCTGTGTTTTGAACTCTGCATCTGTTAAGTTACTTGACTCCTTTATATCTGGATCTCTGTTCTGCTCTCTCATATGGTATCTGCTTCTTTGTGTTTCCATTTTGGGTGCCTTTCTGTGTCTATTTCTACATAGTAAGCAAAGCTTCTAAGCCTCCCATTCTCATTAGTGTGGATTTGTGAAATAGGTGACCAGCGGCACAGTCCTGAGAGGGGTTCGGCTGCAGGCCAAATTTAGCCCCAGCCTGTTCCCTTCCAGGGCCACCTGTTAAGATTCAGCAAGCAATCCACAGGTGCTGTGCTTATAGTGGCCTCAAAAGGCCATGTCAGAAACTGAGACCAGTTGCCTCCAGTGTGAGTCTAGGAGCTTCTCAGCAAGGAGCACCTGATTCTCTGAGGATATACCTGAATGTGGTTTGGGTGGGGCCCCGAGTTGGGGGAGGTGGGGTTTTAGGGAATCCTCTGGGTGGAGTGACCTCTGTTATCCAGTTTGATGACATCATGGCTATAATGGCACTGTGTCCGTGCACTGGGAGAGGGGAGCACTCAACAGAGAACAAAGGATACCATGGGCATTTCTGTACAGAGCAAGTCTCGCCTTGGCCCTCACTCCGACATTGTCTTCCTGTAAGTCCCTGGTGCCTCCTGTGCACAGCAAAATCGGCACTGGTGCTTAGAATAAGCAGGTCTGTCACTGCAAAAATCCATTCCTGGATGCAAACCTTTTAGAAATGTCTGCCATTGCCACAGACTTCATCTTACTTAGCCGCTTGAGACCAGGCAGCCTCGCATCCTCACCCCGTCCTACCTTCTGCCGTTGCAGGCTGATTTCTTGGATTTCTCTCTAGTTGTATGACTTATTCATCTACATCCCAGGCAATTTTTCCTTGCTGCTTGCTCCTTATTTACATCACAACTTTGATTTGGTTTTCAGAGAGATAAACAGAGCCTCTATCATCTACTCCATTCCACCACCATCTCCCACCCCCCGCACCACTGCCCCTTCTTCAATTTCTTTTTTTGACTAGTATTAATGCTTCAGTGAGTCCAATAGGAGCTATTGCTCCACTACCATAAGCTTGAAGTCTTTGTATTTTTTTGAACTCTCAGATTTTGGAAACATTCCTGCCTAAGGAATCTATTTGTAGGTGTAATTATGCATAAATTGTATCTTTTGTGTGGTATCTTTTGATCGAGCTATCAAACCCCATGTCATACCCAAATCTCATAAAAGAAACTTTGACACAAAGTAGAACATCGTAAGTATATTTTATTTATGCATAATTTTCATTCATTCATTCAGTTAATAAATATTTACTGAAATCTTAGTATGTACCAGGCACTGTCATTGTGATGGAGGTAAAATAGAGAATAAGACAGGCACAGTCTTTCTCTCATAGAATTTTCATTTTAATTATTTATCACTTTTCTGTATAGAAAGAAGAAAAAAATGAGAACATTTCATTTGTATGAAATCTTTTTCATACAAATTCTATTAAGATAAAACAGGATGATTTCAGAGTAATGGTCTTCTCACAGGTCCTGGAAAACACCAAAAATAGAAGTAGGGATAAATCTTGTTCAGAAACTAGTGTGATAGAAATCCTGAGCTCTCTCTCTCTCCTCACTACTACAGTTATTTTATTTGGTACAGTACTTGACATAGTCATCTAGAAATTGTAAAGGTGTTGCTGTGTTAAATTTATGTGTCATCCTCAAATACTCCACCTTAGGTAGAATATTTTGACTCAGGTGTGTGCTCAACAAACCATCCTCTTAAACGCAAGTAGGAACTTTAGGGCCAGCCATCATTTGTCTTGACTCTAAGTTTAAGACATTATCTAGGATTTGAGAGTTAGGGTAGTAGAACTGATTTAATTTGGCACTGCATTTGGGAGAAAATTAAGTGCTAAAGATCAAGATGCAATGTGCCTGGATGGAAAATGCTTGTTCAGGGTGTCAGAAGATCTGATTTCTCTCCTAAACCTACTGACCATAGACTCTTCACTCTCTCTTTATGGAACTCAGTTTCCCCATCCATGAAATGTACAGCTTGGACTGCTGATATTCCAATTGAATTCAAATATCAGTAAAAGATCAGCAGGGCTCTTTTATTCCAAGGAAGAAATATCTGATTAAAAGAGAGGGATATTTACATTTAATAGGAGATAGCTCCTCCTTGCTCTACCTTACATCCCACCTTTAATTTTTATGCCCCAGTGATGATGATTCTCTAATTGTAAAAGCAGGAATATATTTGGGATTCAGGTGAGACTATTTTAGAGGCCAGGCAGGCCTCATAAGCACTTGACCGTATCAAGTGCACGCAGATACATTCATGTACATGTGCATACATGCACACACACACTACTAAGTCTAAGTCCAAGGGCAATACTAAAAATAGACATTCTTAAATCAAGAATTGGGTCCTCTTTAAACTTAATTCAACTAATAAACTAATAATGCAATCTGTAATTATTCTTGTCTGGAGGCTATAACATCCTGTACATATGGCTGCTCTATGAGCGTTTTCCACTTTTATTTAGTGCTGAGTGTTGCGCCTTGCATGTCAGAGCTGGGAAAAACCCTGCCTGTTATATCTACTCCTCTAGGGGCATTCCTGATTCACTGTGACTAACATATGAGAGCTGTCATGTGAGCCAAAGAAAGGATTATTGAATCACGCAAATCTGATATACCAATATGCCAATTGACTGGGAACATTAACAAAGAGAAAACAGGGAAAGATACAGAGACTGAGCCCTGGAGGAAAAGGAAAAAAAAAACATTGGAGAAAGGTAGTGGCTGTGGTGGTCTAGCTGAGTCAGCCTATGATGTTAGAGAAGTTACAGGAGAGGAGGTCACCCAGGACTTTAATTTTCCTTTTAGGAAACAGTCTTCTAATAGAGGGCTCATACCTAGATCTCTGATGCACTTATTTGTCCCCAAATATCTAAATCCAAGTCTTCTTTATATTCTACTCTGTTGTTTCATAAAGTCTACTTCAAAGATGATAACCAAGTCAGCTGCCTGCTTCAAGAAATGTCTAGAATTCTTAGGTTAGGATCTTTCTTCTGGCTTTTGGTAAGCCCCACCTCAGAAGATTTCTTGAGTGCTTAGTGGGTATAAAGAAAGCATGCTCACTGGAGGCTGTAGATGTGTGTCCTATTTCTTTATCTTTCATAATATCTCATATGCTCTTTAAAACATTTGTGTCACTAGGGTCCTGATAAATTTTTTTCACTTGCTATTTTAGTGACAAGTTATCAGGCTTTTCTTTATTTAAATGACAAAATGTGAATACCTCAGGCTAAACTAAAAGTTAACCTTTTCAATCCTGCTGTACTTCACCACCTGCTAAGGGGATTGCTGTCCCAGGTGTGTCTCTCTTGGAATCCTGGGCTGAGGGTCACTGAGTCAGTATAAAAGGACACTCAAAGTGATTACAGCAGGGTCTTCTTTGTCTACTGCCAGCTAATGCAGAAGTTGTTTTAAAGGGGCCATAACTGTGACAGGACTTTCACAGTGACAGACTTATTCTCTCTGAGCACCAGTGCTGGGTTGCCCACTCAGAGGGTTCCAGAGACTTACAGGAGGACACTGAGCTGTTTAAGTGAGGACCAGAGGTGAGGCTTTCTCTCAGGCAGAAGGGCTGGTGGTATTCATTGTTCCTCTGTTGAGCTTTCTCTCCTCTCAGCATGGGGATGGAGCACTACCCTAACTGAGACCTCATCAACCTGAATAACAGAGGTCAATTTGCCCTGAGAATTCCCTGAAACTCTGCCTCCCCCAAATTGTGAACCTACCCAAGCTACATCCAATAGTGTATTTGAATTATAATATGTCATGGTACAGGTTTCTTTGGGATCATCTTGTTTGGGATTTTCTGAGTTTCCTAGGGTTGTTTGTATATTTTCTTTGCCAGAATAGTAAAGTCTTCTGTCAATATTTTTTCTAATTGGTTTTCAGTTCCTTGCTCTCTTTTTTCTCCCTCTAGCACTCCTACGATGCAAATGTTTTATGTTTGTTGTTGTCCCAGAGGTTACTTAAACTATCCTCATTTTTAAAAAATTCTTTTTTCTCATTGCTGTTCTGATTGGGCATTTTCTGCTACCTTATCTTCTAAGTCACTGATTTGGTCCTCTGTTCAGGTAATTTACTGTTGATTGCCTCTAATGTATTCTTCATTTCAGTTATTATATTCTTCATTTCTGACTGGTTCTTTTTTATGTTTTCCATCTCTATTTTTATGTTTTATATCTGTTTGTTAAAGTTCTCAATGAGTTCATTTACTCTTCCTCTAAGTTCATTGAGCATCTTTATCACCAGTGTTTTGAACTCTGAATCTGGTAAATTGCTTGTTTCCATTTTGTTTAGTTTTTTCTCTGGAGCTTCATTCCATTTCTCATTTTGGATATGTTTCTTTGATCTCCCCATTTTGGCTGCCTCTCCATGTTTGTTTCTATGTATTAGGTAGGGTTCCTATGTCTCCTGGTCTTAGTAGAGTGGCTTTTTTATAGTAGGTGTCCTGTGGGGCACTGTGGTGCAGACTTCCTGGTCACGTGAGCCAGGTGCTCCAGGTGCGTGCCCTCCTATTGTAGTTGAGACTTGATTATTGTTTGCACATCAGTGAGAAGGATTTACCCTTGGGCTGATTGGTTATGAGGACTGGTGAGTAAGGGGCTGACCCTACAGAGTGGGATTCACTTTAGCAGGGCCCTAGTGCCTGCCCAGTCTGCCCTCTAGGTGTGTTCTGCCTGGATGCAGACCTGGGTGGTGCTTTGGCTCTGGTCAAAGCTGACTACCAGGCATGCCAGTTCAAGGGCCTCCTGGGAAAGGCCCTACTGCAGGTTAAGTTCAGCTGTAGCCGGTGCCTTCCCTGAAACCATCTAGCAAGAGTCTTCCAGCAATTTGCAGATGGCTGTCTATGCTGAGCTTAGAGGTGACTGTAGAGGCCAAGCTGGGACAAAGGCCGACTGCTGCTAGGACTGGGCTTGGGGCTGCTCAGCCAGAGAGACACAGGGCACACTGAGGCTGGATGATGGTTGTTTGCAGATCTTTGAGAGTTTTTAGGAAAGTCTACAGTATGTGCCAAGACAGGCCGTTTGCATAGAAAAAGTTACTAGAGGTAGCTTGGGTGGGACCACAAATTGGGAGAAGTCAGGTCTCAGGAAATCACCTGGGTAGGGTGACTTGTATTAGCCAGATTTATCGAGCACAGATATGGCAGCTGCCTGTGTCTGCACACCATAGTGGGGTAGGCTCAATAAGGAAATGATGGATTTTGCTAGCACTTCTGTCTGGGAGAAAGCTGCCCCTTCAGCCCTCACCTGGAACCAGACGATTCAGTTCCTCTCTACATGTCCCTGGCACTTTTGGAGCAGCTGCCCCAGTGCTGGAGCTCAGAGCAAGTGAATCCATCAGTAAGTAAGTCTGCGTGTGGGTGCTTTAAGAGGAATATCTGTCACACCTAAAGCCTTCCCTTTCATTCAGTATACTCTCCACTGTTTTTCACAGCCAAAGGTTGTGAAGACTTCTCTTCCTGACACTGAAACACAAGGTCAGGAGCTCAGTGTGGGGCTGAGATACCTCACTTCTCTGGAGACAGAACATATAATTTTTATTCTTCATTTTGATTATGTGATGTATCACATTAATTGACTTGCAGACACTGAACTAACCTTGCATCTCAGGAATAAATCCCACTTGATTATGGTCTATGATTGTTTTAATATATTACTGAATTTGGTTTGCTAATAATTTGTTGAGAATTTTTGCATCTATATTATCATTTTCTTTTTAGCTTATAATTTTCTTTTTTGGGTAATGCTTTGTCTGGTTTTGGAATCAGGGTAGTGGTGGCCTCATAAAATGATCTTGGGAGCCTTCTCTCCTCATTTTTTTTTGGAATAGTTTGAGAAGGATAGGTATTAATTCCTTTTTCGATTTTTGGTAAAACACCTATATAGCGATATGGTCCAGGACTTTTATTTGTTGGGAGTTTTATGATTACTCATTTTTTGTTTTTGTTTTTTAGTAGTTATTAGTTTGTTCGGATTTTCTTTTTTTCTCTTAATTCAGTCTTGGAAGATTGTTTGTTTCTGGGATTTTACTTATTTCTTCCAGGTTGTCCAGTTTGTTGGCATGTAATTGTTCATTTTATTTTCCTCGATCCTTTGTATTTCTGTGGAGTCAATTGTTACTTTCCCACTTTCATTTCTGATTTTATTTATTTAGGTCCTTTTTTTTCATGAGGAATCTGGTTAAAGGTTTATTACTTTTGTTTATCTTTCCAAAGAACCAGCGGTTGGTTTTATTAATCTTTTCAATTGTTTTTAGATTCTAGTTTGTTTATTGCCACTTTAATCTTTATTAATTCTTTCCTCCTACTCACTTTGGAGTATGTTTGTTCTTTTTCTAGTTCTTTTAGGAGTAAGGCTAGATTGTTTATTTAAGATTTTTCTTGTTTCTTGAGGCAATCCTGTATTGCTAAATGCAGAGGCCTGAATTTCTCTTAGAACTGCTTTGACTGTGTCCCATAGATTTTGGGTCATTGTACTTTTAATTTGTTTAAATGTATCTATGATTTCTTTCTTGATCTCACTGTTAATACATTTATTGTTTAGTAGCATGTTATTTAGCCTCCATGTGTTTGTGTTTATTTTACTTTTCTTCTAGTTATTGATTTCTACTTTCACCATTATGATTGAAGAAGATGTTTGTTATGATTTCAGTCTTCTTAAATTTATAGAGACTTGTATTGTGGCCTAACATGGTTTATCTTAGAAAAGGTTTCATGTACATTTGGAAAAAAAATGTATATTCTGCTGCTATGGAGTGAAATGCTCTAAAAATATTAATTAAATTAATCTAATCAAATGTGTCATTTAAGGCCACTTGTTCTTTGTTGATTTTCTGTCTGAATGATCTATCTATTGATTTGAATGGGGTGTTAAATTACCCACTATGACTGTATTACTATTGCTCTCTCTCTTTATATTAGTTAATAGTTGCTTTATATATTTAGGTGCTCCTATGTTGGGTGCATAAATGTTTACAAGAGTTATATTTTTTTGTTGGAGTGATCACTTTATCATTATGAAGTATCCTTTTGTATTTCTTGTTATATCCTTTGTTTTAAAGTCTACTTTCTCTACATAAGTACTGCTAGCCTTGCTTTTTTTTTAAATTTCCATTTTTATGAAATATCTTTTCCATCCCATTACTTTCAGTTTTTTGTCTTTCAATCTGCAATGAGTCTCTTGTAGACAGCGTATGTAAGGGTCTTGTTTTCCAATCCATTTGGCCATCGTATATCTTTTAATTAAAACATTCAATCCATTTACATTGAAAGTAATTGCTGATAGATAAGTAGTCATTGCTATTTTATTATTTGCATTTTTAATTTTTTTATTCTTCTTAAAGAAATCCCTTTAACATTTCTTGTAATATTGGTTTGGTAGTGATGAATTCCTTCAGTTTTTTGTTGGCTAGGGAGTTCTTTATCTGTCTCTTGATTCGAAATGATAACTTTGATAAGTAATGTGTTCTTGGTTGTAGTTCCTTGATTTTCATCACTTTGAACATTTTGTGCCAAGCCTTTCTGGCCTACAAAGTTTCTCTTGAGAAATCAGCTGACAGTCTTATGAAGGTCCCCTTGTAGGTAACTAACTGCTTTTTTCTTGCTGCTTTTTAGATTCTCTCTTTGTCTTTACCTTTGTCATTTTAATAATAATGTGTCTTGGCATGGGCCTCTTTCAGTTCATCTTGTTTGGGACTCTCTGAACTTCCTTGAGTTGTATGTCTATTTCCTTTTCCAGGTTAGGAAAATTTTCCATCAATATTTTCGAATAGATTTTCAATTTCTTGGTCTCTCTTTTCTCCTTCTGGTTCCCTTTGATGTGAATATTGTTATGCTTCATGTTGTCCAACAGTCTTCATAAACTATCTTCATTTTTTAAATTCTTTTTTCTTTTTGCTGTTTTGATTGAGCGCTTTATGCTACCTTGTCTTCCAAATTGCTGAGTTGATCCTCTGTCTCCTCTAATTTGTTGTTGATTCCATCTGTATTCTTCATTTAAATTATTATATTCTTTATTTCTAAGTGGTTTATTTTTAGTTTCTATGTTCTTTTTTAATGCTTACTATTTCTTTGTTGATGTTCTGGTTTTTGAGTGTCCTTATAACCAGTGATTTGAATTCTGTATCTAGTAGGTTACTTGCCTCCTTTGTTTGTTTAGTTCTTCTTCTGATGTTTTGTTTTCTTTTTTTCTTTCATTTGAGTCATCTTTCTTTGTGTATTCATTTGTGTTGCCTCTCTGTGTTCATTTCTGTGTATTAGGTTGCTCTTCTATGTCTCCCAATCTTGGCTAGGCGGCCTTACGTTATAGGTGCCTTATGGAGCCCTGCTGCATCAGTCATGCAGTCTCCTTGATCACCTGTGCTAGGCACTCCAGGAGTACCCATTGTGTAGTTTGTGTGTACTCTCCTGTTACAGTTGAGCCTTGATTGCTGTTAGCACATCAGTGATTGGAATCGACTCTCAGGCTGGCTGGCTGTGAGGACTGACCATGTCCATAGCTTATAGGCTTTTGTGTGGGAGCTGACCCCATGGAGTGGAATTCACCCCAGGAGACTTGTGCCTGGTGAGACCACCCTTTTTGTGTGCCCCTTTGGAGCTAAGTGGGTGGTGCTCTATTGTGGTCTGAAGCCACAGTGAATATTTGTGAGTGAGTCTGTGTTTGAGCCCTTTGAAAGAATGCCTGGGTTTCCAGCAGTCTTCCTTTTGATGCTAATGGTTGGGAATCCCTCACTGTTTTTCACAGCCAGCTGTGGTGGAACTTCCTCTTCCCTGAGCTAGTTCTCTGGGCTGGAGAGTCCAATGTGGGGCTGGAACCAGCTCTTTTTGCATCTCAACCCCTCCTACTGGTCTTGACATGACTTCCTCTTTATATCCTTAGTGATATGACTTCTGTTCAGCTAGTCTTCAGGTAATTCTCCAGGCTGATTGTTTTATAATTTAGTTGTAATTTTAATGTGGCCATGAGAGGAATTAAGCACAGTATTTAGCTACTCTGCCTCTAGCCAAACTCTGGTTTGACCATTTACAGTCACCCAATTTAGGTAACACTTAGTCCCCTTCTTCTCACAGACGGGTTGTGAGGATCCAAAATTTGTAAAGATTCTACAGGATTGACAGGTAATAGACATTTTTGTATATTTCTGACTTCTTAGTGAGATGTAGGACCAGCAGTGGTCTATGGTCTGCCTGTCCAGAGTTGTAGGCATGTCCCTGGCTTCTTTGAAGAGGTCACTAACCAGCTGTCCCTTTTGCCTCCTTGTATCCCTCATTCTGACTGGCTTCTCACCTTACCCACAGCCCAGTGAATTCTTCTTACATGCTCAGTACCCTTAACTTTGGCAAGGACAATAGTGTACTACTGCCCCTACTTGGTGACTTTGGTTGAGCTACTTAGTTTTTCAGGCTTCACCTCTACATTTATAAATGAGGGAATTGATCTGGTCAATGTCTCATATTTCTCAGGTCCCTTACATTCTATATGACAAGAATTTTCATTTTGGAATGAGGGTGGGTGGGAGCTGTGAAACTTTGGAATTCATTACAATTCCATTAAATGGCACAGGATGTATGAATGAGCCTGAAGCTATTGGGCTTCAACAAGTAAACACTTGACTGTTGGGCAGCAGCTCAAACATGTTTACACTTGATTTATAGCCTAAAATCTCCCAAGTACTTCACACCTACCAGAGGCAGTGCACACCTTGCCTAAATCTGAGGCAGGTATCCATAGGAGCGCCTGCGGGGAAAGGTTTGCTTACCTCTCTGTCTTGGTTTTTACCTCTATGAGACATCTGAGAGCAGGGATGTTTGGGTTTGTTTGCTTAAGTGATAAATCTACAAATACTTGTGTAATGCATGAACAGTGAGCCCAGTTAAATCCTTTTCAAGACATTTCCAAGGGATTCAGTGCTGAAAACTTGTTAATATGGAATATTTTAAGGGGAAAGGCAAAATTTTTCAACCATGTTAAGGGAAAGTTCTCGTGGCCATCATCTTTTCTATAACTATCTCCTTTTTGAGTATTATCTACAATTCTCTTGACCAGGCTTGTGGATTTTCACATAGAGGAATCCCCGTGATGTTGTCTTTACCTCTCTCTATACCAAGTGGGAGAATGTCATTCTATTTCTATGAATAGAGTGAAGAGAAAAAAAGCAATCATGGGGTTTTTAGTTATGGCTGGGTTTTATAACTAGCAAACCTACTGCCCCAGAAAGAATGACAAAAAAAGAGATGATTAAAAAATAATTAATATTTACTTCCTATGACAATAAAAAAGGAGTAAGTCATGAGAAAAATCTTTAAAAATGCTATCTTTTCTCACTCAACACAATGGAGCATATATCATAATACTGGTCCAATCTTTGGAGCCAGTATGAAGATAAATCCAGCATTGAGTCAATCAATATAGGAAGTCTTGGGGGAGGGGGTGGTTGTTGAAAATCAAGGATCACCCTGAGAAGTCCATTCAAGTTATCAGTTTCCAAGCTGACATTATGTTTTTCCCAGGAAAATCCTAGTTTATGTCGATGTTCCAGTGTAGTTAGTAATAGTACCCCATCCATGTATTACTGTGCCACTTTGGTTGATAAATTATGTGGCCATCCTCTCTATTACCATAGCCTGCAGATTTTTTTTTGCCTGTTTTTTTTTCTCTATTGATTCAATAATTCCATTTAATTCTGCATGTATCTGCCAATTTGATTTTTATCAAGCACCACTGTTACCACATAACTCTACTGTTTTATAGTTTCTTACAAGGTGAAGCCCCAATTTTTAGATGGGCATTTGAGACCTACACAGCCATTACTGAGAAATTTACTTAAGTTACTCTTTTTGTATAATGCTGTATAGTGCTATACAGCACTTCGATTTTGCAAACCTCCTTTAGAAGAGCCCACGACACCCCCCTTTCCCCCACACACACTTCTTTGGCTTCTTCCAATCTTTTCTGCTCTTCAAGACTAAGCTCAAGTGACATCTTATACTAAACACTTTAACATATGCTGCTGTTGTTTCTTCTGTCTGATTCATCATTTTTTTCCTTAACTCATCCCTTCACCTCCCATGCATAGATTTGTTATTATGACATTGTGTTCTTTAATTAGTTAGGTTATCATCTAAACTGCTATTAAGGAAATACCCCAAATATAGCAGATTAAGTAAAACAAAGTTTCTTTCTTTTCGATGGTCATGAATCAGAAGTGAGTGGTCTAAGGTGCCACAGTGGCTTTCCCATTCTCAACACATACCTTCCAAGATGGCTGCACTTTTTATCATTTCTAATACTTAGGAAAAGGACAGGAGAGAGTTCAGGGCTTCATCTTTAGTGAGATTGCTCACAGTTTTACACTTCTCACCTACTCAGAGCTTGTTGTCCTTAAATGATCAAAAGCCATACCTAGTTGCAAAGGAGGGTGACAAAATAATTATTTTTTTACATAGTGACCATATGCCTAGCTAAAACTAAGAGAGTCTATTACTCAAAGAGAGAAGAGAGCACTGAAAGCGATAAGCAGATTTTGTTACAGTATTCATTTAAAATATTCTGTACAGAGACAAGGATTTATATAAAAGAAATAGAGATAGTTTTTATGTTCCTAAAAAAAAAGTCTAAATGAGATGGCATAAGTATCAGATTTTTAAATTTTTATTTCTGTTTTTTGGTGTAGGTTTTTTTTAAAAAACACATTTCCTCACCTTCCAACTCATTGGAAACCATCAGAACCATCAACTTGTTCTCAATAAATGTAGGTTGTTCTATTTGCTATTGTTTATTCCTTTTTAAAAAATATATTCAGATACAAATGAAATCATATGGTCTTTGTCCTTCGCTATCTGACTTACTTCACTTAGCATAATACCCTCCAGATCTATCCATGTTTTTACAAGTGGCAAGACTTCATTCTTTTTAATGACTGAGTAATATTCCATTATAAAAACGTGCACTATGTTCTTTTCCCATATGTTTCTCAATAGACACTTATGTTGCTTCCATATCTTGGTTGTCATAGCTACCAGAGCAGTAAACAGAAAGACACATATATCTTTTCAAATTAGTGTTTTGGATTTCTTCAAATAAATATCCAGAAGTGGAATACCTGGGTCATATGCTGGATCTATTTTTAATTTTTTTGAGGATTCTCTTTACTGTTTTATAGTGTCTACACTAATTTACAACCCTTCCAACAGTGTACACGGATTCTCTTTTATCCACATCCTCACAGCACTTGTTATTTGTTGATTTATTGATGATAGCCATTCTGACAGGTGTGAGGTGATATCTCATCGTGGTTTTAATTTGCATTTCCCTGATGATTAGTGACGTTGAGTATCTTTTCATATGTGTATTGCCCATCTGTATGTCCTTTTTGGAAATAATGTCTATTCAAGTCCTCTGCCTATTTTTAAATTCAATTTTTATTTCTGGTTTTTGTTTCTGGTGTTAAGTTGCATAAGTTCTTTATCCATCTAAGATATTAACCCCTTATCAGATGTAGCATTTGCAAACATATTCTCCCATTCAGTAGGTGTTTTTTTTTCCTTTTATGATAGTTTCCTTCACTGTCCAAAAACGTTTTTATCTTGATGTACTCCTATTTGTTTATTTTTTCTTTTGTCGCTCTTGCCTGAGGAAACAAATTCAAAAAGATATTGCTAAGACCAATGTCAGAGTTATTGCCTGTGTTTTCTTCTAAGAGTTTTATGGTTTCAAGTCTTACAGTTAAGTTTTTATTTTGAGTTTGTTTTTGTATATGGTGCAAGAAAGTAGCCCAGTTTTATTTATTTTTTTTTGCATGTATCTATCCCGTTTTCCCAACACCACTTATTGAAAAGATGGCCTTTACACCATTGTATATCCTAGCCCCCTTTGTTGGGGATTAATTGACCATATAAGTGAGGATTTATTTCTGAATTCTATTCTATTCCAATGTTCTAAATATCTGGTTTTATGCCAGTACCACACCGTTTTGATTATTGTAGCTTTGTAGTATAGTTGGATATCAGGGTGCATGATACCTTCAGCTTTGTTCTTTCTCAAGATTTCTTTCACTATTTGGGGTCTTTTGTGGTTCTACATAAATTTAAGGTCAGTTGTTCTAAGTTTGAGAAGAATGCTATTGGTATTTTAATGGGGATTCCAATGAACCTGTATATTGCTTTAGGTAGTGAGTACATTTAAAAAATATTAATCTTTCCAATCCAAGTTTATATCTTTTTTAATTCCTTTCTTCAATGTCATAAAGATTTCAGAGTACAGGTATTTTACCTCTTTGATTAAATTTATTTCTAGCTATTTTATGCTTTTTGATGCAATCGTAAATGGGATTGTCTTAATTTCTCCTTCTGATCACTTGTTGTTGGTATATTGAAGTGCAAGATATTTCTATATATTGATTATGGGTCCTGCGACTTTACTGAATTCTTTTATTAGTTTTAAAACTTTTTCTGGTAGAGTACCATGGCATCTGCAAATAATGAGAGTTGTACTTCTTTTCATATTTGGATGCTTTTTTCTTTCCTGTCAGATTTCTGTAGCTAGGACTTTCAATACTATGTCAAATAGAAGTAGTGATAGTGGGCATCCTTATTTTATTCTTGATCCTAGAAGAAAGGCTTTCAGATTTTCATTGAGTACAATATTAGCTATGGTTTTGTCATATATAGCCTTTATTATGTTGAGATATGTTCCTTCTACACCCACTTTGTTGATAGTTTTTAATCATTAAAGGGTGTTGAATTTTGTCAAATGCTTTTTCTGCATCTATTGAAATGATCTTGTGGTTTTTATCCCTTATTTAGTTAATGTGGTATATCATGTTAATGGATTTACAGATGTTGAACCATCCTTGCATCCCACTTGGTCATAGTGTATAAATTTTTTAATGCATTATCGAATCCAGTGTGCTGATATTTTATTGAGAATTTTTGCATCTATGTTCATCAAGGATATTAATCTCATTTTTTTTTTGTAATGTCTTAGTCAGGTATTGGTATCAGGATAATGCTGGCTTTGTAGAATGATTTGGATGTACTCCTTCTCTCTAATTTTTAAAAAAATAATTTAAGAAGGATTGGTTAATTTTGCTTTGAATGTTTGACAGAACTTACCTGTGAAGGTGTCTGGTTCTGGACTTTTACTTTTTGAGAGGTTTTTGATTACTCCTTCAATTTAATTGCTAGTCATCAATCTGTTTAGATTTTGTGTTTCATTCAGGATCAGTTTTGAAAGGTTGTATACTCTTGGAAATGAACTCACTTATTCTAGATTGTTGAATTTGTTGGCATATAATTTTTCATAGTCTTTTTTAATGATTCTTTGTGTTTCTGTGGTGTTGCTTAGAAATTTTCTTTCACTTATGATTATTAATTGATCTCTTTTATTTTTCTTGATAAGTTTGGCTAAACATTTGTTAATTTTGTTTATCTTTTCAAAGAAACAGCTCTTAGTTTCATTGACCATTTCTAATATTTTATAAATTCCTATTTTGTATATTTCTGCCCTGATTCCATTTACTTCTTTCTGTTTACTTTGGGCTCTGTCTGTTTTCTTTTTCTGATTCCTTTATGTGCAAAATTTGATGGTTTATTTGAGATTTTCCCTGTTTCTTGAGGTAGACTTTGATAGCTAAGAGTTTCCCTCTTAGAACTGCTTTGGCTACATCTAAATGTTGAAAAGCTGTGTTTTCATTTTCATTTATGTTAAGATTACCTTAGATTTAATATTTGATTTCAAATTTGATACCTTGGTTGTTTAAAAGCACGTTGTTTAGTCTCTACATATAGGTGGGGTTTTATTTTCCGGTTTCTTCTGTAGTTTATTTCTAGTTTCATGCTATTGTGGTCAGAAAAGATGCTTGATATGATTTCAATGTTCTTGAATTTATTAAGGGCCTGTATTGTGGTCTAACGTGTGATCGATCTATCCTGGAGAATATTCCATGTGAACGTGAGAAAACGGCATATTCTGCAATTTTTGGATGAAATGTTCTAGAAGTGCCTATTTAGTTGATCTGATCTAATGTGGCACTTAAGTCCATTATTTCCTTATTAATTTTCTGTCTGGATGATTTACCTATTGATGTGAGTGAGGTATTAAAATCCCCTACTATTATTGTATTCCTGTGGATTTCTCCCTTTATGTTCACTAATGACTGCATTGCGTATTTAGGTACTCCTATGTGAGGTGCATAGATATTTGCGATTGTTATAGCCTCTTTTTGGGTTGACTCCTTTATCATTATGTGACGTCCTTCTTTGTCATTTTTTATATTTTTATTTCTGTTTAAAAGTCTATTTTGTCTGATAAGAGTATTGTTGCCTCAGCTTTCTTTACACTTCTATTTGCATGAAATATCTTTTTTCCATCCCTTCACTTTCAACCTGTGTGTGTTCTTCAATTTGAAGTGAGTCTCTTGTAAGCAATGTATAGATGGGTCATGCTTTTAGATTCATTTAGCCACCTTATGTCTTTTCATTGGAACATTCGATCCATTTACATTCACAGTAATTATTGATAAGTATGTACTTATGGACATTTTGTTCTTTTTTTTTTTTTTTGGTTGTTTTTATAGTTCTCCTCTGTTTCTTTCTTTTTCTTGACCTCTTCTCTTTTGGTTTGCTGTTTTTCTTTAGTGTTTTGTTTGGGTGTATATCTTCTTAGGATTTTGTTTTGGGGTTACCATGAGGTTTATGTATATCATTCTATATCTATTGCAGTCTATTTTAAGCTGATAGGCATTTAAGTTTGAGCATATTCTATAGAGACTATATTTTTACTCTCCCCTCCACACTTTATGTTATTGATATAATGGTTTAGATCTTTTTATATTGTGTATCTCATAAGTACTTACTGTAGTGTGAGTTGTTTGATTATTTTGTTTGTTTGTTTAGCTTTTTAAATGTCCGAGTCACTGTTTTTATTAATATTTGGCTTTACCTGTGAGATAGTTCCCTTTCTCATGTTTTCTTATATCCGGTTATGGCCTTTCCCTTTTGGCTTAAAGAAGACCCTCTAACATTCATTGTAAAGCTCATTTAACAGTGATTACTCCTTTAGTGTTCGCTTGTCCAGGAAACTCTTTATCTCCTTTTCAAATCCGAATGATAATCTTGTCAGGTAAATCATGCTAGGTTGTAGTTTCCTTTCTTTCAGCATTTTAAAGATGTCCCATGGCTCCCTTTTGGCCTGTAAAGTTGCTGCAGAGATTTCCTTTCTTTGTAGTGCATTGTTTTCCTCTTGCTTCCTTCAAGATTGTCTCTTTAACTTTAACTTTTGCCGTTTTAATTACAATATGTTTCGGTGTGAGTCTCTTTGGGTTTACCTTGTTTGGAACTCTCTGTGTTTACTGGACTTGGACCTGTTTCCTTTTCCAGGTTAGGAAAGTTTTCAGTCGTTCTTTCTTTCTTTTTTTTCTTTTTTCTTTTTTATTTAGACTCTGTTCCTTTCTCTCTTCTCCTTCAGAGATCTCTATGATATGAATTTAATTTTTTTTCTGTTCTGATTGGTTGATGTCCATTAATCTGTCTCCCAGGTCTTCGATCTATTCTTCCGTGTTAGCTAATCAATTGTTGATTCCTTCCAATGCAGTTTTCATTTCAGTTACTGTGTTCTTTGGGTCTGTTTGTTACTTCATTATTCTTTTCCTTGTTGAAGTTCTCCCTAAGTTTCTCTATTCCACCCTCAAATTTAGTGAGCACCCTCATAACCATTTCTTTGAATTCTTTATCAGGAAAATTACTTATCCCCATTTCCCTAGGCTCCCCCCATCCCCCTCACCCCCTGGGGATTTTTCTTTTTTCCTTCATTTGAGAGAGAGTTTTCTGACTTTTCATTTTGTTTGGCTTTCTATGTTTGTTTACATGAATTAGACAAAATATCTATTTCTCCCAGTCTTGAAGAAGTAGCTTAGTGTAGAAGCACGATTCCAATTTTCAAATTGTGGTCATTATATTCCTGTCAAAATTAAGACATGGGAACATTAATCTTTAGCACAGGGGAACTGATGTTCCTAGACCACATAGAAGCCTTACTTAGACGTGATATTATAAGCTAACTTCGGAAAAAATGCTGATACCGGAGAACTCGTAGAGAATGATATTAGAGTCTTCGTTTTAGGCTTTGCTTTGTGCTATGTAATTGGGTCTAGGTCAAAGAATTGAGGTCAAGATCTGTTTGTAGCAACCCACATGCTTGGATTAGTAATATATATTCCCTTGACCTGGACCACAGGTACCGTGAGCAATTTTAGGAGTTCATTCCAGCTTACCTATTGAGGCTGGTTGAGCTGGAAATCACCATTAGACAGAATCCCTCCCCCCGCCTCCCACTCCACAAAGAAAGTAACATTTCCACCTCTTCCAAAATATCCTTTGTAGCTTTTTTTTTTTTTTTTTTTTTTTTTACCTTCTGAAGGATAATCCCTGTTGACCTACAAGAACAGTCCTGAGCCATCTCCTGAAGGCACCCTCATGCCTAAGATCCCTTGCTATCTTGATTGATAGTAATTTAAGATGATGTGGGTACGTTTGCATTTTTGTCATGTCTAGATGTGTATATGTGCCTATTTGGGGATGTGTATAATCCCTGACTATTTCATCAGGGTCATGAGCTCTGTGTGCCTCTATTTCCTTGAATTGTTTCTTAGGGATTCTGCACCTTCTGCAACGAAAGCAGGCTTTGTATAGACACTCTAACTCAGGTTTTGATGATTTCATTGGATATTTTAGCTTTTTTATTTTTGTTCTAAAAAGATAACCAAAATTTTTAAATACTGTGTTTCCCACTACAATCTCTGTTAAGATTATTGGACTCTGTAATTATATTGATCTGAAACAATTAATTAAATCAAAATCATCCTTTATTAAATTTCTTTCATTTTTTCTCATAAAGATTATTTATTCAGATTGTGCTCTGTAGCCATTTAGTTTTAGCATATGAAAACTGTAATTACAATTTTGAAAAAGGATTAAACCCTTAGAAGAATGAGAAAAATTAATTTCATGAAAAAATTTGATTATAAAAACAGTTTGCCCTTTTAGCCTAAATGTTCTTATCTGTGGTAATGAAGAATCTAACTCAACTCAAATCTTGTTAATGTCATTGGATATTTCAACTTTCAGATGCTGTTGTGTAGCTGTCATTTGTCTGCAGGATAATTTCTCTATATATACATGTGTATTTAAGTTTGCTCTTGAGAAAGTGCACATTCAGCATCCTCCTATGCTGCCACTATCTTGAACCTCTTGGGACTCTTATTTAGTTAGTGCTGTACAATCTTTTTACAAAATAGTCAACCTCTGAGAAATGTAAAAATCTCTCATACATTCTATTAATGTAAATTCCAGAACAGATTGTATATTGTTGTTAAAAAGAAACAGAAGAATGAGACATAGCTTTTCCTAATTATGAGAGTCCCATCCCCACTCTTTTTAAAATCACTGTCCTATAGGATAGTGGTGCAGCAAGAAGACCAGAGACCTAGCCAGGTACAACAGCTGTAATATCATCACATAGCATTAACAGTTTATTTTGTTCTTGGTATGTAATCAGGTTTGATTCTTTAAAAACTTGTACAGATGGCACTGTATGCATTTTATATTTGAATGTGCCATGGTCATACATGGACCTTGCCCTTTTTTTCTGAATTACTTCCAAGATTGTATTCAGTCTACTCTTTTCTCTCCTGGTGTATACCCTTATATTGCTATATTTACAAAGTTTACACTGAAAAAAAACTGTATTCATATATAACTAGAAGTTCTTTTCATTTCTAGAATGCAACCTAGCAGGAGAAGAAAGTTTGAGTGGACCAGGTGTCAACAAAAGAAATTTTAAATGTTTTATCATTTTCTGTAAAAAAATAAATCTTTCTTTTTCCTAAGAAATATTGATTATAGAGAACTGTGATAATTTATTATTTTATTAGAAATATCAATGACTAACATTATTAGAACTATAAATAATAATAAGAAATAACTCTTTCCCACCTTGGAACTTGGTCCATATCTACTCGGAACAGTTGTGCTGCCACTCCTCCCCAATCCAACCTTATGCGTTACATAAATTGAAGAGACGGCAAGAGAAAATGCAGGTGAGGAAAAAGAGGAGAATAATTACCTCCAAAGAAGGATCTGAGGCTGAGTTGGAAAGCAGAGATAATAGTCAAGGCTATTGCCCTAAGCAGCATCCTCAGCTGAGGTCAATTATCCTAGAATCCTGCTCTTGAACCTATCATTTTGTTCTTCTAAATATCAGAGTCCTTGAATTGGTAAATGAAGTCATGAAACAACAACAGACTAAAAAAAGCACCATCATTTGTAGAGCCAGTTTTCTAATATAGGGAGAGTTCTACTATTTTCCCATCGGTGTGATTTCTTTGTATCTCTTTCAGTAGATGAACAGAGGGAAGAGAATAAATAAAACTCCACCTGTCCATATTAATTATTCAAATATAAAGCATAATGAAAGTTTTTTCTTGATTTTGAGAGTTCAGAGACAGCTTTTCCCCTGATAATATCAGACCTTAAAAACTGCCTTCTTTTCCCAATCATATAGCCACTAAAATTTTCTCATCTAGAATAATGTTGATAACTTGTGAAAAATAGTGTTTCAAACACAACTTGTGAAATCTTGTATATAATCTACTACTAGTGAGTATATCTTTGTGCCGCATTAGTGTCTATTTTAAGATACAAGCTTCTATAACAAAGATTCCCCTCAAAAGATAGAGTTTACTTCTCTCTTAGGTACCAAATTTGCTCCAGTCATCGCCATTTCCCAACTAATGGGGGGTGGGGGAACAAACAAATAAAAAAAAAAAAACAGAGATGAGTTCTCTAATGTGGTATCACTTTCACTCACATCTCATTGAATCAAACTTCACTGCTTGGCCACAACTAGCTGCAAGTTAGACAGGAAAATGTAGTCTATATATGACTGATCAGGTGCCTACGAGCTAGATCTAGTGGTTCCAAAAGGAAAAATGGGAGAGCGAACATTAGGGAACAGTTAGCCATTTCTGTCACATGAGTTACCTATGGCAGGTTGCTCAGCTTGAGATCTTCATGTAATAAGGTCACACTCATTGACTTGTTTGAAATATCAGCCAATTTTGCTAATTTGTTTTATTTTATCCTTTGCTAACAGGTTTCCCTGTTGTTTCATGCCTATTTCTTCTACCTAAGTCAATCCCAGCTGCCATTTCTGGCTACTCTGAAAATTCATAAATTAATTTACACTTCAAGTACTTGAACTTGTATGCTGCCCATACATAGAGCAATGCTTTTTGTAATTCCCTGATAATCTTTACCATTTCAGCTTCTTATGTCTCATTTGGCATCACCCTAAGATGATGCATTTGGTGAATCAGGATCAAAGTTGAGATGTTCTTTGGATACCATGATAATGCATTTGGTGAATCAGGATCAAGGTGGAGGTATTCTTTGGATACCATACTGTGCTCCTGTGGCTACACCTTTGGAATCAACCTCCATATCAATTTCATTACAATGGCAAGTCTCATACCAGGTCTGGTGCCTGGCTCTAACCTACTTTTTCCAGGTCTCCATGAGTGGGCCATTGTGTCATCCCCCTCTGAGCTTAGCATTCCAGTTCCTCTGATCACCCAGGTAAAAGTGAGTAGATGATACACAGATATTTGTCACTTCTGTCACATGCTCTCAGGTATATCTGCCAAAGCTACATAATTGACATGAAACTTGGGAGATCTGCATTACTTTATTAATCCTATGAATTAAAATTATGATTTAAAAATGTTTACTGATAAAAACACTCAGAAACCAAGAAGAAAATTATTTTTCTTGGATTTCATTGTTGTGGAACCTGAAAACAATCATAACATTGACTTTTATACTTAGACTCCTACTTGTAGGAACTCATTCTAAAGAAATAATCATATATGTAAACAAGGAACTGCGTATAGAGCTGTTCATCCTTGCTTTGCATATTGTAGCTAAAAATTAGAAACTAGTTAAAAGTCTAACAAAGAAAAAATCATTAAGAACAATGCCTTCCAACTTCAGTCATTCACAATTTTTCTACATTTGCAATCAATTTGTACTTTTAGTCATTTAACACTTTTATTTTTTACCAAGTGCTCTTTTTTTTTTTATATTTAGCCTAATTCTAAGCAGTAGATAGAATGATATTATGGAAATATACAGTAAGTATTTTTCTCTTATATATATTAACATAAATACATAGCTATTAGAATATAAATATTTATCTGAATACTAGCTAAAGTAATCATATATACCATTACTGATTCATGTACCCTAGATTTGATAATTTAATAAAATTATGGTATACCCACACTGCAAAATAGTATTTAGCCATTGAAATTCATTTTTTAGTATAGAAAAATGTTTATGTTATTATGTAAAATGGAGTAAAAATATACAGCATGAACTAAATTTAATAAAAATATGTACATAAATGAAAATATGCAAAAATGAAAAGATTGAGCATGTCTATGTGGGGAGATTAATTACTGGCTATTTTCTTCCTTATGCTTTGTTGTATTTTACTACAATGAATAAGCATCACTTTTAAATGAGGAGAAAAGTTTTATTTTAAGCCTTTTATTAGTCATCTATTTGATGACTCTATGAGTTAGGTATTGCCTGTAGTTGCCCGGGATACAGAGGAATGTACAGCACAGTGAACTCAGACAATGAGTGAGTAGAGTGAAAATGTTGCTACCAAAAATGAAGTTTATTTTTCTGTGTTTAGTGTTTCTTCTTTCTCACATTAGTATCCAATGGTTTCCCAGTGACTTAAATCAGGAGAATCAGAATAAGCCACTCTGAGGACAAACAGATGTCTAACAAGACCAGGTGGTTTTGATTGGATTGTAAATAGCCAAGATCTCCCAGACACCTTAAAGGTGAGACCTTGAGGCATTTTCACAGAATTCTCCATTTTTACAGATGGGACTTGGTTGGCCTTCTAAGACCCACATGAATCAGAAACAGATGAGGAATAAGGCCTTATTCTTATCCATGAGAACAGTTAACCTACTAAAATTTCACAGTACTCTCTAGATAAAAAGAAAAGTCAACCTGTTCTTTAAAAAAATTACCTCAATGAGTATGTAGATGATGATATACGTGATTATTTAAGAAAACATAAATAATATTAATAAATTAATTTGTCTAATATTAATAATGAAAACGAAACAAAACAGATTCAATTGCTAACAAGTCTAAGCAAGGGTAGCCAAAATATCTGTTTGGATATAAAAACTGACCTAAAGGGCTGGACTAGCCCCTGGGATGAGCCCTGAAAATTAAAGTATAAATGAGAGTCCCAAGCTTCAGAAAACTCAGGATAGAGCAAGAGAGCAGAGAATCAGTAATGTGGTTTCCTGAGATTCTTCATTACCACAGATAAGAACATTTAGGCTAAAAGGGCAAACTGTTTTTATAATCAAATTTTTTCATGAAATTAATTTTTCTCATTCTTCTAAGGGTTTAATCCTTTTTCAAAATTGTAATTACAGTTTTCATATGCTAAAACTAAATGGCTACAGAGCACAATCTGAATAAATAATCTTTATGAGAAAAAATGAAAGAAATTTAATAAAGGATGATTTTGATTTAATTAATTGTTTCAGATCAATATAATTACAGAGTCCAATAATCTTAACAGAGATTGTAGTGGGAAACACAGTATTTAAAAATTTTGGTTATCTTTTTAGAACAAAAATAAAAAAGCTAAAATATCCAATGAAATCATCAAAACCTGAGTTAGAGTGTCTATACAAAGCCTGCTTTCGTTGCAGAAGGTGCAGAATCCCTAAGAAACAATTCAAGGAAATAGAGGCACACAGAGCTCATGACCCTGATGAAATAGTCAGGGATTATACACATCCCCAAATAGGCACATATACACATCTAGACATGACAAAAATGCAAACGTACCCACATCATCTTAAATTACTATCAATCAAGATAGCAAGGGATCTTAGGCATGAGGGTGCCTTCAGGAGATGGCTCAGGACTGTTCTTGTAGGTCAACAGGGATTATCCTTCAGAAGGTAAAAAAAAAAAAAAAAAAAAAAAAGCTACAAAGGATATTTTGGAAGAGGTGGAAATATTACTTTCTTTGTGGAGTGGGAGGCGGGGGGAGGGATTCTGTCTGATGGTGATTTCCAGCTCAACCAGCCTCAATAGGTAAGCTGGAATGAACTCCTAAAATTGCTCACGGTACCTGTGGTCCAGGTCAAGGGAATATATATTACTAATCCAAGCATGTGGGTTGCTACAAACAGATCTTGACCTCAATTCTTTGACCTAGACCCAATTACATAGCACAAAGCAAAGCCTAAAACGAAGACTCTAATATCATTCTCTACGAGTTCTCCGGTATCAGCATTTTTTCCGAAGTTAGCTTATAATATCACATCTAAGTAAGGCTTCTATGTGGTCTAGGAACATCAGTTCCCCTGTGCTAAAGATTAATGTTCCCATGTCTTAATTTTGACAGGAATATAATGACCACAATTTGAAAATTGGAATCGTGCTTCTACACTAAGCTACTTCTTCAAGACTGGGAGAAATAGATATTTTGTCTAATTCATGTAAACAAACATAGAAAGCCAAACAAAATGAAAAGTCAGAAAACTCTCTCTCAAATGAAGGAAAAAAGAAAAATCCCCAGGGGGTGAGGGGGATGGGGGGAGCCTAGGGAAATGGGGATAAGTAATTTTCCTGATAAAGAATTCAAAGAAATGGTTATGAGGGTGCTCACTAAATTTGAGGGTGGAATAGAGAAACTTAGGGAGAACTTCAACAAGGAAAAGAATAATGAAGTAACAAACAGACCCAAAGAACACAGTAACTGAAATGAAAACTGCATTGGAAGGAATCAACAATTGATTAGCTAACACGGAAGAATAGATCGAAGACCTGGGAGACAGATTAATGGACATCAACCAATCAGAACAGAAAAAAAATTAAATTCATATCATAGAGATCTCTGAAGGAGAAGAGAGAAAGGAACAGAGTCTAAATAAAAAAGAAAAAAGAAAAAAAAGAAAGAAAGAACGACTGAAAACTTTCCTAACCTGGAAAAGGAAACAGGTCCAAGTCCAGTAAACACAGAGAGTTCCAAACAAGGTAAACCCAAAGAGACTCACACCGAAACATATTGTAATTAAAACGGCAAAAGTTAAAGTTAAAGAGACAATCTTGAAGGAAGCAAGAGGAAAACAATGCACTACAAAGAAAGGAAATCTCTGCAGCAACTTTACAGGCCAAAAGGGAGCCATGGGACATCTTTAAAATGCTGAAAGAAAGGAAACTACAACCTAGCATGATTTACCTGACAAGATTATCATTCGGATTTGAAAAGGAGATAAAGAGTTTCCTGGACAAGCGAACACTAAAGGAGTAATCACTGTTAAATGAGCTTTACAATGAATGTTAGAGGGTCTTCTTTAAGCCAAAAGGGAAAGGCCATAACCGGATATAAGAAAACATGAGAAAGGGAACTATCTCACAGGTAAAGCCAAATATTAATAAAAACAGTGACTCGGACATTTAAAAAGCTAAACAAACAAACAAAATAATCAAACAACTCACACTACAGTAAGTACTTATGAGATACACAATATAAAAAGATCTAAACCATTATATCAATAACATAAAGTGTGGAGGGGAGAGTAAAAATATAGTCTCTATAGAATATGCTCAAACTTAAATGCCTATCAGCTTAAAATAGACTGCAATAGATATAGAATGATATACATAAACCTCATGGTAACCCCAAAACAAAATCCTAAGAAGATATACACCCAAACAAAACACTAAAGAAAAACAGCAAACCAAAAGAGAAGAGGTCAAGAAAAAGAAAGAAACAGAGGAGAACTATAAAAACAACCAAAAAAAAAAAAAGAACAAAATGTCCATAAGTACATACTTATCAATAATTACTGTGAATGTAAATGGATCGAATGTTCCAATGAAAAGACATAAGGTGGCTAAATGAATCTAAAAGCATGACCCATCTATACATTGCTTACAAGAGACTCACTTCAAATTGAAGAACACACACAGGTTGAAAGTGAAGGGATGGAAAAAAGATATTTCATGCAAATAGAAGTGTAAAGAAAGCTGAGGCAACAATACTCTTATCAGACAAAATAGACTTTTAAACAGAAATAAAAATATAAAAAATGACAAAGAAGGACGCCACATAATGATAAAGGAGTCAACCCAAAAAGAGGCTATAACAATCGCAAATATCTATGCACCTCACACAGGAGTACCTAAATACGCAATGCAGTCATTAGTGAACATAAAGGGAGAAATCCACAGGAATACAATAATAGTAGGGGATTTTAATACCTCACTCACATCAATAGGTAAATCATCCAGACAGAAAATTAATAAGGAAATAATGGACTTAAGTGCCACATTAGATCAGATCAACTAAATAGGCACTTCTAGAACATTTCATCCAAAAATTGCAGAATATGCCGTTTTCTCACGTTCACATGGAATATTCTCCAGGATAGATCGATCACACGTTAGACCACAATACAGGCCCTTAATAAATTCAAGAACATTGAAATCATATCAAGCATCTTTTCTGACCACAATAGCATGAAACTAGAAATAAACTACAGGAAGAGAACTGGAAGAAAAACCTACCAATATGTATCTAAAAGAACAAATGAAGGAATAAAAAGAACCATACAGAATTGGACCCACAGATCTAAAGAACAAGCTGATGGTTGCCAAAGGGAGGTTTATGATAGGTGGGAATAAAATAAATTTTAATAAAATCAAGATAAGATCGAATTAATGATTTAAATGGTTAAACTTTGAGAAATGGAAATAATACATAGAGATCATTTGAAAGAGTCAAAGTATATTTGGACTATCGATTATATAGTAAAACTACATTTGACTAACAAAGAGTTTGTTATAGTACTTGAGCAATTTAGAAGCCCCTCAAAATGTTCTGTGAAAATGTGTAGCTGAATTGTAAGTTTTTCTGGAGAGTCTCTATCCTCAGGTTCTCAATGGATTCCTGGCCTTCAGAAGATTAAGAAGAACTTAGTTTCTAGGTTCAGGTGAGCACTCTGACAATGATCTAAGGTCACACACTGTTGTTGTGATGGATCTGAGCCCATTGATTAGATTCCTTCCTATATGCGAGCATTAGTATTACATGCTACAAATCATTGGGATGAAGGACCAACATAGTCACAGGCTTTTAAATTAAATGTGAAAAGACTCTTGACTTTGGAATGTCTGACCGCCAGATATTTCATCTACAAATAGTGGCCAGACTCAGAAAACTTTTCTCTCTACCTGCTACTGCTTTTTGAAATTGCCTTTATCTTCTATTTCTCTCTCTTCCTGTTGCTACAGGTGCTGCTTGATACCTGGCACCTTCCTCTCCCAGGCTCCTGTCTCGGATTCAGCATTCTGATTGGTCTCAGTGCCAATCCAAGACTGGGTTGTAATCCAGGCCGAGGAGTCCAGAATAGAGAGTACTTGTCTTTAAACCAGCAACTCAGGGTGAAAAGAAGTGGCAGCTTCCATGCCCTTCTTCAAGGTGTCAGGACAAAAACCATCGGATCCAGTGTTGCTCCTTCATGTTCCCAGCAAGCTCTGAGTAAAGCAGAAAAAACTTGTCTTTTGCCTTTGTGCAATACTGGAGACTCAGAGACTCCATGAGCAGAGTGGCTGCTTTCGTAATAGAAGGATTCGTTTTTTTTTTCTCATGGGTTTGGGTCATAATGGCTCAAAAACATTATGTTTTGACATAAAAGACATGCTTATTTTTAAAATTGAACTTCCTAATGGTTGCACACATATCTTTTAATGTTAATATTTTATTGTTAACTCAATTTAGAGTTTCAGCAGAGCCAAAACATACAGCAAGAGTGTCAGAAATAACTTTAATGCGAAGGGCATACCCGCCTCTTCCTTATGCTCCCCATGCTTTCTGTTGGTGCATGAAAATGAGTTCAACGTAGAGGTTCAGCTTCCTACATGGCTGAAGCCTGGGCCTAGTCAACACTGCACATCTCTGATTTGGGGCAGTATGGGGCAGGGTAAGGAAAATGTAAAACCCAGGAAGGGAGATGTCTTTCTATGGGAAGAGATGTTCTCTCTTTCCTCATCCCCTTAGGGTGGGGAGTGATGTTTCAGATGGGGATAGGAGGAAAGAGTTGCTTGGGGAGATGGGGCAGACCTAAGAATTGGAATGCAAGGTTAGGAGTGTGGGGATGTGCCCAGAGGGTGCCTAACTTGTGATACACAAAGAAAGTCCAAGTTGACTAGAAATGTACCACTTTTCCACCTATAGTACAATTCTAAGAATAGAGAAATTTGCACATACCATATGAGTACTGGGGAAACCTTCAAAGGTGGGAGTTTGTTTTGATTTATTACCTTCAGAAGATGAAGAGACATCTAATATTTGAGGAATTATAGGGTTCTAAGCTAGGACAGGTGGTTTACTGGAGGCCCATCCTTATGAAGATGACATTAGGTAATGACTCTCAATGCTGATGGACCCTCCAGGAGACAGACATAAAACATAGCAGAACCATCCCTTCTTACAGCTCTAAGTAATAGTTATTGTTCCCAAGGAGAAGCAGAAAATCCCTTCCTGAACACATTGGCACTTTTATCCTTTATCCTTAGAAAACTCTTGTTTTTCGTAGTTGAGATGATAAATAGGATGTCTTGCCAGCAAGAGTATTGCAATTTGGACTTCATATTAGGAGAAGCTCTAGGGATAGGAAGGAGGAAGGTTGTTGGTGGGAATGTTACTAAAGCTGGGGGAAGAAAGGGAGAAAAACGAAGGAAGAGGTCAGGGATTTTGTCCTTAGGAGCAGCATTTCCCAACCTTTTTGGCACCAAGGACCACTGTTCCTATGAGAATCTAATGCTGATGATCTCAAGTGGAGCTGAGGCAGTGATGCTACCACTGGGGAATGGCTTCAAATACAGATGAAGCTGAGCTCACTCGCCAGTTGCTCATCTCCTGCTGTGCAGCCCAGTACCTAACAGGCTACGTACCTGTACCAATCCACAGTCCTAGAGGTTAAGGACTCTTGCTTATGAGGAAATGTCCTGAGCTTAAATGGCTCCCTTCCCCTTACTGTGAGGCCTATGTCATGAAACTCCTGGTGACTTTTGATTGAGGGATGAAGCTTCATCACTTACTCTGAGTCAGAAAATACTTTTTAAAAAGTAGATCCAGGATGTCTAAAGATATCCATGTCAAGGTGTAGGGAATGTAAATGGCTGCTGGTTGCTGGAGGAAAGTCAATAATGTGTTCATTAATAGAGTAAAAGTGGCTTTTTAGAACAAAAACTAGAGACTTTTTTCAGGAGGGTGGCAGAAAACGTTTTAGCTGTCCTTGCGGTAGAGAGGAAGGGAGAGAGTGCGAGTGTTCAGGAAAGGATGCTACCACAATTCCAATTTTGCCCAGTACCTCTTGGTTCTGCCCCCAAAATGGAGGGAGATGAAAGGGAAAGACAAAATAATAGGCAAATGAGACTCAAAATGCAAAACCAAGCCAAGTAGTATAGCCTATGATTGTAAAGACAACCTCTTTTTTTATTTTTAGCCTTTTTGATTAGACATTCTCTCCACTTTGTTGTCTGAATGCAACCTGGCTCTCTCATTTAAAAGGATATCCATCATCTTTTCTCATCCTCGATCCATTGCAATTAGTGTCTGTCCAGGATCTAACTGAGGCTATTTCAATGAGGTCAAGATGATGACACATTTTTAGAGTCAGTGGTGTTCAGGATCTCAATCTTAATTGTAATTCAATTCTCTGACACTATTCAATGTTCTCTTTCTAGAATTTTTTTTTCTCTCTCTCCTTTCCTGTGTTCTCTTTTCCTTTTACCTTGCAATCCTACTTTTACTCTCCTTATCTTTAAATATTAAAGTTTATCAGGGATTTGTTTTATGCTTTCCTTACTTACTTGCTTCCCTCTCTTTAGGCAATCTCAGGTGCTTTCACCATGTCAATTCCCATAAATCTTCTAATAACTGCAAAATTTAAAACTATATATTTTGAACTCCAAATCCACTTGGATATCTCATTGGTGTTTCAATCTGAACATGTCTAAAACTAAAATTATGATATTTCCCCCAACTTTTGCTTCCTAAAATATTCTCCTCCTCAGTAGATGGCACCACTAGCTTTTCATGTTAAAAACTACAAGTCATTTCTGACACCTTTTCCTGAACCTTTATTGCCAATCAACTCCCGTTCTACCTATTCTGCCTTCAAACACTTATCTTAAATCCTCCAAATGCTTCTCTCCCAGTCATTATCATGAGAGAAGCCACCATCATCTTACATTGGAATGTTCACTCATATTCCCTATTATTATGCCAAAACACTTGCCCTTGACATAAAGTTTAAAATTCTTCCCGTGGCCTCAGTTTTTCATTGATCTAATCTGTGCCTCATCACTGCCACTCTCTTCTCTCTTTCAGCTCCAGGATCCAATGTTCTTGGCTTCCTTCAGTACTCTGAAAATGAGCATATATAAAGATAAATTGTTGTAAGCCTCAAGATGAAAAGCTTAAGATAGATACCACGAAAAATGTGGGCTTAGGAGTTGGTTGCCAACAAAATCTTTTGACTCTTTTTCCTTAGAAGTCTTTGTATACTTAAGATAAACTTTTACCTATCTAAGGTGACTCCAAAAATATGCTTGACTTCTGGGTTAGAAAGATGTAGGTGAATCAGATAGATAACTTCTCATTGGGCCTTTTTGGCCTCTAATGATTCTTACTGTACACATGGAATTAAAAAAAAAATACCTTGCTCTTGATTCACTAGATCATATCACTTCCTAAGTAATTCTTAAGACCTAACCATCACCATCACTTTCTTAACACAGTTGTAAGAATGACAAAAGCATGCCTCTTAATGACCTGTGTTGTAAAGACCTACTAGAAATATAAAATCACAAGAGCATGTCCTGAGGGATATATATGAATACACTTGCTAATTATTACTGAAAGAGAGCATGACTAATGCAAGATCAGGTTTTTTAAAAATAAAAGGTCACAAGCATTTTCAGACTATTAAAACAATTATTTGTGTGGTGAATTTGCATCTGAATTTTTGTCTCTGCATCGATCCCTATCTTTCTTTATGTATGGAAAAGCTGTTGTCAGAAATATTAATGACACAGGAATAGCAGATCCGATATAAATGATTGGGATGGGGCAAGGTCTCTCGAGTATGACTGTTATTGTTTCAAATCTGAGGTGAATGAAAGCCCCTGGACATTATACATCATTAAAAACCATTGAAATAAAATTGGTTAGGTACATAACAACTTGAAAATAACTTTTCCTGAAAATGAGCCAACGAGTTACAGTTATTAATCTTGAGTTTTTGTTATGATTAGCTAATAGCAATCCCAAGGTCTTTTTAAAAAGCAACTAGCAAAACATGTACTTTAAATGGTACAGTCAATTTGGAAAACAGTTTAGCAATTTCTTAAAATGTTAAAGATAGACTTACTATATGACCTAGGAACTCCACTCATAGGTACTACCCAAGATACGTGAAAATATTCCAAACATTCATCCACACAAAGACTTGTATGCAAATGTTTATAGCAGTGTTATACATAATTGCCAAAGAGTGGAAACTGGTGAGTTGATAAACTGTGCTATACCTACTCAACGGAATATTATTCAGTCATAAAAAAGAATGGAGAACTGATATATGCTACAACCTGCATGAACCACAAACATATTATGCTAAGTGAAAAAAAGCCAATTATAAAAGATGGCATAATACATGATTCCATTTCATGAAATTTTCAGAAAAGGCAAACCTATAGAGACAGAAAATAGACTGGTGGTTGCTGGCCCTGGGGTGGGAACAGAAAGTAACTGCAAATGAGCACAAATTTCTTTTTCAGAGGAATGGAAATGCTGCTCTAAAATTAGATTGGAGTGATAATTGTACAACTCTATAAATTTACTGAAAACCATTCAATTGTGTATTTAAGAGAATGAATTCTATATACATGTATATATATGTTATATATCTGTAAAGCTTTTTTATGCTACATACTTCCTATGTTCCCAACTATATTACCAAACTTGTTTTACCTTTTTTCTTCTGGCCTGCTTTTGTTCTACAGAGTCTGACTTATAAAGAACACTTCCTGGGCTGTCTTCCTGCAGATTAATTCAAATGTTTTCAACTCTGAAGGAATTCTCTCAAGTCAAATTTTCCCAGACATCATAGATTGTCACAGAACTAGCTGTAGTTATTTCTAAATGCATTTCATGAACATTCAAACCAAAAATGCTTTGTGGAAGAACCTCTCATAGCAAGTCCCTCCCATTTAGCCTTTAGGAATTTACCTTTTGGTGAAAAAACCATGTGTCTATAGGTATGGCAATCACAGAATATAAGGACAGCAATCAAACAGGCAATTAAAAATTAATTAACCTTCTCACCGCTTCTTTCGGAAAAAAGAACTTGACATTTTCCAAGGTAAAAATAGCATGCTAAACTGGTAACATGTAAAGAAGATAGACGCTGTTAAATAAGAATGAGGTGGTTCCATACATACTGACATGGACGGAGAACCTCATAAAGTCAGAAGAGCAAAGTGCTGAAAAATATGTAAAAAGTACATGAAAATTTTTACAAACATGTTCATGATGTACATACACATGTTTGTATTTGCATAGGATACCCCAAGCTATCAAAAATAATGTTTTGGGGAGGAAGGGAATGGAATTAGTTGAAGAAGGTATAAGTCAGGGTCTTTTGTTCATTTAGCTTGGACACCCCTGGATTAATTTTTAAAAATAAGCATTTATTAATTTTGTAAATAGAAGAGCAAAGGAAAAGAAGGGTGGAAAGTGTGACCGAATTGTCTCTTTACTTGAGTCCTGAATACTTGAACTCCTCAAGAAATTGTACAACTGTAAATCCCAGTGGAAGGGTTGGGAAATACTCTAGGCATGCCTGAGGTTTAGTACCATATTTTAGAACACTGATTACATGGTGATGTGTCTGATCTGTGTGGCTGCTCACTGGGCATTAAGGATTGATCAGACTGATCTGACTAATGAAATACTTCATTGAGCATGCCTAGATTAATACATTGTGAAACAAGGTGATAGTTTATTCTGGAAAGCTGTGAAATAGAGAAAAGTCCACACAATAAGCTGAGCCTGATTGTTTTAAAAGGTGGATTTATTCCTTTAATCCAAAAAGAAGTTGTGCCCATAACCACTAGTGGAGAAACATTCCTGTCAGCCCTTCCATTTATAACTTTTTTTTTTTAAAGCTACAGTTATTTTAAGAATTTTAACCCCAGGCAATGACCTCTTCTAAACAATTCTTTATATTCTCCACATGACTCTTCTTCAGTACATACATCAACAGAATTTGCCCGAATGGCCTCCTCAGTTTGTCTCTGTTCCAGGGTGCTCAAGAGGCCTAAGGTAGAGAGTCTCAGCTTATGGTGGAGACACAGTGTTTTCCATCCTCAAAGGTCCTCTTGGCTTGGAACCAGGGTCAGTAAACCATAGTCCCTGAATCCAGATTCACTTCCCGGCCTGTTTTTGTACAATCCATGAGCTAAGAATGATTTTTTAAAAAAATTTAAATGTTAAAAAAAGTCAAAAGAATATTTAATGATGTGAGTATAATAGGAAATTTTAATTTCAGGTCTATAAATAAGTTTTATGGGAAAATAACCACATCATTCTTTCAATATTTGTGCTCCAAGAGCAGAATTTAGTAGTTGTGATTGAGACCATATGACCCACAAAGCCTAATATTTACTATCTGGTCCTTGTCAACCCCCAGTTTAATGGAGCAGTATTGGCATCAGGGTCTTTGGTAGTAATAGCTTGTGAGGAGTCTGAATTAAAGTTCTTCCTTAAGATCCCAGTGAATAAGAGTAACTCTTATGCAGAAAGTTACTCTCTAGCTATCTAAAAAGCACAAGAAGTTACTTTCCCCAAAATTAGATCAGGTGACCTATATGAGGTATTCAGATGAGGAGAATGCAAGGCACAGCCAGTTATGTGACCACATCATCCTTAAAGCATGGCATTGCACTGCTTTTTCTCATTTCTAAGACACTATTCATTATATTTAGTACCATTGATTTAATAATAGGTTTTCTAGAATAGCTATTCAATGATACATGCTAATTTTGAAAATGCTAAGGAGAAAATGTGTTAATTATTTTTAATATGGTACCTTCACCCCCAGGAAAGTTAGCTTCTTGGGTGCTGGGACTGTTTCCTAGTCATTTTTGCAACCCAAGGTTCTCTCTCATATGGCTCTCCAAAATGTAAGGAACCTCTACAGCAGGGTTTGCAATCATTAGTGGGTGATACATCAATTTGGCTGACCTACTTCAGGGATTTTAAAAATGAAACAGGATAGAATAGAACTAGATAAATCAGAATATAAAGAATATCAGAGTAAACTAGGACATAAAAAACAATATGTGAGTCACAGAAAATAAGTTTCATTTCATGATACTCCTGTTTCAGTTATAGGCATGTAATGGGTGATGATGGAAATATATTTCTTACCATGCATTGTAGTAAAACAGGTTTGAAAGTGCCTGCCGGAGTGAACATCTTTAAGTTATACTCAGTCATTATATTAAAATAGCAGCTGTGATATGTGACATGAGGTTGCACAAAAACATCAGGGCAGTGAAAGCTGAAGTGTGCCCCGTGAGATGGTCAGTCCACCTGCAAACACTTCTCTAGTACCTGCTATGGGCTTTATGCTGGGATGAGTGCAGTGAAGGTTGCAAAGCAATTATATGATGTGAGTCCTGTACTCAAGAAGCTGATAGCCTATTGGAGAGTTAGATTCATGTCTAAAAAGCAATAATAAAAGCTAAGGAAGATTAAGCTCACCTGAAGAATGGGAGGAGGAAACCATATTTGTGGTTAGAAGCAGAAAACAATTTTACCTGAAAAAGAATGCAGGGATTATTGTTGAATACTTTCAATATTTCAGCACAGAATATTTATTCTTCAAGTTTCAACCAAAATGAAAAATCTTTCCTGCCAGTCCACTTCACCCCCTCAGCATGAGCAGTGCTTCTTCTTGTTCATTGTTTGGTTACTTCTCTTTCTGCTCTCAGTGGCCCAGAGGGGACAAGATGGATTTCACTCATCCTCATGTGCCCAGAGCCTTCTTCCCGCAATGCCTGGTGCAGAGAAGCAACTTGGTAAATTCTGATGATAAATTAATGAGTAAAGAAATTTGGCAATTATTCAGTTAGCCTGCAATTGTATGAACGGTGAGCTTTAAAACATCCTTTTAGGTTTGAGAAGAGAAATTGGCTTAATCTGAGCCTGGGGTAGCTATGGAGAATTTTCTGTTCCAGATAGTTTTGGAAGTGACATGGGTTCCCAGGAAAGGTTGTGAGATTCTTTGAAACACATCATGGGGGCCCACTGAAGCATGATAGTTCAACTTTGATTACCATAAAAGAGATCTACAAACAGATTTCTTAGAAAAAATCTTAGAATAACTGTCATCTCAAAGAATGCAAATTAAGGTTTAAATTCTACCCAGATTCCTTTAATTCAAGAACCCAAGTGTCTGGTGTTGTGTTTTAGTAATGTTTTTTGTTCATCTACTTGCCATTTGAACCACTTAGTAGAGGAACCAGCTTCTTATAGGTGCACAATGTACCTTTGTTTGAATACAGTTAGTTTAATTTTATTACGTTTGTAGCAACTGAATATAGATCTGAGTTTTATTTTTTTAAATGATTACTTTTTTTTTCTTCAAGTAGGATTAACTGGTATAAGTCAGCAACTATTTGAACTCTTACTAAGAAGATACATAAAAATGAGGGATATTCCTTTCTTCTACAAAATAACATGTATTGAAACTGGAGTTTAAATGACTTAGATGTAGAACTCATGTGGCTCCAATCATAGATTATTTTCAGTGAAGAAAATGTTGCCGCTGCCAAGTACAGGGTAGGTCGACATAAACTTGGCCTTCTGAATAGAAAAAAGCCCTGCAGATCTGTATTTATCGTACCGGTAGCACCATTTTCTCAGGCAAAGTTGCTTATTGCCCTGCTCAGAATGAAAGAGGAGATAACAAGAAATCATCTACTTTGAGCGGAATGAGAAGTGGACCAGTGCATTAAAACTCCAGATTTCAATTGATGAGCCATGTGAATCAATTTTTCCCTTTCCAAAGAAGATGATGGGTTCAACAAGCCAAAGTTGATGATGATGTCTTAGTTTGGGCCACTATAACAAAATACCAGAGGCTGAGCAGCTTATAAACAAAAGAAATTTATTTCTTACAGGTCAGGAGGCTAAAAGTCCAAGATCAGGGTGCTACCAAGGTTGGGTTCTCGTCCAGGTCACAGACTTTTTATTGTTTCTCAAAAATGAAAAGGAGTAGGTAGCTCTCTGGAGTCTCACTTATAACACTAACTCTATTTATGAAAGCTCTTTCTTATGACCTGATCAACCCTCAAAAGTCCTACCTCCAAAATACCATTACCCTGGGTGTTAGAAATTTAATATGTGAATTTTGAGAGGACACGAACATGCAGACCAAAGCAATGACAGTGGTGATGATGATAGTGGAACCTATTATATATTGCAGGATTTTGCAGCTCTGGAAGCATTTTTTTTTTTTTTTTTTTTGCTAGTATGGGCTGGACAACTATTACTAATTCCATTTAAGAGGTGAAACAACTGACAGAGAAGTCAGGAGCATAATTCAGATCAGGTAACCAGTACTTGAGAAACTGATTCCCAGTGCCATGTCCTGTATCCCATATCTCCACAGCATTCTATCATAGTCTTCTGGTCCGGGACCAGGGCTAAACTGGGTATAATCCAAGTATGAGATTATTGGCAGAAGACATAGGAGACATCAGATCTGTCTAGCTCTTTATTTGTAAAAGTAATGTGCCTTTATTGTAAATAATATAATAAATAAAATGCAAAAAAGTTATTTATAGTAACAAGTGAAAGTGTCCTTGTTTCTATGTTCCTACTTCTTGACACCACTCCTGAGGCATTAAGAGGGCCAAGAAACTATTCAGAAATATTCAAAAGTTCTAACAGAGAAGAGTAGGGGAGTCAGCCACTAAGTCTGAGAAGTTGAAGCCAGTGAGGTGGGGGCAAATGAGAAGAGTGCTTTTGAAGGACCCAGAGTCTACGGGGGTGGAGGGAGGGAGGAGAGCTGCTGACCCCTATAAACAGTGTGGTAGGTTTGCCTTCTAGGCCTTTGTTTTAAATTTACAAACACACATGAGCATTCTATATAAATGTAGTATGTGTTACATATACATATTATTTGTGCACACACTGTGTTTGCTAGGATGCTTTGGGCTGCTAGTAAAACAAAACCCAGACTCAATGACTCTTAAACAGTCAAAATGTACTAACCTCACATAACAAGACGTCTCAAGCTAAGTTTGCTCTGTGTTTATTCAGTAGATCTTTAAGTCATTTAGGACTCAGATTGCTTCCACATTTTACCCCTTCCTTGTGTATAGGTGAGTTTTGTTTATCACAGGCAAGTGACGGCCACTCCAATTCTAGCCATAACAAGCAGATATTATTAGATTAGAAATGTAGTGCGAGCAGAGAGACAAGTCTCTTTCTGTTTTTCTTTGTCGGAGAAAAAAGAACCTTTCTGAGAAGTTTTCTAGTGGACTTCTCAGTTTCAATGGCCAGATTAGGTCGTTAGCCCATTCTTAATCTAGTCACTGGTATTAGTGTGATTATCCTGGATTATTCAGAATATATACTTGCATACATGGAGGCAATTCCAGTGAGAAGAAGGATACTGAGCAAGCAAATAACTATCTGCCCTAACATTTACAAAGAGAAAACATAGACGTCACATAGTGTCTACTTCTTGCTTTTTAAATGTAGCAATGTATCAGTTTTTTCATGTCAGTACAAATGTTGCTTTTCAGAAGATTTAAGCATTCCATAATATAAGTATATTGTAATTTATGTAAGATTTCTCCTACTGATAGAGAGCTATAGTATTTCTAACCTTTCACAATTACTACGCTTGAACAACTGTGGATATATAATTGTTACTTGCAAGATACAGTTCTAGACTCTAGATAAATTCCCAGGTTTCTATACCCTTGATCTCTAGATTTATAACTGTTGGGATCAAATCTCTGCACTCTTAAATTATAATAGATTACTATATTGCTTTCAAAATGGAGGTACTAATGCACATTTCCAACAAAGTGTAAGCCAGGGTCTTTTTTCCACACTTTCACCAACTCTGGATATTGACAACATTTTGTTTCTAACCCTTAATTTCTGAAGAACTGTAACTAATATAAAGTTTGTTTGTTTTTGTTTTTGTTTTTTTAATTTTAATTTTGTTTGTTTTTATTAGAAGATGCAGATGCTACTGGAGATCGTGCCTAACTCAGAATGAGAAGAAATAGTTTAGCTTTTCTGTTCTTCCTGTCTTCTAGGCATTGGCCAATCTTCCAGAGAGTCATAGAGTAGGAAACCCTGGAGCAAGTATTCTAGTGCTGCACAGAAGGTCAGCAAAGTGTGAGGCCCAGGTCTGATGGCAAAAAGGTAAACAACAAGTACAGCTACTCTTTTTTCCATAAGGATGGTTGCCCTTCTGTCAGTAGGCCTCTGCCAATGCAATACGCCTTCTTTGGCAACCTTTTTTTTTTTTCCTCTCACTTTCTACCTTTCAATATGTGATTTATTTTAAAATGTTCTGATTGTTCCAGACTTTTTTATTTTTTCTATGCCAAGAGCCTATGCCATTCACCATCTCAGCCAATTATTTTTAAGCACTACCTTGTGAGAACCCTTCTTGTATTAGGGAGATTCCTGGACTTAACCAGACACAGGGATTCACTCAGACCAGCTACAGAAAAAGGAAGTGTATTGTAAGTCTGTGCATGTCAATAAGGGATAAAGAATCCCATGGAAATTTAAGAAAAGAAATTGCAAAGTCAGATTTGGCCTCATAGAAATTGAACCCAGAAGGTCATTTGGGTCTCATAACAGCTCCAAAATCTTCTTCAGTGGAGTTTCTGGCTTATCACCCAAGAGCACCAACTTAAGTATGATTCAATCACAGCCTCACCCTTTCTTTGTGTATTTTCATACTTTTTTCTACTACCAGTGTCTTACTTAATTTCTATCTTTTCTCAAAATTTACTCAATTTACTCATAATTTACACTTTCTATTAATTCTGAAATGGTTATGGTATTGACTTGTTTGTGACTTCTCTCAGCATCTTTTCAGCTTCCACTCTCAGGGTTTGTCAATTAAAATTCTTGAAAACAGAGTCTGATGTGCCTCACTTGGGGAGAACATTTTTATGCCATGTCATCACCTTGTCTTGTACTAAAGGCCTTTCCTTAGTCTAAAAGCTTGGATTAGAAGGTAGGTGGTATTTTAGGATACAGAACATAGATCCCTAGGGCCATATTCTGTGCAGGGAATGTGGTGATTGTAAATTTCCTGAGAAAGGTGGTAAGTAGGACAAAGGAGAGACTTCTATTTTTTTTGCTCTTAACTTAGTGTGTTACTTTTCTTTTCAACTTGACTATGAACTCCTTAGTAGTATTGACTATGCTAAACAATCATTTTGTATCCTCTGCAATATCAAGTTTGTGTATTCCTTCATTCATTAATTCATTCATTTATTCAACAAATATTTGAACTCCTACCATGTTTCAAGTACTAGGCAGGACTCTGAGAATACAAGATAGGCCAAATATCTCTTACTAGAACCTCTCTTTTGAAGGCTTCCTTCTCTCTGCATCTTGTTTCAGGGATGAGTCTGAGCTTTAGGAATGCCAAGAGCCAGGAACTCAAATGTCACAAGGTCTTATTTAAGTTTTTGTATCTGCATCTCTTTAAGGGTCAATCACATTCATCCTCCAATTGAGTGTCTCCATATGACATCAAATATGACTGCTGATGGCCTCTCACCTTTTTTTTGGCAGTACATTTTGATTTGTCTTTAGCTTCTTGCTTGACTCAGCTCTCCTGGTTTTCACACCAGGAGTTTAGTTTTATTCTATCATTTAAAGGGAAAATGAATTCAGATGTACCTCTCTGCCCTGCTTTAATCCATATTCTTGTGATTACAATCCAAAGTTAGGGAAATTCAACTACTGATTTCTAGGTCTTGGTCTTCTCCAAAATACATTCTATAAATCATCAGCTTATTTAAAAACAAATTGCATTTTGAATAATATAGTTTTAGACTGAAATTTACTTCAAAAATTATATTTTCTGGTAAAGTAAGTGTTATCTTTAAATTGATTCCACACAGTGTAAATATTTATGTGCCTTACTGTTAAAGTGTACAGCTGAACTTATTGTATTGAGTTAACCAATGTCACCATAAAAAAATCAGCCAAAAAATAATTGATTCTACTTTTCTCTATTATTATAACTTTGAGGTAGGAAAAAAGAGAGATTTCCAAAAGTCGAAGAGGCATTAGTGGTGAGTCAGTATGCTGCATTCCACTCTATCCTGGTCCTGTTCCAAATGCTGTTCTAGAGCCTTTGATGCACCATAAAATGAGGCCTTGTTCCTAGTTTATTTTTCAGTTTGTAGATGTATAATTACCTGAAGTAGTTATGTTATACTACAACAGGAAGATATTTTGTAGCGTCTGAGCTCGTACATGTCCCCAGAGGTGATCTCACTGGCCATAAATCTCGATGCCATGTGGATTTTGTTTATTCCCAAACACAGGGTAATTTCATTTCACCGGAACAATCCATCTCTCTCCACTACTAACGGCACCTCTTCTTAAGGTGCCAAATGCAATTGAAGGACTTGTTGTCTGCTTTCCTGACCTTTCTAGAAATAACTCAGCTCTAAATTGGTCTAAAATTTATTTTCTCACATCTATTTCATTTAGAAGTCAGCATATTTTCAAATTGCATCTATACCAAGTGATTTTTTTTGAGGCCTAATGAACACTGAATGCACTATCTTAGGTTAAAAGCAATTAATTTCCTCCGCCAAAAATTCTGCCAGGATGTGTTCAGGAGTATGAAACAATATTATTTACCGGTGCTTATATCAGATAACCAAAGGCTATTATTCTTCCTTATTATCTCTCCTCTCCTCTCCTCTCCTCTCCTCTCATTTCCTTTTTTTCCCCTGTCCTCTTCCCTCCTTTTCTATTGTTTTTCTTTTCACTCCCTCCCTCCCTCCCTCTCTTTCTACCTTCCCTCTTTCTTCATACTTGATTTTGTCTGCTTGTTATTACCAGGAAAATATTAATTCCCTTTCTAGCGTCCACATTCTAGCATTTCATCTCATAACGCCCCCCACCGCAGTGTGTTCTTTTAAAATTAATGCTACCAAATAAGTAAACCTCAAACGGATGTCCACATGCACACACACACACACACTCAGAGACACACACATTCACAGGCAACTGAAAACCCCTGTCGAAACATATTAACCCTCAAATTAGAAAGTTCAGATCTCTGAGTTCTATGCTAATTTTATCTTATGACATCAAGAGAGATTAGAAAACAACCTTCACGTTAAAATCCCATTTTTATGAAGGTAGAGTTAATATTAATGTTGCTTAAAAGGAACAAGGCTCTTATTTCATTGTGAGTGCTGTTTTTCCATTGTAACATCACAGATCTGCTCTTTGAGGACTTTAGGTGGCATTGAGCATATTCGCTTGTAGAATAATGAAGTGTTTACATTACATGGTTCCATTTTAAGATCAGGTAGTCTCTGCTAGTAGATTTATAAACATTGTCTGCAGGTGGTCCCTTTGTGTCACTTCCAGGAGACAAACTTTCATTCTCAGGAAATAGGCCTCACCAAAGTCCCACAGAGTGCCCCAAACACCAGATCTAGAACAGTAACTAATGGTGTTGTCATGCGTCTTGGCCCCAAAACCATGATTTAAATTCCTGCTTCACTAGAGCCCCCTGGGCATGCCCTCTGCAAGCAAAGAAAGATGGTAATTACAAGAGGCCATTCTGAGGAATGATAAACCAGCAGCTTATCTAACAGGGAAAAGTTGGCCCAGACATTTAGACTCTGTCTGAACAAACTTTCTTTTGTTTTGTAGCTCACTTGTCTTTTTCCCATTCTTAGCACAACAACCTCTTCATAAAGATGAGATAGATTTTTGCCTGCATCTTTCAAGTGGTATTTCACTAAGGTTTCTCAAACAGAAAAGACATATGATGAAGTATAATTTTATGGCTCCATATCATAGTTAGATTTTCCAGAAAGCATTCTTGCTTAGATAATATTCCTGCAATCAAGATAGTCCTTTAAATTCCTTGGAAGAAGCACTGGGCTATATTTAAATTTTAATTCTGGGTATTTACTTAAGGATAAATGCAAAGAAAATTGGTTCGAAGAAAATGTGAGCATTTGTTAGAGGACATTACTTTCACTTTTCTCCTGCTTTTACATATATTCAATCAGTATCAGCTTCTGGCCTCAAGGTAGTGTGACTTCTAGGCAAGAGCCTTAGATGGTGGGGGCCAGAAGACAGCTTCAAATGTTTCCTCTGACTTCAATCAGCCAAGGTGTCTTGAAGTAAACTCTTAACCTCTCTGGATCAGGGAACTCCTTTGTCAAAGAAAGGGCTTGGTCTAAATGGGCTTTAGGTTTCTTTCAACTCTCCCTTCTATTATTCTAAACTTCGTGCTTCATTATAATCTGTGTGACTCTGATATTAAGTTGGCACAAACCCAAACATATGTTATTAGCTAAGAGAAAATAAACATTTCTGAGTCTGTGAAATCATTGGCTTTGCTTTTGAAAGTTTAGAGATACATAGACTATCAAGTGAATCCAGAGACAGAAAGCTATTTCTTAAGAGGAGTGTTCAAACACATGGTGTTTTTCAGTAAAGAATAATTTGATGAGGGCAATTTTTTTATATACCCCCTTGTCATTTATCTTTCAACAGTCTAGTAGAGAACAAACAATAAACTATGAGCTTACAAATATCAGGACTTTGATTCTAGTGGGGCAGTTTTCAGATCCTCTTTAGGTTGGAGATGGTGTCAAGCAAGAATATCTGAGACTCTCACTGATACCTCTCCATTACAGAAGACAAAGCCTGATGTGAGGAACTATATGGGCACTCAATCCTTAGGGAAGAAACTCTCTTTGGTTTTCTGAAACCAGAAGAGATAAGAAGCTGTTAAAGTCAATCCAAACAAGCTGTCTAGACCAACAAGGAACTTGAAGTGTTTAACTTTGGTTAATGCATGTAGTATGACATATTCCTTGGGTTACCTGTTTCACTTAGATCTTTACATGGTTCTTTTACTTATTCTTTTCAGACCCCTGTGTTTCCACTGCATTGGGAAAGTAAGAGTCCAGATGCATTTTTGGCCTTTCATAGTGGCAACTTCAAGGTGTCTGTATGATACTGTTGAATGTCTGAGACTAAGACTCACTTCCTCCTGCCACTCAGCTTGTTTTGGATCTTTTCCAGACTTCTGTATGCATTTCCAAAACATTATGCAAGGGATTTTGTGTGGGTCATAACATTTGTTGTTTGTGGCTTCTCTGTATAAATATTCCATATAGAATTTTTTGTTTGTCAAACAGATGAATGGAGAGATGATTATTCACATTGCTAGAGTAATTTTTACCCTTTAGGAAAGTATTCTCCATCTATGTAAATAAGAACTCCTGTCTCTATTTCTTCCTGGCTCTGTCCCACTCCTATCTTGATGAGCGTGGGCCACGTTCTGGTTTACAGGGAAGCAAGGAGCCTGTAAAATTTGTCTTTTCTTGGTAACTGCCTTCTCCAATCTTGCTGGCTGTAAGGAAGAAGGCTCTGCTCTGTCTCAGGGAGCTAAGAATGTGGCTGTAAGGAAAGTAATTCTTCTCACTGTGAGTTTTCCAGAAGAGAAAGATTAGAAACACAGAGAGCAAAGATGTATGACTGGGAGGCAAATGGCATAGTGGAAAGAACACTAGGTTAGATATAAGTAGATGTGGAAATGAATTTAATTCTACCACCAACTCTCTATGTGTCTTTAGGCCAATGAGGTCACCTCTCTGGGCCTTCGGTTTCTTCATCTGTAAAATCAATAACATTTATTGAAGGATTTCTAAATTTACTCCCAGCACAAATATATTATGATTCTTTGAGGGAGAGAGATGGGAATTGATGTAAGGAAGGCATAGTTGAAACTGACATTTGAAACTGAAATCTTTGGGCAATTGTCATTTGGAGATCTAGTAGAAGGGAAGATAGACATCTCTGGAAATAGAATATCAACTATAGGTGAACTCTATTTGATTTTTTAAAGCTTTTTAAATGTCTATCTCTTTATCGAATGCAAGGTCTGTGAAGGCATGAACTTATCTAGGTTTGTCTACTGCTGCACCTTAATACCCAGCACAGGGCCTGGCATGCCTGAAATAAATAATTATTAATGAATAAAACTACTTTGGTTGCATCACTGGTACAGTATGATTCCAGACTCCACTTTCTGTGTTGCAGGGCCATGCTAGCCCATCCGATATCAGATCCCATTAATCATCCGTGTACCTTCTCTGTCTCATGGAGGCTGACCCTCGTTGCTACCCTTTCTGTGTTCCATGATCATTACCACTTCCATGGTTTTACTAATTCTGTTGCACTTGCCTAAGACACTCTCCATTATTAAGTAATGCAATTCTTCAAGACCACTAAGCTTCTCCTCCTTCATTGCTGGAGTCCTCTTTCATTGCTGGACCCTGGATGAACTTATTGTTAGTAACATCCAGCTTAGCCCTGGTTAATTCTTGCATCCAGCCAATGTGGACTTGTTAGCATCCCTGGGCATGCCTGGTAATGTGAAGGTTTTCAGTCAAGATCTGTGTACAGAGCAGAAGCAATAGGGGATATAGTTCAAAGCTTATCACTTGGAGCTAAACAGATGTGGGTTGCAATTCTTTCTATCAGTGTCACCTGAGGGAAACCATTCTGTCTCGTTATGCCTTGACTCCTTGCCTGTAAACAGGACTAAAGCAGTGCTCAGCTGGAGCGTTGTTATGAGGATTGAATGAGGTGTTTCTAAAAAGCATTTATGAGCGTGACTGCAGTAACAATCCACAAAAGCGTACATCATTGCCAAAGCTCAGGGGATGAATAAGAAATTTTATTATATCTTTATTCATAACATCAGGTCATCATCTTAGCAGTTTTTATGAAAATGGCATCTGATCTGGCTAAGACCGTATCATCTTAGCATTTTAGAAAGATAGGTTATTGGATCAGAGGATGTATCGAGTTTCAGTTTTGTAGATTTCTCAACAGGGTATAAGGAAGGAGGGGAAAAAGAGAAAAGAGCAAACAATTCTACTTCCCCTAGGATGATCATTTCTTTTCGTCCCTCAGAGTTTTCAAAAAGGCATTCCATAAAGTGCTATAAAATAAAACTTCACAAAAATTCCATATTTTCCACAAATGTTAGAAACTTAAAAACAGATTGAGGCTTGCTATTTAACATTAGACACAAAGCTCACTTGTCAGTGCTTTGTTGTCTTGAGATAGAACTGAGGTGGAATTCTTAGGTTGGTAGAATGAAGAAATAGAAAAAGATCTGATAGCCTCAATGGTTCTACTCTTTTCTCCCAAAAGGTGCTTAATGACTGCTGGCTCCATCACAGTTGTGTTACAGGTTTGTTAGGATTTGGAGGAATAGAGGGATTTATAAGTGGAGAAAATAGTCAGACTTTAGGGAACTGTGTGCAAAGTGCTATTTTTCCAGTGGTCATAACATGGCAGACCCTAAAATGTTAGGGTGCTGGAGAAATTCAGACATGTAACTTTCCTTCCTTCTTTAAAATCAGTTTCAGAAGAGGGTGATTAGGGGGTATCAAAGCATGAGCCAACTTCTCTTCTATTCAAGGTGGTAGGAATATACATGACATAGCCCCTCACTCAATCTGCCTCACTGTGTTTTAGAGTTTTCAGTTTCCTTTCCTAAAATGTTTTTTTTTTCAACCCTCTCAATTCATAGAGAGAAAATAAGTGGAAACCGAAAGTGACTTTCAAAATATTTTACATAAAATATTAAGCAATGGTTCTTCATGCTCTCCCTGCTTTCTGCTAACTGAAGAATAAGGCCTTGGCACTGGCCTTGGAGGCTTGACTATGAGTGAGTACCCTGACATCTCAGTGCTTCAGCTGCTGCCCTCTCCTGATGCATCTATCCAGATATAATTCTCAGAGGGATTTCCAACCTCACACAGTAAAATTCTTCCTTATAGGAAAACCAAGGAGCAAAACTGGTTCAATTTTTTAAGATGGCTAAACATATTGAGTCATCGAGTTGCTTCCCAAACCAATACTACTGATACTTCAAAATGGGCTGCTGCCTGAAATCATTTCGACACCAAATCCTTTATGATATCATCAGGTAGAGAGCAAATGAAAGGCTGAGAAAAATAAAAGCTAAGCATGATACCAATAGAATGAGTAAGGGGATCAAAAGTTTGATTGGTTTGTTAGTTTTAAACATTTACTACTATTTAATAACAGCCACTATTCTTTAAGTGAAGGGTAAAATGCTTCTTATCTCTGACATGCTCACTGGCTCTGTAAATAAGTTATTTGAGGAACACTGTGCAGTAGCGAGTAATAACATGTCTGAGAAGCTGAAGGTTAGCCTGGATGGTACTGTTCTCAGCAATATTTTCTAAATTCCATTCATCAGAATGTTTTCAAACAATGGAGAGACATGTCATCATGATTTGACACAATAATCTTGAGTTTATGGAATTTCTTCATAGCGTGTGGAACTGGTTTTTAACATCATTATTCCTTGCCCTCAGATCAGCAGTGCAGTAAACTGAGAGCAGAGTAAAAATGTCCCCCTCCTCAATATTGCCCATACCCCTGCTTTTGCCCCTTAAGCAACTATGCTATACTAACCCCAGCCTTTTGTTGGAGTTTGGTGGCAGCTATGCCTGCCGCCAATCCCTGCATTATTTCTCAGCTACTCCATGTATCCTGTATCTATAGATTTATCTTAGATGCTTAGCTTAACCAAGACTATGCCAAGTATTTCACTACTGCAACTGAAATTTATCTTAATGGCCAATGTTTTTCTTTTTCCCCTTGACTCCATAGGAAACAGCTACTTGAATAATGGCATACATTAGGAAGGTAATACTGTATCTACTTATTAATATCATGAATATAAATATTTTTCATCTTTCCTGTATATGGCTATATATAAACTTCATAATCATTTAGTAACAATATAGCATTTCAGAAGTGATAATGACATATGTATATCGAATCCATTGAAATGAATTATATTAATAAATTATAATTCTTGCAAGTTGCAATCAACATCAAAAGCAAAATGTCTTATTTTCCAATTTAAATTAAAAATGCTGTTTTTACACAATAACAGATCACCTAGGATATGGGTTTTGATCCATTATTAGTCAGAGCCTTGTCTGTATTTATTAGGAACTTCACAGATATTGTTTATAACAAAATATATTTTTAAAAAACATCTGTAACAATGTTTGTTTTATAATTCTCCATGGTGTCTGTTTAATTGTCTGGTTCGAAAATATTATTTATAAGCTAATACATTTATTAGGAAATAATTATAAGCAATAGAGTTAAAAGAATAAAACTACTGAGTAAAAGAATAAAACTACTGAGTGATTTGTAAAGTATTTTAAATAAGATACTAAGTAATATGTAAATTAATAAGTAATTTTTAGTTTAAAAATCAAGAGACCTTTAATACACTGATCCACATTAGAATTTACCAATATAATCTCTGTGTTCCATAGAAGTTTAAAAAACTGTATTTATGATTTGCTTACTTTGGAGGTTGGGATTCAAAAGATAAGGTAGATATCTCATGTTCTGGTCAAGGTGGCAGAGTAGGTAAACTTTTTGCTTGCCTCCTCCTATGACAGCATCAAAATTACAACTAAATCATAAAACAATCAACCAGGAGAACCAACTGAACAAAACTCTTATAACTAAAGATATAAAAAAGAGGCTACATCGAGACTGGTAGAAGGGATGGAGATGCTAAAGGGGCTGGTCTCATACCTGCAAATAGTGGTTAAGGATCAGGAAGGATATTTCTACTGTGTAGGTCACCTGGAAGAGCAAAGCCCCACATCGAGGCTCCCCAGCCCAGGGTTCCAGTGCTAGGAATAGGAGTACTCACAAAATCTTGCTGTGAAAATCAGAGGAGATTCTGACCACCCAAAAGAAAAAGAAGGCAGCTAGAAACACAGATGTCCCTTAAAGAGCCCATGCATAGACTCGCTTGCAAGCACTCACCCTGGGCTCTAGTGGAGGGACAGCAGCTTGGGAGGTCCCAGAGATGTATGGCGAAATACTGAGTTATGTGGCTTCAGGGCAAGGGCTAGAGGTACAGCTATCCTTGTCCCTGTGTTGAGCCATACTCCTGTGCAGCCTATAGTCAGGAGCCATCTTGCCTGTGTTAAGCCCTTCCCCAACATGGAAAAAACTGAAACTGCATTGGCCTGGTGAGTTCTGCTTGCTCCAGCCTGGTGACTTCCTAAGACCTTGCCCCACTCAACTCATAAATTGCCGATGGCTGGGCAATGAACAACACCCTATACTCTCTGCAAAAGGCTGCTTTAACAGACCTTGGCTTGCAGACCCTGGGAGACACTTTGGGTGGTGGGCTACCAGCCCCATCTGGAGCTGCAGTATTACTTGAACAAATCTCAGGAGTCTGCAGGCTTGAGTCGGGCACCACCTGGTCTCAGTATGATTTGAGATTTTATGAGTGGCCACAGGCTCATCACTGGCACCAAATATGAATCTGCACTAAATTGGGGAACATAAAGTTTCCCACACTGGTGACTCCCTGAGAACCTGCCTTATACAACTTGCATACCACCCAAGGATCTATTAGCTGCTGAGCTTTACAAGCAGCTGGCAGGTAGCCTCAGTCCTTGGGGTGCCCTCAACATTTTGCTGAGCTCCCCCTGGACCAGTACTGGTTGCAGCCAGCCTCAGTTCACTCTTTGGCCTCTCCCACATGCATCCAGGTCAAGCACAGGCAGCGACCAACTGTGGATTACTTTGTAGCTCCTACCAGGTTGCCCTGGGCCAGTTACAGGCAGTGACTGACCTTGGCTTGCACGGGAGCCCCTCCCAAGGTGCCCTCAAACCAACAAATCCAGAGGCTGGCATCAGACCTCAACATAACACCATTTGATTAGCCCCACAAGTGGTACACAGAAAGGTTGGTCTCAACAGGGACACAGGCCTACCGGGGTGAATCCATATCCATGGGATCAGCCCCTATACAGAAGCTTATATACTGTTGGTATGGCCAGTCTTCATAGCCAGTCAGCCAGAGAGTCAGTCACACCCACTGATGTGCCAAAAGCAATCAAAGCTAAACTACAACTAGAGAGCCCACACAAGGAAACAGAGAAGGTCTGCACAACTGGGCCACACATGACACCTACTGTATAAAGCTCCCAGATAAGACTGGGAGATATAGCAGATCTACCTAATAAATATAAATGAACACAGAGAGGCAGCCAAAGTGAAGAAACAAAAAAATCATCTCCCAAATGAAAGAACAGGAGAAAACTCCAGAAAAATACTAAATGAGATGGATGCAAGTGACCTACCAGATACATAGTTCGAAACACTGGTTGTAAAGATGCTCAATGAACTCAGGGGAGGAATAGATGACCTTCGTGAAAGACTGTCAACAAAGCACAGTAAGCATAAAAAAGAACATAGAAACCATAAAAAAAGAACCAGTCACAAATGAAGAATTCAATATTGAAATAAAAAATATATAGGAGGAATCATGAGTAGATTAGATTAAGCAGAGGACTGAATATGCAATTTGAAAAACAATGTAGCAGAAAAAGTTCAATCAGAATAAAAAGAAAAAAAGAATAAAAAGACATGATAGTTAAAGACACGACATCAAGTGTAATAATATATAGCCCTAATAAACATTTATGCACCTAAATAGGAGCACCTGAATATATAAAGTAAATATTGATTGACATAGTGGGAGAGATTGAAAGAAATACAATCATAGTAGGAGACTTTAACACCCCATTTACAACAATGGACAGATCTTCCAACCAGAAAATCAGCAAGAAAATAGAAGCCTTAAATGACACTCTAGACCAGATATTTCAGAGCATTTCACTCCAAAGCAGCAGAATATGCATTCTTACCAAGTGCATATGGAACATTGTCCAAGACAGACCACATATTAGGCCACAATACAAAGTTTTGTAAATTTAAAGAAAACTGAAATCATATTAAGCTATCTTCTCTAACCACGATGGTATGAAACTAGAAATCAATTACAAGAAAAAAAAAAACTGAAAAATACACAAACACATGGAAGCTAAACAATGAATGGGTTAACAATGAAACTGAGAAAGAAAACTTGAGACAAATGAAAATGAAAATACAACAAACCCAAATTTATGGGACACACACAAAAAAACAGTCCTAAGAGGAAAATTCATAGCAAAACAAGTCTACCTCAAATAACAAGAAAAATCTAAGATAAATCTGATCTTATATAGAAAAAGCACTAGAAAAAGAACAGAAAACAAAGACCAAATAAATAGAAGGAAAGAAATAATAAAGAGTAGAGCAGAAATAGATTAAAGAGTCTAAAAAGACAATACAAAAGATCAATGGAGCTAAGACAGCTTTTTAGAAAAGATAAACAAAATCGATTAGTTTTTAACCAGACTCATTAAGGAAAAAAGAAAGAGGGCTCAAATAAATAATATCAGACATGAAAGATAAGTGACAACTGATTCCACAGAAATATAGAGGATTATAAGAAAATACTACAAGCAATTATGTGCTAACATATTGGACAATCTGGAAGAAATGGTTACATTCTTAGAAACATACCATCTTCAAAGACTAAGTCAAGAAGAAACAAAATATCTGAACTGAACTGAACTACTAACAAAATCAAATCAGTAATGAAAAACCTCCCAACAAACAAAAGGCCTGGACCAGATGGCTTCAGGTGTTTTTTACCAAACACCCAGGGAAGAATTAACACCTATTATTCTCAAAGTATTCCAAAAAATTCAAGAGGATGAAAGCCTCCTAAACTCATTTTATGATGCTGCCATTACCCTGATTCTAAAGTCAGACAAAATCTATGTCTATGCCACATTGAACATATCCAATCCCTTCTGATCTCAGAAGCTAAGTAAGGTCAGGCCAGGTCAGTACTTGGATGAGAGACCACCTAGGAAGACCAGGTGCTGTAGGTGCAAAGAAAGAAAGAAAGAAAGAAAGAAAGAAAGAAAGAAAGAAAGAAAGAAAGAAAGAAAGAAAGAAAGAAAGAAAGTAAGTCAGACAGGGACATTGCATAAAAAGAAAATTGTAGGCCAACATCCCTGATGAACATAGATGCAAAAATCCTCAACCAAAACAAATATTACCAAAACAAATTCAGCAATAAAGTGCAAAGATCATATACCATGATCAAATGGGATTTAAACCTGGGATGCAACCAAGGTTGGCTCAATATCTGCAAATCAATTGTGATATACCACATAAATAAAATAAAAGGTTAAAATCATATCAATTAATGCAGAAAAATCATTTGACAAAATCTAACATCATTTATGATAAGAAAAATCTCTCAGCAAAGTATGAATAGAGGGAACATACCTCGACATAATAAAGGCTATGTATAACAAACCCACAGCTAAGATCATACTCAACAGTAAAAAGCTGAAAGCTTTTTTCATATAAAGAACAAGACAAAGAAGTCCACTTTTACCTCTTCTATTCAACGTAATATTAGAAATCTCAGCTAGAGCAATCATACAAGAAAAAGAAAAGACATCCAAATCAGAAAAAAAAAGTAAAACTGTCATTATTTGCAGATGACATAGAACTCTATAGCAGCAGTCCCCAATCTTTTTGAGACCAGGGACTGGTGCTCCTATGAGAATCTAATGCCTGATGATCTGAGGTGGAGCTGAGAGAGTAATGCTTGTGCATGAAGCAGCTGAAAATACAGTTGAATCTTTGCTCGCTCACCTGCTGCTCACCTCTTGCTAGGTGGCCTGGTTCCTAACGGGCCACAGACTGGTACTGGTCCATGGCCTGGGGGTTGGAAATAACTTCTCTATACAGTAGACCCTAAAGATTTCACTAAAAAGTTTTTAGAATTGATATATAAATTCAGTGAAGTAGCAAGATACAAAATTAGTATTCATAAATCAGTTGCATTTTTATACACCAATAATGAACTATCAGAAAGGGAAATTAAGAAAGCAATCCCATTTACAATTACATCCAAAGATAATATACCTGGGAATAAATTTAACTAAGTAGATAACAGATCTGTACTTGAAAAATTATGTCGTTGAAGAAAGAAATCAAAGAAGATATATACATTGAAGCACATACCATGCTCATGGATAGAAAGAATTAACATCGTTAAAATATCCATGTGACCCAAAGCAATCTATAGAATAAATGCAATTCCTATTAAAATATCAATGACATTTTTCACAGAACTAGAAGAAATTATCTTAAAGTTAATAAGGAACCATAAAAAATACCTGAATAGCCACAGCAATCTTGAGAAAGAAAAGAGTTGGAGGTATCATGTTACCTGATATCAAAGTATACCACAAGGCTATAGTAATCAAAGTGGCATGGTACTGGCACAAAAACAGACACATAGGTCAATGGAATAGAATAGAGAGAAATTGAGAAAAACAACCCACACCTATATGGTCATTTAAATCTATGATAAAGAGGGCAAGAATATACAATGGATAAAGATAGTCTAGTCAATAAATGATGTTGGGAAAACTAGACCACCTTCTTATACCGTATACAAAAATAAACTCAAAATGTTCAAAGACTTAAATTATTACATAAAACCTTAAAACTTCTAAAGGAAAACATATGCAATAAACTTTCTTACATTGCCCTTAGTAATATTTTTTGATATGTTGCCTCAGGCAAGGGAAACAAAAGAAAAAATAAACAAATTGTACTACATTAAGCTGAAAAGTTTAGCTCAGCAAAGGAAATCATAAACAAAACATAAAGACAGCCTATCAAAGGGGAGAACATATCAGCCAATGATACTTGATAAGGATTTAATATCCAAAATTTACAAAAACCTCATACATTTCAACATCAAAAAAACAAACAATGCAATTAAAAAATGGGAAGAAGACATGAATAATCATTTTTTATTCTAAAGAAAACATACAGATGGCCAATAGATAAATGGAAAGATGCCTGATATCACTAATCATCAGAGAAATTCCAATTAAAACCACAATGATATCATTAATAAGTCAAAAAACAAGTGTTGGAGAGGATGTGGAGAAAAGGAAACCCTCATGCACTGTTAGTGAGATTGCAAATTGGTACAGCCATTATGGAAAACAGTAAGGACTTTTCTCAAAAAATTAAAAATAAAACTAATTTATGACCCAACAATCCCATTTTTGTGTATTTATCCAAAGAAAACCAAAACATTGATTTGAAAAGATACCCCTATTTTTCCATCGGTGCTATTTACAATAGCCAAGATATGGAAGCAACCTAAGCGACCATCAAAAATAATCGGATAAAGAAAAGGTAGTACGGATGTACAATGGAATATTACTTATAAAAATTAAAATTTTTCTATGTTTGCCACAACATGGATGGACCTAGAGAGTATTATACCAAGCGAAATAAGTTAGACAGAGAAAGACAAATACTATATACTTTCACTTATATGTGGAATCTAAAGAACGAAATAAACAAACAAAATGAAAACAGACTCATAGAAACAGAGAAGAAACCGGTGATTGTCATATGGGACAGGTCATGAGGGACTAAGTGAGAAGGTGAAGGGATTAAAAAGCATACTAGGCTTAATTGGTGGGATCACTTTGTAAATTATATAAACATCTAACCATTAGGTTGTACACCTAAAACTAATATGAAATAATATTGAATATCAACTCTAATTGAAAAATAAAAATTATTTAAAAAATAGTTTTAAAAAAACAAAAATAAAGAAAACAAAAAACAAAAGATAAGGTAGTCCTTAGTCTATATTTGAAAATTATTCTCTTTAGAAAATATGGCAATTAATTTATGCTATGTTTAGGTGAAATATTGACTCTATTTTTGCATGTAATGAACAAGTCAGTGGTGGTTTTTGATGGCAAAGTATTTTGATTGTGATTTCTATTTCTAATTAAATGTCGTCTTCTAATGGTTAAACTCTCTGCTCTTCTGACTAGGTCTTAGCTGGAAACACTAAGACCCTCTGCTCATTGTAAAGTTTGAACTTCACTTCTGATGCATTGTTCTTGGAGTGATGGGGAAAGCACTTATGGCCAAAAATGGGAAGGGAGAGTTTTTACAGGAGTGACAAGGAGCTGCTGAGACTGGTGTTGCATCCATGATTCTAGCATGAGCTTTGAGGCCAGCCTTATTGTTTGGGGAAACTCAAAGCTGAGTTAAGAGCCATTGCTGGGTATTTTCTGTTGGCCACATACATCCTAAAGAGGAGCATGACATCGGGCCAGAGAAATGAATGTGGAATTTTAGGTTCTGATGTCCTTCTAAACTACCAAATTCTATAGGACTTTTCTTTCGTTGTCAAATCTGTTTTGTGGGTCAGGGAGAACTAAACATAACTATCTGTAAATCGTGCAAGCTGACTCAGAATTCTGCTCTGTTTTTCTTTTCTACTCAGAATAGACTTTACTGTCAGTCAGAATATAATAAGAATACTTGAGTAGATTCATGGCCAGCACAGCAAAATAAGGAGGTCAATAAATTCTCTTCCCTCAAAACTACTATAAGGTTAATAACTGTCAAAACAATTATTTTGGTACTATGGAAACTGACCACTCAATTCACATAACTAGTGTCTGCAAAAGTTAAGTAGGTCTTTCTAAAAGAGGAATGAAATCAAACTCAAAGATTCTTAGAGCTAAGAGGTACAAAGATCTTCAGAGTCCATCTCATTATACAGATGAGGAAACTATGGCCCAAAGAAGTCAGCAGACCCAAAATTGCTCAGCCAGCTGGTTGCAGGGTCAGAACAAGAGACCCTCTCCCCTGAACTACTATGGTCACAATAAGAGTCCAAGTTCTATTCCTGGCATGTTAATCATATCTGATCTTGAGCTAAAATGAGGACTTTACCATACCAGTTTATAGAAAAAGGCAGGAGACCTTCACATTCATGTGTATAGAGCATGGTTTTTCTACCTCGGTACCATCAACATTTGCGGCCAAATAATTCATTTTTTTGTAAGAGCCTGTCTGAGTATGGCAGAGTGCTTAGCAGTATCCCTGGCCTCTATCCACTAGATGTCAATAAGGCCCCTTGTTGTGACAAGCAAAAATATCTCCAGACATTGTCAAGTGTCCCCTTGAGTGCATAATCACCCCAGTTGGAAACCACTATTATAAAGATAAGTCTCCTAGACAAGCCTCATAGCCCGTTAGTGGCAGTATGGGATTTGTCCTTGAATTTTTGAAACCTAGACTTGGTTACAACAATCCAAGTTCATTTTTCCACCAATACTCCCAGAAGTGGCACAAAAAAAAAAAAAACAAAAAACAAAAAAACAAAAACCAATAGAGCCTGATGGGTGGGGCTAGTTAAGAGATTGAGCTTTAGAGACAACCTATCCCAGGACATCATAACTCACTCAAGTGCAGTCCAATTTGGATTCATGTTAAGTGTGGGAGGAAAAGGGATATGTCATAGACTGTACTGGATTTCACTTGTCCTCCTTTTTCTTTCTTTTTCCTTCCTTCCTTCTTTCCTTCCTTCCTTCCTTCCGTCCGTCCTTCCTTCCTTCCTTTCTTCCTTCCTTTCTCTTTCTCTCTCTCCCTCCCTCTCTCTCTCTCTACCTCTCTCTCTCTCTCTCTCTTTCTCTCTCTCTCTTTTTCTTTCTTTCTACATTATGAGTTAAGAGTAAAGCAGAATTTAGGCTTTACTTTGGCTCTCAATGCAAATACATGCAACACCACCTATGAAGAATTTTTACAAAAGGCACTGAAAGTGAATTCAATTAAGCTTCTAGATATAACTACTAATATGGAAAAATAAAAGGGACAGAGGAACCCAGGATAGAATCCACAAAATTCAGACAGGACCCACTTATTTCTTCAACAACAAGAAAATCTGCGGGAAAAAAAAACAACTGAGAGACTTAAGTGACCTCTTTATCCATCATAAAGTATAGGCCTTGTTTGGATCCTCATGCAAATAAACAAATTTTAAAAAATTCATGCGACAGTTGGGGAAATGTGAACATCGATGGGCTACATGTTGACACTAAAGAAATATAAATGTCATGATAGTATTGTGGTATTTTAAAAAGAGGAGTCCAGTCCTTTTGGAAATACGTATTTTAAAAATTATAGATAAAATAATATGATTTCTGGGATTGGCTTTAAAATAATCCAGGAAAGTATAAATTACTGAGCTCATTGATACAGAAAAATAAAATTAGCTGTGAGTCATTTATTGTTGAATGTAGGTGAAGGCTCAGGGGAGTTTATTATACAATTCTCTTACTTTTGTTTATGTATGAGAATTTTTAAAAGTTATGTGATAAGCTGACTTATGTACAAGCAAAGGAGTAGGTGGATTCCCCTTCTTCTTGGTCACAGGCTCCAATCAGCTGATTCTGCCTAAAGAGTTCAGGGTGTGCCCAGGGCCCTGTGCATTGTTCTGCTGTCCTAAACAGCTGATTTTGCTGCCTTCTTGGAATGCATGAGAAATGGAGAGGAGAAGTATGCTTTCATTTTTGGAGAACAATTCTTGGGCCAGAGTGGACAAGCCAATTCCAGTGTCCCCTATAAAGAAGCAGAGCAATGGTGGAGCTGTGAGGAAGAGTCCAGCTTTCAATTCTGTTGGGATCCCTGTTCATCAGAATATTTGCAGCAGGTCATAAATCCCCTAACCTCCCTTCACTTGAGTATCCTCATGGAGAAAATAATACCTGTCATGATTCACTTTCAAGTTTTGGTGGTGATCAAATGAGAAATGCATGTGATCGTGCTTTGTAAATTAGAAATAACTACACAGAAGATGCTGTTATTGACATTATGGGAAATGGATGAGGATAATCAATACCCTGCGGGGTTAATGTTGATCCATGCTAAACATGCTAGCCTTCCCTCCTCATTCTTGCATCCTCTTGCCCATGTACTTTTAAGAGTTGTATAATAGCATCATCCCAAGAACCAAACGGTCAGGGAAAACTGCATGTATAACAAGAGACTGATTAGGGGGACAGCCTGGGCATTGAACAGAGTCCAGAGCTGGATTTACCTAACAACTGTGTAGCTTTGTGCACATCATTTAAATTCTCTGAGATCAAGAGTGCTTGCTGGGGAAGTGGGAATAATAACTCAGGGAGGAAAGCACTGTTCAGTCATTGATTCTACTTTTACTCACTGTGTGCCTCTGTGTGTTCTAGGAACTGGGAATAAGGCAATGAACAAGGATCTTTGCCCAGAGCTTAGAACTAATAAATTAGTAAGAAAAATATATGGTATACTAGAAGTAAAAACTCTTAGGAGAAAAATAAAAGCTGCAAATGGGATTGGGGGTTATAAACTGTGTATGTGCTGTGGGCATACTGAATGTGGGGTTGGGTAGAAATTTTAGATACTATAGCCTGAAAAGGCAATTTTTAAGTAAAGTTCTCAAAGAAAGGTGGAAAGGATGGAGAAAAACACCAAAAAGGGGAAAAGAATCAGGCAAAAGAAACAGCAAGTGCCAAATGCCAAGATCCAGAGTGGGCCAGGCTAGGCATGTTCAAGGATAAGCATAGCCAAAGGAGAGAAAACAAGGGAGAGAGGTAGGTGAGGAGGTCACAGAGGAAGCTGGGATTATATAAGACAACAGTGCAAAATGCCAGCAGACACCAGCACATGGTAGGTGCTCAAGAATACATGGCTGAAATTGATATTTAAATATGTAAGCTACATGTAGTAAATTCTGTAAGTAAAAAAAAAAATGAAGGAATAGTTCCTTCTTAGATTCTGATAAAGATGACATAGAAGGTAGATGCCGAGTTTACCTCCTCTCATGGCCACATCAAAATTACAACAAAACTACAGAACAATCTTCATTAGGTGTCACCCAAGGTCTGGTGGAACAAAAGTCCTAAAACTGGGGACACACCTAAGAGGCCACCTTGAGACTGTAGGAGGGGCAGAGTTGCAAAATGGGCTGCTCCTGCAGCTGCATGTGGCAGTCAAGAATCAGGAGGGTTATCTTGGCTGAAGAAGAACCCCTAAAGCAGCAAGGGATCCTGGCTCCATACTGGGTTCCCCAACCCAAAGCTTCAGTGCTGGAAAGAGAAGTCCCTGAAACCTCTGGCTGTGAAAACCAGAGGAGATTGTGGCTGAATGAGAGAGTCTCAGATGTCCTTCTTAAAGGGCCCATGCATGGACTTACTCTGTAACAGACTCATTTGCTCTGAGATCCAGTGCTAGGGCAGCTGCTCAAGGAGTGCCACAGACATACAAGGAGGAATTGAGTTGTTTGGCTTCAGGGTGAGGGCTAAAGGGGCAGCTTTCTCCAAGATAGAAGTGCTGGCAGAAAGTGTTGTTTCTTCATTGAGCTGTCCCCACTTCCAGCATGTAAACCCAGGCAGCTGTCCTACCTCGGTCTCCAACAACCAGGTGAATTCCTGAGAAACTACCTCTCCCAACTTGTGAACCCACCCATGCTGCCTCTAGTGTTTTGTTTTGTTTCATTTTTGTGCAAATGACCTATCTTGGCTCTCGTTGTGGACTTTCCTGCAATATCCCAAAGGCTCAAAAAAAAAAAAAAAACAATAAAGAAGCAGCATCTGGCCTCAGTATGCCCTATACCTCTTGCTGAGCAGTCCCAAACTTGGCAATAGCGATAGCTGGCCTTGATTACTAGCTTGTCTTCTTGAGGCACCTTTAACACTGCAAGGGGGGCAGCCATCTGAAGATTTCTTGGTGACACTTACCAAGTGGCCCCAGAAGTGTACAGGCTGCGGCTGAACTTGGTCTGCAGCTGAGCCCTCCCAGGAGGCCCTTGGGCCAGCATATCTGGTGGCCTGCTTCAACCAGAGCTAGAGCCAGAGCACCACTCAGGGCTACATATGAAGAGGAAACATCAGAAAGGTAGACCGGGCAGGCACCAGGGCCCTGCTAAAGTGAATCCTGTTGTGTAGGGTTAGCTCCTCACTGGCCAATCCTCACAACCAATCAGCCCAAGGGTCAATCCCTCCCATTGACGTGAAAACAGCAAGCAAGGCTCAACTACAATTACCCACACACACACGACCAATACAGTAAACACATCTCGAGCATCTGGCTGCACCACTGAGCCCCACAGGACACCTACTATATAAAGATACTCTACTAAGACCAGGAAATTTAGGAGCCCTTCCTAATACATAGAAACAAACAGGAGGCAGCAAAAATGCGGAGACAAAGAAACATGTCTCACATGAAAGAACAAAACAAAGTTCAGAAAAAGAGCTAAACAAAATGAAGACAAGCAGTCTATTAGATGCAGGGTTCAAAATACTGGTGATAAAGATGTTCAATGAACTCAGAGAAAGAGTAGATGAACTCAGTGAGAACTTTAATGAACAGATAGAAAACATAAATATGAAGATGGAAAACATAAAAGAGAACCAGTCAGAAATAAAGATTACAACATCTGATATGAATAGTACATCAGAGGGAACCAACAGATTGCATGAAGTAGAGGATCAAATCGGCAATTTAGAGGATGGGGTATCAAAGGACACTCAATCAGAACAACAAGAAAAAAAAGAATAAAAAAATGAGGATAGTTTAAGGGGCCTCTGAAATAAGATTAAGAATAACAACATTTGCATCATAGGGGTTCCAGAAGGAGAAGAGACAGAGCAAAAGATGGAAAACCTATTTGAAGAAATAATGATGGAAAACCTCCTGAACTTGGTAAAGGAAATAAACATACAAGTTTAGGAAGCTCAGAGAGTCCCAAACAGATTAACCCGAAGAAGTCCACATCAAGATATATCATAATTAAAATACCAAAAGTCAGAGACAAAGTGATAATCTTAAAAGCAGCAGTAGAAAAGTTAGTTACTTAAAGAGAGCTCTCATAAGACTGTCAGCTGATTTATCAACAGAAACTCTGCAGCCCAAAAGGAATTGGCTTGCAAATATATTTTCCCATTTGCATGGTTGTCTCTTTACCTTGCTGACAGTTTCTTTTGCTGAGCAGAAGCTTTTTAGTTTGTTGCAGTCTCATTCATTTATTTTTGCTTGTATTTCCCTTGCCTTTGAGGTCAAATTCATAAAATCCTCTTTAAGTCTAAGGTCCTTGAGTTTAATTCCTATGTTTTCTTCTATGCATTTTATTGTTTCAAGCCTTATATTCAGGTCCTTAATCTATTTTGAGTTAATTTTGGTGTGTGGTTATAGACAACAGTCTAGTTTCATTCTTTTCCAGGTAGCTTTCCAGTTTTCCCAGCACCATTTATTGAAGAGGCTTTCCTTTCTCCACTCTATGCTTTTGGCTTTTTTGTTGAAAATTATTTGCCCATATAAATATGGGTTTACTTCTGGACTCTTGATTCTTTCCCATTGGTCTGTGTTTCTGTTTTCCTGCCAATGCCATGCCATTTTTATTAATGTTGCTTTGTAGTATAATTTGAAGTCAGGCAGACCGACTTTGTTTTTTTTTCTCAGGATGGCTTTGGCAATTTGGGATCTTTTGTGCTTCCATACAAATCTAATGATATTTTGTTCTATTTCTTTAAAAAATGCCAATGGAATTTTGATGGGGATTGCATTAAATCTCTATAATGCTTTAGGTAATAAGGTCATTTTAGCTATGTTGATTCTTCCAAACCAAGAACATGGAATATCTTTCCATTTCTTTGTATTTTCTTCGATTTCTTTTAATAAGGTCTTATAGTTTTCATTGTAAAGGTCCATCACATATTTCATTAGATTTATTCCTAGGTATTTTATTCTTTTTGTTGCAATTGCAAAAGGAAATTTTTTTTCACTTTTTTTCTGACGCTTAGTATTAGAGTATAGGGATGCTATACTCTAATGGGTTTTTCAACATTGATTTTGTATCCAGAAACTTTACTGTATTTGTTTACTGTTTTTAGTAGTGTTCTTGTGGAGTCTTTAGGATTTTATATATAGAGAATCATGTCATCCACAAATAGTGACAGTTTGACTCCTTTGTTTCCTATTTGGATGCCTTTTATATCTTTCTCTTGCCTGATTGCACTGGCTAGGACCTCCAATGTTATATTAAATAAGAGTGGTGCAAGTGGACAGCCTTGCCTTGTTCCTGATCATAGAGGGAAGGTTTTTAGTTTTTCACCATTATGTATAATGTTGGCTGAGGGATTGTCATAGATGGCCTTTATTATGTCAAGGTACATTCCTTCTATATTGATTTTGTTAAGTGTTTTGATCATAAATGAATGCCGTGTTTTGTTGAAGGCTTTTTATTGCATCTATATGATCATATGATTCTTATTTTTAAAATTTTTTTATGTGATGTATCACATTAATCGATTTGGGTATGTTGAACCATCCTTGTGCCTCTGGGATGAAGCCCACTTGATCATGGTGTATAATCTTTTTAATATGTTGCTGCACTCGATCACTAGCATCTTATTTAGGATTTTTGCACCTGTGTTTATGAGAGATATTGGTCTGTGTTTTTCTCTTTTTGTGTTATCTTTACCAGGTTTTTATCAGTGTAATATTGACCTCATAAAATGAGTTGGAAAGTATTGCCTCCTCTTCAATTTTTTGGAAGAGTTTGAGAAGAATAGGTATTAAATCTTCTTTGAATGTTTGGTAGAATTCACCGGTGAAGCCATCTGGTTCTAGACTTCTACTTTTGGGTACGTTTTTGATGATCATTTCAATTTCCATACTGCTGATCAGTCTATTTAAATTTTCCACTTCTAAGTACTTAGAAAAACACAAACTTCTAAGAAGGTTGTGTTTTTCTAAGTACTGGTCCATTTCTTCTAGGTTATTAAATTTGGTGTTACATACTTTTTCATAGTATTCTTGTATGATCCTTTGTATTTCTGCAGTGTCTGTCATAATTTCTTCTCTTTCATCCCTGATTTTGTTTATTTGTGTCCTTTCTCTCTTTAGTTTAGTGAGTCTATCCAAGGTTTTGTCAATTTTATTAACCTTTTCAAAGAACCAGCCCTTCATTGCATTTATTTTTTCTATCTTTTTTGTTTGTTTGTTTTCAATTTCATTTATTTTTTTCTCTAGTTTTGATTATTTCTTTCCTTTTGTTGATTTTATGCCTTATTTGTTCTTTTTTTCTAGTTTTTTTTTAAGATAAAGTGTTAAGTTGTTTATTTGTGCTCGTTCTTGTTTTTGGAAATAGGCCTGCATGACATGAACATTCCTCTTATGACCTCTTTTGCCATGTCCCAAAAGTTTTGATATGTCGTACTATCATTATCATTCATTTCTATGTATCTCTCGATCTCTCCTTTTATTTCTTCTCTAACTCAGGTATTCTTCAGTAGCATGTTGTTTAATCTTCATGTATTTGTGGGTCTTCCTGCTTTCTTTTTTCAGTTGATCTCTAGTTTCAACATATTACAATCAGAGAATATGGCTGGTATGATTTCAATCGTCTTAAATTTATTGAAGCTATCTTAGTGTTCCAGTATGTGGTCGATTCTTGAGAAAGTTCCATGTGCACTAGAGAAGAATATATAAGCAACTGCTTTGGGATGGAAGGCTCTGTAAATGTCAATTATGTCCAGTTGGTCTAATGTATCATTTAAGGATGTTATTTTCTTATTGATTTTCTCTTTAGATGATCTGTCCATATCTAACAGTGGGGTATTTAGGTCCCTTACTATGAAAGTGTTTTGGTCTGTTTCTTCCTTTAGTTCTGTTAGTAATTGCTTTATATATTTTGGGGCTCCATGATTGGGAACATAGACATTAATAAGTGTTATGTTTTCTTGGTGCATGATTCAATTTAATGATCATCAAGTGTCCCTAGTATCTTTCTTTACCTTCTTTATTTTGAAGTCTATTTCATCTGATATTAGTACCACTACTACTGCTTTTCTATGAATGCCATTTGCTTGAAATATCATTTTCCACCCTTTCACTTTGAGTCTATATTTGCCTTTGTAGCTGAGATGTGTCTCCTGGAGGCAGCATATGGTTGGTTTTTTTTTTTTAATTTTTTAAATTTTCGTTTGTTTGTTTATTTGTTTTGATCCAATCTGCAACTATGTACCTTTTATATTGGTGAGTTCAGTCCATTTACATTTAAGGTGATTATTGAAATATGAGGTCTTCTTATAGACATTTTATCTTTTGCTTTCTGGTAGGTTGATTTTTCCAATGCTCCTTGTGTTCCTCTTTTCTCTTTCTTTCTTTCTTTCTTTCTTTCTTTCTTTCTTTCTTTCTTTCTTTCTTTCTTTCTTGGCATTTGTTGGTTTTCTGTCTGGTCCTTCTTGTTTTATGTTGTATATTTCAGTTCTGAATCTTCTGTTTGTTGTTATTATTACAACTATGTAAAGGATAGTTTTATATATATACAGTCATTTCTTTTTTTTCTGTGCATGCCTTATTCCATTTCTCTTTCTGAATTTAGAGCTTTGAATCCTCCCTTTTTCTGTCATTTTTGTCTCAGTTAGTCCTCATGTATGCTGAACATTCATTACTATCTTGCTATAGCAAATCTCTTCTTATTTTAAGTTTATAATGCCCTGTTCCTAGTAAGGGTTGCATTCCTCTGCTTTAATCGGCCTCCTAGTAATCTTACTCCTAATTATTATTATTATTTTTGTGTGTGTGTCATTTTGGTTTAGGTGAGCTGACCCCTTTCAGTATTTCCTGTAGTGCGGGCCCCGTAGTGGAGAATTCCCTCAATTTTGGGGGTGTCTGGAAAGGTCTTTATTTCTCCTTCATATCTAAAGGAGAGCCTAGTTGGATACATTAGTCTTGGCTGATAGTTCCTTTTACGTAATTGTTTGAATATTTGGTTCCACTCCTTTCTGGCTTGTAAGGTTGTGCTGAGAAGTCTGACAATGTAATGGGTTTTCCTTTATAGTTACCATCTTCCTTTCCCTGGCTGCCCTGAGAATTCTGTCTTTGTTGTTAATTTTTCAAAATTTTAATACAATGTGTCTTGGAGAAGGCCTTTTTGGGTTGAGATAATTGGGTGTTCTGATGACTCCTTGAATTCCAACTTCAGCTAATTCCTTAGTTTGGGGAAATTTTGTCAACTATTTGTCTGAAAATACTTTCTAGTCCCTGCTCCTTTTCCTCACCTTCAAGAATTCCCATTATTCTTATGTTTCCTCTCCTGATGGTATTAGCTACTTCTTGAATTTCTCTTTCATTATTTTTCATTTTTTGGTTACTCTTTTCTTCCTTCTGATTTATTTCTAGATTTCTGTCTTCAATATCACTGATCCTTTCCTCCATCTGGTTGACTCTATTTCCCATGCTTGTTATTTAATTTTTCAACTCTTGCAGTGTGTTCCTTATCTCCAGAAGTTCTATTCTGTTCTTTTGGAGGGTTTCAATCTCCTTGCTAAAGAACTCATTTGGCTCATCTAATTGTTTTTCAGTTCCTGAAATTGTTGTTATGGTTCATTATGAATCTCATTAAGTTTTTTCTATGTACTATCCTTAATTCTCTGTCTTCAAGTCTCATATTTCTACATCTGTAAGCTTATTTTCTGGAGATTTTTCTTTTTCTTTATGAGATGCTTTGTCACCTTGGTTGTACATGGTGTTTGATGGACTATTGCTTCGCCTGGGCATTAATGAAAATATGTTCAGCTTTCCCCCCAGAAAGAAGATTTATTATATAATGGTCCCTAGACTGTTGAAAAAAAGGTGTTTTTCTTTTGGTTTCCAATAGGTGGTGTCTAAGCCTTTTGGATCTCTGCTTTATATAAAGTCTTAATAATGTCTTTTTTTTTTTTGAATCATGCTTGCTATCTTCAGTCTCAGTTTCTGTCAGTGTTAGAGACAGTTTTTGTAGTGTTTGCTAAGAATCTCCTGATGCTCTGTGGTGAAGGGTCTCAGAGGGAATGGGGGGAGCAGCCTTCTGGGTTGGGGGTTACGGGCTATGGTTCAGCCTTGGCTTGGCAACCATGGCTGGTAAAGATCAACTATTGTTTCTCTGCTGGTCCCGCTTTTCTGCAGTTCCTGTTTCTCTGCCTTCTGCCCTGATGACTGGGCTCTGCCACCAACCACGTGGAGCTCACAGCACTCTCAGGCAGGGCTGTTCAGGATATTTGCTGCACATTCTCCCCTCCCCCTCCAGTTACAGGGAACTCTGGCTGCAAGAGACAGTTTCTTTGTTTCTCCAGTCCACTGCCTGACACTTGAGGTTCTAACCTGTGGTAGCTCTTATGTGCAGATCCCACACTCAGACAAGCTAATGTGCAATTTAGGTGTTTTTTGTTGAGTTTTAGATATTCAGCTTATTGTTGTTTTAAGGGGAGAGATCTGGGAATGTCTCTCACTATTCCATGTTTAATCTAATCTCCAACAATATTGAAATTTCATCTTTAGTCATTCTTGTGATGAAATGGAACTTTTTCCAAACATTGCCTGTATCCTCTTTTAAAGTGCAAAATAATTATATGACATTAATTTGTCTGTGATTAATAAATTAGTTTTCTTCTTCCTTAATTAGGAGGGTTTAAAGGTAAACAGTAAGAAGGGCAATTTTACTGTTTTGTAAGAAAAACAAGGAAACAGTCTAGAATAGGAGCAATTGTATTTGAATTCAGAACTACTAAATAATCCATTGTTGACTTGTTTGTGGTATAACTTCAATATCTAAGAGAATGGTCAAAACTGAGCAAAAAAACACAATGGGGTCAAACCCCAAATTTGCTTTTATTGGAGTTTTTTCCAAGGACCGACATTGCTTTTGAGTGTTCCCTAATAAAAATAACCTTTAGTATAAGGGCAAATAGCCTCAAGCAAGGGCTAGATTAGAGGATGGGACATGAAAAGAAAAGAAGAGATGAGACAGGATTTAAATGATACCCTTAATACAGGATTAAGAAAAGTTAGGCCCCCATGTAGGGTATGTATGTATGGTATATGATCCTGGTTGTGTAAGGTTATTCTTCAGTGTTGGGTGTGTGCATGTGTAGTTGGAGGTATTTGGGGGTTCTGTGTGCATATTGGATGTGTAGTAGGAATATTGTGGGTGTGTGAGTGTCTTTGGTTTATGTAGGGTTGTTTTGGGGTGGGGTGTAGGTGTGGTATGAAATGTTTATTCCTTTAAACTTAGACTTTTGACACCAAAAGTTTTACTCTTATCTTCCTGGGGTTCTAGGGTAACAAGGAGAAATGACATTTTCTTTAAAAAAAAGCCAGTACTGATATCTTCTAGAAAGTGATCCAATATGGCGAGATTCTATTAGCCTCTAGGACACAATGTGAAACCTCCATTTATCTTAAGTTGTGGGCCAAAAAAGAAAAATGGAAAGAAAGAATGGAAGAAAGAAAGAAAGAAAGAAAGAAAGAAAGAAAGAAAGAAAGAAAGAAAGAAGGAAAGAAAAAGTAAAATCAACACAGATGTTCAGAAATGGGCCACGAGACAGGGCTAAACAAGAGTTTGTCTGATCTTGGAAACAAAGAGTCATTTCAAAAAGTAATCTAGTCCTGGAAAAAGTGATAACCCTCTGTAGAAAGATTTCAAGTAATCTCTTTGTGGGCTGGGGAATTTTTCAGGTACCCTAGAAGTCCTGTTTTTCACAACAGAGTTTCCAAGAACCTATGTGGGGGGAAAATAATCTGAATGTAACTGAAATGATAAAAATAAGAATATTAAATATTCATAGTCAATGTTTTAATGCTAAACTGTGTTTGTCTGAATAGTCTTTCACTGATTCAGCCATTTATTCACTCAGCAGGCATTTATTTAGTGCTTCCAGTGTCAGGCAGTGATGATGAAGAAAATATGACATAGTGCACATCATTCATTTACCAAACATTTGTCCCCTACTCTGTGCTGGCTGCTGGTGATAGGGTATAATAAGGCAAAGATTGTCTTTGCCCTCATAGAGCTCACATTCCAGCAGGAAATTCAGACACCAAGTAATTTTTTAAGTGCTTCAAGGAGAAATGTAAGGGTCAAGAAAGAATTCTTAGAGAAAGTAACAAGTATTCTGGGATCCTGGGGATGTTTACTTGACAAAAAGCTGGTGGGAAGGGAGACAGAGGGAGGAAAGAGATGAATCTAAATGTAATTATAAACTGTGAATGTCTCCAGGGGACCCTGAGGGAGAAAGAGTGTGGCCTGTTTGAAAAACTGAAGGAAGGCTCTATGGCTGGAACACAGAGTGAGGAGAAGAGGGGATGAAAAGAGACTGGGAAGATATGCAAGGGCTGGATCTGGCAGTCTTGAAGGCCATGTTATTCCATCTATGCTAAAATCAAAGGTTTTTCTCTTAAAAATAAGCTTTTGTTTCAAAGCCACTAGGATAAATGTAACAAAGAAAGATGCCCTATTCTACTGTTGTTAATTTACTGGGAAAACATGCCTTCCTTGTTTGGGCTCCCAGGCTACAACTTGATGCCTTATTGTGAGTGCAATATGTGGGAGTCAGTCTGAAATGAAATAAAATCTTCCCTAAAAGGCTAGCTTTGCATTTTGGGTTTAAGGGGAAAAATTAGCTATAAAGGTGGAATGTGAAAGGAGAAAATATTGTTAAATTCGTTAGCTAAAAGGCCTGAAATTTGCTTGAAAAATAGTAATAAAACCATCTTTTGTTTTCATAATATATTATATCATTTTTTATTGTATATCACTTTACACATATACATTGTCTCATTTAATTGGTTAGTATATTCCATCAAGCTATATGATTCAGCATCTTAAGTGCTTATTGTGAACTACGAAGGTAAAATGAGAACAGTCAGAGAAAGAAGTTTCCAATCTCTATACAACCTTGAGCCAATTACTACCACCTCTGATGGGTAGCTTACCTATAGATGCTTGAGGACTAAGGATGGCCAGAAGGTATATTTGTTCAGTAATGCAATGTTTATTATTTTAATTTGATCTGGTACTGTAGTAAGTGCTGATGATACTGTGATGAATGAGATGTGATCTGTATCTTGAGCAGCCCAGGAGAGACAGGTGCATCATCAAGTAACCATAGCAGGAAGCTCAGCTCCATCATGAACATGGTAGGAGGCTCAGGGGTAGTGGGGTCAGTGAAGGTTTCACAGAAAAGCAAGTTGTTTTGGTACAAGTGGAAGATGATCACCATGGTATTAAAAGAGCAATGTGAGAGAGAGGCAAGGGTGCGGCCATTCAGGAAGTGCTTTGTTAAAAGAAGTTTAGCTGAGATTTGGAGGAAAGCCATCCATAAAATAAATTTTTATAATGCTGAAATATTTACTTTTGAAAAGAGAGAGAAGAAAAAACCCGACAGGAAGCATTGAGATTTGGTTCTATGGGATAAAAGAGTGTTGAATGAAAAACAATATTAACTAAGTGTTTCGTCACCAAAAAAAAAAAAAAAAGTACTTGGGAAAGAGAAAGGGTTGCAACTTAGTGCATGCAGACATGGCAAGCCACATGAGTACACTACACAGTGAGCTGAGATGGAGAAATATTCATATAAAGGAAAATAAAGTTAAAGGGAGAAGTAGTTACAACCATAGAGCTTTATTATAAGTGTAGAGTTCTTCCTGCAGGGTTCTCACAGGCAGGGTTCTTGCCACGACATTGAGTGCAAGAACTCCTCCCATAAACCATAGCTCCTCCCACAGACTCTTTTCTCTGATCATGTTTGTTTAAAGTCTCAGTCATAATCTTTATCCAGAGCCATAATCTTATGCTTTGCCTCTTCCTGTAAAGCATGAATTTGCTTAGGGAAAGAAATCTACCTCAGTAACCTGCATATTTTCATTTTCAAGGTTAAGAGTTGCCTTAATAAACCAAAATATCTCAGGGCTCAAATTCCTGAAGCTGCTAAACTCTGCTTGTGTAGCAGTTATGTCAAGGGTGCTTTGAGCTCCTTTTAAAACATTCCAAATGACCTAAAACTTGTTCCTATGACTTTCCAATAATGTGTGAAGTACACAGATAGATGCTTTTGATGAGGGGGTTGAGTCAATCTGTGAATAAACTTTAGAGAAAAGAGAGTCTTAAGGTGAGACAAATTAAGTCGTTCCTGGCTTTCAAAAATTATTTTCAGGAAAGGCCTCTGGTTCCAGATATAGGGCAGATAAATAATATGAAACCTCACTCAAATACAAATATCTCTAAGTGCTAGAAAAATGTCAGCAAACACCTTTTCATATGTGGAGCTGAGCTTGCAAGAAAGTGTTTCCGGGGGACAGACAGGAAAAGGTGCTGAAAGGCTGAGCAGGAAGTCTGGTTGGGCTGTGGCCTAGTAGGTGATATCCCAGGGACTTGATGCTTAAGCCTGGAGCTGATCAGAGTAAATGAAGTGGCACTGAGAGCTGCCAGTTCTACCCCAAGCCAGGGCCACAGAGGACTGTCATCTCAATGAGCAAGTAGAATAAAGGAAATCTGTTTGCCAGCCAAGAGAGGTAACATCTAAATTTTTCTGTCTTGTTCTGGACTTGGGGTGAAAGAAATCTCTCTGTGAATTTCTAACAATAGTCCTGTATCACATGGAGATGGCCTGTGCAAATACTAAAGTAAAGAACATTGCTACATTATGTCAACTGATGAACACTGGTGCCAATTAAGTGCCCAAAGGAATCCTCAATTTGAGATGCAATGAAAAGAGAAAATTAATTCAGTGCGAACAGCTTAGCTGTGATGCAGCATGGCTGTAGAATAGCTCAGTAGTGTTATAGCATGACTGTGGAATAGCATGGCTGTGAGGTGGCCCTGGGGTGAGGTAGGCCTGGGTGAAGCAGCCCTGGGGTAAGGCCCCTCTCTGGCTAGACAGCTCTGGTCTACTCCACTCTGCCTTGTTCTGCCTGCTCTGCTCTTTGGTCTGGTGAGCCATCTTTAGTCCTAGCCAGGCAGAGACAGCCTTCAGTGAAAAGGGAAAGTATGCTCTCTGAGCCACAGGGAAGCTGATATATAAAAAGAAGTTCCTGCCCCGGTCCTTGATTGGTCTGTCCTCATGCAAATGAAGACTCCAAATCGTCACAGTTTGATTGGTTCAAAAAGCACTGTCTTGCTTTGATTGGTTGGTGAAGATGCTGATGGGAAGGATGTAGCTGCACAACTTTGATTGGATGGGTGAAGTCTCATTTCTAGTGGCTGAAATACAATTTCAGGAAATCCTTTGTAAGGGCTTGCTCAGGTGGTTTGAACACAGTGTAAGCAGGCTGTTCAGTGCAGTCTTCTCTGTGAAGCACAGTTTGGGTGAGAGACTCCTGTGCAAAAATAGCTGCTAGGCTTAATTTTTTAAAATTTGAGCCTAGTTAGCCACCAGGAGTCCTTGGTAGTTATCATATTTCTCAGGGTTCGCAATCAGTAACAACAAATTTGATGTTACTGTAAAAGAGCATCATTACTAGAAATTTTTTAAAAGTTGCTAAGTAATACAGAAATACACAATTCTGAGATTATATAACCCTAGTAACATAATTTCAATGTATTAAAGTAAAAGACAGGCTTCCCAGGAGAAAATGGAAAATCTACTACTCTCAGTTACCCCTCAATTATAAACTGTTAGGGCAGGCACTTTGGAGCTTTATTCACTTTTTACTCCAAGGCAGGGGTCCCCAACTCCCTGGCCTTGAACCAGTGCCAATCCATGGCCTGTTAAGAACCGGGTCACACAGCAGGAGGTGAGTGAACTACAAGTGAGTGAAGCTCATTTGTATCCTCTCCCCAGCACTAGCATTACCACCTCAGCTCCACCTCAGATCATCAAGCATTAGATTTTCGTAGGAGCACAGGTTCCTGCTGCCAGAAAAGTTGGGGACCTCTGCCCTAAGGGACTAAAACTGTAGATGCTTGACTATTATTTGTTAAAGAAATTGGTAAATATAATGCCTAAAAAAAAAGATAAAACTTTTGCTTTGGCCTTTCTGCAGCCACTTACCCAAGGTATGGGAGAAGGCAGTAAGAGCTCCTGAGAACTACTACCCTAAGAGAGCAGGTCGCCAGAAGCCAAGCACCCTGGCCCTGGAGGGGTTCATGTTGCTTGATGTGAATCTTTGTAAAGGAAATTTAAGCACCCAAAGGGTCAACTTAATTCCATGATTATGTGGCTTAGTTGAATTAGAATAATTTTTGGCATTGCTCCAGGTTCAAGGCAGGGACGATCAGTGACAATTTGGACCTTCTAAGCTGTTTATGGTGTGGGACAGAGCATATTCATAAATTGAAACCGTTTCTACACTGTTTTCAGCCATGCAATTAACAAGATCAACTTTTTAAACTGCATATATGGAATTCTCCATGCCTAAGTTAGAAATTCACATTTTAGTCAAGCATCCAGGGAACATTGTCTAAGATTGACCACGCTCTTAGCCCCAAATGCAAATCTCAACAAAAACAAAAAATTATCACACAAATCATTCTCTAGCACACCTCTAATTAAGCTAGAAATTAACAACAAACTCCACCACCATTACCCTATAGGAAACGATTATGGCTCCACGGTTTTCTCTGTATCCTTCATTTCTTTTTCTCATCCTAGCTGGGCCCTCAAGGTCCAGAGTGATAGTGGACATAAAAGGCAAAGTGGGCATGTTTGTTGAGACATTTACAGCTTTAAAAGAAACACCACGTGAAGTGTGTCATTAATAGCAAAATGTATATCGCTATCCTCTCTAGGTTAAGGAATTTCTCCTCTATTCCTATTTTCCTAAGAGTTTAAACAGTGTTGAAAATTAATAAGTCTTAAGGTCTGACAAAGCTGGATGGTTGTATGTGTCAGTGCATTACTTTATTCTCTATCTTTTTTAGTACATTTTAAGCCTTTCACAATTGAAAAAACATGCTTTTCAGTAGCAAAATACCAATTCAGGTGTACTTAAGAGTGGTAGGTATGGAACACCAACCCCACACAATACTTTTAGACAATTTATGTTGAATAAGAAATTTATTCAGAAAAAAAAGAAACTTGAGCTCAGATTTTCTCAGACCATATTTTATGATAATATGGATTATATGTATGCAAAGCATCTCAAATTGTTGTACATATATGTCCTGCATATTGGTCTGTAGCTCATGTCATGCTCAATAAGTTTGTATTTTGATATGTTTTACTTATTTTATAGTAAAAGTAAGCTTTTGATGAAATAATATTCATAGCACATGTATCCTATATGTTATAGGTAATAATTCTATTTAAATTAAATACCAATATTAACATTATTTATTACATGTTAATGATACTTACAGGACAGGAGTTAAGAGTATAGACTGAAGACAAATCTGGATTGAAATGACAGCTGAGTCGCTTAGTGGCTACTTATCTTAGGCAAGTTACTTTGCATCTCTGGGTCTTTATTTTTTCCTTTTAAAGATGAGAATTATAATGGCACCTACCTTTTAACACTGTTGTGAGGATTATGACCAACAAAATATGAAGAGTGCCTTTAAGAGCACTTATTAAAAAGCTAGGGCTGTGACAAGTGCTATACTTATATTATCGCCATAAATCACTCAATATTATGGAGAGCTTACACTATTATAACTGTCTTACAGATGAGGTAATTAAGGCTTACAGAGATGAAACTTATTTTAAAGGTTTGTGGTTGTTTAATCTTTGCCCTTATGAATATTGTTACTCATACATATGATCTGTTTGATGTTATATTCTTGATTAGAAATGGAATCCTTGATTTTATCATTGTTCTCATGAAAAAATAGTATCCACTTTGCAACGATTTACTAATGGTAGTGTTTTGTGGAATGCACTAAAGCAAAATACAAAATGAAATGAAAAGTTTACTAAAAAAATAAAAAAAAATGCAAAGCCAACATGATATAGTGACAAGAACATAGAAATGAGAATCAAGATACCTGGGTTCTATTCCTGGTGCATCTCTAATTTTCATCTGTAAAATTAGAGGCTGATGCACATAACGAATAGGTTTCTTTCTATCTATGTAAGGAGTAGCTTGAGAATTAGGCCTGAATCTTTGTTCTTGTTGCTTCATTTCTCTGATTTTATATTTCTTATCTGTTACTTTAGTGGACTGAAGCCAAAAATCTCAAGGTTCACTTAGATTTCTTTTATCAGAGATTGTATGTCTTGAAAGTTTTAGAGGCAACCAGATATTAGCACTGAAGAAGTATCAGTGTCAAAAAATTTAGAGATTAATTTGGGAAATTTATTGCTCAGAGGCACCTATAACTTTCTAAATCTTGCTCTGTTGTGTTGCCATGTGTTTGTTTTATATAATAGAGACATTGGAAAAAGATTTACCTTTTTTTTTTTGGAAGGATGAGAACAAGTTACTTTTTTAAAATTTATTTTTTTATGGTGACATTGGTTAATGAAATCCAGTAAATTTCAGGTGTACAATTTAAGGTACAATTGCATTGTGTATTCACCTTCCATAGTTAGATTTCTTTCTGTCAGCACATATTGACCCCTTTTACCCCATCTACTTCTCTCCTCCCCTTTCCCCTCTCCCCTCTGGTAACCACTAGTCTATTGTCCATGTCCATGAGTCTCTGTTTGTCCTATTTGTGTGTTGCTTTTAGGTTTATATCCCATGTGTTACCTTTGTAATAATATTTGATATTTCTATTCATGAACTCTTGCATTCACACTACACAATTTGTAAACCATTTTGTAACAGAGGGTATAAACAAATCCAGGTGAAACTCATTATTCAATCAGATTAACCTCTTTCCTTGGCTGATGATATGAACTTTTCAGCATTCCAATTTCTTATAATTTTAATCAGTAAAGTACCTACGTCAGAAACATTCACATTTAGGAAAAAAATTGAAATCTCTTCAATTTTCAAGCTCAAATATAAAATATTTCAACAGAAGTCTAGAAGGAAAAAAAATTTGAGAAGAGTGGATGTAACGAAAACAGGGTATTCAGAAACTTCTGATTTTGCATTTACTGTAAATACCGACTTTGTTTGGGGCCCAGGGCGACTGTGTCTGCCATCTATTTCTCATTTATCTCAACTATAAAGTGAGGTAATAGCTTTTTATATACCTTGAAGGGATGAGGTTTTGATTAATTAGCTAATGAATTCAGTGTGCTTTGAAGTACTAAGTGCTATTAAGCTTCATTTAGATTACTCTAATAATTTCATAAACTCAGGGTTCTTTTCACCAGCTGAGGAGTTGAGATCTCTTGCTCAGGTTTTTCAAATAGCAGAGTAGTTTAATGCAACTTCCTTCTCAAAACCAGTTCACACTGGTATTTGCAATTTAAAAAAAAAAAGTTAAACAGTTGAGCAATCACCATATCCAAGTGTACGGGTCAGAATAATCTCTTATGATAGTGGAGGTAAATATTAGTTCCTTTTCCCCTTTTTGCTTGATTCCCTCTCCCCTAATCTCCTATATCTCCATATCTGTTACAGTTTCACAGTCTAAATAAAGTTTGAAACAGAAACTCAAGGAAATGGCCTTTTATAGCCCAAGAGCCATGTCTGGCAATACCCTGGCTTTATGTTAACTGGTTCTGAGGGTAGGAAATAGATTGGTGTGGGCATCTGGGAAGATTGCTTACTGTTGCCACAGACACAGTTTTAATGGATACATAACAGGGTACCTAATTTAGTACTCAGTTTAGAATACTGGAAGTCATAAATGGGATTACTCTGAAGAGGCACCAAAACTATTTTAAAACAGCTTATTTAAAATAAGAGATTGGAGTGCTTTTAGGTGCTTCCTGCCAGATGAAAGGGGTAAGTGGAGTGGCCTGGCGAGAGCTGGTGGGACCAATGGTGTTGATCAGCAGGCTTCCGGCTGACTCAGGGTCAGGTCACTCAGTGCAAACCACCTGGTTCCAGGTGAACCCTAAAGGCTTGCTTCTTCCACCTTCCACCTACCTCCCTCAAAGGTAAATCTCCCATAGGTGTGGTCAAGCAAGGTTCAGGGCAAGGACAGTGAGTGCAGTGGAAATGTAGTTCAATGGTGTAGGGAAATCTGTCCTTCCCAGGTTAGTGGCAATGGGTTTAGAAATGATTCCAATCTATCAACAAAGAGTGGAAAAGCACTAATAGGAAAGGAAATTCAGTGGTTTCCACATGCTGAGGACACCTAAGTTTTATTGGCTTATAGGAGAGCCCTTTTAGTAACTCAGTCCTGTCTTTGCTTTTCTAGTCTAAGAGCTATGTGGATGTCCTAGGCGGTGATGTCAGGAAATCCTTAGGAATAGAAGTGCATGTTTCATTTTTTTAAAAAATTTTTTATTAAAGAAAATTATGCTTGTAAAAACTCCTTTCTTACCTTTCCTTTTTGCTTTTAATTTTGCTCCTTTGCTTATATCTTTCATGTTTGTGTTTCCTTTTTTGAAATTGCATGACATGTACTACTTATCATTCTTCTTGATTGTATTTACTCAGCATTTTCTATATCAGGATAAAGGAGAAATACTTTATTTTATTTTTTTTTAATTCAGTAGGCTAGCATGGCTTTGATATAAGATAAGACACCCTTGATTGAGTTTGTATTCTTTGTTGGATAAATACTTCTGGTATATATAATATATATGTCATGGAAACAACATGGGGAGTAGAGTTGCTAGATAATTTGCTGAACTTTTTACAGCCAGTAGGTTGGGCCGTTTTACAACAGGCCTGTCCAGTGGTGCATGAGCTGAGGGTTTTCTGTGGTCTGACCAGCAGGCCTGACTTTCTGGAGTAGCCGGACTCATTGCTCTCAGGTTACTTGGTGTGTTGGTAAGAGAGGAATAGAATGAATTCTAGCTGGAATAGAACAGACCAATGTGCAGTAACTAAAGAACAGAGGCATTAGACATCAGGGATAAAAATTCTTCTTAAACCACTTTATTAAGTAAATTTTGTGAAGGAACAATTTATTGCAATTATATATATTTTAGAAGGTTGTAACTATTAGAAATAGACCTGAAAAGGATACTAGCCTACATCAGAAACAAGTATTAATATAAATCATAATGAACATCTATTACAGAATAATAAGAATACAATAATTGCTTTGGGAAATTAATTTAGTGAATCTAATTCTTTTTTTTTTTTTGCTGTTGTTTTTTTTCTTTTTCTTTTTTTTCTTTTTTTTTTGCTATCTTCCTGGAGATTGCGTATTTGGCCTTTAAGCAATGAGGTTTTCTCCCCTGTATTTCTACAGCATTAGCTGTGTTTTGCCCAGAACTAAGGGCTATCTCTCTGCCTTCAAAACATTTTATCAAAAGCCTGCTACCTGTCCTGTCAAGAAATGTGTTTTTATTTTCAAAGTACTGTAGCTTTCTATGGTCTCTCTCCTGCAGTAGGGGCCTATTAGGTGAAGATCACAAGTTCCAAATTCCACAATTATACAAATTTAGAGCATGGAATAATTCTTGTGTATATCCATTGAAAGTCCTTCTGATGTCAGCTGCCAATGATTTTTCCCATTTCTCCCAGAGTATGTATAATTAAGTGGTTCTCACTATTGTATTGATGTCATGTTGAAACATTTTTAAATTATGAGTAAAATATGATCTAATTATTTGGAAAAATACCCTCTCAATAAGCAAAAAGCTTTCTTTTCATTATTTTCTAATTGTTCTATTTTTCATCCCTGTTTCAGATATGCTTATAACCTAATTTCCTACTTAGTTTCTGCCCTTTTGAAAAGGAAATTATGATTGCTTGCTGCTTGTAGAGTTATTAGGAATATTAATGAGATTGTAAGCTTCTTGAGGACACAATCTTTTGTAACATTTTTTTGTTTTATATCGCACACAGAACTTAACACAATGCAGAACAGAGAAAGTGAGCTTAACTATCCAGAGGAGTGCGGGCTCCAAGGAGGTGAGCTTACCCTTGTGGCCTGTGGCATCCTCCAGCTGACAGCTCTTACATCCTGACATCAACTACTGTGGCAGAGTTGAAGGATGGCCGCGCCCACCCCAGAAAAACATGAAATCACTAGGGGAGCCTGAGAACAAATTAATAGCTTATCTAAGAAAGCCGTCAATGTTGATCAAAGGAATGGCTTCTGATAACATTTCTACTTAACTCCCAATAGAATGAGCTAACGTGCCACTCCCATAAATTTACAGTCTAAAGTAGGCTTAGTCATAAAGAAGAAAGTGCTAGAACCCTTGCAAGAGTTTTCTTGATGCTTTTTACTCAGTAAAGGTGGAGAACAAAGACTGGCAAACTTTTTTCTGAAAACCACCTGATAATAAATATTTTAGGCTTTGTCTGTATTGCAGCTGCCCAACTCTGCTATTGTAGCAAAGCAGCCACAGACAGTACATGAACAAATAGTATGGCTGTTTGCCAAAGAAAGCTTTACAAAAACAACAAGCACCAGGGGCTGGGTTTGATCTGTGGACTGTAGTTTGCTGATCCCTGGTCTACAAGATCAAGGGTATAGGTGGCTCTAACTCTTTGAAATGGGCTTTCCTTGGTAGCCAGCTTCCTAAGCTTCTTGGAGCCTACCAGGAACCAGGAGGAAAGAGAGGCTGTCAAAGGAACACTTTCCACTCAGCCTCTGTCCACCTCCCTCCCTCTGCGCTTGCTGCAGCACACAGGTGAGATCACCAGGCTGGGAACCTGTATCCAGCAGAAGCTCTGAGTCTTTCTGGTTTACTCATATGACTGAACTATTCATTGAAATCTCTTCCCATTTGTGTCTAAGCCTAGATTTTACTTCGTGAACTTCTGGAACATGAAACATGCTCTCTATGAACCAAATCTTCAGGTCTCCCAATTATAAAATTAAGATCATCATGACCAGAGAGAATCAGCCCAGCTCTCAAGAATGTATTTGAATCTTATACACATTTGCAAATAGACTAAATTTTTTGAATTAGGGATGAATGGGAAAGATGGTTACAAAATGATTTTAAAGTTCAACTCTCAATGGTTATCTGAATAGATATTTTTAGTTTTGAACATGCTTTGGAAACAGAAGAATAGATTTAAATAAATTAACCAACACAACCTTCATCTGTGAAGCGTTGCCAAAATAAATTGAGCGCTTGCCTTGGTCAGAGTTTGTTTTGTTTTAAGAGCGTAGTAAAAGGAAGTGTATACTGGAAATACACAGAGAATCTCCTGGAACCAAAGGCAAGCATAGACTAGGCAATGGGACCTGGAAACAGGCAGGCTCTCACCTTTCCTTTCTCTTTCCTGTACCCAGGTTTCTCATGCCCAGTTTTACATGGAGACTTCTACAGTTTTCAGCATTTCTTCGCAAACCTTCTCTTCTTATTGGTTGTTATGGTGGTTCCAAATGGGCATCCCCAGAATAGTATCTTATTCATAGAATCCCTGGACCTCAAACAGGGTTGGGCACATAGAAGGCTCTTAATAAATCTTTAATAACTAACTTGATAGAATTGAATAAATACGGTATCTATAGCTAACTAGATATTCCTTGACCAAACTTTACATTCCTGTGAGGGAGAAATTAATTGGTCAGTCTTGAGCCAGAATCCACTGTTTGTCTAGTCAGCTGTGAAGCTGTGATTCCTAGAACTGTCCGTGGGTCAGTTTTCAGAAGAGGTCTCTAGTGCATTCATTTTGTCTAAAAATCTGGTTACTAAAATAATGAGATATCAATTTAACAAGTGACTTTAGTCATGCCATAACCTAAACAACTTAGTGATTTCCTAAGTTACATTCACCACAGAGAAGGGCTTCTCAGACCTTGTATAGTGGGTGATATTCTGGCAGAAGGGGAAGCATGGACTCTTCCCATGTCCAATGTGGACAGCTCTCTCTATCATTGATTCACAGAGGTAATATTGAAAAGGGGGACATCAATTGATTAAAGATAATTTGCCTAAAAATGTAAATTGCTCCAACCACTACAGAAAACAATATAAAGTTTCTTCAAAAAATTAAAAATAGATCTACCAGTTGACATAGCAATTCTACTTCTGGGTATATACCCAAAAGAAATGAAAATAGGATTTCGATGAGATATCTGTATTCCCATATTTATCACAGCATTATTCACAATAGGCAAGATGTGGAAACAACCCAAATGCCCATCAATGGATGAATGGCTAAAAAAAAAAAAAAAGTGGTACATATACACTGTGGAATATTATTCAGCCATGAGAAAAAAGGATGTCCTTTTATGTGCAACAACATGGATAGACCATGAGCACAAGTGAGATAAGTCAGACAGAGGAAAACAAGTTCCGTATGATGTCACTTATATGTGGAATCTAAAAAGGTTAAACATATAAAGAATAGGAAGTAAAATGGTAGTTATCAGGGCATGGAGAACAACAACAACAAAAAGGATAATTTGCTTATTCGTATCATGTAAGTTTAAGCATTGTCATACATCAGGTTTTCTACTAGAATGCTCCTCTAGAAAGAAATGCTTCAGCCCTAATGGCACAACCTACACTCGAGTGACCATTTGTCTTGGTTTGCCTGAGACCAGTTCAGTGCTAGCAGTAAAAGCCCTTGGAAATTTTTTCAGTTTGGGAAAGCTGGGACAGCTGCTTATTTTAACCTGCAATCAAACTGTGGCTATGAACAATTAATGCTCTTCTTATCCATATATGAAGGACCATCCCCCCAATCTGATTCTGGAAGCAGCATCAAAGCTAAGAATGATCTGTTGTGTCACTGGGCTGCCTTACTCCTTATCACCTCAGTTGGTGCTAGTACATCCTCTAGTTTCCAGATCCCATACCCTGCAAAACCTTCAATTCTGGAAACCATGCTGGCAGTTTGGGTGAGTACTCTGGCCACATGGCAAAGGAATGGCACTTACAGGCCATCTCCCCAAGATCAGATCATGGGGGCTGCTTCAGGTTGTAGAGGGGATAACTAGCCCACCCACAAATGTGCCATCAGGCCTAGAGAGAATATAAAGTCGCACATGTTAATACATAGCTTCTATCACTGACAATATCATGTTAGAATACCACTGAAACCTGATGTTATAAGAGTGTTTACTTATTTTCCCACTCCTATAAAACGTATATATTCTGAGACAAGATTTGACTTTTTTTCTTAGTAAATGTCTGTATTACAGGATGAGAAACAGTGAGTAGGACATAGTAGGCTTTTAATAAATATTTATTAAATAAATGAAAACAATTAAATGAAAGAAGCGGAAATAGAAAGACCGGATAGAAGGTGTATTAGTCAGTTTAGCATGCTATAACAAAGAGCTACACACTAGGTGGCTTATAAATAACAGAAATTTGTTTCTCATAGCTCTGGAGGCAGGAAATCCAAGATCAGAGTCAGCAGAGTCAGGATCTGTGAGAGCCCTATGCTGGGCTGCAGACTACCACCATCTCACTGTAGCCTGATGTGGCAGAAATCAAAGAGGAAAAGCAAGCAAGACTCTTACTTAACTTCTAGTAAGAACACTAGTCCCATTAATGATGGCCTCACTCTCATGATCTCATCTAACCCCAATTACCTCCTAAAGGCCCAGACTTCTAATACCATTACATTGGGAGTAGAGTTTCTACATATGAATTTTGAGGGAACACTTTCATTGAGTTTTTAACAGTCCAGCATTAAGATAATAAAGGCCCAAATGAGGTTGGTTGCTAGGGGAAGGAATTGAAAGGATACTCTTGCTCTGTGCCTAGGCATTGCACATTCATATATTTTCTTTGTTTGAAATATTTTCAACCAGTTGGTTTCTCTAACTCCTACTCATTACAGACACATACACACATTTGTGTGTATGTATATTTATATATGTAATCTTTTAAAAAATTCCGTAATGGAAAATCTCACATACAAAATAAAAAGTATAGTATAGTGAACTCCCACATGCCCTTTACCAGCTTCCACAATGATCAATTTATGATCACATCTGTTTTATCTATATCTCATCAACTTCTCCACCTTCCTGAATCATCAGAAAAAAAAATTTAGAAATTACATAATTTCATCCATGTTATATCTGCTTTTTAAATAACTTTATTAAATTGATGGGTATATATTACTAGCCCAATTTTAGAAGGAGGAAACAGACAAGAGAAAAGTGAACTTGGGACAAAACCACTATTTTTCAAAATTTTCTCCAGTGCTAATACAAGCCAGAGTCGAGAATTAGCTGGTTCAGCTTCTCTGTTTTCATGGCATCTGCTTTAGGGTGTGCTTGCCTGTGGTTCTCATGACATTGTATGATTAGGGTCTCCTCTGACTAGCTTGTAAGCTTCTGAGGTCAGTTACAGAGACCTATTCACCACAGTATCCCAACCTATAGAAAACTCTCTAATAAATATATGTGAACAAATATTGATATAGACATAATCAATAAGATTTTAAATTAATGATATTGATAAATAGGTACTGAAAAGTGTTACAATTTATTCCCAGGCTTGTGCTGGAGTGAGTGATTGTAAAAATGGTGATACAATTGCATAAACCAATGTCGAAGAGAAATTATTTTAGAGAGGATGATTAAATTAGTTAGGCAATGTTGAAACTGAGATGTCTGTTGGATACTGAACTAAAAAATTTGGCAAACAGTGCAAAATGTGCATTAAGGGTTTAGTAGAAAGACTAAAATTTTGGCTGGATAATGTTTGGGTAGATTAAAGATACAAGTTTGAGTGTTTAGCCATTAGAAAAAGCAAGTATAGATTAGATAAAATTGAGAGAACCAGTGTAGAAAGTTTGGGGGAAGGCAGGAACGAGGGAAGGAATTTAAAGATCAGGAGAAGGAAGAGACTAGGCTATAAGAAATAACTTTCTAGATAAAAATTGGAGAAATAGAAAAATAATTTGAACAGTCTGTTGTTATTAAAGATAAGTGAACATTATGAATGTATTTAAATGCCACGAAACTGTACACCTAAACATGTCAAAGAGTAAATTTTAACATATGTACTCAAGCATGCGCACATGTACACACATGAAGATAAGGAAATTAGAAGTTTCAGGAAGTGGATAAATGGTTAAGGAGCTATGCCAAACACCAGATATACAGTGAGGAAAATGAGTAAGTTAGCATGAGGTCATTGCATTATTTCCTGAGATCAATTTTGATGAAGTGGGAAGAAGTCAATGACACCAGATTACAGGGATGATGAAGGAAGAGGTGGGAGGTAGAAGCATAAGCTACAAGGAAGGGTTTGTTTTTTGAAAACTGTAGTAGACCCTTAGGACAGTGACCTTACAAAACTATTTCTCAAAGTGTGTTTCTTAACTCAATCACATCAGAATCATCCAGAATATTCATTAAAACAGGGGTCCCCGAACCCCAATCCCTGTATCAGTACTGGTCCATGGCCTATTAGGAACCAGGGCACACAGCAGGAGGTGAGCTTTGGGCCAGCAAGTGATGCTTCATCTGTATTTGCAGCCTCTCCCCAGCGCTAGCATCAGCTCCACCTCAGGTCATCAGGTATTAGATTCTCATAAGGACACCAGTCCCTGGTACTGAAAAAGTTTAGGACTACTGCATTAAAATATTCTTGGGCCTACCCCAGATTGTTGAGTCAGGGTAACGAGACTGGACTGTACCTCGTAGATATGTTTCCACATGGTTCTTATGAACACCTAAGTTTCAGGACCACAGTTAAATTGGAAGGTTATCAGGTGGAAGAAAGTATTTAATGATGAGTACATTGAAGGATCAGGTGGAGAAGAAGATGTCTACCATTTGGTGGTGATGGTTGACTCAGATGAATAATGGACAAGGCCCACAAAAGTCTCAAATTGGATACTGAAATGGAAAAAGGAGCAGAGAAATGTGGGAGGGAGAAGGAGGAACAGGGCAAGCACTCACTTGAACTGAATAAATCTAAGGGAGTAGGAGGATGAAGGGGGAGGAGTAGCTGAGCTGCTATAGAGCCTGGGGTGCCTCATTAATTCTAGGGTGTTAAACTTGGGATCCAGCAGAGCATGACCCCACTAGGTTAACTGGTCTAAGAAAGGATAGACAACAGACACCACCCAGGGTAGGGTGCTGTTCATAGCAGATTGTCGGATGGAAAAGAAATTCTAGGGACAGGCAAAGACCTCAATGAGAGGGACAGCTGTGCCCGAGGTGGGAAGGGAGTCAAGAGAGGCCGTAAAAGGCAAGGAGGATTGAGGATGAAAGGCAGATGAATGAGGGAAGGGCATGGTGAAGGGTGTCACCTGTAGTCTGTAGTCAAGGGGGTTCCAATGATGAACTTGTCCTCCAAAAGGCTGGAGGGTGTGTGTAGGGTTAGGTATAAGAACCTTAACCATGAAAATATTTGAACACCATATTTAGTTGAACAGATAGAATGCTTTTATGTAGATTCTTTAGTCTTTCCCACTGATACTCTTTTGAAAGGCGATTGTTTCAACCCCAAGAAAATTTGGTTGGCTGATATTTCTTTTATCGAGATTTCTCTCTTATATTCCCTTTGATGGGAGAAACTTTGAAATAATAGATACAAAAGATAGAGTTGAGAAGGCCCTGCCTCCTGGGTGTAGGGCTTCTAAGAAGCCCTTTGAAGAAATTTGAATTAATGCTTACCCCACTGACACTAACTCTGAGCCTCATTCTGCTCATTTCATAGCATAAAGATAATAATACCTATTTCATTGGGCAACTGTAAGATATGAATGAACAAAAAGTGTAAAATAAATAGCTTATATTTGGCACATGTCAGCATTCAAGAAATGGTAGCTGTTATTGAGATAGTAGTGATTTATTTTTATTATCCCAAACAGATATTTCATTGGGAATGAACTACCAAAAGACTGTTTTGATGCAGCCAAGAGAGATACCACCACTGCCACCCTGTGAGGGAAATTTAGATGACTTGGTACCCTTTCCCCATGTTTCCATCTAGCCCAGTGGTTCTCACACTTGGCTACACATTAAACTCAAAGTTTGAAAGACACCAGTGCTCAGGTTCTACCCCAGGAGAAGTGAGAGTCTTCTAAGGTGAGGTCCAGATCCTCCCACTTTTCAAAGACTCAGGTAATTTCCAGGTACCACCTGAAGTTAGTGCTGCTGAGCTAGTTGTACACTAATTAAAGGTGGTAAAGTGAAGACATTCAAGATGTTTTACAAACAAGTAGTGATTTACTGTCACACAGGGTTTCAGGTTTCTAAAGGAAGGTTCTGGGACTGTACAAATACTGCCCACACATTCCATAAAGCTATATGCTCTCTTTGAGCAATTGATGTTTCCCTCCAGGATAGAATTGATGTTTGGTGTGAATGGATATTTCAGCATATGTAAAAATAATAGGGTAAATATGAGGTCTTATCTTCGAGTCTGAGATCCCTGTGGTTGCAGATCATGAGCTTCATTTCAATTTTCCATCCTAGTGAAGGAAGTCAATCTGTACACATATGTGGGGAGAGATAAGCAACTAGGGGAAAGAGGAAGAGTAGGAATCAGGAAACATGGATTATAGTCTAAATTCCCCCATAAATCTGCTTTATGGACAGAAATAAATTACTTCTCTGACCTCAGTCTCCTCTGCTACAAAAAGAGATTAGATTACTTAGTGGACCTTAATTGAAGTCTTTTCTTGCTGCATCTCAGCATTTGGAATATTTTGAGTTTTGCTCACACATCCCCAAGATCCAGAACATACATGTTCAGAACCTTTACCTTATATCATCTTTATGGTCTCTTCTAGCTCTAATACTTTCTAATTTTTTCCCATCTTATGTTTTCTAGCATGAGCTGGGGAATACCCAAGCCACCACCTATGGTAGCCACATTGGTTTTGTAGTGGCCAGGAGATATGTGTTAGCTCTTAGAGCTCTTTTAAGTAATGACCTAGTGAGGAAAATTACTATAATGACCTAGTGAGGAAAATTACTATAGTAACCCACCTCCTTTCAACACCTCTTCCAGCACTCACCTCCCTCCACCCCGACCCTGGCTCTTCTCCCAAACCACACCTTTTTGGCCAGTGATGAGCTTTGGTTACACATGGACAATGCTGTGCTATGTGGCAGTTGTGGATATAATTTAATGAGGGCCAAGTAAATGGTAATTGTCTTTCCCAGTCATCCTAGTAATTAGATGGCGAGGCCATATCTTCAGGGCTCTTAGTGTTTAGAACAAATGGTTCACTGCTGCAACCCCTATTGCCACATGGCATAGGGTGACTCCCAGATGTTCTTCTGCTAAGAGGACAGCAGTGCATTCCTCACAGAAAACACCCTAATGTCTGCTCAGAAATGCACAAAAGAAAGGTGCCATGAAAGCATAAAATCTGGTCTCAAACCTAGAAGCTCTGCCAAGTTACTGCTGTGTCTCCACTTCTTATGTGGGTAAAGTTCAAAGATGGCTTTCTTGAATAAAACTCCACTTCCCCCTTTTTTATGCATTCTTCTTTCCTTGGCTAGAGTAGAGAAAACTGAAAGCTCTGACAATGACACAGCACTTGCTAATTCGCAGATACTTTCCCATTCAACAATGCAGCACTTACTGAGAACCTACCATTTACCCGGCTGAAGCCGCTTGAGTGTGCACATTCTGCTGTTAGTATAAGCTATTTCTTTCACCTGAAATGTTGCCCTTAATCTCTGTGAGCTCATTAACATTTCTTACCTATCAAGTCTCAGCTCAAAGATCACTTTTTCATGACTGGAAAAGAGCCTGCCCTTCTGAACTCCTATCATATTTACTGTCTGTTGAATTAATATGGGCTCACTGCCTGCCTTTCTGTGCTATTCACAGACCTGCTCTAAGACTTGCCAGCCTGCAGGTTTTCTGAAGGCAGCTACAGGCCTGCAGCCTTCATATTTGCACCCAGAAGGTTGGCTACCAATGGCTCTGAACATGTACATGAAACCTTAAGTAAATATTGTTTAATTTTGGATTCATTTGCCTCTATTAGAGGAAGAAATGGAAGTGTCCTTATAGAAAATGGACTTCTTAAGCTCTCCGAAGGTGCTCAGTTAGAGTCTGTAAAGTTCTTCTGAATTAGACTTCCTATTCAACAGAGTTTGAGACCAGTTGGTCCATTGGAGAAAGAGGGGGAAAGCAACTGTTTTCTTAGGTTTCTGATGTTTTTTTTCTGGTTCCAATTCTGGTTCTTTTCTTCCAAGCTTGAAACTTTCTGGAGCTCGGGATTCTGCCTGCTGCCCTCAATGGTTGTTGGAGTCCTTCGATTTCAGGGGGAGGAAGGAATGTTCTCTAATTATACGCAAAAGCAGCATGAGGGTGAGGAGTTCCCAGCATGTGGGACGTCCAGTAGTAAAACCGGTGCAGTCCTGGTAGATTACCTTAAGTAAATCCATCTGAAGGATAAACACAGGAATGGGGATAGAGAGGGCATAGAGACTAGTTTTATCTGGTGGTGTGGGTTCTGCCAGAAAATGTGGCAAAAACAACAGTGAGGACAGTCTGGAGGCAAGAGGACCTCAGGCAAAGTAGTTCATAGATAAACTGGGCCTTTTGGAAAACACAGCAGATGGCTATAAAACACTGCAAAGACAAGCCTTGCAAATGCCTGCCAATACTGACTTATCACACAGAAGATTTACAAGCAGAACACTGCAAGGCATAGATACCCTATGTCAGAGACATGTAAACAGAGTGAATCAATTATAAACCAGTCTTAGGCCCTCCTCTGTAGCAATCTTAAAGATGTGAAACATTATTTAGAGAGGTTGAGATGTCTTGATTTAAATTTTAAGAATTTTGAAGCCAGTCTTAGTGGAAATGGGTATTTTGGAGCTCAGCTCTGCTCTAGAGCAGTCCCAAGACTGAGAATAGGCAACTGAGGTCCTTGTAATTGTCTGCACCTAGCCACAGCATACATTTAAGGGACTTTAATTCAAAGATTGAAAGATGAAAAGCAGAGAAAAACCATAAGTCACTGTCATTTTAGCACAGGGATGATGCAGCTTATAGGATTTATCTCTAGATTAATTACTGTAGATGAGGGCCACTGATAATACATCAAAGTCACTATTAAGCTTACTGTGATGAGTCTTAGCTGATTAATTATCTGAGGAGAGTCATGTTATTTTTCTCTTTCAGGGAAATCAGAGATGACTCAATATTACTGTCCGACATTAGTCAATAAAGAAAGAAGCTCCACCTTCACAGTACTATTAGGATAAAGCATTTCAAAAATTATCAACATACCATTCAATAAAATATTGGAAAATAACAATTTAGTTAATCTGCTAAATGTTGGGAAATGCAGTAAAAATGCCTTCATTCAACTTTGAAAAGATTCTGTGCCCAGGCCAGGCAGAAGATAGTCTGTTGTATGATAGGGGGACTTTTGGTGAACACATGGAGAGAAAGAGAGAGACAGAGAGAAGAGAGAGAGACAGAGACAAGAGAGGAAGGGAAGGAGGGAGAAAGAGAGAGAAACAGAGACAGAGACAGAGACAGAAATTACGACCTGCCAGGCCATCTGAAAGAGTGAGAGACAGGAACTGCTTGCTTTGGTTCCTGATGTCTGTTCCATCCCAGTTCTAGCATATGAGCAATCTTAATATAATTCCATTTTCATCATGTAACTCGTGTGTTTCTGCATCCTTCATCTAGGATAACAAACATAGCTATAAACCATACCTATACAATAGCACAGAATACTGACCACTTTTATTTCAGTAGATTTTTTTAATGAAAAAGAAAAAATCTCTCATAAGGATAACTCTGAAATTCGAAGGAGTAGATATATTGAATGTATTAAATGACTAGATGTGCTTTCTCAGTACCTGGTAAGGCACTTTATAGAATTGTATATATTATATAACTTATCACTATCATTTTAAAAAAAAGAATTTAGGAAATTGGATTCTATTAAAAATATCTACTTTCATGTTCCTGATGATTTCACTACCAGCTAGTTATTTATTTTTTCAAGAATGTTATGTTTAGAGACAATTTTCATTAGCGAGTCAACTTTTGATTGCTTGAGTTAATTTCACCATCTATTATTTCCCCACACTGCTCTTTCAGCTTTTACCATTTTTTAACTCTGACCAAAAAAGATGTCTGCTCATTGACATGTTGACAACTTGATAAGTTACACACACACACACACACACTCACAGATGTGAAATCTCTGAGGTTCTAGCTAACGTCTTTATTTTTTATTTTTTACTGCACTTAAACTTCAAAGGACTCTTATACATTCCACCTTATGACCAACTTTTCTGACAATAGGATGAAGTAGGTGTCATTATTCTTATAAATCCACATTAAAGGAACTGAAGGTCTGAGAAACAAATTGATTTGTCCATAGTCACATGATCAGTCTTTAGAATTCCCCAGGATGAGACTCAAGACCTGTTCTGCTTTCTCTTTTACATGTAGAAGAAATTCTGTTCTTTTAATTTATTGCTTTAAGATCTTTCATTGCATTTTTTACCAACCAGTGCATTTTTATGATAATAGGGCTATCATGTATTTAAATAGATTTCTGAGGGCAACTGAGTAAATTAAGCTAGATAAATAACTGTAAATTATTAATTTACAACTGTGGAATTGATATAGAGCATCTGCTTATGGCAGCATGCCAAGGCCTTTTCCATTTTGAACCAACTGCCTCGCTAGTGAAACATCAGACAAGCCTTATATATGTGTTCCACTTAGTTTGTGATTATGAGACTTGAAGAAGTGCCTTTTTGGAATATTTCATTTTTTTGAAAAATCTCTCTTGACCTCTAGTTTAATGTATTACATCTAAAACAAGGCCCACAGATGTTGTCGAAGAGAGCAGAGAATGTTAGCCTCGCTTCACCTAAAACATGTTACATCATCAGCTGTACTTGCAGGCCAGAAAATTGTAAGAATGAGAGACTTTGTCTGCAGATTGACAAAGATGTGAGTAAAGAAGACGGAGAATTTTCACCCTTGTTTCCCTCCACTCATTATCATGTCTCTGTTCATTCAACTAATGGTATCAGTGAGAAATTTGCTCATCTAAAATTTATTTCTCAAAATTTGCTATTATTTTGAGAAGCCCAAAAGGGTAGTTGTTCTCTAAATTCTCATTGTATAAAATTAGGCTAGGGACCCCCGGCTTAAATGCTGCCTCTTCATGCATCTTGATGGGGCCGAAAGTGGTGATTCTATTCTTTGCTCTTTTTTTTAAATGTAAATCTTATCACCCTAATTTCCTTGAGGGTAAGAGCCATGACTTATGCTTATTAATTATATAGCAAGGTTTTTGGTGAACTGATGGGTGATTAGACATTGGTAAAATCCATATCACTATGTTTTCAGTTGAAACTTTATCTATCCAGATTAGATTAGAGAATCAGACCTAGACAGAAACCCTACCAGGAATGTTGGGATTCCTTAGAGGAGGAAGCTTTCAGTAAATCTGTCTTGAGTCATCTGATCTATTCATACCCAGTCTTGGGAATGGTTTATTCTCCTCAGATGAGATTGTAAAAAAGCAAAGTAGTTGAAAGCATGAATTTAGAGTCAGATTCTAGTGGGTGTCATGACCTTCATGAGTGACCTTAGGTATATTACTTAAGCAACTGGTGACTCTTTTTCCTCATTATAATGTGGGCATACTAGTGGTAAATACCTCATCAGTGCTCAGAATAGCAAATGTTTAATGGCTGCTTGGGATTTTATGGTTATTGTACTGCTTCTCCATCTTCTCTTTATTTTTTTATTGGTATCTTAAATGTACAAAATTCTTAAGGCTATTTACACATTCTTACCTAACAATTTATTCTCAATTTATCTTTCTTTATTTTTAGCAACTTGTTTTCATTAGCTAAGCGAAAAAGTAGGCTCTCCTGTGAAGCACTGTACTGCACCACAAGTCTTTCCTGGGGTTCCTCTTTTGCAGGAACTAGGCAAGGGAGAATTATTTCCATTTCGATCTTCTTCTTTATTTCAACCTTATTTCAGACCTTTGTTTTTTAAAGACGATTTGCATGCTTTGTCATTTCCTTTTTGGCTCATCCCCTTTTATGACTTCTATTCATCCTTGGTCTGACTTTCTGCCCAGAGATAGTCCAAGACAGTGGTCACAACCTGTGAACCAAATTCAGTTCACAAGTGAAATTGGTTGCCAGCACAGTAAAATATAGAAAGCTTTCATGGTTTTGGGTAGCTGGATCTCCTGAAAGTCGGAGAATCAGACAACAATGAGTCTGTATTGTGCAAGGTGAGAATCTATGGAAGGTGAGTGAATGTGAGCACTTTGAACTGTTATAGGCTCTTTCTATTCCCTACCTCCTCCCTCCTCGCTCCTTGGGGAGATCCTAAGTAGCTTCCCATTGCCTTCCCTCATCTGCCCTTGGATAGGGATCCTCATCCCTACCTGGAACCTGAAGGTGTTAAATTTTGTGATAGAGCAGGAAACTCTGAGCATAGTGACCCAGTGTGACATAATGACTTTAGAGTGTGAAGACCTAGCTAGCTACAAGTTCTTCTCTACCCTACCTATCTGATCATGGGCTGCTTCTTTAATTTTTTTTTTGTCTTATTATCTTGTAGGGGATAAGGACACTTGACCTCTTTCTTTTATGGGATTATTGAGAAAAATTCAGGAGATAGTGGACATGAAAATGTTTTGTGAAGGACAATGGAAATATTGGCTATAGTGACCATCCTCCCTTGTTTATCTTATGCAACTTCCCCAGGGTCCTTGGTGCTCCCTACATGAGAGTTTGTGCCAAATGTTCCCTCTGCCTTTGATTTTCTGAGTGTGGGAATATTTGCTCATGAATCTTAGAGGCCATGACACTATTAATCCAGGAAATTATACTTTTTTGAAAAATGTTTGTGACCTCCTTGAAAGGGAAAGGTAAAACAGAAGCATAGTTATTGGACTGACTTTCTTGTAGGCAGGCCACCTTATTTGGTCAAGGGAAGAAGGTAATTCCTACAGTCTTACCCTCTATGTCGGTTTTCACTATAAAGGACCTCATACACCCACATACTGCCCACGAGCTGGCATGACCCCAGGATAAATAAAATGAGCATTTTTCTTATTAATCACTAATATAAAAACACATAATCTCTCTATTGTTCTGTGCCTAGCTCACACCCTATATAATTTTATACAGTTCCTACGGCCCTGACATGCCCTGAGCTACAAGTGACACTGATGTCTATATGTGTTATCTATTCTCAGTATCTACAGAGAGTTCTCCGGGAGTTGCCTAGATGGTGATTCAGGCCTTCAGAGAGCAGTGCATAGAAAGGTCACACATGAGAGGAGCAATTTGTGACTTAGAATGCTTCTTACTGATACTGACATTTGGGCTTGATTCACTCATCCATTTCTGTGGGAACGACCTCATGACAATTTCTAGCTAAATTTCTACATTTGCTTCTTAAATCAACTAAAATTCCATTAGAATTAGGTCATTTTATGTCTGCTTTAAAAGGTGAGCTCTTTAAAAAGGATTTCATTGTGATAGCATGCTTGACAAAAAGACACATGGTTGTAGAAACAGTTCTTGCATGGCTCTGAATGCAAAGAGGAAAACTGCACTTGTGAGAAGGCAGATATTTCACCAAAAAATACACAAGATCCTTGAGAAAATCCAGCTTTACAATTGTACTGAGCTTGTGTTTATCAGTTTATGAGCCACATGCTGTTGAAGAAAACAAAACAATGTAAAATATGTCCAAAATTTTTTTTAAAAGTTTCTAAGTTTAACAATATAACAGAATTTTGCTCAATTTCTAACTGAAGCTAATGTGCATAACTTTTCTTTGAGTTAAAGAGTTTTAGTAAGAACATATTTCCTCAGTCGCACCCCGTATTTAGCTCCCTAATTTTAAAACATTTGAGATCAGGAAATAATACACTCTGAAGAGATTGTTGGTGCTCACTAAATATCCATGGGATCCTCTATATTCCCTAGCTACTTTGCAGTTTTTCTGAACCTGAGAAATAGGAGAAAAAGTATTGCATGTCATTTTCAGGTGGAGGCAGTTGAAAGTTTTTGAGCCCCTTTCATTTTTCTCTATCTGTGACCTTGGAGGCCATGTACGCCAGATGGCATAGCCATAAGGGGAAGGTTGGCTGCTCAACCTGCATTCAACTTGTGGCCGCCAGCCCCTGAAAGACACACGGACCACCAGAACTCAGTGAGTGAGTTATAGGAAACACTCCTTATTCAGCCAGCTGGGTCTGCCAGGGGTACACAGACCCCAAGTTAAGCAGCCCCGAAATGTAGAGGTACAAAGTTTTTAAGCCCAAAATTTTCCTGCAAGTAATAAATTTTTAGCATTCATTTTTCAGCCATTACAAACTTTAACGTGAAAAAGAAACCATTATCATGTTAAGTAAAATTTGTAGAGTTTTTGTTATTGCAGCATAGCCTAGTCTATCCAGCCTAATGCAAACATTTAAGGTAAAGAAAAATTTTCCACTGAGAAAGCTAATATTAAATCTATAACAAATTTTATAATAGTTGTCATAAAACCACCAAAATACAAATTCTATTAATTTAAGTTTTAGTTGTAGATGGGAAACTTTTGAAAACAGTCTTTTCCCTAGGGAAGTGGTTGTTAATTAAAGGTGAGGATGGATTATAAGGAATTTCCTGGAGAACACTTTCAAATTCCCACCTCTACCCACCTTAATCTCTTTACATTCCAGATAACTTTTTTTTTTTTACATATATTTGAGAACTCCAAATTAGAAAAACATTCTGTAAGCATAGTAATAGTGTTCAAATTAAAATTTATGTCCTTCCTTTTGCTTCCAGTTTTTATTTTATATATAAAAAAATATGTGTTGGAGGAGGCCAAAAAGACAATGGTATGGAATCAGAACTATAGAGGGAGCTGAAGAGGAGACCTGTCATGTCAAAGATAAGAAGGCAACAAGAAGGAGACATGGGGAGGATTGAGGTGATGACCAATGTAGAGACTGGTTACACACAAGGGATTGAGCAAAATAAATAAATATACTAAAGATAATGTAAGCCAACTTTCTCACCTCTGAAGAAGATAATTATAAATATGAAAAGTGGCAATGCCAGAATAAACCCTCTACTGTTGTATTGGGTATATATATGAAACCATGAGTTTATACAGATACATAAAGATAAAGCAGATGTATATTTATATGGGGGAATATATATACATACATATATTTCCTATGTCTCTCTATGAAAAGACCTAGAAGCAATCATACTGTAGTAATGATGAGTGTATCCTGTATTCATATCTTAATTGCTGAATAGCATTCTCCACTAAGAGGACCCAGGATTTCTTGAAAAAAATAGCTGATTCCAGGTTAGGGCAGGGTAAGTACAAGACAGGCTGAAATATCTTCTTCTACCAGAAAATAAGAAAATTCCCTAAAATGACAGAGACTTGTGGAAAGGACACAGAAGCCAAGCAGAAGGACTCCCACTGGTCAAACTTCAGATAAACTGAGCATCAAAATAAATAATGATAGCAACAAATTATAACCCACTGAACAAAATTAGAATTTTCGATTCATTCTGATACAAATAAATGAATGAATAAATACATGGGGGTAAGGGAAGGTAAATTTTTTAATAATAGAATGCAGCTATGAGATGTAGAAAGAACTATGAAATCAGAAAATAGTAATAATTGATTCAAGCAAGAACCATCCATGAATTCTAAAACTAATGGGTAGAAGTTTGATAAAGAGCAAGGTATTTGCCTATTCTCTGAGTATTTCACCACAAAATACTCATAAAGTATAAAGGAAAATAGAAACTTTACAGTGGAGAAATCTGGAAGCCCCCCAAAGAAATGATCATAGTTAACATTAGCTGTGATTAAACTCAGCAAGGTTCTATGTCTTCTAAATAAGTCACTGAGAATAACACCAGATCACTTCTGTGAGATTCCTGACCCAAATGCATAACTTTAACCCAATCATGAGAAAGTGTCAGATAAACACCAATTGTGGGACATTTTACAGAATGCCTGGCTGTTCTCTTAAAGAATGTTGAGTCCTGAAAAACAAGGAAAAACTGAGCAGTTCTTCCCTAGTGAAGGGAAGTAGAGCCATTGTACTTTAAACCAATGTGAGGTCTTCAGTTTGATCCTGGACCACCATGTGTCTTTTTATATTTCCTGGTAAGCACTTTGACATTATGGTATTTAAGAAGTTTTGTATAAGATCATCATGACAATGTACTCTTCTGCTGTTAGCATCATTACGTGATTCATAATTAAGCCATGCATGCTAAATAGCTCATCTCACAGAATATTACTCATAGAATTTGGAATCATAGAGTATGAGAGTTAGAAGGAAACCCAGTGTAAGTTACAATAGGCAAATAGTTCTCTTCAAACCCGTTCCAGTTATATTATTTGGACTTGTACGTAAAGAGCTTTGAGGGTATGTGAAGCGATATAAAAATATTGCAAAGCATATTTTAAAATATTCCAAAACAATAATAAATGGGATCCTTAAAGTTATTCATATGTCTCAGATAAACAACAAAGGTAAGAAAAAGTATTAAAGAAATCTCCATCTTGTTTATAAAACAAAAAACAAAAAATGCCAGGAGATTTTTAGTACTCTTACTATTAGAATTAGCATTTTCTAATGACAAATGATAATGAGCTTTACTACAAATAGCATTTAGAAGCATTCAAGAAGCAATATTAATCTCCTCTTATTTACTTCAAGAAGATTAGGCAGCTGGCAAACCCAGTGGAGACCCATCTATGGTTCTCTGATGTCTTGGTGGTGGAAACAGTGATTTAGGACACATACAGATGGCTTGCTTCTGTTTCTACATGTTTTACCTGCATTACCTGTCCCTGAAGCATTCACCGCCCCTTAGGGAATTATGAGAATGGATGCCATGCTGAGATGGGTGGCAGTCTATATTTTAATTCTTTTAATTTCTTACTCTACTCTTGAGCCTACATATCTACATTGCCAAAAGCAATCAAGTCATCACTGATTTGTTATTTTAAGGAGTTCCTCATGTTGTAGGATCTGTAAATGCAGACTGAGGGTGGAGGGTAGAGTTTTAAGGGCTGAATGGAGCAGCAATAGGACTTGAAAAACTATGCTTTGGTTAGCTTTTTATAACACAGGAAAGCTGATACAAGTCCAGAAAGACTAGCCCTTATTACCTGTTAAAATAAGCCATTAGAAGAAAAACCTCGGAACAGGTTTTCAACTTGGGTTGCACAATGTAATTATCTGGGGAACTTTTAAATATCCATATTTCCAGGCCACATTTAAGACCAATGGGGGGGGGGGGAGATCTTTTGGGAGATACCTCAGGCATTCATATTTTTAAAAATTTTCTAGGTGAGTATGATACACATTGAAGTTTGAGCACTACTGTTCTAAGACCACACTCATGTACTATATGTGTGATACATTCCAAAAAGTATAATGGTTTTCAGGTAATTATTAACATTTCTTTTAAAAATGTCGAATAAAGAAGATGTGATACATTTACACAATGGAATATTACACAGCTGTAAGAAAGAATGAAATACTGCCATTTGCAACAATGTGTATGGGTCTTGAGATAATCATGTTAAGTGAAATAAATCAGATAGGAAAGATTGAGAATCATATGATTTTACTCATATGTGAGATATAAAAACTGAAAACAACAAATAAATAAAACAAACAAAGACACATAGACACAGACAACAGTTTAGTAGTTACCAGAGGGATAGGGGGAGGAGGAAAGGTAGATAAGGGTAAAGAGGGTCACATATATGGTGACAGCAGGAAATTTAACTTTGGTGGTAAACACACAATGCAATAGATGTGACATATTATTGAATTGTATACTTAAAACCTATGTAATATTATTAACCAATATCACCCCAATAAATGTAATAAAAAAATAAAAATAAATTAAAAAAAGAATTTATCCCAAAAAAAAAAAAAAAAAAAAAAAACCACAAAGAACAAAAACAGTACACCTTTGCGAACTACAAAATTGGATTAATGAATAGATACAAAATGTTAGCAATAGTTATCTTTGCAAACCAGAGTAGCAGTATGATTGATTTTTTGTTTTGCTTTGATTTGCTTCTCTATATTTTTGAAAATTTCTTAGAAGTAAACTGCTAATCATTTGTAATAAAAATTATACAATTTTTTAAAAAAGGAATAACATAAATAATTTCAAATTTGTTCATAAAGAGACAGACAACATTATTTAAAGATAAGCGAGGGCATAAAGATGTCTTGGGGCATAAAGATGCCTGGGGTACTCCTGGGACAGCATGCAAAAATTATATGGGGTCTCTGTAGCTCACTGGGACAGGGCATGGACAGCAAACTGCCCCCTTGTGATAATTCTGTGTGGGTTTATCTCTGTCACTACCAAGGCAAAAGCTAAGCTCAGTAATGTGCCATGCTTACTACCTCCCAGATACCAGGTGAAAAAGCACATCACCACTGAGTCTTCCGCTTCCAGATTTGGTAGTGACATTCCAGATGACTCAGGTCACTAGCCTAAAGCTTCATTGCCAGTCCCAACTCTGGGGTGTGTTTGCTGTGATAACATTCAAAATAGTGTTTGTGAAGGGCCTGGTTTCCCTTTAGCAAAAACCCTCTGTGAAAAGTGTAGGGTATCAAGATTTGAAGACACTTCAGATGTGGAATCATGAACAAACTCTGCCTAGATTTTACAGATTGTGTCATGAAGTTCCAGGACATTCTGCCACTTTACCTTGATTTTAAAGGCTGTTGTGGTGTGATTTTAGAAATACTGTTCCTTGCTGATCTTCTTCAGCTGACAGTAGAATTCCTGGTCTTACCTCTTTTCATGTAACTGCCTGCCTTCCTGTGTTAAATAAGGCAAGGTCAAAGAAGCAGATTCATTATGTTTATTAAATATCACAACGTCCCTTTAGACTTTTCCTTTCCCAAAGCAATGATATGAACTCAGGAATTTCAGAGGTGAATGAGCAGTCATCTTCCCCTGGTAGGCTGGGTACATCTGGCCAAATATAGAGGCAGCTCCCCAAGAGCAGAGAGAAAGGGTAAGGGTTAGAGACTTTAAACTAAATTTTTTCAATCAGGTGTTAAAGAGAAAGTTGAAATAGAGACAACGTACTTCCCTCCAGGATATTTCAGGCCATAGCTTATTATGGCTGAGGCTAATCATTCAGCCTTGCTTGTTTTCCTCACCCCTACACCAAGCTCTGACAGCCCTCCCTCCAACATGGTCCGATCTCAGAAGGGCCTCCGTCATCCTTCGGCCCCAGGCCCCAGGTTATTATACAGGCTGCCTCCTACCGGACTCTGCCCAGTGAGAAGAGGAAGCAAAGGCAACCTTCTTCATGTCCCTTCTATAAACACGTCTTTCCCAATATTATTCTTTAGTTTTATTGGTTTGTCAGTTCTCACCATTGACATCTGAAATGAAGGATGGGAAGAAAGAGTGAGGGAGAAAAGAAAGAAGAGGCATCTACCATTGCCTTGTTTGCACACTTCAAAGGGTTTACTAATGAGTCTTCCTATTGTCTAAACTCCCTGTCTATACCTGGGTTTTGCAATCTATACACCTAGGAAGATCACAGAGAACCGAAAGGAGCATTTCACAACAGGACAAAACAGCATTCCCTAACCCACTGCCCCGCCTCCATCCTCCAACCTACCCAGTGGAATCAAAGGGGTGATTGTCAAAAAAATGAATATGATTTGGTGGACTCACACAGCTATTGGAACAGGTTCACTGAAAGAGGAAAGAATGTACATAGTTGAGGGAAGGCAAGAAAATGTGGAAAGAGAGTTGTTGAAAGACAAGTCAAAATTAAATCCTATTAAGATAACCTCTTGATATACCAACTTACCCTTAATGCCAGACACAGCAGTGAAACCAAGCATAATAATATGAATTTCCTTTCTATATCTATTCTTTATTCACTTTCCTATCCTGTAGGCCACTAGTTGTCAACTGGTGGGGACAATGCTGGTGATTAACATTTGGCAAGATTTAGAGATATTTCTGGTTGTTGCAACAGGGAGGAGGGGATACTGCATCTAGTAGGTAGAGGCCAGGAATACTGCTAACTATCCTACAATGCACAGGAGAGCCCCTTACAACAAAGAATTATCCAAAATATCAAAAGTGCCGAGGTTGAAAATCCCTTGTATAGGCATTTATTCCTGGCACAAATGGAATTGGAAGAGCAATATTTTTGCCCCTTGATGTCTTCTGAGAAGTGTTTTGTTGTTGTTGTTGATTTGTTTATGTGAAGTTTTATCCATACGTTCATCACCACCATATTTACCCCAATTGTCAGATTGAGGGAGTCTGCCTCAGAACTTCCAGAACCTTAGAAATATCTCACAAGTTTCATACACAGCCTTCCATTCTTTCCTTTTTAAAATAGATCTATAGATCTTCTATGTTATTATTCTTCCTTTATTATTTTCATGACCTAAGTTTTTCTCTTCCACCTTATAAAATTTTTCCCTCCATAAATTCTATCATTTATTTTCCCATCTTTCTTCTGTTTCTTATGATCATAAGTCAAATCCAAATTCATAATAAAATGTCGCATTATTTCTAAGCCAGGATTGGGGGAAATGTCTGACCAGAGCAAGAAATGTAAGAATCATATATAAAATTATGTGTTACATGACCACAGCCTTTTGTGGATGTCTGGCTGTAATAGGAGATATTTTTATTTTCTGGTTGCTGCTGTTAAGTGAGCAATCAAATCTCTTTGCATGTAAGACTACCACAGAGGAATGTTTTACTACAATTGAAACTTGACACCTTGAGAGGAAGAAAAAGTGGGTGAGAGATTTCTTTCAGAATCATATATCACTAGATAGTTGTGAACAATTATTTAAAGTTGTGACAAAAACAAAAAAGCATTAAATACTAAAAAAATACCATAAGAATTTGTGTGAGGTAGAAAGAATCCTCACTTTATTAATGCTATTGCTAAAGTCATCATAAGGACTCATTTAAAGAGTATAGTGTTCAAGCCAGCAACATTTTCCAAATGGCTGAACATCTAGGTCATAGACCAAGGCAGGCTAATTTGAAGAAATTTACAGAGTTGAAAAAGATTTAAGACATATGTGTGCGAAGATTTATATTTATGCATCAGTGACTATATTTAGATACAGAATAATACATCAATGAGAAAATGTTCTGAAACCCTATGTCCTATAGATGGAGATTATCTGAGTCTTTCTTCAACATCATTCCATAAATGCCTTAATTCTTCCCACAACATGAACCAATAAGGTGGCAACAGTGGAAAATATGGTTTACAGAACACAGGACAATATGTACTGGACCATCTGTGTGCTCAAGGAAGAGAGTCACTATTTTCAGGTAGCATGCAAAACACCATGATACCATACTGTACCCACAAGCTGTGTGATTATTGTGGGAAGATACTGGAAATGTGACAAAGGTACCCTTAGTGAGCAGAATGTTTCATTTCCACATTTCTTTTGCTTGCATGTGATCCATGTAAAATAAAGGACTACCAATATAAGTATTTGCATGTATATGTCTGTGTTGTGCCTGTGTGTAGCTATGGCTGTGGCTATGCCTATGGAAATTTTTAGACAGAGACCTAGATTAGGCTCAACTATGGAGGACTAAGACTTCCAGTATGTCCTGGACTAAAAAAAAAATGCCCTAAAAATCTGGTTTGAGATACAAAAGTAATCTCTTTGTTCTACTGGTGCTTACTAAAGCTACACATGCCTTTCAACAATCCACAAACATTTACTGAGTTCTTGCTATGTCCGTCACCCAGAAAAGCACTGAATATACATGGATGAATGAAACAAACATTGTCCCTTTTCTCATAGGCTAAGTAGTCACTTGATTGCTCAGTTTCTTTATCTCTTTCTCCTTTAAAAGCTTCCATGAAATTTCATCCTAGTTTATAACAGAAGGCTAGGGAACATCAACAGTAAAGATGTCATAGAAGACACCATAAAAACATATGAGATGCTTATCACAAACTAAAAATATTGCAATTTAAAAATCTATGAAAAGATTTCATAGGAAAGTGTAGATGCATAAAGGACAGCTTGAGCTTAGGCATAATCTACCATTGGGAGTTTATATCCCTCTGGATATGTCAATGAAGTAGAAGAATGTGGGGCTGTGAAGTCATCTGGGAATAAATTCATCCTTGAGGGAGACAGAGCTGGTCATTTTAGTTGTATACCAGTAACTAAGCCACCCTCTTGAGAAAGAAAAAGTGGCTCTGAATACACCCTCAGGTGGGCAAGCCACATAAATCCATCTCCATGGGAATTCATTTCTGAGCCTTGTGAAAAGAGGGACTGTGATCATATGTGAAGACACTGTCTTCATGAAGAGACCGTGGGATTCAGTGCTCAGTGACCAAGTGTGGTAGAGAGTACATAGATGTAGAAGGCACAGAGTGTCTTTGGCAAAAAAGGGATCAAAGGGCACACAGTATGCTTTTGCATTTTGAGGGCCGGTGGCTGTAGGCACAATTGGAAATGACATTGCTGGCTTAAACATCAATGTTATCCCTGAGTACCACTTTCAAATGTTTTTCTTAAAGAGATCTTGCTATGGGCAGAATTGTGTCTGCCTCAGCAATTTATGTGTCAAGGTTCTCACCCTTGGCACCTCTAAATTTGACTATATTTGGAGATAGGATCTTTGTAAAGGTCATTATGATAAACGAGGTCACATGAATGGGTCCTAATTTAATATAACTGTCTCCTTGAAAGAGGAAAAGGACGCACACACACAGAGCAAGAGATAACAATGTGAGAAAACAATGAGAAGGTGGCCATATACAGACCAAGGAGTAGGGCCTCAGAAAAAGTCAATGCTGCCAACACCTTGATCTCAGATTTCCAGCCTCCAGAACTGTGAGAAAATAAATTTCTATTATTTAAGCCACCTTGTCTGTGGTATTTTGTTATGGTAGTTCAAGAAAACTAATACAGACCATGATAAGAATAAAATGTTAGAAAAGAGTTAGAGGATTCTTTACGAGTACCCATGAAAGAAGTTTCTGAACCTGCCAAAATAACTCAGTATTTTCAGGGAAGGCTCAAGGACGAGCATAATATAGGTGGAAATATGTGCTGTTTACAAGCACCAATAGAAGTTAATGTTCATTTTCTTTCACAGTCTCTCAAAGTTTTAATTAAAAAAAAATCTGAATTATATTTTCTAGAGTTTGGGAAGAAAAGATTAATCCTTGCCTATTATTTTGTAGCTGTCCTAAGTTCCTTTTGTGACTTAGCTCATGCAAATTTTGAAGAACATGGAGAACATTCTTTTAACATGACAATACTAATAATGACTTATTTTGTAGCAAGCATAGCACAAGGAATTTTGCATGGATGATTTTTAATTTGAAAAACAAACAAACTTGTAACATAGAAGTTGGTATTCCTCAAATTTAAAGGTAGAGAAACAGGTTCAGAAAGGCTGGTGTCTTCTCCAAAATCATACCATGAGAAGTGCCAGATTGGTGGCTTGGCTCAGGTTAGTCTTGCTGCAAATACCTGTTGCTCCTACTATATTGTAATCCTTTCCAAATTGCCAACTGTATATAGGAAAAAACTGTTTCTACATGGTTGTAGTGGTACTTGATACTTGGTATTTGTCACAAGGTTTGAGACCCCAGGCTGAGAAAATTAGAAGAGAGGAAATTGAAGCAGGAAGCTGAAAATTTTTTATCAGAACCTGAAATGCACTTGGCAGAGCAGAACAAAGAGGCTGACCACAGAAATGCACCAAGCCTTTTGTTCTGGCGATGCTGGTGACCATGGATGCACCTTTGTCCTCAAAAACAGCATTTTCCCCGACCCCTGGACCCATGGTTTCCATCAGCCTCAGCTGCCAAGAAAACAGGAAACAGATTATAAGATATTTGTTCTTCGCCCCACAAGGTCATCTGTTATGTCAACGCAGGGTCTTGAGGAAAGGTCAATTAAAGCTTAAGCATCCCCTGGAATTAAACATTTGAGCTCAGAAGTCTCAGAGAACTAGTCTCATTGAAAATGAGGGAAGTTCAATTATTTTTGAAAGCTGACAGAAGTCCAGGATGTGAGGATGTTTTCTTTCTTTTGTGCACCACAAGTAAGCATGGGGGAAAAGTGTGAGTTTGGAGGTGGGAAGAAGGGAAGTTACTATTTTGGTGCCTGACAGTGGAAACATAGACACATAGAGGAGCCTGACCCTCCTTGAAGCTGCTGATCAGAGGTCATGCCAGAGGCTGTGGGGAGTGGCTTAGAATGGGCTTTGCTTGGGAAAGCTTTGAGGTGATAGTGCCAGAAAAAGGGCACACCTCTGCTTTCTCTGATTTTCTTTCCCGTGGAGATTGGGGTATGTGGGGAGAAGGGCAAAAAAGCTAGTAGAAGGATCAGGATATAACTTCTCTGTATAAAAGCATTAGTGTAATCAGGAAATGACCTGTGGTTAGTTTCATAGAAGAATGTGTGTGTGTGTGTGTGTGTGTTTAGCAACAGACAGCAGAAATCATTTTTTTGTTGCAATGATTTGCTCATGCGAGAAACTATCAAAATTTTAGTAAAATGATTAAAATTGTTTCTAAACCAGTTAAGCACAAAATCTAAAAAAAAAGGAACTTCAAAAATTTAGAAAGAAAATTGAATAACTTGAGTGATGTCTAGAAAATAGTTACAACACACCCAGAACTGTTCATAAGGTTTCACCTTTATCAAGGATTTTTCAGAATTTACCTTTGTAAAGGAGGCCTGCCTCAGACTTTATGTTTCCCACTGCACAACTGGAAAATTGAAAAACAGAACATGCTGCTTTACTTTCTAGCTTATGTTCTTTTCAATCTTTCTCCATTCTTCAATTCTATGCAGATATTATTCTATCTTAGTTATAAAAAGGTATGTTAGAAAATTATAGATATATTTTCAATTCTATATGGGTTTGCAATATAGAAGAAAGGTGATACATGACTATCAGGTGACATAGTTACAGGGATATAAAGTACAGCATAGGGAATATAGTCAATAGTGATGTGAAAACTGTATGGTATCAGGTGGGTACTAGACTTATCTGGGAGATCACTTTGCAAGTTATATAAATGTCTAACCACTATGCTGTGCACAAGAAACTAATACAATATTGAATGTCAACTGTTATTGGAAAATAAAAAATTAAAGTCAGTATCTATTAAAAGTTGACATTCCACTGGTTAAAAGAGTCTAACGAAAATATATAGTTGGAAAAAGCTTCCTGGGTGAATCTCAAGTGAATCACTGAGAGAAAATGTAGAACTTGAGCTAGAGAGAAAGTACTTTTGGACAAGGAAAAAGAAAGAAAATGGAACTCAAGATTTAAGTGGGTGATCTGTATGGCACATGGAAGACTATTGTGGCGAATAGATCCAATGTTCACAGATGGGTGACATAATTAATGATGCTAGTGGCAAAGAAGTTCAGTGAAAAATACACAGGATGAGCATGATAAAATTTTTAAACAAATTCTAGATCTTCAGTCATGTTGTCCTATAATCAGGATTAATGTGAATAATATTTTCAGAGAGCACAGACCAGCTCCAGAGGAAAAGCTGAGGGTTATTTCTTCAGACATCTGCTTTGTCAGAGGCTCTCTCTTGTTGGGATGCCACTCTGCACACATTACAATAGTCCATCCCACCTGGCAGTGGCCGACTTCTGGGCCTACCTTTTGGGATTTGGCAGATGACAGCACTGTGGCAATTTACAAGGTGAAGAACAATGAATACCTAGTTTAACCCGGAAAAGCTATAGTCTTTCTATTTCTCAGCCCACATTAAATCTGAAGCAGTGTATCATTTATTACTTTAGGCTGCTTAGAGCAATTCAGTCCTCTCAAATATTCTTTGGGTGGTTATTGAAAGACTCAAAAGATGGCTGAGAGTGGTGCAATCTATTTTCTAATTAATATAATTTATTTCCTCAAGACTTTGAGCAGAAAATCTTGGTAATTTTGGTAAAAAAATTTAAAAAATATAATTGCTTTTAAACCAAATTAAAATTAATATAATCTCTGATAAAGAATAGTTCACAATATGGTTGATAAAGCCTTCTCTCATCCATCCATCCATCCATTTATCTATCTATATAATTTACTAATTTTTGGTCAAACATTTCTTATAGAAACAGTTGTTGAGAAACTGTAACACATTTTTCTCAAAAAAACAAAGCTAAAATGGTTATGTTTCAAATTAATCCATAGACTTAATCTACAAAGCAATTGATTTTGAGTATTGGTAGTACTATCTATACTAACCAGTGTTTGATGCATATGGATGCTTATGAATACCATATTTTCATTCTTTCTTGTTCCCACTCATTCACAGTAAACTCTTAATTCCACCAAATCTTATAGAGTAGTAATCTCCCATTTGCCAAATTGGGATACTCATTATTTCTACAGCAAAATGAGAGATGAGTTCCAAGGTGCAATGCCAAGAGCAACTCTCCTTCCTTTAGTAGAACTAAGAATTCTTCCTATTTCTCAATGCCTCTGGAGACAAGTCTAAGGACATATTCTCGCCATGGGATATCCAGGACCAGGAAGGGGAGAGACAAGGACATTGGAAAGCCACATGCATAAAAGCTGTACTAGCTACATATTACAGAAAGTAGAAAATTAACTCTTTCCTGATTTCTCTCCATTATAAGTATATGTATGGAATAACATATACTTTATTCTCCTATGATATGGAATCAGTTTTGCCAGCAAATAAAAAATATATTAATTATTGAGTATTTTCATGGAATTATTTAGAGGAAAATATGTTATCTTCATTTTGGGACATATGAGCAAATCTTTTAGTGCCTTCTACCCGCAATGAACCCATAAACATGCCCCAAAGAGAGTCAGCTATAAATATATGTTGACATTCTAACTCATTTTACGATAACATCAATCAGATAAAAACTCTTTTATTTTTTCCTTTTAACTATTCCCTCCCTAACCACTCCTTGATCATGCCTAAGTTGGAAAACTGGTAAACAAAGTGAGGAAATAGTGAAGAACCAAGCCCAATTTCCTCTACTCTCATGCCACCACTGTAAGGCTCACTCAGCTGGGGGAATGGGGCTGAAGATTTAATGTAGCATTAAGTCTGGAGTCCTGTTTCTCATTTGAACTGAGCATTCTAATTGCCTAATTAAGTTTGCTTCTGTACCTTAATAGCATTGGTGGGATTTTCTATTATAAAACAGTGAGCAGAAAGTTAGGGAGATAGCCTGATTTTTTTCATCCAGGAGCAGGGAGGGACTACCTTTAAACCTCATCAAACAGATTTAAATGGGTAATAGAAGAACAAAAATAAAATTTCTTTTATGACTACTTATCTAAGTGTTGCTTTTCAATATACTGGTTTTACTGTTACCAAAATGCTTCTTTGTCTTTCAAGTTCACCAAGTTCACTTATAATTATTTCACTAAATAAGATGGAGCAGATTCACAGTGAAAACCTGAAGCAGAGAAAACCCGTTTAGACCTAACTGTTTGCAAAAAAAAAAAAAAAAAAATCTCCTGGGCAGTGGGTCCATCTCTTTTTTCCTGTATGGCCTTCCCTGTTTTCTTTTATTTGAGGCTTCCTGGGTGATTCTGACACCTTTTATTCCTTCTTGCCTATACAGGGAGCATTTTGCCAGATCATTAATCATGACTTTTGTTCTGAATCCATGATAAGCCCAACCCTCTGCTGCCTTTAACTTGGACTACCTTGCCTCCATGGGAGGTGAAAGGAAATCAGTTTCTGCCATTCTGCATGTCAAAGGAGGTTTGTTTATCCTACTAGTAAAGTCAATAGAGAGCTGACTTCCTGCCAAAGACTGCATTCTCGGACAACTGCAAAGCTGATAAGAGCATTGGTTATAGGTAATTGTTCTGAAAAATATGCTAATGGTGTACCTGATAACTTCTTTCCCCTGTAAACTCAGCTATTGAGGAGGATGTGTGGGTATTCAATGGATCAGGAAGATTTAGGTTGCACTTCACCCACTGCCCTGCTCAAAAGAATCTTTTGGTCTCACCAGTTTGGGAACTATACTGCGGAAATACACTGACTATCCTGGAGAGAAGTGTTTTTGGAGACCCCACTGCCCTATCCTGACCCAAGATCCATGACTACACCCATTCAGGAGATGAGCTGACAGGAGTTCACAATCAATGCAGGTCTGAGGTTCCCAGGAAATTTTCTCTAATGAGCCTTTATTATTTTGACAAACTCTGTTCACAGAACAGGATGACTCCATTTTTTCCTGACTCTTGGTGAGATCAGCCAACTCAAGCCTCATGTAAACTATGTTCACATAGTAGCATCTCAACTTTGTCCTGTTGGGATCCTGACCACACTTATGATTTGTTACTTAATATCTATCTATCTTTCCAGAAGCATGTCAGGGAAGAAAAGGACATTTTCCCTTGGCCATTCATGGCATTTCCTATATCTGCCACTTAGTAATGCTCAAATAATATTAAATAAATGGCATTGGAAATGGTGCTATGATGCTCAGAGTATGGCATATTCACAGTTGTTGTCTCTTGCTTAGCAAGTGGTTGGGTGTAAGAAATGAGTTTAGAGTTCAGATTTCTGGATTCCTGTCCCTGTTTTGTGTGTGTGTGTGTGTGTGTGTGTGCGCGCGCGCGCACCAATCCCTATCACATTCTGTTGCCCTCCAGCATACATCATTTCCCTAACTGTAAACACTGCACAGAGCTACAAGGAGAAGAAGAAAGCAATGTGCCTACTTCAGCAATAACTATTGTAGGGCAGCTGTGTTACAAAAAGAATAAAGCAACATATAATAGATACATTTAAATGCAGCTAGGACAAAAAGAAATTCTCCATAGACATAAGTGTTTTGATAAAAAAAATCGAATACCAAGAAGTAAAGAGGAAAAAACTAATCGTTGCATGTCAATCCCTTCCTGCAGTTGGCCTCAATATGCTGACTTGCCCATATAGAATGAGGACTATGTAAAACCAAAGGCACAAATGCTGAGGCAAAACAAAGCGTTTCCACACAGGAGCAACCTGCTGTCCCGTTGATTTGGATCCTCCAGCATCTTAACAAGTGTGATGCAGCAGAGATTAAAAAGAACTCAGTGATTTTTGTCTCAGAGTACACAGTACATCTCCCTCTTCTTGAATCATTCACATATGAAAATATCCATTAAAACAAAACTTTTTTTCTTATATAGCAACTGAACTAGATTGACTCAAATAAAAATCACGAATATAGAGAACAATCTAGTGATGACCAGAAGGGAGGGGAATTGGAGGACTGGGAGAAAAGAGTGAAAGGTTAAAGAAGTACAAATTAGTAGTCGATAGATTGTCACAGGGAGAGGGAGCATGACATAGGGAGTACAGTTAACATTAATGTAATGGCTAGGTATAGAACCAGAGGAGAGAAAGAGCAACCAGGGGGATTATTTTATAAACTATATAAATGTCTAACTAATGTACTGTATACTTCAAGCTAATATAAAAATAATTGTTTAAAAAAGAATAAAATACAAAATTCGATTTATGAAAAAGAAAAAAAAAACTCTTTTCCAAAGATGACAAAGCAGGCATAAGTATTTGAAAAACACCATTGTTTGACCTGTAAAATCTATTTATCAATGGTTGGAAGGGAAAGGAGATGAGTATAAGTAATTATTCAATGCCTACTGTGCCTCAGGCACTTTAACACATATGTCATTTAATTCTTGTAACTCTTGTGAGGTCTTTTTCTTTTAAATAATTTCCACATTTCATAGTACAGAATAAGTAGCTTACCCAGGTAGCAGAGTGTGATTTAAATCCGGACTCCTGACATCCAAATGCAGCTTCACTCTATCCAGGATTCAATGATAGATGATAGATGTTGGGTCAATAAAGCTTTTATTTATCAGTACAAGAAAAAACTACACAAACCCAGAAATTATCATGGTTTATTTATACTTTGATACTTTGATATGTTTTTTTTTACAAACAACAAAGTGTGCTTTTAAAAATTTACATAAATATCCTGTTAATTTTTTTTCAGTAGATTGTAAAATTCTGTACAGTTTAATTTTCCCATGCCATTGATGACTTCTCATATAAATCTTCCTTCTTACATTTGTTTGCCCTGCTCTTTGATTATTTAGGCTTTCAAACCCATATTCAGACTAGCTAACCCAAGAAAACATCATTGTCCTACACCAGATTCAATCTCTTATTTTTTTTTCACTTTACATGCCACTTTAACTCATTTTCGACCAAGACTTTTATCTCTGACATGAGTTAGAACTTGGATTCAAACTTAAAAGTGGAAAGATCAGAAGTTACAACTCCCGAGATGACTCCAATTAATGACCTATCCTAACTTCGGAAAAGTTGGAAGAAATAATCAAAACTCTTTTTACTGAGAATTGCCTAATATGAAATCTAAAGTCATAAGAGGGAAAAACAGATCCCAAATGTAACTGTGACTCTGAAGGCCCTGACAAGACAACTGAATATCATGTAATAAGATGGTTCATGATTTGTCCAATGCAATAGAATTTGAAAGGCAAGAAGATATTTGTATACCAATATTTATTGCAGCATTATATACAGTAGCCAAAAGGTGAAAGCAACCTGAATACCCAGTTATGGATGAATGGATAAATAAAATGTGGTGTATATATGCACAGAATATAATATTTAAAAGGGAAGGAAATTCTGACACTTGCTACATGGGTGAACTTGAGGACACTATGATACGTGAAGTAAACCAATCACAAAGGACAAACATTGTATTATTCCACTTATACAAAGTTTATAGAGTAGTCAAATTCATAAAGAAAGAAAGTGAAAGTCATCATAAGTTGGGGGGAGGTGGGATTGGAAGTCAGAGTTTAATGGGTGTAGAGTTTCAGTTTTACAAGGTGAAAGAATTCTGGAGATGGACGGTGGTGATGGTTGCAAAGCACCAGGAGTATAGTGAATGCCACTGAACTATACACCTAAAAATAATTAAGATGGGAGAGAATCAGGCAAAATGGCACAAAACCAAGATGATAGAAGCTTCACTCATCCTCTCTTGCAACCACATCAAAGTTGAGACAGAAACACAAAGCAAACAGCAAGCAAAGTAGCCTGAGGATCTAAAGGAACAGAAGCTCTACAACTGGGGAGAAAAATAAGAAATAACCCTGCAACGATTGGAGATAAGATATGGGACGAACATGAGGCTTCCTGGTCCCTAGCGGCTGAGTGGGTCAGAAGCTGCAGCAGCAGCAGTGGCAGCTGCAGATGCCTCTCAAAGGGGTCATGTCTGCAACTGAACTTTCACGGTGACAAAACTGTTTGCTTTGAGCACTAGCACCTGGTTGCTTGCCCCAGTCACCAGGGACTTACTTACAAGAGGACACTGAGTTCTCAGATTGAGAGCCAGAATTGAGGCTTTCTACTAGGCAGAAGTGCTGGCAGTATCCTTTGCTCCTCTGTCACGTCTTCCTCATCTCGGTGTGTGGAGTGTGGAGGCAGCCCGTCATAGCTGAGACATCATCAAACAGATTAACAGAGGTCGCTCCATCCAAAGGATTGCCTGAAACTCTGCCCCCCACCCCGACCCCACTCATGGCCCCATCCAAGCCACATTCAGTTGTATCCTCGGCAAGCCCTGTGCCACTTGCTGAGCAATGCCAAGACACACTAGTAGCAGCTGACCTTGATTTGTGGTGTGGCTTTGTGAGTTAACTGTAAGCACAGCATCTGTGGATTGCTTGCTGAATCTTAACAGATAGCTCTGGAAAAGCACAGGCTGGGCCTAACCTTGGCCTGCAGCTGAACCTCTGTCAGGACTATGCCACTGAACAAAACCATGCTAATAAGACTAGGAGACTTAAGAGCTTTGCTTAGTACATAGAAATAGACACAGAAAGGCAGCCAGAATGGGAAGACAAAGAAGCAGAAACTATATGAAAAAACAGAACATAGATCATGGAAAAATGGAGTCAAGCAATCTCACAGATGCATGTTCAAAACACTGGTTATAAAGATGCTCAATGAAGTTAAGAGAACAGTAGATGAATTCAGCAATAACTTTAATAAAGAGATAAAAAACATAAAAACATAAATGGAAATTATAAACAGAGCCAGTCAGAAATGAAGAATATATTATCTAAGATGATGAGTTTATTAGAGAGGATGAACAGAATTAAGGAAGAAGAGGAGCGAAACACTAACATAGAGGATGGGGAAACCAAGACACCCAACAAGAATGGTAAGAAAAAGTAACCAAGAATATAATAAAAATTAAGGAGCCTATGGGACAAAATTAAGGGTAACAACATCCGTGTCATAGGGGTATCTAAAGAGGGAGAACATGAAGATGAAGATATATTTGAAGAAATAATTATGGAAAACTTCCCCAACCTGTTGAAGGAAATACATACAACCTCAGGAATCTCACAGAGTCCCTCCCAAAAAATGAACCCACAAAGGTCCATGCCAAGACACATCATAATTAAAATGCCAAAGGTTAAATATAAAGAGAGAATCTTAAAAGTAGCAAAAGAAAAGCAGTTAGTTTTCTACAAGGGAAATCCCATAAAGGCTGGCAATATGTTTCTCAAAAGAAACTTTGCAGGACAGAGGGCTTGACACAAAATATTCAAAGTATTGAAAATCCAGGATCCACAACCAAGGATACTTCATTTAGATTGAAGGGCAGATAAAGAGCTTCCCAGACAAAAATAAGCTAAAGGAATTAATTAATGCCAAGCCAGTAGTACAGAAATTATTTGAGGTACTTTAAGAAGAAAAAACATGAATCGAAATCATAAATAAAGAATGGTAATAATTACATATTTATTATCAACAAGTACCTCAAATGGAAAAGTTGAGTGCTCCAACCAAAAATTAGAGAAGCTAAATAGATATGAAAACAAGACCCCTGCATAAGCTGTCTACAAGAAACTCATTTCAGATTAAAAGACACGTGCAGATTAAAATGAAAGGGATGGAGAAAGATATTGCCTTGATGGACCTAGAGGGTATTGTGCTGAATGAAGTGAGTCAGATAGAGAAAGATAAATACCATATGATTTTAAAGAACAAAATAAACAACAACAAAAATGAAACAAACTCATAGATACAGAAATTATTTTGAGGGCTACTAGATGGGATGGGGTTTGGGGAATAATGACAACGGCAAAGGGATTAAGAAGTACAAGTGGATAGATACAAAATAGTCATGGAGATATAAAGTATAGCATAAGGAAAATAGTCAACAATGTCGTAAAAAATATGTAAGAGAGAAGAGGTGTACCTGATTTAGTGGGGTGACCACTTTGTGAGTATAAATATCTCTAATCACTATGTTGTATAACTGAAATTAATATATTATTGTATGCCAACTATAATTAAAAAATAGTCATTGAATTGTACAGTGTAAATATGAGCAACTTGTTGTCTATTATATTTCAATAAAGCTGGGAGAAAAATAGTTAAAATGGTAAATGTTATGTTATTTGTATTTTACCACAATTTAAAAAAAGCAAAAAGCACCTCTGTGCAACCTTGATTGGTTGTATCAGTTGTTCTCAACTATAGGTCCTGGATTGTATTATGGAAGAACTACTTTTGGTATGTAAAAGAGATCTTTATTAATCCTAGACTCTGCACTGATAGCTTTATATCTTAAACTATTTTAATTAGAGAATTCTATTTTTAGGAACTACCAATGAATTTTACAATATTTTATTGTGGTAAATATTTAGGTTAAGAATGAAAGGTTAAGAATAAAAAAAAGTTTCTTATTTTATCTTTGTTTAAGAATTTTTTTTTGCATAATGTTTTTGCCTGTATGTATTTTAACTCCTAGCTGTCCATAATCAGTGAAAGGAATGCTGCCTTCTGGCTATCATTTCATTTTTCTTTAGGCATCTCTCCCTTGTCTTTGGTTGAGAGGAGGCAATATAACACTAGAGTGGGGGAGTTCATGGGGATAGGCTGTGACTCTCTGGCCCCCTTTATACTTCCCTTGTACCTGAGCCCCTCTTTGTCTCTGTTCTTCCATGTTCTCCAGCTGCATCTGCCCTGCCTCTTTTGTTACTGAAAGGATGCAGGTCTTCTCTCAGGTGGGTTGACAGCAAACCAAGTCTACTCTTCAGAGTTGAATTCTAACCATTTATCTTTTCTTCTTTTATTTGTCTTGTTCTTTTTCTAACTGCTGTTTTGCCACGAGACAAATTACATAGGGTCCCTTAAGCATTTGGAAATGTAAAATGAAGCCATGAGCAGAACCTATGTCAGGTAAAGTTGAGAAATGAAAGGGCTGAATTGGCCTGAGAGCACACAGGGGCAGCCCTTATGGGGGCGTGTGCACACAGCTGTCTGCCTGGCTCCAAGCAGTGAGAGTGGATGACTGGGGTGGCGGTTATGCATCAGATATAACTGATAATGACTTTCAACTAGACCTAAGAATGAAGCAATCCTCAGGAATTCAGAACACTTACTGCTGGAAGAATTCTGAGTAAACAGCAGCAACACCTAGTTGCGTGGGTGGCAATTAATTAGGGCAGTCAGTGAGTTCTACTTGCAGAATTTCTTCTATTCTTTTGTTCCTTGTCTCCACCCTTCGGTGTGGTTTCCCCAGGACTTTTTTTCTTCCTGGAGCTTGAGTTATAAACACATGCATATAGTAGGCAAATGCCAACAAGTTGACTTCAGGTTTTGCATCCCCTTCATGGATGGCATAGGACCTGGAATCCATCATCCTGAGTACTAGATCTGGCTTGAATGTTTTTTAGCCATGTGAGCTTTGACATTTAACTTTCATTTCTTGATTGAAAAAAAGCAGACAATGATGTCTGTTTTACCTATTTCACATATGTATGAAAGCATTTTATCATCTTCCACAAATGTCGAAACTCTTAGGGAGTGGAATGCTGATGGTTGTGCTAAAAGTTTTGAACAGTGAGTTCCAAATTCATAGACTTAGCTTATGCTGGGTAAAATTAAAGCACTTATTTTTCAAAAAGGAGGAAAATGCTTTACACAGACACACACACACATACACACACACAATCATATATACACATATATGTTTTGAAGACTAGTAGATATTGTTTATAGATATTGTTTATAGCTCTTAAAATTAAGTTTGAATTTAGGAAGACAATCTTTTAGTGTCACTTCATTAAATATTGAAAAAACTTTGTTTAAAAATCACGGGTAGAAAGTACTTAAGCAAAACATATTTGCGATTTAACTGAACTACAAACACTTTAAAACTAGAGCATCCTGGAGTCTAGTCAGATCTACCTTTTCTTCAGTCTAAGACATGTCTGTCACCTGTTGAGCATTTTATATGATGTATGTACATCTCTTGAGTGACAAGCCAGCCCTTTCTCCAATTTTGGTCACTGATTGCAGTCTCTTCTTTCAGAATCTCACCAAATATTGGACCCAAGTTTCATATCTCATCATTGATAGCAGTTTACATACAGAGAGATTAGGTATTTCCCCTAAACTGCAGATGGTACAACTTAAGTCTACTATCCAACAATCATTTTCAACTCCTTATTAGTTATCGGGAACAATAGCTCAGACATGCACAAAGAAACTAATATCTTGAAAATAAAATAGCAGACTAAATGCGTGACATTTAAATATGTTTCAGTCCCTTTGTTTTTTATTTTTTATTTATTTTATTTTGCTTTATTAGTTTCAAGTATACAGTACATTGGTTAGACAGTTACATGGTTTATAAAATGATCTCCCTAATTGCTCTTTCTGCCTCTGGCTTTCCACCTAGCCATTACATTAATGCTCACTGCATTCCCTGTGCCATGCTCCCCATCCCTGTGACAATCTATCAACTACTAATTTGTTTTTCAAAAAAAATCCATCACTTTGAGCCTAGAACAGCCTCCCACAAGGACTGCAATGCTTTCTTTTCCCTTCTTCTACCCTTTGTTGACCTACATTTCTGGAGCACAGGGCTCTGTGGTTTACTTTTTTCATTACTTACAGCTCTTATAATTGAAATTTGCATACAGTAGATACTTAATATGTCCTTGTTGATTAATGAATTAATATGCCTACCATTTAGAGAATAGTTACTATAAATCGGACAAAGTGTTGGATCAGTGATACATATTTCCTTACTTATACTCAGAACTGCCTTAATGGGATAGATGATACCAGATGAAGGAAACTGAACTTGGGTTAATTTATTTTCCCAGGAGCTATACAGTTAGAGAGTGGCAAAGTCTGGGCTTCCCTCACCTCCATTTTTTTTATTGTTGTTGTTGTTACAGTTCTGATACCACATAGAAGTTGCAAATATTATTTGGCTTTATTTGTACCATGTCCTTGAGTATTCCAGAGAAATGATGTAATGGCTGGGATAGGACTGTCAGAGTAGAACCTGTAGAGCAGCTTCTAAGTTCGTCTCTGGGCCTTTATAAGTAATTAATATCTTGATTTCCAGGCATTGTCTCTTCTGTAGTTTTTGAACCATGACCCTGGAACTTTGGGGCTGCAGAGATATGCTTCAATGGTCCTGGAATCATTCTCTTCCACTTTAATTTTGAAAAGTACATTTTTTAGCTGGTTGAAAGCCATGAAAAAGAGCATGCATCCTCAAATGCATCATTCATTTTCCAATGCAATGGCTTTGGCTACTAATTTAAGTCTTTTTTTAATAAAAAGACATAAAATTGCTTTCTCCCAACGACTGTATTTACAATTTGACTTATCTATAAATCAGTGATTAAAAAGAGTGATCCTGCATTGATCTTGTTTTAAGCAGAGGTCTGTGGATGCCCAAGTCCATAAAGTCATGCAAGCACCTAACCCAGTGGTCCAAGGTAAAGTCCAGAGCATCTTCTAGGGGCAGGCATTCATCAATGCATAATCATTTTCTAATAATAACTGAACCCAACACTACATAGTTCTAATATCTTGTTATAGGTTTTTTTTAAACATAGTTAGGAATGTTTTAGTTTTTGTCTGACTATGATATATAGAACAAATTTTGAGATAAGAATATTTTCATTCTAATATATATAAGTGGTAATTTTCACCACTTTCTATTTTTATCACTTCCTAATTTTTCTTAAAATTAGAAATAGATTATTAGTTAAAAACTGAAGATATATTTAAATTGAAAATAAATGTGAAGGATTGACCAGACTCAAAATCAATAACAAAATACACTACACGGCACTAACTGATGTTTCAACTGTGTCCAATTGTGTTCAATTTCATATTTGTTATTGTTAAGATCACATTACTAGCCAAAGAAATCTACAGATTCAATACAATCCTCATTCAAATTCCATCTTCTTTTGCAAAATTAAAAATCCCATCCTAAAATTCATACGATGTCTCAATGAATCCCGAATAGTTAAAAAAAAGTCTTGAAAAAAAACAAAGGTGGAAGACTCACATTTCCTGATTTCAAAACTTACTAAAAAAGAACCATAATCAAAACAGTATGGTATTGGCACAAGAACAGAATATGGACCAATGGAACAGAATAGAGAGCTCTGAAATAATATACGGTCAGTTGATTTTTAGCAAGCACACCAAAAGAATTAATTGGGATAAAGGACAGCCTTTTCAGCAAATAGTGCTGGGAAACCTGGACATTCACATGCAAAATAATGAAATTGGATCTTTATCTTATACAATGTACAAAAATTAATTCATAATAGATCAAAGACCAAAACTTAAGAGCTAAAACTATAAAATGCATAAGAGAAAACAAACATAGGGGAAAATATTTATAATATTAGATTTGGCAATGATTTCTTGGATGAGACACCAAACAAGCAGCAAAAGAAAAAATAGATAAGTTGGACTTTTCAAGCAAAATTAAAATTTGTACATCAAAGGATACTATCAAGAAAGTGAAAACATAACACATGGAATGGGATAAAATATTTTTAAGTCATATATCTGATAAGGGATTGCTATCCAGAATATATAAAGAACTCCTAAAACTCAATAACAACAAAGAACTAAACAGCTTTATTTTAAAATGGGCAAGGACTTGAATAGACATTTCTCTAAAGGAGATGAACAACTCAATGATAAACACATGAAAAGATGCTGAACATCACTAAACTTTAGGGAAATACAAATTAAAACAATGGCATACTATCTCATATCCATTAAGATGATTATTTAAAAAAAAAAACAGAGAAAAAAAAGAAATGTCAAGGATGTGGCAATATTGAAACCCTTGTACATTGTTAATGGAAATGTAAAATGGTACAGTTCCTGTAGAAAAGTTTGGTGGTTCCTCAAAAATCCTCAAAAATGTAAAAATTCCACTCCTTTATGATCTAGCAATTCCACTCCTATGTATATACCCTAAAAATGGAAAGCAGGGACTTGGACAATTGTACATTGATGTTCATAGCAGTATTATTAACAATATTCAAAAGGTAGAAAAAAACAAATATCCATCAATAGATGAATGGACAAACACAATGTGTATATACACAATGGAATATTACTTAGCCTTAAAATGGAAGGATGAATGTTACAAAACAAATATACTTTGAAAATGCCAAGTAAAATAAACTAGATACAAAGGGCAGTTACTGTATGATTCCACTTATGTGAGGTACCCGGACTAGGCAAATTCATAGAGATAGAAAGTTAAATAGAGCTTACCAGGCATGTGGAAAGGGTAAAATGGGGGGAATTATTGTTTAATGGGTACAGAGTTTCTATTTGGGGTAATGAAAAACTTCTATAAAAGAATAGGGGTTATTGTTGTTCACATTGTAAATATACTTTATGCCACTGAATTGTACACTTAAAATAATTACAATAGTGATTTTTATATTATATATATTAAACCACAACAAAAAATAATTTAAAAAATAGGGTCATCAATTATCATTTCTGTTTTTATTATTTGTTTGTATATATGAAGATTATTGACCCTTACATATTAATTGTGTACCCAACCATCATTCTGAATTTTGGGGTTTTTATTTGTAACAGCTGCTTAGTTTTCATTTTAAAAATAATAGTGAAATATGTGTCATATAAAATGTATCATTTAAACTCTTTTAAGTGTACAGTTCAATGCCACTGAGTACATTCACAGTGTTGTGTAACCATCATTATGCTCCATCTCTATAATTTTTCATCTTCCAAAAATGAAGTTATCTACCCATTTAACAATTCCCTAGTACTTCCTCTTCCCAGGCCCTGAAACTCACCATTCTACTTTCTGTCTCTATGAATTTGACTACTCTAGGAACCTCACATAAGTAGAATCATACAGTATTTGTCCTTTATGTCTGACTTATTACACTTAACATAATGTCCTCAAGGTTCCCATGTTGTAGCATGTGTCAGAATTTCATTCCTTTTTAAGGTTGAATAATATTTTATTGTATGAATATGTCACATCTTTAACCATTCATTCACCAATGGACACCTGCATGCTTCCACCTTTAAGATATTATGAATAATGCAGATATTAATATGAGTGTGTACATCCCTGTTTGAATTCCCACTTTCAATGCTTCCGAGTATATACTCAGAAGTAAAATTGCAGTAATATTTTATTTTCTGAAGAATTACTACAGTATTGTTCATAGTGCTTGCACTATTTTACATTCTCACCAGCAGTGCACTCAGTTATTTTTACCCATACATATAATTATATTATCTAAAAACAATAACTATATCTCTTCTCATCCAGTTTTTACATATCTAATATTTTTCTCTTTTCTAATATATATTAGGCAAAGTTTTGTAAAATTTTCAGTCATTTAGCATGGATTGTTATTGTAATGATTTAATTTTTCATTCCCAAGTTCATTGGTTATCAAAAAGTAATATTCTTTTTTGCATTTCTTCTTTTTTCTCAAGATTGTTTTGTCTATTCAGAGTCTTTTGTGATTCCATTCAAATTTTAGGATTGTTCTAATTTTGTGAAAAATGTCATTGGTATTTTGATAGGAATTGATAGGAATTGAAGATTGCTGTGGACACACAGGACATTTTAACAAAATCAATTTTTTCAATACATGAGCACGGTATATCATTACATTTATTTGTGTCAATTTCAATTTATTTCATTAATGTCTTGTGATTTTCAGAGTATAGGCCTTTTGCCTCCTTGATTAATTTTATTACTAGGTGTTTTATTCTTTTTGATGTGCTAATTTCTTCTGGCCTGCAAAGTTTCTGTTGAAAAATCAGCTGGCAATCTTATGGGAGCTCCTGTATAAGAAACTAATTGCTATACTCTTGCTGCTTTTAAGATTCTCTCTTTGTCTTTGCCTAAGACATTTTCATTATCACGTTTCTTAGTGTGGACCTTTTTGGGTTAATCTTGTTTGGGACTCTCTGAGCTTCTTGAGCTTGTATGTCTATTTTCTTTGCCAAGTTAAGGAAGTTTTCCATCATTATTTTTTCAAATGGTTTTTAATTCTTTGCTATTTCTATTTTTCTTCTAGTAACCTTATTATGCAAATGTTATTATGCTTCATGTTGTCTCAGAAACCCTTTATACTATCCTCATATTTTTGGTTTCTTTTTTCTTGTTGCTGTTCTGATTGGGTGTTTTCTGCTACCTTATCTTTTAAATCACTGATTCGATGCTCTGCTTTATGTAATCTACTGTTGATTTCCTCTAATGTATTTTTTATTTAAGTTATTGTATTCTTCATTTCTGACTGGCTCTTCTTTATGTTTTCTATATCCATTTTTATGATTTCTATTTGGTAAAGTTCTCACTTAGTTCATCTATTCTTAATATAAGTTCATTGAGCATCCTTATAACCAGTGTTTTGAACTCTGAATCTGGTATGCTTAACTTCATTTTGTTTAGTTCTTTTTCCAGAGCTTTGTTATGTTCTTTCATTTGTGACATATATTTTTGTCTTCCCATTTTGGCTGCCTCCCTGTATTTGTTTCTATGTATTAGGTAGGGCTGTTATGTCTCCCAGTCTTAGTAGAGTAGCCTTATGTAGTAGGTGTACTGTGGGTGCCAGGGTCACAGTCTTGCCTGGTCCCCTGGGAAGGTGCTGCAGGTATATCCCTTGTATGGGGTACATGTGTCCTCCTGTTGTAGTTTAACTTTGATTGCTATTTGTACATAAATGGGAGAGATTGACCCCCAGGCTGATTGGTTGTGAAGACTGGCAGGTGAGGGGCTAACCATATGAAGAGGGATTCACTTTATCTGGGTTCTGGTCACTGCCTAATCTGCTTTTTGGGTGTTTTCTGCTTGGAAGTAGCTCTGGGTGATGCTCTGGCTCAGTCCAAAGTCAGCTGTTGGGTGTGCTGGCTCCAGGGTCCCTTGCTCCTCAGGGGAGACCTATACAGCTGAAATATCACTCTAAATTTTCAACCACCACACACAAGTCTCAAGGAGGCCTCTTCTGTGTATCCCCAGTTGCATAACTTCTGTTCAGCTAGACTTTAGGAAACTTCCAATGATGTCTGTTTTGTAGTTTAGTTGTAACTTTGATGTGGTTGTGAGAGGAAGCAGCACAGCATTTACCTATTTCATCATCTTGACCAGAAGGCCCCAGGTATTTTTTTTAATTTCTTCTTTGATTTGTTCTTTGGCCCATTGGTTGTTTAGTAGCATGTTTTTAGCATCCATGTGTTTGTGTTTTCTACAATTTTTGTTTGTTTATTTGTTTGGCAATTGATTTCTAGTTTTATACCATTTTGGTTGGAAAGATGCTTGATGTGATTTCAATTTTCTTAAATTTATTGAGACTTACTTTGTGGCCTAACTTGGGTTCTCTCCTGAAAGATATTTCATGTGCACTTGATAAGAATGTGTATTCTGCTCTTTTGGAAGGAATGTTCTGTGTATATCTATTAAGTACAGCTGATCTAATGTGTCATTTATGGTCAATGATTATTGATTATTTGTTTAAATATTATATGCATTCATGTAACTGAGCTGTTAAAGTTCCTTACTATTATCGTAAACTGTTAATTTCTCCTTTTATGTCTGTTAATATCTTTTTTATGTATTTAGATGCTCCTGTTTTGGGTGCACAGATATTGAAAAGTGTCCTATCTTCTCATTTGATTAATCCCTTTATTATTATGTAATTTCTTTCTTTATCTCCTGTTACAGTCTTTGTTTAAAGTTTATTTTATCTGGTATGCATGTTGGTACTCTACTTTCTTTTTTTTCATTTGCATTGAATATCTTTTTCCATCCCTACATTTTCAGTCTTGTGTATCTTTAGATCTGAAGTTAATCTTTTTTAGGCAGACTATACATGGGTCTTTTTATTTTCATTCATCCACACTATGTCTTTTTTTTGAGCATTTAGTTCTTTTCCATTTAAAGTAATTAGTTATAGGTTTGACTTTATTACAATTTTTTTTCATTATTTCTGGTTGTTTTTGTAGTTCTTCTCTGTTCCTTTCTTCCTCTCTTATTCCCTTTCCTTATGGTTTGAGGACTTTCTTTATTGTTATGTTGAATTCTTTTTACTTTATACTTTGTGTGTCTATAATACCTTTTGGTTTGTGGTTTCCTTGAGTTTCATAATAACAACCTATATACAGTCATGCACCACTTGAGACAAGGGTAAGTTCTGAGAAATGCATTGTTAGGTAATTTCATTGTTGGGCAAACATCATACAGTATTCCTACAAAAAAACCTGATGGTATAACTTATGACACAGATAGACTACATGTTATAGCTATTACTCCCAGGCTACAAGCCTGTACAGCATTGTACTGTACAAAACTACACAGAATTAAATCAGGCTTGGGAAAAAATGATGCAATCAAGAGATGCAGTGAACGAGATGTATGAGGCTCCTGTTGGCATCACAAAGAATACTGTTTTACAGCAAATGTCTTTTTATAAGCAGAAAAAAGTACACTCTAAAATAGTGATGTAGTAAATACATCAACCAGTAACAGTCACATATTATCATTATCACATATATGTACATAATTATATGCACTGTATTTTTATATAATAGAAAGCACAACATTTTTGTTTACATAAGCATCACTACAAACACATGATGGCTACAAAGTCTCTAGGTGATAGGAACTTTTCAGCTTCATTATAATCTTTTGAGACCATCATCATATGTGAGGTCAGTTATTGACCAAAACATTGTTCTGGTGCCTGACAGAATGCATGACTCTATTTCAAACTGATTGTCATTTATGACTGAACACATTCTAAAAGTACTACATTTTTACTCCTTCCCCTGTGTTTTGTGTTTTTGATGTCGTATTTTACATCTTTTTGTTTTGTATGTCTGTTAACTAATTATTGGAGACACAGATGATTTTACTACTTTGACTTTTAACCTTTAAACTATATGTTTGTCTTTACCAGTAAGATTTTTTTCTTTCATATATTTTTCATTTCTAGTTATGGTCTTTTGTTTTTCACTTAAAGAAGTTCCTTTAACATTTCTTGTAAGGCTAATTTAGTGGTGATTAATTTTTCTATATTTTTACAATTCTGAATGATAACTTTGACAGATAGAGTATTCTTTGTTGCAGGTTTCTCTTTTCACCATTTTGGTTGTATTATACCATTTTCTTTTGGCCTGCACAGTTTCTACTGACGAAAATGTGCTAATAGTCTTATTGGTGTTCTTTTATATGTAACTAGTTGCATTACTCTTGCTGCTTTTAAGATCTCTTTATCTTTAATTTTGACATTTTAATTAATTGGTGTTGTAGTGTAAATCTCTTTGGGTTCATCTTATTTAAAATTCTTGGGATTCCTGGTCTGGTCATCTGTTTTTTTCCCAGGTTAGGAAAGTTTTCAGATATTACTTCTGCAAATAAAATTTATATGTTTTTCTCTTCTTCTAGAATTTTATTTTGCAACTGTTGGTATGCTTAATGTTGTTCCCGAGGCTCCTTAAACTATCCTCATTTAAACAATTTGTTTTTTTATTTATTTTATTATTCAGCTTGGGTCATTTTTCCTACTCTGTTTTCCAGATCACTGATTCATTTTCTGTATCATTTATTCTGTTACTGACTTTCTCTAGAGTATTTTTTCATTACAGTTAATGTATCCTGAAGATTTAATTAGTGTTTTTTAAATATTTTCTATATCTTTATTCAAGTTCTCACTGTGTTCATTCATTTTTCTTTCAAGTTTAGTGAGCACCTTTATAAACATTACTTTAAAAACTTTATTGGGTAGATTGCTTATCTCCAGTTTTTTTAGTTCTTTTTTTCCTGAGATTTTGTCATATTCTTTTGTTTGGATCATATTCCTTTGCCTCCTCATTTTACTTCTCTGTGTTTGTTTCTATGTAGTAGGTAGATTAGCTACATATTCCAGTCTTAAAGAAATGGCCTTATGTAGATGTTTGTCCTGTGAGGCCTAGCAGTGCAATCCTTCCTGATCACCAGAGAAAGTGCTCCCAAGATGTCCCCTGTGTGGGCTACATGTGCTCTTTTATTGTGGTGGGGCTGTGACTATGGCAGGTGATTTTGTGGGCAGTGCTAGCACCAAGCTCTGCTGCCTGCAAAGTCCTGCCAAGTCTGTTTGCAAGTGTTCTGGTGGGTAGAGTGATTTTCCAGTGATTGCATGAGATTCTTGAGATTTAGGGGTGAGCAAGGCTCTCAATGGGGCATGCCTCAGTTGTTGGCAGGCTAGAAGGGGGTTCCAAAATATCACTTGTCAGTCCTGGCATCAGTTCAGCAGAAAGAGATTATAAAAATGGCTGAAAAATGTCCCAGCTGCCTCCTTTCCTGGCCAAGGCTTCAAGATTAGTAACTGGGTCTCTTTCACCTATGGCCCATGTGGTTTTTTATCTGATGTACTTGCTCTGGTCTCCGAGACAAGTGAATCTGTCTGTGAGGCCTTTAAGAGCAGATTTCCTTTCACTGCAGTTCTATAGTTTTCCTGGACATATTCCCCTTTGATTTTCAAAGATAGGTATTTGGAGCTCATTTCTCTTGTGCAGAATCTAAGCATTGGGGTGCCTGATGTCTGGAGTTCAAATCCCTCAAGCTCAGGGGAAAATTCTGTACCTTTGAGATCCTTCTTGAAAATGAAATGCCATAACTGTGGTGCATTTTTTTTTTCCTTAGTGGGACAATATTTCTGTCTCTCCTACCATTCTTGGTGTTTGGTAATCTCTTTTTGTGAATGCACTGTTCATTCAGTTTCTAGGTCTTCTTAAGAAGGAATTATTCCATATGTAGTTGTAAGTTTCTTGTATCAATGGGAGAAGGTAAGCTCAAGATTTTCCTATGCTGCCAACTTGAACTTTTCTCAAAGTAGGTTTATTTTAATGGAATTTTTTTGTCAAATAATACAGATGTTAATTAGCTGTAGAAGCAGCTCATTGATTCCTTCTCAATTGAACATGTGTCTATTTAAGATTGTGAGCATTTATGATCTGCTTAGTTATTTAACTTGACATAGACATTTATTACCTTGATTTTAGGCTTTTGACCAGGTCGATCAAAGAGAGTAGTACCTTAAGATTTCAAGGCTAACTGTTGAATTATAAAAAAAAATAATCAAATTCCACTAATTATCTTTATGTATCAGAAGTTTCTTAATTCTGTGTAATCAAAATAAATACAGAAATAAGCTATAAACTGGAGGCTGGAGTTGATATAAAATTATAACAAATCTATATAACCTGATTTCAAGTCTTATGGTCACCAAAATATTTCTCATTATCATTTACTTACAATTTAAACAATTTGTAAAAATACTTTGGACTTAAATAAAGTCATATTAATTTAAGACATTTTTAAACATTTTTTCTCATTTCTTTATACTTTGTTTATTATCAGCCTTGCTATTACATTTTAAACCTTAAATTAAACAACATGATGCCATTATACACCTATGAGAATGGAAAAATCTGGGGCACTTGGCAACGCCAAATGCTGGCAAGGATATGGAGCAACAGAAACTCTTATTTATTGTCAATGGAAATGTGAAATAGTAGCCATTTTGTAAGATAGTGGTTTCTTACAAAACTAAACATACTCTTACCATAAAATCCAGCAATCACACTTGTTGGTATTTATCCAAAGAAATTGAAAACTTAGGTCTACATGAACTTATGGACACAGATATTTATAACTGCTTTATTTGTAGTTGCCAAAACTTAGAAGCAACCAACATGTCCTTCCTTAGGTAAATGAATAAATAAACTGTGGTACACCAGATAATGGAATACTGTTCAGCGCTAAAAATATATGATTTATCAGTCCATGGAAAGACATGGAAGAAACTTAAATTTATAATATTAAGTGAAAGAAGCCAAGCTGAGAAGGCTGCATAAAGTATGATTTTACTAACTATATGACATTCTAGAAAGGCAAAACTATGGAGACAATAAAAATATCTGTGCTTTTCAGGGTAGGAGAGTAAATAGGCAGAGCACAGATTTTTCAGGCAATAAAAATATTCTGCTTAATATCATAATGATGGATATATGTCATTGAATATGTGTTCAAACTTATTTAATGTACAATACCAAGAGTAAAACCTTAGATAAACTATAGATTTGGAGTGATTATGATATGTCAACATAGGCTCTGAAAGAGAAAGAACACTTGCTTCTCCAACTGAAAAAGTCAATGGGGTGACAATAATATTAGGTTTCCCTAACAAAGAATGCACAAAGCTGAAGGAGTTAAGCAAGATTTATTGTAGCAGAGTGACAGCCTGGGTGAGCTGAAGATGGAATCAGCCCCGAATGCAAGGAGTCCTGAAAATTATATGAGACTTGAGACAGGCTTTTTTGGTAGGACTATTTGGGGCAGGTAAATTGGCAGGGAAGGGAGGAAAATCCAGTGAAATGGAAGGTGAGCATATAGCATTGCCAACTTGGATCCAACCACACAAAGATAAGGGAGAAGTCTGGTTCCTACACTATGAGGGTATAGGGATAGGGCTCGGGCCCTCCTGGACCTAACAAATAGTTATTCAGATTCCCAAATCTGGAGTGGTGGAGATGGGTACTGGAATCCTTCAGTGAGATAGCACAGCTGTTGCCAAAGAAGTTGGTGGGAATCCCTGGGAGAAGGAAGGGTGCCCTTGAATGGGTTTACCCCAAGAGCAGGGCCTGTGCCTTGGAAAAAGTCATAGTTTCAATGGTGCCTGGTAAGTTTTTGCTGGCCCTTGCTCAGGTATTCTTAGATAATTAAGAATCTTTTGAGGTTGTATGAAGAAAAATTTCCTCTAGAGTATAAGGGATATTTACCATATTTGCCTTGTCTGGAGACATGTACAAAAGTCTGGTTTTCCATAGAAATTTGTTCAGACTCTCAAAGGAAAAACTAAAATTATCATGTGAAGTTGTGCCTCCAAGGCTTAAAAATCCAAGAGCAGTCAGTCTTCCATTAATACTAAGGTGTCAGAGTTGAGGATCCTTTGGTATTTCTAAATTAACTTTGTACACACAATTAGAAAAAGCTGGCTATAAAATTAGGAAGAATGAATGAAAAGCATTTTTAATTGGTGTCTCTTAAAGCTTTAAAAAGAGGATTTAGATAAATAAGTTAACTTATGATGTAATTTAGGTGTCAAACTTATTCTTTGAGATATTTAAAATGGCTGTCTTTTTTTTTTAAAGGGGGAATATAATTTGGAACTTGACTTGCTAAAGTGGATAGAAATTGCAAATGCCTGCAAAACAAAATTTGGGTCCAACTATTCTCTATGTTTATTTCTGTGTGTCTACATATGTATATTGTAAACAAGATATAATTTTCTCCCTCAAAATGTTGGTGTTAAAATTAATTTAAAGACAAGTGCTTGTAAGGATTGGACATTCTAAAATTCTAAGAAATACATAAACATACACAAATGCTTTTCAGGTTTACATGACCTGAAATTAATTCTTAGTAAATAAAACCTAACTTAAGTTTGTTGGTTTAAGTAAAACAGACATGTCTTAATTTTGCCTGGATTTAACAAAAATAAGTCCATGTTAGTAATTGACTTTCATGTCTATGAGACATGTTTCTATAGGTTAAATTTGTCTTAGGTGTATTTGTCAGTAACAGAGCCTGTTTCTAGAGGTTATAAAATGTTTTCATAAATATGACAAGCTAAATAATGCTAATTGCTCACTTATTAGTTTTCTTTAGAAATTGAGGCTTTATGGGTTAAAAATCTTAATATATGTAGAAATATCTTTCGAAGTACCAGAAAGGTATTTCTACATATATTAAACAGTTTTTTTTTTTCATGTTAAATTTTATGGGAAGCATTGTAAATTACATGGTGAAAAAAATACTAAGATATATTTTATGGGTAAACAATGGTGGTAAATTAAATGAATAGTTGGGGCTATGGGAAGCCCAAGATGGCCACTTGGTTCTTCCCAGCTCCCTGGCATCATTGTAGTGCATTTAAGCTGGACTTAGATAAAGGAACTTATGAGCTGACATTATCAAAAGGAGACGCCTTACAATATTGCAAAGCTAGTGAGCATGTATAAGATAACTTTTAATAATGTTTTTGAGGTTTATGTAAATGTTATACTAGATGCAAAATACAGAAAAAATGAGACAGAAAGCAAAGCACAGATCATAATAATTCATAGGATAAAAATAATCAAGATTTTGTTGTTGTTGTTGTTTCGTTTTGTTTTTACAATGAAAGCTGTATGACTAACAGCTCTCTATTTACTGGCCTTTCTCTCTTTATGAAAATTCGACTTTGGGGTCTTTGGAAACATGGCAGAGTGCCGGAGCCTGCCGGCTAAAGTCGATCAGTACCTAAAAGAGAGGGGTGAAGCCTAAGAAAAAAGAAGAAGGTAGGAAAGCGCTTCGGGAGGGCATACAGTCACTGCTGCAGCCCCGAGTTTATTTAGCATAGCCTTTATATAAGTTTTTGGATACAATAGCAAAGCACAGGGTACAATATAGTAAAGCACAGGGAACAATAGCAAGATACAGAGTACAATAGTAAGGTACAGAGTACAATGGCAAAGCACAATGTACATGACCATAGGAATGCTGACATTTACATAAGTTCCTATTCTTTTCTGGGCTGTAAAACATTCCACTATCTTAAGAAGATTTCTTTAGGAGGCAAACCTCCCCTCCAGGGTCAGTAATGTTTAACTCCACACCCTGCTTCCTAGAACCTTTGGTTAAGCAGTCTCAGCAGCTGCTTCATGGCTATCAGCTACATGACTTCTTCAGTGCCTCATAATGGCTTCCGACAGCAGAGTGAGAGGTGTTCCCAGATCTCCCCCCTTGAAGCAACAATAAACTGAACATTAAAACTCAACAAAAAACACCTAAACTACACACCAGCTGATATGAGCATGAGATCTACACATAAGAGTTACTCAGGTCAGAACCCCAGGTGGCCGGCAGTGGACTGGGAGGAATAAAGAAGCTGTCTCTTGGAACCATCAGAGCTACCTGTAGGAGGAGGGGAAGGGGAGAAGGAGCAGTGAGTTCACTGAACAGCCTTACCTGAGAAAGCTGTGAGTTCCCTGAGGATGACCGGTATCAGGGCCCGGTCATCAGGGTAGAAGGCAGAGAAGTGGGACGGCAGATAAACAACAGTTGATTTTGACTGGCCACAATTGCAAACTCGAGACTGAGTCACACCCTTCAACCCTCAACCCAGAGGGCCCCTCCCCCCATACCCTCTGAGTTCGAACACCGCAGAGCCCAAAGGGAATCTGAGCAAATGATACCAAAACTGTTGCTAATACTGTCAGGGACTGAAACTGAGGGTAGTGAGCATGATTAAATACCTATTAGAAAATAAAAAGGCATTTTTAAGACTTTCTATAAAGCAGGGATCCAAGAGGCTTAGATGCCATCTATTGGAAACCAAAAGTGCCTTCTTTACAGCAGGCTAAAGAGAGACCTGTATATAATAAATCTTCTTTCTGGAAAAAAGCAGAATAGTTTTCCATTAATTCCCAGGCAGAAAATAGTCCATTAAACACCATGAACAACAAAGGTGACAAGACATAACAGAAAAAAAAAGAAAAATCTCCAAAAAATAAGCTTATAAACATAGAAATATGCAATTTAAAGGATGGAGAATTCGGGATGAAACTTCTGAAAAAGTCAGTGAATTCCAAAACAAGTCATATCAACATATTCAGGAATTAAAAAAAAAAAAAACACCTAAATGAGCAGAGCAAGGAAATTGAAACCCTCAAAAAAAAAAATATAGAACTTTTGGAGATGAAGAACATGCTGCAAGAGTTGGCAAATGAAATAACAAACATGGGAAATAGAGTCAACCAAATGGAGGAAAGGATCAGTGATATCGAAGACAGAAATCTAGAAATAAATCAGAAGGAAGAAGAGAGAAACCAAGGAATGAAAAATAATGAAAGAGTAATTCAAGAACTAGTTGATACCTTCAGGAGAGGAAACATAAAAATAATGGAAATTCTCAAAGGTGAGGAAAAGAAGCAGGGACTAGAAAGTATTTTCAAACAGTTGACAAAATATCACAAATCTAAGAAGTGAGCTGGAGCTTGGAATTCAAGAAGTTAACAGAATACACAATTATCTCAACTCAAAAAGGCCTTCATGAAGATGCATTGTATTAAAATTATCAAAAATCGGTGACAAAGATAGAATTCTCAGGGCAGCCAGGGAGAAGAAAACAGTAACTTATAAAGAAAAACCCATTAGGTAATCCTCAGACTTCTCAGCGCAAACCTTACAAGCCAGAAATGAATGGAAGATTCAAGATCCAAATTCGCAAAGGGATATAGAGATAAGGCAAATACAGAAAAAACAGACGAATATACGTGCGTGTGTGTGTGTGTGTGTGTGTGTGTGTATAACTATCCTTTACATATTCAAAATAGTAACCACATACCAAAGATTTAAAAACAAAATATATAACATAAAACAAGAACCAGAGGCAAAACCTACAAAAGCCAACCAAAATAAAGAAAACAGAAACACAAGGACAAGGTAGCAATGGAAACACTGAGCTACCAGAAAGCAAAAGATAAAATGGCTATAAGAAGACCTCATTTTCAATACTTACCCTAAATGTAAATGGACTAAACTCACCAATAAAAAGCCACAGTTGTAGAACAGATCAAAAAAGAAAACCCAACAGTATGCTGCCTCCAGGAGACACATCTCATTTTAAAGACAAATATAGACTCAAAGTGGAAGGATGAAAAATGATATTTCAGGAAAATGGCATTCAGAGAAAAGTAGGTATAGTGTACTAATATCAGATGAAATAGAAATAAAATAAAAAAGATAAAGAAAGATACTGAGGGACACTACATAATAATAAAAGGAATCATGAACCAAGAAGATATAACACTTATTAATATCTATGTTCCCAATCAGGGAACCCTGAAATATATAAAGCAGAACTAAAGTGAGAAACAGACCAAAACAGTATTGTAGTAGGGGACCTAAATACCCCACTGTCAGATATGGACACATCATCCAAACAGAAAATCAATAAGGAAATAACATTCTTAAATGATACATTAGACCAACTGGACATAATTGACATTTACAGAGCCTTCCATCCCAAAACAGCTACTTATACATTCTTCTTTAGTGCACATGGAACTTTCTCAAGAACTGACCATATCATGGGACACAGAGATAGCCTCAACAAATATAAGAGGGTTGAGGGTTGAAATCATACCAACCATATTTTTTGATCATAATACTTTGAAACTAGAGATCAACTGCAGAAAGAAAGCAGGAAGAACCACAAATACATAGACATTAGACAACATACTATTGAAGAATAACTGGATCAGAGAAAAATAAAAAGAGAGATCAGGAGATACATGGTAGCAAATGATAATGATAGTACAACATATCAAAACTTTTGAAACACGGCAAAAGAGGTCATAAGAGGAAAGTTCATATCATTACAGGCTTATCTCAAAAAATAAGAATGAGTCCAAATATACAACTTAATGCTTCATCTTTAAAAACTAGAAAAGGAAGAACAAATGAAGCCTAAAGTCAGCAGATGGAAAAAATAATCAAAATTAGAGCATAAATAAATAAAATTGAAAACAAAAAAATAAACACAAAACAATAGAAAAAATAAATGCAACCAAGAGCTGGTTCTTTGAGAAGCTTAATAAAATTGACAAATCCCTGGCTAGACTCACTAAAGAAAAAAGAGAAAAGGACACAAATAAATAAGATCAAGGATGAAAGAGGGGAAATTACAACAGACACTGCAGAAATACAAAGGATCATACAAAAATACTATGAAAAATATAATACCAAATTTAACAACATAGAAGAAATGGACCAGTACTTAGAAAACTACAACTTTCCTGACTGAATCAAAAAGAACTGGAAAATCTAAATACCTATCAGCAATATGGAAATTGAAATAATCATCAAAAACCTACCAAAAATGACCAGATGGCTTCACCAGTGAATTCTACCATTCAAAGAAGATTTAATAGCTATTTTCCTCGAACGCTTCCAAAAAAATCAAAGAAGAAGCAATACTTTCCAACTCATTTTATGAGGCTGATATTACTCTGATACCAAAACCTGGTAAAGAAAATGTAAAAAATGAAAAACAGACCAGTATCTCTCATGAACACAGATGCAAAAATCCTAAATAAGATACTAGTGAACTGAATACAGCAACATATTAAAATGATCATACACCATGATCAAGTGAGCTTCATCTCAGAGGCACAGAGATGGTTCAACATATGCAAATCAATTAATGTGATACACCACTCAAATTAAAAAATAAGAATCATATAATCATATCAATAGATGCAGAAAAAGCCTTCGACGAGATAAAGCACCCATTTATGATTAAAACACTTAACAAAATCGGTATAGAAGGAAATTATCTTAACGTAATACAAGCCATATATGACAAACACTCAGCCAATATTATACTTAATGGTGACAAACTAAAAACCTTCCCTCTAAGATCAGGAACAAGGCAAGTCTGTCCACTATTACCACCGTTATTTACTATAATATTGAGGTCCTGGCAAGTGCAATTGGACAAGAAGAAGATATAAAAAGCATCCAAATAAGAAACAAGGAAGTCAAACTGTCACTATTTGGGAAAAACATGATTCTCTGTTGGGAGCCATTTTGAGGAAAACAAGGCTGTTTGTTAAGCAGGATGTTTTTGCAGAGTCAGTCAGTCATGCAGTCTGCTGACTCAGGTGGAAGTACACCTGGTGTGGGGGCGGGAAACGGAATGTTTTTTGAATAGTTACAGAGTTTTCGTGATTGGTTGTTGTTTAGAGGTGTTTTGCTTCTTACCCACTCAGTAGGTTATAAATATGTGTTGCGAAATAAACTCCTGGCCATTTGGGTATTGACTGGGGGCCCTCCCGAATCTATCTCTTCTCTGTCTTTTTCTCAATCCTCACTCCCCACCTTGGGTGCTGTTCCGCCTAGGCCGGTTGGCTCCGGCAGGTGGCTTCCGAACAGGGACCTGAGTACTGGGGACACAGTGAAGGATGCCGCGTGGCGTGAGCGCTCGGAAAAGTAAGTGTTGTGGTGAATAATTATCAGGAGTTTGTAAATACGAAAAATAACGGGAAAGTTGACTTAACAAAAGTAAAAAAGAGAGGAAAAAAAAGAAAAAAAGAAAGAAAGAAAATAAGAATAAAAATAAAAATAAATAAAAGAATAAAAGAAAATGGGGGATGGAGATAGTAGCATGCTTTTTGATAGTTTGGATCCTAGGTATGAGAGAGAAAATCCGGGGATGCCCCGATGGTTTGGAAAGTAAGTGTGGAAAACAAAGACAAAATCTTAAATAATCTGAAAGGTTAAGGTTTTTATTTTTTCTTTTTTTCTGGTTAGAATGAGAGGGCCCCAAACCTCTATAGTTCCAATTTAAAATATGTTATTTCTGTTTACTATGTATAGTTTGTATTTAATGAGGAGATGCTTTACACTATACTTTTGGGTGTTTTTTGGAAAAGTTACATTTAGATCTACACTGTTTACTTAACTACTTCACAGATGTGTGTTATGCATATTTAGCTAAATTTTATGAAATGTTTCTCAACCTTATAAAAACTTAAAAATTTGGACCCGTTTGCACCATGAGTCTAATACTCGGCATTTTTATTCATTCCATGGTTTGATAAAATTGGGAAACAAAAATTAGGTGCTTCATTCATAATCTGGTCAGATAACACTTTGGCTCCTATTTTAATAGAAGTGGATGGATAACTATTTCAAAAGGTTCAGAATTGTTTTTAGATATTTTAGTTATGACCATGTTGTAGCGATCATGGGACCAAAAAGAAAAACAAAAAACACCTTTTTTAGGAGGGGCCCACCTCAGACCCCGCAACAATGTTATGTGGCACTACAGACTTTCATTCCTCGGCAAGGAAATCCATTCAGGACCTCTTTAGAGCAACCCCAGGCAGCGGAGGACTGGACCTCAGTTCCTCCTCCTGCCCAGTATTGACACCTGAAATGGGGATGCAGGCCCTTCCAACCGGGGTCCATGGACCTATACTACGAGGTACGGTAGGGCTACTCTTGGGTAGAAGTAGTACCACTGTGAGAGGAATTTTAGTGGAGCCAGGAGTTATTGACAGTGATTACACCAGAGAAATTAAGATCATGACTCATTCCCCTATAAGAATTTCTGTTATACAATCAGGACAGTGTATAGCTCAATTGTTGTTTCTCCCTCAAATTCTAACTAAAAATGCTGCAAAAAGGGGAAAAAGAGGAGATGCAGGATTTGGTTCATCAGATGCTTAGTGGGTATAAGCTGTAGGAGCTCAGTGACCCAAGCTTACCTTAACCATTAATGGGAAAAACTTTCAGGGTCTGCTGGATACTGGGGTTGACATTTCAGTTCTTACTGCTGATCAATGGCCTATGGCTTGGCCTAAGCAACCAACGATGACACAGTTACAAGGAATAGGTCAGAGTCAGAGCCCAGAACAAAGTAGTGATGTTTTGTCTTGGAAAGATGCAGAAGGACATCAAGGCACATTTCAGCCATACATCATGCCAGGTCTGCCAGTCAATCTTTGGGGAAGAGATGTTATGAGAGAGATGGGAGTATACTTATACAGTCCCAGTGAGCCTGCCACTCAGCAAATGCTTGATCAGGGGCTCTTGCCTAATCAAGGCTTGGGGGATAAATGGTCAAAGAATACAGGAGCCTCTAATGCCAGTCCAGTGGCCTGCAAGAGCAGGTTTGGGATATTTTTAAAGGAGGTCACTGGCCAGCCTGTACTCCATGCAGATCCAATCACTTGGAAAAGTGAAGATCCTGTGTGGGTGGATCAGTGGCCTCTCACTGAAGAGAAAATTAAAGCTACTGAGCAGTTAGTACAGGAACAACTCGACAGTGGGTATATAGCTCCTTCTAATTCTCCTTGGAATTCTCCCATCTTTGTAATAAGGAAAAAATCTGGTAAATGGAGGTTATTACAAGATCTGAGAAAAGTTAATGATACTATGGAACTAATGGGGGCTCTGCAGCCAGGATTACCTACACCATCTGGAATACCTCGGAACACTTATAAAATTATCATAGATTTAAAAGATTGTTTTTATACTTTCCACTCGCTCCTGAGGACTATAAAAGATTTGCCTTCAGTGTACCATCAACAAATTTTAGGGAGCCAGCGAAAAGATATCATTAGAAGGTATTACCTCAAGGTATGGCCAATAGTCCCACATTATGCCAGAAATTCATGGCTCAGGCAGTATCAAAAACTAGACAAGTTTACCCTCAGGTTTACATAATCCACTACATGGATGATATTCTCTTGGCCCAGAAACAAGAAGGAATTTTACTAGCAGCTTATGCACACTTGCAGCAAGCTTTGAAAGATCAGGGACTAGTAATTGCGCCTGAGAAGATACAGACTGAGCCACCTTATTCTTATTTGGGCTATAAATTATACCCCAAAGCCATCATGCCTCAAAAGATCCAAATTAGAAAAGACAGTCTAACTACTTTAAATGATTTTCAAAAATTATTAGGGGATATTAACTGGCTTAGGCCACATGTAAAAATTTATACTGGAGAGTTAAAACCTTTGTTTAGTATTCTTCAAGGGGACCCTGCTCCTACATCAACTAGAGAGTTAACTGAGGAAGGAAGACTAGCCTTGCAAAAGGTGGAACAAGCCATAGAATAACAACAGGTACAGTATGTGGACTACACACAGGGGTGGACTGCTTATGTTCTAGCAACCGCACATACGCCCACCACAGTCTTGTGGCAGGGTGGTCCACTACTCTGGTTGCACCTGCCTGTTTCACCAGCAAGAGTGTTGACCTCTTATTATGATCTGTTGCCTGCTTGGTTCAAATGGCCCGAGAGGAGTCTCGGAAGTATTTTGGAGCTGAGCCCTTCTTGATTGGGATCCCTTTCAAAAAACAACAGATGGATTGGTTATTTCAAAATGTGGATACACGGGCTATTGCCTTTGCCCATTACCCAGGGGTTATGGACAATCGACATCCCAAGAACAAATTGTTGCAATTTGTCAATAATCATGCCCTGGTATTTCCCAAAATTGTGGGGCAGAATCCTATAAAAGATGCTCAAGTAGTTAGTTTTTACTGATGGGTCCTCTAATGGCACTGCAGCATATGTAATTCAAGGTTGGTCACAAGTACTCTACATGCCTCCTGCCTCCACTCACATTGTAGAGCTCAGAGCTGTTGCTGCAGTGTTTAAGACAATGGCTCATTGTCCTTTCAACCTATATACTGACAGTCATTACATTGCTAAAGCTTTGCAGGTATTAGAAACAGTGGCATATATTGATACTGCTAATAGTCAGGTACAAGAACTCTTTTCTCAAGTGCAAAGGTGTCTGCATGCATGTACATATCCATGCTATGTAGGACATATTCGAGCCCATTCTGGACTCCCAGGACCCCTAGCAGAAGGCAACGCTCCTGCTGACCAGGCTACTCAAGTAGTTGCTTTTACTCAGCTAGAGCTTGCCCAGAAATCTCATGCACTGCATCATCAAAATAGTCAAAGCTTAAGGAAGCAGTTCCATATTTCCAGGGAAGCTGTTCAGCAGATTGTTCGACAGTGCATAACCTGCCCAGAACATCACTCTGTGCCTCACTACGGGGTTAATCCCAGAGGTTTGGTACCTAACCAACTTTGGCAAATGGATGTTACATACATCCTAGAATTTGGAAAATTAAAGTATGTGTATGTAACAGTTGACACCTACTCAGGGTTTATTATAGCTACTGCTCAAACTGGAGTAGCTACTAAACATGTTATCTCCTATTGCCTTAGATGTTTTGCAGTGTTGGGACAGCCCTCTGTGATAAAAACTGATAACGGCTCAGGGTATTCAAGTCAGGCATTCCAGTGCTTTTGTTCTCAGCTGTCTATAACACATAAAACAAGCATTCCATATAACCCTCAAGGTCAAGGATTGTAGAGCGACCCCATGGTGCTCTTAAAAATCAATTACATAAAATAAAAAAGGGGGAGTGTACCCTACTTCCCCACAAAACAGTTTAAATCATGCTCTTTTTATTTTAAATTTTTTAACTGTGGATACTCAGGGACTTTCTGCTGCAGAGCGTTTCTGGCACTCAAAAACTCAGAGTACATACGCGCGGGTGAGGTGGAAGGACCCCCTCAAAGGCACATGGAATGGCCCCAACCCAGTGTTAATATGGGGTCGAGGGCATGTTTGTGTTTTTCCACAGGATGCTGAAAATGGCAGGTGGCTACCAGAAAGATTGGTCCGGTTTGTGGGGACCTCCCCTACAACTAAATCTGCTCCTAATGATGATGCCGATGAGCCATATTCTGATGAGAAGCGGGGAGCTTTATTGGAGCTATGTACCTGATCTGCCAATTTTACATCCATCTATATGGGAAGGCCCAGAATTTGTGGTGAGAGTAAATGACACACACCTCTTAGATCAACCATCAATTGGAAAGATAGAAACACAAACTGAAAAAAGTTTTAACTATATAGGCTCTGGAATCGGACTACCAATCTGTTTCTCTAAAACTGAGACAATACCCAGCTGTTTAAATGTTTCTAGGATTTCTTTGTCTGAAGGAGCTCAGGTTGTGCTCCTTTGTGCACCAGGTGGAGGAGAAAAAGTTAAGGAAGTCCTTTCCTTTCCACTGTTGCTCTCCCCATGCGGGAAGGAGACACATGTCAACAACAAGACTCTGTTATGGAGGAACTGTTATGTGGACAAACCAGTCAGGTATAATGTGTCAGGGGCAGATCGACATGTTATAGACTGGTCTGGGAACCAGGGTAACAGCTCAAGGGAAAAGAGTCTGTCTGCCGGTATATGATGGACAGATGATGGACTTCCACAGACTTAAATATGGAAGCTTGCCGCTGGTATGGAGCGGGAGCAACGGCACTGTAATAATGGACAAAGGAAAGAATGCAATTGCATGTGTAACTTCAATCATATATTATTGGTCAATTGTGTTTCTTCTGTTTTTGATGGAACTACTGTAATGGTGCTCCATCAACCTTCTTTTGTTATGCTTCTAGTTAACGTCACTGGGCTTTTGTGTGGTTATAGGTTTATGTCTGCTTCCTCCTTTGTTAAAGTATTTCCTCAACTCCTTCTTGAAGATCCGTGCAGAAATGCACGGTGTCAGGCTCCAAGCTCAGGTTTGAGCAGGTTTGATCTCCCCACTAGCAGAGGCTGGTAGTCAGTGACAAATAAGAATCTTCCAGGGCTGGAACCAACCTAAGACAGGGCATGGATGTGAGAGATTCATGTGCCCATGACAGGTAAGGCTCAGGCCTGTGGAAGGTCGCCTAAGACAGGCACAGTCTATCTATGCCATAGCTGGAAAGGCTATGGCATTTATGAAATTAAAAAGGGGGAGATGTCGGGAGCCATTTTGAGGAAAACAAGGCTGTTTGTTAAGCAGAATGTTTTTGCAGAGTCAGTCAGCCGTGCAGTCTGCTGACTCAGGAGGAAGTGCACCTGGTGTCAGGGCGGGAAACAGAATGTTTTTTGAATAGTTACAGAGTTTCCGTGATTGGTTGTTATTTAGAGGTGTTTTGCTTCTTACCCACTCAGTAGGTTATAAATATGTGTTGTGAAATAAACTCCTGGCCGTTAGGTATTGACTGGGGGCCCTCCCGAATCTATCTCTTCTCTGTCTTTTTCTCAATCCTCACTCCCCACTTTGGGTGCTGTTCGACCTAGGCCGGCTGGCTCTGGCAATTCTCTATATAAAAAACCCTAAAGACTCCACAAGAATACTGCTACAAATAGTAACCACATACAGTGAAATCTCTGGATACAAAATCGACGTTCAAAAATCCATAGAATTTCTATACCCGAATCATAAAGTGTCAGAAAAAGAAGTGGAAAAAAATCATTCCTTTTGCAATTGCAACAAAAAGAATAAAATACCTAGGAATAGCTTTTAACAAAACATGTGAAAGACCTATATGATGAAAACTATAAAACTCTATTAAAAGAAATCAAAAAGATTCAAAGAAATGTAAAGATATTCCATGTTCTTGAATTGGAGGAATCAACATAGTTAAAATGACCTTATTAGCTAAAGCATTATACAGATGTAATGCAATCCTCAACAAAATCCCATCAGCATTTTTTTAAAGATGTAGAACAAAAAATCATCGGATTTGTATGGAAGCATGAAAGACCTCAAATTGCCAAAGCCATCCTGAGGAATGAAGCTAGAGGCATAATTCTGCCCAACTTTAAATTATACTACAAAGCAATAGACACACAGACCAGTGGAACAGAATCGAGAGTTCAGAAGTAAATTCATATTTATATGGACAAACAATTTTCGACAAAAAAGGTGAAAACATACAGTTGAGAAAGGAAAGCCTCTTCAATAAATGGTGCTGGGAAAACTGAAAAGCCACCTGCAAAAGAATGAAACTAAACTATTGTCTATCACCACAAACCAAAATTAACTCAAAATGGGTTAAGGACCCGAATATAAGACCAGAATCAAAAAAATACATAGAAGATAACATAGGAACTAAACTCAAGGACCTTGGACTTAAAAGAAGATTTTATGAACTTGACCTCAAAAGCAAGGGAAGTAAAAGCTAAAATAAGTGAATGAGATTACATCAAACTAAAAAGCTTCTGCTCAGCAAAATAAATCATCAACTAGGTAAAGATAACCATCCGAATGGGAAAATATATTTGCAAGCAACACCTCCAATAAGGGCCTAATATCCAAAATATACAAAGAACTCATACGACTCAACAACAACAGCAAAAAAACAAATGATCCAATCAAAAATGGGCAGAGGACCTGAACAGACACTTCTCCCTAGAGGATATACAAATGACGAACAAATATTTGAATAGATGCTCAACATCGATAGCTATTAGGGAAATGCAAATCAAAACCACCATAAGATACCATCTCATACCTGCTATAATTGCTATTATCATCGGGACAAGTAATAACAAATGTTGGAGAGGATGTGGAGGAAAAGGAACCCTCATACACTGCTGGTGGGACTGTGAATTGGTACAACCACTATGGAAAACAGTATGGAGTTTCCTCAGCAAACTAAGAATTGATCTACAATATGATCCAGCAATCCCTCTACTGGGTATTTACCCTAAAGGCTTGAAAACTCATATCCAAAAAGATATTTGCACACCGATGTTCATAGCAGCATTATTTACAGTGGCCTGGACATGGAAGCAAATGAAGTGTCCTACAATAGATGATTAGATAAAGAAGCTGTGGCACATATATACAATGGAATATTACACAGCCATAAGAAGAGATTAAATACTGCCATTGGCGACAATGTGGATGGACCTTGAGATAATCATGCTAAGCGAAATAAATTTATTGCTTTCAAATTTATATCCCACATATAAATGATATCATGAAAATCACATGATATGACTTATTTGTGGGATATAAATCTAAAAGCAATAAATGAATAGGACAAACAAACAGAGACTCATGGGCATGGGCAATAGACTAGTGGTTACCAGAGGGTAGGGGATGGGAGGAGGGGATAGTTAGATGGTTAAAGGGGGTCAATATAGAAGGGCAGGGGTAGAGTGAATTAGGTACAGGAGATCAATTATATAGTAGCTGAAGGAAACTGGACTTTGGGTGGTAAACACACAAAAGAATATGCAGATGTCAAATGATAATGTACACCTGAAAATTATATAATTGTATTAACCAATGTTACCCCAATAAACTTAATTTAAAAAAAATTCGACTTTAACTCATGTTCCATAGTGACAGTTTTGCCCCATCTCTTTTTGAGGTCCACCATTCAAAAAGATACAATCAATACCGGGACTTCCTAGGAATGCGCCTTTTCAATACTATGAGACCACACTATTTGACCAAAAGTTTTAATCATCATTATATCTTTTTGATTTATTTATGAGCAAAAGGGGAAACTGTGGACAAAAAAGGGAGTTCTATGAAAAGTAACCTTAAAGGGTAATCTCATCATAAATTCCTAACTGTATAGGTCATGGTCGGTAGTCATGCCCCAGGAATATAACTTCTGTAGTAAAAGGTTTATCTTAGCTTCATGCAAGTGCTTTTCATTGTTCTTGTGCACCTAGTTTAACACATCTTTGAAATAAACCATGAAAACTCTCATGAAATATATAATCTTATTCATTATCCTGTAATACAATCCTTGTCTTGAGTTATTCTATCTTTACATAATCTTTCTTATTTTAAATGTATAAAAGAAGCTGCCAAACTGCTATTCTCTGGAGCATTTGAGATTTTTCCTTTCAGTGTATGTCATCAATATTGGTTCAAGTTAACTCTTATAAAAATTCTGTACAAGTTTGGAAATTAGGAGAGGCCCAGTGGAAAGATGGCTAGATGGACAGAGCAAGATGAGCTCACTGTGCCCTGATTCAGCAGCATTGCCACCTGAGATTGTTACTGAAGTCTCTTAGCATTAGCTTCCAAACCTGAAAAGGAACAAATAATAACTTCACAGGATGGTAGTAATGATTGAATGAGAAAATGTAAATGGGGATACTTTTTACCAATAACCCTGTACAAAGAATTCATATAACTCAATAGCAAAAAAAAAAAAGAAAAGAAAAGAAAAAAAAATCCAAATAATCCAATTAAAAATCCAATTAAAAGAAAGAATAGGCATTGTTTTCAAAGATGTACAAAAAGCCAACATGAAAAGATGCTCAACATCATTAGTCATTAGGGAAATGCAAATCAAAATCACAATGAGATATCACCTCATGTCTGTTAGAGTGACCATAATAAAAAAGACAAGAGATAACAAATATTGGCATGGCCATAGATAAAAGGGAACCCTTGTGCACTGTTTGTGGGATTATAACTTGGTGCAGTGATTATGGAAAACAACACGAATGGTTCTCAAAAAATTAAAAATAGAACTACCATATGTTCCAGCACTTCCACTTCTGGGAATATAGTCAAAGGAAACACTAACCGGAAAAGATTATCTGTACCTCCATGTTTATAGCAGCACTATTTACAATAGCCAACACATGGAAATGACCTAAATGTCCATTGATAGATAGTTAAATAAGTTGTGGTATATATACATAATGGAATAATATTCAACCATAAAAAAATGAGGATAGCCTATCATTTGTGAAAACATGGATGGCTTGATGGCATGCTAAGTGAAATAAATCAGATAGTGTAAGAAAATATTTACGATCTCACTTATATGTAAAATCCAAAAAACAAAACAAAACAAAAAAAATCTCTTAGGAAAAGAGATCTTGACTTGTGGTTCCCAGAGGTGGAGGGTGGAGGCAGGAGAGATTGGAGGAAGGTGGTCAAAAAGTATAAACTTCCAGTTATAAGATAAGTTCTAGGGATGTAATGTACAATATAATGACTATAGCAACACTGCTGTATGCTATATGGGAAAGTTGTTAAGATAGTAAACATAAAAGTCTCATTGCAAAGAGAAAATTTTTTCGTTTTCCTTTTTTCTTTCTTTTATTATGCCTATATGAGAAGACTGATGTTAGCTAAGCCTATTGTAATCATTTCACAATATATGTAAATCAAACCATCATGCTTATATCTTAAACTTATGCAGTGATGTATGTCAATTATTTATCAATAAAACTGTGGGAAAAAATTTTTACTGATAAATAATACATAATGTCATGAAAGCTTAAAAACATGTACTCATGTGCATGATAAAAAAGAGTGGTAAAAAACTATTCTTTTCCTGATTCAGCAGTTTCAGGTGATAAATTCATGTTACTAAATTTAATGTTTTGAATATAAATATTGGTATAGGAACTATATCAGCTATGACCTAGAAAATAGACATGTTTTATGGAAAATCATATATGCTATTTGCAGATAGGCACAAACAATTCTAATGAAGTCTGAGAAGTGTTACTTGTACAAAGGATTCTAGTTGTCTGCAAAAAGTAAGTGTAGTCCTTTACTAATGAACATTCCGATTGTTCTCATTAATGTGGCTATTAGTATGATATATACACAGGCATAAACAACCACAGTTTTAGAGAGTCTGAAATTTTTAAAATTAATAGCATACTTTTTTATGGTAAGTTGAATAACAAATTTCTTTTCTTTCCATTCTAAATGTGAAAGAATTTTGAGTGGAATTTTGGGGAGATATCCAGATAAGCAGAACACATAAATTAGCCTGATATATCAAATGTTTATGGGTATTATTAGAGCCTTCAACTGAAACAGAATGAATTTAACTCTGGGAAGTATAGGTGGAAGCACTTAGTGGGATCCATATCTTCTGTTACACACAAGCAATCTGCTCTCGAAAGAATAAAGAGCCTTTTAGATTTTTACCTGCAAGGTAAAGCCAAATAATCTATAATTGGAGTGGTATTATCCCTTGGATCTTCCTTCCTATTAAGGGGTGAACATACTAGAGGTGGGATGTGGTATTGTACGGTTACCTCAAAGTAGTTTTATGATCTTCCAGTGCAGTAGCTCCTGTAGTTAGCCACAGTAGGGATTGCAGATCCAGAAGTGACTTTCTCACCCACTTGACCTAAAAACAGAACGTTTTAAACTGCTGTCACAAAACGGCTATTACCAATGAATCTGTCTTTAAATACGAGACTTGGAATTTATTTTGGCCACAGTGCTCAATTTTCTTAGTCTAATTTTCACAAAGTTCAATTAATATATATTTCCTTTAAATAAAATAGATATACTCCCTTACTGCAATTTTAACTCCTCTTAGGATTTTTTAGGGTATTTACTTCATTTGCTTGTTCTATTCTGCTCAGTTTAATGATGTTTTTTTAAATACAGAAAAAAGTTATTAATAAGGACTTCATTCTTTCTAAACTCATTCACTTTGAAATTAATAGTAAAAATATATATTAATATTAATTATCATTTATTGAACACTAACTTACAAAAAACCATTTACTAGGTACCTTTCACTATCATCTCATCTAATTCTCACAAAACCTATGGGTAAAATATCTTTCCTATATTTTCTCTTTTCCAAAATGAGAAATTAACTCAGGTTAAGTGAGTTAACAGAGGTTGTTAATGATGAATAATCTTGGGATTTGGATTCCTAAAAGCCTGTGTTCTTATGTAGCCCTTCTGATTCTCATCCTGGGCTGCACAGAATCACCAAGGGAACTTCAAAACAAATTACCTAGTCCTGTGTCACCTCACATTGGTGGCTCCACATCTCCAAGTGATGTGAAAGGCATCTCATCTAAACCTCTCTACTGTATCATGCTGGTCTCCACAGAAATGTGGACATTCACTCAGTCTGGCACAGCCCTTCCTCCTGTACTTTGTTAGTCAGAGGCCAACTACCCAAGTGATTTGTTTCTCAGGCATTTCAAACCCAAATCATTGTTTAACATGTTTCCATTTTCTAAATTTAAACTGAAATATTTAATTCTGCTTTGTCGGTAGATATTGAATGTCCATAACATGACATGCTTGGCATTCTGGAAGATTGCGAGTGCATCATGGGCCCTGCCTTTGTGAAAGTGAAAACCTGCTTAGGTGATATGAGAATAGAAGCAAGTAGAAGTCCTGTCAGCACAGTCTCACTAACATGTACAGATGAAATCATTTAATAGTCAACCCATTACATGATCGAAATTTTGATAGGTCTTATCATCCTGCTATTTTGAGACAGAGAGAGTAACTTGGATAACACTCGCTATGTGCCGGGTCCTATTCTAAGTACTTCATATTTAATTCATAGCCTTTACAACAACCCTAGACTATTAATGTACCCATTTTACAGATGATTAAGCTGAGGTACAGAATGATCGAGCAAATGTCACTCAGCAAGTATGACGAATGGAGCTATGATTCAAACCTAAGTCCTCTGACTCCAGAGCCCATACTCATAATTAGATACTATAGTAAGGGAAGGTGCCAAATGTTTTATGCCTGTCAGAAAATAGAAAATAAAAAAATTACCAGTAGTTCTTCTACCCATTATTAATATTTTTGTATTTGCTCTTGCAGATTTTATTTTTATGTATATACATAAAAATATTTATAAGTTTTTTTAAAGAAGCAGAAATCATAATGTATCTTATAATCTGTATAAGTTAATGAGGATTCAAGTTATTGACCTTTAACTTGTTGAGAAAACTATTTCCTTGGACACAATATAGAAGAATATATAGAAATTTATATATTGGTAGCCTTTGATTATCCTACTTAACAATGTCTTCTTCTGGGTCTTCAATAGAAATATTTTTGTCAATGCGAACCTAAAAATTAAGTTTTTTGAGAATATCCATTACTCCTCTTTTACATCTAAAACTTAGCACATCACTTCCTTTTAGTACTGTAGTTTGCAAGCCTTATTCATCCTCATTCTATGTCCAATCTATTTTCTAATTCCGATCTATTTTCTAATTTCTGGCCATTCAAGAGTGTTGTTTCATCTGGATCCAGTTGATTCTCATTCTTCTGTTCAATTTTTATGTCTGAAACTGTCAGTAGAACCTGGGAGTATGTGATAAGTAGACTTTATGACTTAATTTTAAACCACCAGCATTTGGAGAATAGAGTACAAAGCAGGATGATGTAGATGTTCAAAATTCCCTTGACTTAGAACTGAGGGTTCATTGAATTACTCAGGCATGTATCATCTCAATCCCCCTAAAGAATTGTCTATAGCCTATCTTTATGTACTCATAGGCGAATAGTAATCCAAAGATGCTGTGCTTATAGTTTCCTCAAGAAACCACATCAGAAACCTGCCACCAGTGCGAGTCTTGGCACTGCTCAACAAGGAGACTTGAGACTCTTGGAGGACAAAACTGGATGTGGCTTGGATGGGCCTGTGAGTTGGGGAGGTGGAGTTTCAGGGAATCTTCTGGGGGTAGCAACTTCCTTTATCCAGTTTGATGACATCAAGGACATAGAGAGATGTCCTTGAAATTTCTAGGTTTTTAAGCAAATTTACTAAACTCACAATGGTTAGGAATATGTGCTCCAGAGAATAACATTACACAGGTGGGTTCCTTCCTCTTTTCATACCAGCAAAAGTACTTGGAAAATCCTGGCTGAGCTCTGTTTTACGTGACAACAACAGGCTGATAAATGGCCCCAGGGATAGCTAAGAGCTTTATGTTTAGGGCTGCAGTTTGAAAAGGTTGGCTCTGAAACATCTGGTGGAGAGAAACATACATCTGGAAAGCAGGAGAAAGAGTTTTTAATGTAAAGTGTAGTCTGAAATAGCAGGAAAAAACACACTTTGGAATAAAAGACAAATGCAGTCCAGATCTGAATAAAAGCAGAAAATATAGGGATCTGGCTGAGATCTCCCAAAAGTAGTAGTGAGTAGTAGCCTGGTTTGCTTGCCCCTCCATCCTTTGCTAGGTAGAATCTTAATGCATAAAGATGTTCACATCCTAATTCCTGGAATTAATAACCTTGAGATGCCCCATTTAAATTATTCTAGATTATCCAGGCAGGCCCAATATGATAACATGAATCTTCAACAGCAGAGACTCTTTCTTGGCTGTGGTCAGAGAGAGAGATGAGGCAGTGAAAGAAAAGTCAGATAGATGTGATGTATTTGATTTTGAAGAAAGGGGCCACAAGCCAAGGGATATAAATGGCTTCTAGGAACCAGAAAAGTTCCCAGAAATAGATTCTCCTCATGGTTTACAGAAGGGGATTCAATTCTGGTGACATCTTGATTTTAGCTCATTGACACTCATCTGGACTTCTAATCTCCTGAACTGTAAGATAATAAAGTTTTGTTGTTTTAAGCCACTTAAATTTGGTAATTTGTTAATTTTTTTGCAAAGCATATTTGCAAAAAAAAAAAAAATTACTCTAGAATAAACCTGAAAAGTGTGGTTGAATGTACAATTTTCAGTTCACTAAAATTAATGAAATTTTTTAATGCCACCCAATTCGATTTATTTAAAGGAGGAATCTTTTTACAGTACCTGTGTATGAATTTAAAGATGAAACAAGGTGTCCTTGGTTTTCCCTAGGAAGCACATTTCCTTTTGGTCTACATGTTCATCATATAACAAAGACACTAATTGTAGCCCATATGCTCTAAGCACCCAAAACAAAGGTTATTAATAGGACAGAGGTCCACATAAAATATGCACTTGGATGTTGGACATTGGCACTGCAGTGAGAAATTTCGAAGTTGACATTATTGTGTGTGCTTTGTAGTCAGTAGTCTAGGATCACAAAAGCCCAGACAATATATTTTTATGAAGTTGATGCTACAATATATGAGGTAAAGATCATAGGTATCAGAGCAGGAAATGATGACAAATATAATTTAGTAAGCACTTCCTTGTAAACTGATGAGAATAACAACCCAAACCACACAGCAAGGGAGCAGTCAGGCTAAAAGTAGATGTCAAGTCTGTACCCTGAGACAATGGCCTTTTCGGCTTCCCACATCTCTGGATGAGTGAGACGTGGTCTCTGCCTCAGGGAGGGTGCAGTCTAGTGCAAGAGTCTAAGCAAAATCATATAAAAAGGAAGAGAGTAAGCCACCACAACTACCATGAGAGCCAAGGTTAGTTGGATCTAAGGAGTCTGGGGAAGCAGCTCTGAGGATTTCAATGGCCTGGAAAGTACCTGAAAGGAGGAAAGACTATTGTATAAGCAGGACAGTTAGGATCAAGCAACTTGAAAGAAGATGAGAGATGTTTCAGTGCTGGGGAACATGGCACAAAATTCCAAAGGTAGTAAAAATGAATGACTCAGACAGTATTCAGTGCACAGTGAGAAAAATGACCAGGAAGGAGAAGAGGGAAGGAAGGAAAGGGAGAAGGAAGAAAGAAGAAAAAGAAAGGGAAGGAAGAAGGAAGGAGGGAGGGAGAAATGGAAGAAGGCAGAAAGGAAGGAAAGAGGGGAGGGAGATTTCGAAACAGACATAAGAAAAAATAGAAAGACAGGCTATTTTGGTTATTTTGCAACTGTGAATGAGTGACAAAACAGTGTTAGAGGAATCCTAAGGCTAGAGCATCCCTTATATTTAATTACTCTTTGCACTTGCACAATACTTTTACATGCCTAATTTGATGTGCATTTTACATAATAAAAAAAGATTAAAATGTACAAATGTCACAAACACACTTATTTGTTATGGAGATAATTATTTAGCAACAAATATGGAAGTAACCACATGTCGATAGAATTCATCTGAAAATCAGCAGATTTGCAAATATAGAGAACAATCTGGTGATGGCCAGAAGGGAGGGCATTTGGGGAGCTGGGAGAATGGAGAGAAGGGTTAAAGAAGTACAAATTACTAGTTGATAGATGGTCACAGGGATGGGGAGCATGACATAAGGAATGCAGCTAGCATTAATGTAATGGTTAGGTAGAGAGCCAAGATAGAGAAAGAGCATTTACAAACTATATAAATGTCTAACCAATATACTGTATACCTAAAACTAATAAAATAAAATTTTTTAAAAATCAGATTTGAAATCCAGTGTTGATTTTACCTCTAAACTCATTCAGTTGTTTGAGAAGAGCACCTCTCTAAACTTCAATTTTTGTATCTGTAAAAATATGTTTGGGCTAAATAATCTCAAAATCCCTTTATAATTCTGATGTTTTATGTTTCTGAGATGGTAAGGCTGACAAATCTGGCATATTTCTAATCCAGGCTGATTTGGTTACAACACGAGCATATTTCCTTGTCCAGAAGTACCTAATTATACCAGAATTTTTTTGAGATGGTGTACTCTGATAGCCCACAATCTAGTAGTGAGAAAAATGTCTTTCTAGAATAATGAAGCTCTTCTCAGGTTAAATCAGCTAAGAACGTTGACTTCCCCAGGTTCTTCCTGAGGACTAATTATGGATAGCAGAGACATTTTCTTTGACCCTAGTACCTACCTAGGATTGCAGTGGAAGGTCTAGCCTTGCAGTCATTTCTTATTCTCAGTACCCTGGAAGCCTCTGAGTCTTCCTCAGTGGCCAAGGTGACTCTTCAAGCACTGGTGCATTTGCTTAGAGCAGTTCAATCTCTGACAGCCTCTTTTGGTAACTGATGCTTCTATTGTCCCAGGGAACCTGGCCACTAGTGTTGATGTCCTGGTGTCCACAGTATTTGCTCTTTAGCGTGATGCTGCATTCTGCCCTCTTGGAACAAGAGAAACCCTCTCCCCATCTGTGAGACCAGAGAGCACTCTCTCTGACTACGAGTAGCCTGATGTTATAGCAAATGCTGTTCTTTTGAGATCCACAAAGAGCACTCAGGTATAGTATTGATAATTCGGCAAGGAGGCAAATTATATCACACCTCTTGGAGTGATATATTCTTGTGCATACATGGCCTACCCGGCAAAGAAAGACAATAATGACACTGTCACTGTTGATAGGATGGAGGTTTACCTTTTAGAGACTCATCTACCTCAGGTTTATAGTGAGAAATGCCAATAAGGAAAATGGGACAAAGTTGGCTTTACTGAAGTGCATGTGCTTACAGGACCCCAGAAGATATAGAAACAGCTTGTCACATATAAACTAAATCTAATTTTAAGGTTTTTGAAAAGTCCATAACAACTGGAAGTACTTTCAGTGGTATTCTTGGTCAACCTATTTCCTGGTGACCTCTTTGCTAACTTACTGCAAATCAGTTTATCCTAGGACATGTAAACAGTCTACATTTTTGTCTTGCCTCTCTGCTTCTGTTTTCATATGCATCTCTTTTTTTTCCTTTGTTAGATAAGACATATAAAATTGATTATTGTCTCCCACTCATATTCAAGTAAACAATTAATGATAATGAGCTAGTTGTATTTGAGTTAACTTCAATAGTTTCCATCTTGCTGAGAGTTGGGCATATTTTTTGTTCCTTCTTGTCAGGGAAGCATAATTTTAGCTCCTTGAACCTGAACAATAGCTCTAAAATTTCGCTTCATTCCTTTGCTGGGAGCCCTGGGTATGCTCATGAAGACTCTGAGGGTCATGCCTCTTGTTGGGTGAGTATGTCAATCTCCATACCTCATCTCATGGTATCTTGATTCACCATTTTCAAACAAGTAAACATGGATGATGTTCAAACAGGTAATAATGGATAACTATTCTTAGCATCTGTTTTACTGTTTGACTCTAAAACATTCAACCTACCCTATGAGTACACTGAGGCCTCTGCTTATGAATCTAACTTGAGCTTCCTTCTCCATTTCCAAGGAAACACTCAGGAATGCACTGGTGATTTGGTGCACTGGATATCTGCACTTGATGTGCAGGCAGGTGTTGTTGGAAGATTCCAGAAGAGTCATACAGGATATACTACCTCATACGGCCAAGCCAAAAAAGCCTTTTGTACCTGGTGAAAACTTTACTCCTTGTGGTTGGGGTCACCCTCAGGATTTTACCCATGTGTAGAGCTTTGGGCCACCTGGTAGAAGACATTATTAGAAGGGGAGACACTGTACTATCTGCTGTTTCATATACCTATATTATTAAATGTCCACTAACTTCAACTTTAAAGAAACTTGATACCTTCTAACAGTCAATCAGTCAAGTACATCCATGGTCACATTGGGCTTGCCATAGAGAGAGTGATAGGGACAATGAATGTTGGGCTCAGGAACCACAAGGCTAACTACACAATGTAGAAACAAGATGGATATCTTCTAGAGAGCTGAGAGAGTTAAACCTGGACCAATTCATTATTTTTGACAACAGAAAAACAAAACTATGGTCTAACACTGAAGAGCTGAGCCTGGCACATTTTAAAAAAAGAGTGAAGAAAGGGATAGAGGAAGTGAAAGAGGGAGGAAGAGAGGAAGAAAGAGAACTTTAACACCCCCAATTCTTAATTTAAGAGAGCCTTGAAATTATCTGAGAACAGTCCTGGATGTTTTTTTTTCTGTGGAGGTTAACAGTTTGTTCTGAAGAGTAGATCAGTTCAGCAGTATGAACTAAATAAAATTATAAGAATTTGACTTAATATGATTCATCTCAAATCAAATTTGTGAGTATATGAATTGTTTTATCCTGATGTAAAAGAAGAGCTCCAATCAACAGTCATGCATCCCCAGATGAGAGAAAGCAATTATCATTGTTTCTGAAAGGTGAAAGTAGTACATTTGTTAATAACTTCCTCAAAGAAAGGAAACCTGTGCTCAGTGTATCTTCTCCATGCCTATTCTATCTCCTTTGTGTCCTTATCAGTGCCTGGGGTGAGAGGTAGGGGTGTGTGTGTGTGTGTGTGTGTGTGTGTGCGCGCGTGTAAAAAGATATAGAGGGAAAGGTAATTTGAGATAATGAGGAACTATCTAATAGGGTTAAATATTACTTATGAAAATTTTTAGATTAAATTAATATCTCCTTTGGCAGAAGTTCCTAACCTAGGGTTTGTTGTTTTCTTGGAGGTAAGATGATTAGAAGAGAAAGAAAAACATGGCCTGAAAGGGCACTGTTTAAGCCTGAAAAGGTGGTAGAAGCTATTTGGGACTGAATCTTTAATTTTCATGTATAGCTGTAGTCCTCAAATATCTTGGGTGTCTCAGTTGTGTCACATACAAAACACATTTCGACAACCATAATGAATTAAAAAATAAATTGTACCTTTGAGAGACTTATAATTAGTCTACGGCACACTTATTCTAATGTTATATTTTCCTAGTAACTTTCATCACCCAGCACAGTTGCTTAAGCACCTCCACCTGTGCCTCTCATAAAGCCGATATGCCTTTTTTCTTACACAGCTGTTATCACATATCTCCCCTTAGTCTCTCTTCCAGCAAGAATTTCCTCTTTAATATGTTTGGGAAGGAAAATGAAGTTATAACCAAATTGAGGCTCTCTTATTTAAAATATGTAGGTAGGAATTCTGTGAATATTCTCATGTTAATATTTTCACCCCATACCATCAGTTAAATTATCACTTCTTTATATATCTGTTTCCATGGCTTAGAAATTTGGAACTAATTTCTAAGTGTTTTAAAGATTGAAATATGTAAGTCCAAAATGGTTTATTAAAGTAGTTTCAGCAAGTCATGAACCCTTTTAAATTGACTGAAAAATATGGAGTTCTTTTCTGGGCAAGAGTCAGGATGCATATTTGTCATAGCTTTTCAAAGCATTCCCCCTCCCTGCTCCCATCCTCCCCCCCAGATCAAAGCCACCTCTTTCAGTGCCCGACTATTTCCTCCTCTATCTGCCAAGGTGGCTCCCAGCAATGAGGTTTGGTCAGTAATAGATCTATTAAGATAGTGTATTTTACACATGGTTTAATACTATTTCTGTAATCAAAGTGAAGATTATACATATTTACTAACAAATAACTATATGTCATAGGCAAATTAAGTGTTCCTTAGAATAATTACTGTCAACACTTTTCTTGAAAAGCAAAGAAAGTTCACATCTAGTCTTTTAATGGGTAACTTTACTAAACTCATTAGCTTCTTAAATATGAAAGTACCACATTTTTGTACTCTGTTTACTATAAGGTGGACCTTGGGTAGATGGCCATATCAGATTGGGAGTCACTATTTTGTGAAATGAACAATGTAGAAACACTCAGTGTAGAAACATTAAATGAAATAAGATTTAAGAGAATGAATGAGCCTAGAAAAATGTGGTACTTTCTCTAGAATCATCTTCATTAAGGTCAAATTAAATAATCATAACTTATTACATCCCAAAGGCAATAGCAATTTGTCTCCAGCTGTATGCATTTCATTATTCCATTGACTGAAATTTAATGTGAGAATGTGATACACAAATTTCTGGTTTCTATCATCTGCTTGAATTAGAATAGAATTGCTCTTTATAGCCTGGGGAGTGGTTAGGAGGATAGCCTCTGTGGTAACAAAGCCTGTTTTTAAATCCCAGCTCCTCCATTTACTGACTCGTGACCTGGAGCAGGGTGTCATTTCTCTCAGACTACAGATTCTCCATCTGTAGAGACTAAGAATGAGGTGATAGCAATGATTAATGCACTAATACATACATGGCACTTAGGATAGTGCTTGGCTCCAAGTCAGCAGTGTAAATGTTTACTGTTTTGTGTTAGCATGAAATGTTGTTTGCACCTTGAGGCATCAATTCTTTAAAAATGGTTTTGTTGGCCATCACTTACTCTACCTTTCTTGTTGCCTATTCTTCACTATGTGTTTCTCTTGTACTCTTCCTACACAATAAGCTGAAAATTAATTTGAACGCACAAAAACATTAAGTAAGTGCTCACTCATGCCATCATTCTCCTTAAACTTCTCCAGGAAGATCCAGGTAAATCACGGCAGATGTAAGAAAAATGCAGAGATTGGAAACCAGCTTGGCAAGAACAGAGAAAAGGCCAGTGTGGCTAGAATACAGTGGGATTGGAGGGTGAGAACTTTTGAGAATATTGTAGGGCACAGAGAGGGGTGGGAGCCATAGACAGAGGAACTGGCAGAGTACTGATCACCCTGGCATCTATAGTCTTTGGTAAGGAGGTAGATTTTCCCTTAAGCACAATGGGAAGTCATTTAATTACATATTTCAAAAGTAACATTGGCAGCTATGTGGGGAATGGATTGTAGTGAATCAAAAGTAAACCCAGGAAGACAATGGAGAAGGTCACTGAGTTAGTCTAGATAAGGGGTGATGATGCCTTAGATTAGGTGATATGCCAGGGTGTACTTTGGAGGTAGAACTGGCAAAATTTGCTGATAATTAGATATGGAGTTGGGAGGAATTAGTGGGTCAGTTTTTGGCCTATGAGTGTTAGATTGCCCATAAGAAATCCAAAGAGAGGCCAAGTTGGCAGTTAAAGTTGAAGCTGTGAATTTTTCATTTATTGGCACAGTTTGGAAGCAAGTATGAGGGGAAAGATGATGAATTGTGTAGTTGGTACCCACAGGCTCATTTTCTGGCCCACGACAACTCCTCTGATGTGCAAAGCAGGTCTTGGTGCCATGTTTGTGCCCAGTACTCTATTTCTTTGGCCAAAACTAGTTTACCCTAGCTTGAGACATTGTTCCTTTCTGAGGAAGAATGCCTCCTGAAATTTTCTGAAGTGACAGCTAGGGGAGAGAATCAATTTGGTGTCTGTCATGCATGTTCCCCTCATTTTCTTGGGGAAGGTGGAATGCAGTGACAGAACATGAAGCTAACACATGGGAAGAAGTGAAAGAGTCAGCGTAAGATAGAGACTGATTGTTGTCCATGCTTAAGAGGCCTAACCCCAACCCTTCTCACAGTTTGCAGATGCCCAGATCTTAATTTTCTTCTTTCCATAGTTATTAGACTTGTGTTTCTCTCATTTGTGACCAGAAGAACTCTATGTATTAAATTTGGCTTTGTATAAGTTGAGTGTGAGATCCCTGTGAACAATTCCTATAGATATATCCACCATACAGTTGAAGGTACATATCTGAAGCTAAGGGAGCATCTAGATCTGCCCTTATTTCTCAGTGCTCCATCAAGTTGGGAGCCTGGCTGGGATCCCTGGTAGAGTGATCTCTATTGTAGGATGAGAAGAGGTCAGTAGGGAGGATGGAGCTCTGGGGTTTTGGGGTATGTTGCATTCTGAGCTCACACCAGTGACTATCGAGCCAGGAATCAATAGCCACATGGGGTACATGTGCCAGTGTTATGCATGGCCAGAGAGATGCTCAGTGTCCCATCAGGACCAGCTTCTCCAGTGAAGCTGGACTAGGGTATGACAGAGTTCTCTTCTTGGGTACCATGCAAGCCTTCCAGTGAGAAGAGTCTTTTCTACAGCATACCCTCAGTCTCCTTAACCCAAGTGTTCATGGGGAGGGAGGGGAGGGAGGGGATCCCATCTCCACCCCATGGGTGGGATAAAGAAGAGGAACATAGTTGGATCTAGAGACCAAGATCCATTAGTAGTGAGCCATGGTGATGCAAAGGCATCTCCTCACTGAAGGGGACGGTGTTCAGTTAGGGGAACACCTTCCCCTTCAGTGAGGAAAAGCTAGTCAGAAAGAGAGCCTGCAAGTATTTCTACAAGAATTTCTCCTTGGGGATTGAGCAGAAGTAGTTCTTATCTTTAGGAGAACATATATGAAAGCACTGCAAGAGCTTCTGTCCCAAGAATTAATATTTAGAGATAAGGTGAGGATTTGGAGGTAAGGAAAATATAAAGGAACCTCAGAGAAAGGAGAAATGTCTAGAGGGAGCATTGTCAACAGGAGAAGGCAGAGGGAGGCAGTACTCTGAAGTGGTCTAGACTTGTGAATAGATCAAGGTGGCTCCTGACTGGAAAACTGAAGAGGAGGCCAGGTGACTACTGTTCAAGGTGTGATGAAAGGTGTAGAGCTGAGGGCTGTGAATATACACTACTTTGCTTTCTTCCTCTTTCTTTCTCCCTTCCTTCCTTCCTTCCTTCCTTCCTTCCTTCCTTCCTTCCTTCCTTCCTTCTTTTTTCCTTCTTTTTTTCCCTCCCTTCCTTCTTGCCCTTCCTTCCAGAAGCTTAATCTTGAAAGAAAAGACAAGAATGGGATGGTGGCTAGACAAATAACAAGAGCCATCCATTGAGGGAGATTACACACGGGAAGAGAAGGAGACAATGTGGAGAAATATTTGGGTGGAAAGGTTGGGGCAGGAGATCTGTAGCATCTCCTTTTGCTCTTAGGTTTCTGAAGCCCAAAGCAGAAGGCAGCTGGCCATGTGTAATTCCATTCCAAGGCAATGTCCTGAGGGCACTGAGATCACTCCCTAGGTGTGTGCTGTCTGAAAATATGATTTCTTAAAACAACTCTTGTCACAACCCACAGCAGATAAACTCAAGCTGAGGAATGTTTTACAACATAATTTCACAAGTGTTCTCATCATGAAAGAGAAACCAAGGAACTTTGACAGACTGGCAGACAGAGCAGACATGACGTCTAAAGGCATTATGTAATCCTAAACTGGATCCTGGATCAGAAAACGGACAAAAGATGAATAAAGGCTATAGATTAGATAATAGGAGCATTGGTAATTTGCTGACTTTTATCATTGTGCTATGGTTACATAAGGCATCAATATTTAAGGAAGTTGGATAAAGGATAAATGGAAAATGTTCATCATATTTTAAATATATATAAATCAGAAATACTTTCAAAATTAAAAGTTAAAAATATTTAAAGCTAGGCAAAAAATTGTAGCATCCAAAATAATGCTTTTGATACAATTAGTGTTTAGTAAATGTTTTTAAATACTATTTTCTCTTGCAGAACCTAAGGTGCTTTTTAGTCTCAGCCAGTAGCAGAGAAAAGTACCCAAGACATAGTATGCCTAGAACAAATAAATATGTAACTTCTAGAGTTCATAATTTCTTAGTTTCTCCCTTTGGCAAGGATGCATTGTTTTAAAGACTTTGTTATTGAAGCAAAAACTTAAGATGAGGGGGAAAGGGGTGAACTGGTAGTCACCAATGGCTCTCAGAAATATGGTAACTCTGAGGCTTTGGAGCCAGAACTGCTCCTCTAGTCCTGATTATTTTCTTCTTAATTTGTCCCTCCCCATTCTTGGGCCTTCCCTTCTCCATGTTTTAACTTGATATGCAAAGGGGCAAAGTTAAAAGCTTATTTTTCTTCAATGATATTTTCCAGCATAAAGCATTCTATACTGCATGTCAGTAACAAGCTCAGGCTGTCTTGGTTGAATTTTGTTCAAAAGTCTCATTCTTCCTGGTCACCTTTAAACCCTAACCCAAAATAATATGCAAGTCAAGATACTGTAGAATGTTCTTTCCTTTAGCAGCATATATTTTTATGAAATTAAGGTATATAGAAAAAAAATAGTGAAATTGTCAGATTTGTTTCATAAATAAACTTAGAAATAGTGATAATTTTTGGCATATAGAACAGTTGTTTCATGTAATTTTCAGAAGTTAAATTTAAATTACCATGAGCAAAAGGAAGAACATACAGTAATTTGAAAGTGATTTGAGCTTAGTGGCTCTGGTTGCAAACATATTTCTGAGCTGCTTGGTCAGGTTTCATTGTCCTCCTTTATAGATGATGCTTAGTCAGTAACTTGTGGATTATTGAGAACATAGTTTACTCTTTAGATTTTTGGCTCAGTATTCTGTTCTCTGTAGACCCAATATTGCTTATTTGGGTTTAATTGTGGGTTTAATTGTGGAGTGCTAGTACATTCCATGTTAGTGGGGGTTGTAGTGAATATCAAAAGATTCTGAGTGATGTGGAAGCTAACCTAACCGACCATCCTAACTCTCAGTTATTTATGCAAACATGATTGCCCTGGAACCAAATTGACTGAAACCTTATATGAAGACAAGATTTCTCCTTTTCAATATTTTGAAAACAGCAGTAGAGACGACCTCAGAGAATTATGACACTGATAATTTTGACCTCAGAAGAAATCTCTGTGTTTTTAAAGCTTTAAGTGATCTCTGAATACCAGAATTTTAGTAAAGCCATGATGGTGTGGAGTACCATGAACATGGTGTGGGGGAGGAGAGTGGGGGTAGTATAGTAAATGAAACAATATCTGCTTTTGACAAGAGGCATCAACCTCCAGTAGCCTAGTAATTTTAATCTTTTTTTTTTTCACAACCAAATTTTAGGTCACTAAAGAACCTGAATGACCATGTGAGATAGTCATTGTAACATAATTAATATTACTTAAAAACAATAAATAATTCTTAAGTAATTACTTAAGGAGAATGTGGGTCCCACTTGACATTCAACAGTGCCTGCCCTCCAGGCAAGACAGAAGCCCCAAATCTGGAGAGCATTTACTTGGAGACCCTGTCCTCCATTCCCATATTTCATCTTTCCTATCCCTGGCCCTAACTTAATGACATATACTTGCTTTTTTTTTTTTAAGAAGGTTGTTGTTGTCCTTAGGAATTATTTTGGAATTTCTTTCTTGACAAAACTGTTGATAAACTGGAGCCAGGATCAGATAAGGCATGGTGTTGAGAGAACCTACTGATTGTTTTATCAAGAGAGAGGCTCATAGACACAGAGCTGGCTGGAATGCAGAGAGCAAATGGCCTGAGGCAGACAGGAAGCTGTGGAAACTCAGATTGGGGCCTTCATCTTTTCACACTGCTCCTGGTAAGAAAAGAGGTGCAGGCTCAGAAGAGAACCTTTCTGTGGTTCAGAAAAAAGAGCCTGACTACTCAAGGTATCTTATCTACAAGGATCAGCTGTTTGTCTAGAGTAGTCCCACAAATGATCTAACCACATCAAATGTAGAGTGGAGACTTCATCATTATTACCTTGGGTCCCATACAGTGTCACTATATCTCAGAACAGCACAGATATAATGCTACTGAGAAAGACTTGTGATAAAAATAACATATTTCCTAAATGATACGTAGAAGTAGAAGAATAGTTTAAAACATTATATAGCTGTTCTAGAAAATTAGTAGCAGGTTTTTTTGTTTTTGTCTTCCAAAAGGATAAAAGCAAGATTCAATGGGGTAGTCAGAGGGCAGGTGAATGCTGAATTTCACATGTATTCCCCATGTCTGATAATAAGATAAATACAAGCTTGCCCAATTGTTACAAATACTTATTTGGAGCAGTGATTGATAAATATTACTGTCAGGCAGAAATACAGTACCACAGAAATTTATAGGAATAATCTTGAGGTCCTAGAGTTATGTGTCTTTGTATATCTTATGTATGGAAATGGAAGATAAAAGGTAAAGCTATGTTATGACTCTTGGTAATCTCCAGGCTTGACACAGAACCTGCCAGAGCCATTTTACTCTGTTTCTTTCCTTTGGAGCTCTGTGTTCTTGAGAGCACAGCTCTAAAAACATTTACATGTTTTTGAAAAATGTTAACAGTTCAGTTCAGGGGCAAACCTATAGACCAGTACAGCGTACAGCCTAAAATAAAAGGATTTTCTACCAATATAAGCAGCTTAGAATTCCTACCATTATTGTCAACTGCTTGTTTCTGAAAAGTAAATAAGGTCTGAATTAAGAGCTAGTGATCAAAGGGACACAACATTATTTATAGTTTTCTACAGTAGCAGGGACTTGAAGGCCTATTATTGCTGTTTGGAAATGAAGACCATATGATTAGAGATGGTTTCTTTGATCATTTATCTAAAGCAATCCCATTGTTAATGGACAGCTTCCCAGAAGACAGTGTAAAGCAGTCCAGAAAACACAGCACAAAAGAATATTCAGTATGGCTTTACTCTGAACAGACTTCAAAAAGTCTTGCTAACAAACATTTCTGACTCAGCTGGGCACTGGATATGGACAACGCAGGCACAGGCAGAGCCCGGGCCTAGGGGCTCATGTTTCACTGTGGCCAGCTTAGGGTTAGGGCTTCTCCAAATGGTACGTCAAAAGTTTCTCTTGAGTTTCCCCTCAAAGAAATATGTAAACTAAGAATCTGAGAAAATTTCACCATTAAAAAAAGTGACTATCCTATCATAGATTGTTTAGATCTATTGAATCATTTAACTTTCACCTAAACTTCTTGATGTTTTCACCATGTTTATAAGTACTTGTTGACTAGTAGAGAAAGTCATTAGTATTTACTTGGGATATTGAATTTGTCCCTGGAAGCATGATATAACCACACTAAATGGAATTCATTATTGATACTTGTTATTGGTTGAGTTGTTTCTCCTCAGAAAGATATATTGGATTCCTAAACCTCGGTACCTCAGAGCTTGACCTTATTTGGAGGAAATAAATTATTTACAGAGATAATAAAGTTAAAATTAGGGTGGGGCCTAATCCAATTTGCTGATATCCTTGTAAAAGAGATTTATTGATATCCTTGTGAAAGAGAATATTTGGACACAGATATACTCATAGAGGGAAAATAAGGTGAAGAGACAGAGGGAGATGATCATCTATAAAGCAAGGAGAGCAGCCTGGAACAAATTCTCTCTCACAGCCCTCAGAGGGAACCAACTCTCCTGACACCTTGATTTCATACTTCTCACCTCTAGAACTGTGAGAAAATACGATTCTGTTATTAAGGCACCTAATTTGTGGTACCTTGTTATGAGACCACTAGCAAACTAATGCAATACTTAATTCATCATAATTGGGAATGTCTTGCCAGTTAAATCACTGTTCTAATACTCACATATTGATATATTTCTGAATTTTTCCCCTTTATTTTTTAGCATGCATGCATAGAGAAAGCTTCAGGGAGAAACTTTAGACCATGCAAACTCATTGACTAAACTGTGGGGAAGAAGGCTGGTAAAAAATTAGAAGGCAACAAATGAGTTTCTGGCATAGAATAAGATAGACAGAAAGCAGTTGATGGGGTCCTTACCATTGTGGGTAAGGAGGAAGAAGGTGGGAGTCTCTCTCTTCTTTCAAGGCCACGGTTTGTGATTCTAATTTGGAGCCTATGCCAGAGCAGTTTAAATCCAAAGAACAGTGAAGTTTCTGCAGGTAGGAAGGAAAGGGAAAGTAAAGGCCAGTTGAAGATAAAAAGACAGGTGGGCCCATTCCCAATGCTTGATACAGAAACACATACCCTGAGAGAAGGCTGCAAGTGAATGGTAAGCAGGTGGGGCAGTGCAGGCACAACTGGAGGTGCAGTGGGACACTAAGGGAAATCAGGAGCTCCTGGGGTGAGTGCTGAGATACCTAGAAGTCAAAGGCACATGGGAGATGACAATCTGAAAAATGAGAAGTGTATTCTCTTCCTCCCAAGGTATAGAGAGACTGGGTTTACCCTGTTCCTGGAACCCACTGGCCATAGAGCACAAGGAGTTATCTTTATGTGAAATCTCAATTTTCTCATATTGAAAGTGAAGATTATAATAGTGTGTTTCTCATAGTGTGTTGCAAAGATCAAATGAGATAAGATACATCAGGCATGTAGTAAGTGCTCAGTAAATGCTGACTAAATAAGAGATCATCCAAACCAGCATATGACCAACAAAGTTTCTATTTTATATTGCACTTGATAGAGTAGCATTTGAACTAATGGTGCAGATAATAAATTGCAATGTGCAGAAGACACCTAAAGTCAGAGCTAGCATGGGTTATCAATAACATCTTTGTTTCTTCTGTATAGGCTTTATTGAACCCCAGGCCACTTCAAGGTTACCCCACTGACTGCAGAATCCATGGAAGTGTGTGGTATATATGGCTCTCCAGGGATGCTGAAATGATGAGATTTATTCATCCTCTCAGCAAATATTTACTGAGCCCCCATCCTGTGCCAGGTAGTGCTGTAGGCCTTTGGCACCACTGCTTGTAGCATCTTGAGGCTCTAGTCGGTATTCTAGTTGAGGAGAACAGGCAACGTAGATGTGGTGAAATGACCCAGCACATCATTTCAGACAGGAGTGTAGAGTGTTAGGAAGGCGTGCAGAGAAAATAATGCAATATTTCAGCTGTGTAAAATGACAAAGCACAAGATACAAATTCTAGCTGGGAGCCTCTGAAAGCATGGCAGCTCCACAGAGTCTAAATAAATGGGTTTGGGAGCACACCTGCTCAGAAAATAAAAGAGATGGAAAGAGAAGAGGAGGAAGGGAAGGGAAAAGAAAAGAAAAAAGATTCAGTAATCTATTTACATCTTCACTGGAGACCTTGTTCTCCTGTTCTCTCTTTTTAATAATAACTTTACTGAGATATAATTCAAATACTACACATCTCACACTTCTAAAGCATACAGTTCAATGTTTTTGAGTATATTCATGAAGATGTACAACCATCATCATGATTTGAGAGCATTTTCATCACCCCTAAAATAAATTCTGTACTCATTGGCAGTCACTCCTCTTTTTCCCCAGCATGCCAAGGCCCCAGCGTTAGGTGACCCACTAATCTACTGTCTGTCTCTATGGATTGCCTTTTCTGAACATTTCATATAAATACAATCACACAACATGTGGTTTTGAGTGACTAACTTCTTTCCCTTAACATAATGTTTTTTTTTAACATTTGTCCACATCATAGTATATTTTAGTGCTTCATTACATTTCATAACTGAACAATATTCCATTGTACAGATGGGCCACACCTTGTCTATCCACTCATCAGTTGATGGAATGGCTGCCTCACACTTAATTCTTCACTTTAATGACCCCAAATGATCCACCTCTTCTGTTTTCTCAGTCCTTTACACTGTTCCTGTATTCACACTGTACAGAAGCTTGGAGAAAGGAGGTGCAGATGGAGAGTCAAGAAGGCAGAGTGGGCAGAGGTCACAGATAGCACAGTCAGTGAGATACAGAGTTCTTATATTCTTTTCGTCCATGGCCTTGCTAATTCTAACCTTAGAAAACCCTAAACCCCTGACTCTTCCTATTCACATCTGTGAAAGTTTCTGGAGAGGACCGTTTAATCATATAGACAACTTTTACCTAGATTCCTTCCTCCAGCTCTTTCTCCACAGCAGCCTTTTCAAGATTTTGCTGCATCTCCTGAGAGTCCATCTGTGTCCTCTCTCTTCATTAATTAGTTTCTATTGCCCTTCAGCACATGGATTGTCTCCAATACTTTTATGATAATTCCCCCATCACATCCCCTTAGTTCTAGATTATGAGCTTCTTGAGTACAGAACTAGATCTTCACCATCTCGGCACTCCAAAGTACCTAACACTTGTCTTTACCTGTGAGAAGAATGGAGCTGGGACATGCCACCCATTTTCCCTTTCAGACCTGAGAGACAGAGTTTATGCCTCAGCTACTGGGAATGCTATTGTATTCCCCAGCCATTCCCCTGTAATCATTGCCCTCAGCTAAAAAGATAACAACATGACAGAAAGGCCTCATCCTCTCACCCCAATTTGGGACAACTGTGAAGGGCTGTCCCAGCAACAAAGATCCTCTCATAGGGTTGACTGAGGCCCTTGTTGAGACTGTACCAAAACCCACCTTCTTCGTCTGTCCATTGGGCTGCCTGCCCTTCCCCATAGGTTTCAATCCTTATACCATTACTTAGTAAATGTCCTACATGGGAATCTTCATTCCCCAGTCAGCTTCCTGGTAAACCTGACCTGTAATTGTCACTTAGATATATGAATTTGTTAAAAATGTGTTGACCGAAAACAATTTATAACTCAGCAAGAAAAACTTTCCTCATAAATAGTTATTCCTTATTACTTTGCTAAAATAGCAAGTTAATTTACAAACCTTTCTGCCCCACTGGCTTAGAGATCAATTTAGAACATTTTTTAACATTTCAGTTTATTTAATTTGTGACTATGTAAATGTTTAATTGAAATTTCTCCTTATAAAATAAATAATGGTGTAAGATCTGGAAAAGAAAAGAAAAAAACTTACCTGATGAGAAAACCTAAGTGAACACACAATGCAATATACATACGAAATATTGAATTGTACACTTCGAATCTATATATTTTATTAACCAATGTCTCCCCAACAATTAATTCGAAAAAATTTAAGAAGACTTTACCCTAGTAATTATTTTTTGAAATACATCCTTTATACAGCATAAATATAAACCCATATTCTATTTACATAATAAAACAAATACCCATGTATCTTTCAAAGAACTTAAGAAATAGAATATTTCCAATAATGTAGATTGAAGCATTGTGTCTTCTCTATTTACATCATACTCCAACCCAATTAACTGCTTTCCTGAATATTTTGGTATCATATCATTACTTTTCTTTAAGATAGATAGCTAAATAGACATACATATGTACCATACAGACAGAACATAGATAGATGATAGATAGATAGATAGATAGATAGATAGATAGATAGATAGATGATAGATAGATAGATGATAGATAGATAGATAGATAGATAGATAGATGATATAGGTAGATGATAACTAATAGGTAGATAGATAATAGATAAATGATAGGTAGATGTAAATATAGATATGTAAATATGTACATACACATACTGCAGCTTTTAATTTTTGTTGTCTTTCCTCTCCACTTTATTTTACTGGAATTTTATATTGTGTATTTTTCTGACTTGCTTTTTGATTAAATTATTATTGAACTTTATCTACGTTGATATGTGTCCCTGTAGTTCATTTGCATTCATTGCTGTATAGTATTTCATTGTATGGCTAACCACAATTTATGCATTCTTCCGTTAAAAGATATCTGGTCAATTCCAGTGCTGCTTTTACAAACTGTAGATTCCCAGCTGCTGCAGTGTTACTATCGCCATTTCTGTTCAGGTATCTTGGTACATACAGGATATATATCTCAGCCTTGTATTCTGTTTCTGGATTCATGTTGTGTGGACACTGGCAGGAATGGAGTGCAGATGGAGGATCAAGAAAGTGGTGGAGTGAATGTGGGCAGAGGTCACAGATAGCACAGTCAATGAGATGCAGAGTCCCCGCATTCTTTTTCTCCCTGGCCTTACATTTTTTTCCCTTCCAATCCTAACCCTAGAAAACCCCTTTCTTTTTCTACTCACAGGTGAGAGAATTTCTGGAAATCATGTAGCTTTTCCTCCTCATTATTTTATCAATATTCTATATTACTATCATTATCATAAGCTGGACCACGCTTGCATTTCTGGAACAAATCCATTTTGGTCATGATGTTTTAATAAGCTGCTAGATTCCACTTGCTAGTATGTTGTCGACGATTTTTCATATATATTCATATGTGATGTTTTTCTATAAATTTCTTGTGATGTTTTTGTCTGGCTTTAGTAGCAGGGTAATGCTGACTTTACAAGATAATTTGGAAAGTATTCTGTCCTCTTCAGTTTTTTTCTGGAAGAATTTGAAAATTGCCATTATTTCTTCAAATGATGAGTATAGTTCACCAGTTAAAAAATTTGGTTCTGGACTTTTTTGTTGGGAGATTTCTGATTACTGACACAACCTCTTTATTTGTCATAGGACCTTTTAGATTTGCTATTTATTCTTAATTATTGAATTTATTGGCATATAATTATTCATAATATTGTCTTATAATCCTTTTTATTTCTATAAGGACAGTAGTAATGTCCCCACTTTCATTTCTGGTTTAGTACTTTGAGTCTTCTTTCTTTTTTCTTCATCAACCTAGCAAAAAGTTTATCAATTTCGTTGATCATTTCAAAGAAACAAATTTTGGTTTTATTAATTTTCTCTATTTTTTTCTATTCTGTATTTCATTTACCTTCACTCTAGTCTTTATTATTTCCTTCCTTATACTGTCTGGGTTTGGCTAATTTTTTTTCTACTTCCTTATTTTGTAAAGTTGTGTTATTGATTTGATATGTTCCTTTTTAATGTAGGTGTATATAGAAATAACTTTTCCTGTAAGCACTGCTTTTAGTGCATCCTATAAGTTTGCTATGTCATGTTTTTGTTTTCATTTGCCTCTAGGTATTATAATTTCTCTTGAGATTTCTTCTTTGATGCATTTGTTGTTTACGAGTGTGTTGCTTAATTTCTGTATATTTGTAAATTTTTATTATCCTGTTAATTTCTAGTTTTAATCCATTATGGTCAGAGAAGATATTTTATATGATTTAAATATGAATTTTTTGGTAGGTTGTCTTTTCATTTTCATTCACTCTATATATTTTCTAATTTCCCATGTCGGGGTTATTTTTATTCATTGGTTAAAACTTTTGCTTAATTTCCACAAATTTGTGAATTTCCACTTTTTCTTCTGTTCATTTCTAGCTTCATCCAATTGTAATTGGAGAAGATACTATGCACAATAACTATCTTTTAAACTCTGTTAAGAGTTATTTTGTTGCCTAATGGATGGTGCATCCTGGAAAATGTCTCATGTGCACTTGAGAAGAATGTTTATTTATTCTGTTTTTGTTGGGTAATGTAGTCTGTATATTTCTATTACATCTAGTCAGTTTAGCATGTTGTTCAAGTCCTCTATTTTCTTACTTATATTCATCTGATTGTTCTATTCATTGTTTTGATGGAGTAATGAAGTCTCCAACTATAGATGTAGAGCTGTCAAACTTACCCTTCGATTCTATCAGTTTTCCCTTCATATACTTCAATGGTTTGCCATTAGGTGCCTAAGTGTCTACAACTAACATATCTTCTTGCTGTATTAAATCTCTTATTAATACATAATGTCCTTTCTTGTCTCTTATAATCTGTTTTTACTTATCTTTTTGTCTGATATTAGTATAGTCACCTCTGCTGTCTTTAGTTACTATTTGTGTGGAATATCATTTACTATCCTTTCACTTTCAGTTTATTTGCATCTTTGGATCTCAGGTAGGCAGCATATAGTTGAATCATGTATTTTTATCCATTCTGTCAATATCTGTCTTTTTGTTGGAGAGATTCAATCATTTATATCTAAAGTAGTAACTGATTTTTAAAAAAGAGCTTGCTTCTACCCTTTTGCTATTTGTTTTCTATATGCCTTATAGCTTTTTTTGCCCCTCGTTTCCTGCATTATTGTCTTCTTTTTCTTTAGTTGATTTTTTTTATAGCAAAGTGTTTCAATTGACTTCTCATTTTCTTTTGTGTTTATTCTGTAGCAATTTCCTTTGTAGTTTACATCAGTAACTATACTTAATATCCAACAGTTATAGCACTCTGGTTTGAATTTATAACAACTTAAAATTAGGAATATACAAATACTCAAAAACTCTACCCTTTTACATTTCTGTCCTCACTCCTTTTGGTTGTTGCTGTCCCCAAAATTACATCTTTATATACTGTGTGTTTTCAAGAACATCTTATACATGCATTAGTCTCTTAAATTATGTAGAAAAGAAAATGTGGAGTTAGACGTAAGTTAAAATACTGATTTAAATTAATATTTTTATATTTTAGTCTCTTAGTATTTCTTTTAACCATTTGAATATATGATATCACCACCTCTGGTCTCAAAGTTTCCACAGATAAATCATATTGAGGATCCCTTATATGTGAAAATTTACTTCTCTCGTGCTACTTTCAAGATTCTCTCTTTGTCCTTGTCTTTCAAAAGTTTGATTACAATTTAAGTGTGAGTCTCTTTGATTTCATCTTACTTGGAGTTAATTGAGCTTCTTGAATGTTTATATTCATATCTTTCATCAAATTTGGGAAATTTTCAGCTATTATTTATCTTCAGCTTTCATATTTCTTCAAGTATTTTCTCTACTCCTTTCTCTCTCATCTCCTTCTGGGATTCTCACAATTGAGTATGTTGGTTCTCTTGATGTTATCCCATAGGTCTCTTAGGCTCTGTTCACTTTTCTTCAATCTTTTTTGTTTTCTGTTCTTTAAACTTGATAATTTTCATTGTCTCAGCTTCAAGTTTGCTGTGTCTTTCCTCTGCCTTCTTGGATCTGCTTTTGAAACTCTGTAATGTTTTATTTTTTACTTTGATTATAGTACTTTTATTTTCAAAATCTTGTTTTTTAAGGATTTCTATTTTTTATTAATATTTTCATTTTATTCATACAGCATTTCTTGACTTTCTTTATATCTTTCATTAATTCTTTGACCATCTTTAAGATAGTCATTTTAAATTCTTTGCCTAGTATATCTACCATCTAGTTTTTTTCAGGAATGGTTTCTGCTGATTTATTTTTTTCTTTATATGGGTCATACTTTCCTTTTTATTCATATGCTTCGTGATTTTGTGGTTGTTGTTATCAAAGACTGGACAATTGAATTGACTAATGTGATAACTTGCAATCAGACTCTCCCCCTTTTTTAGGGTTTGCTGACTTTGTAATTATTTTTAAAAGTATCGTGTAGGATATCTGTGTACTGAGGAACAGCCTGAGATGTAAACTTGAGGTCTTCTCAGCCCTTTTCTGAGCTGTTCCCTAGGCATATGTGGTCACTTTATAATTTTCCTTATATATGCTCTTGTTTTTTAATGTTCTAGTCTTCAATATCTAACTGCTGTGTGGGGGGGCGGGGAGAAAACTAAAAGAAGAGAAGAAAGGTGCCATCTCTTTTAATTTCTTGGAAGTCACATCGGCTGGAGTGGAAGGAGCTTGCAACTATGAGGGAAAGTGAAACAAGAATAGCTTCTTCCCTCTTTGTCTGCACCTTTGTGATTAGAATAAGCAATTAATATTGGAAAAATAGGGGCCTTTTTGCCCACCCTGGCTATCACTAGCTGCATGCAAACTGCTTCAGGAATGTGTGTATAGTTATCCACCCTATTGCCAGAGATAGATGATGGATAGCTACTACTATATTCAGTGCTAAAATTAATCAAAATTAACAAAAATTAACTGTACAACCATTCCCCTAAAAGTTAAGCTTTCAATATTCTATAGAATTTCAAAATAGTTACATCAAACAGATTATGCCAGTGCAATTGTTGTTTAGGTAGGGAGACATATTCCTGCTGTTTCTAACTTAGCCATATTCCCAGAATCCTCAGGCATTATGCATTTACCTATTTTTTCTTATTCCTTTTATCCATCTTCTTCTTCTAAGACTTCTATTATGCACATGCTGGTATGCTTGATGGTGTCTTACAGGTATTTTTGGCTTTATTATTTTTGCTCATTCTTTCATTCTACTCTTCAAACAGGGTAATTTCAACTAAGTACCTTTAACTTTGCTGATCCTTTCACTTGTTCAAATATGTTTTTGAAATCCTGTAGTGGATTTTTCATTTCAGTTATTGTACTTTATACCTGCAGAAATTCTTTTGTGTTACTTTTTAATAATTTCTATCTCTTTTTAATAGTCTATATTTGTGAGACATTGTTCTCCTGGTGGCCTGTAGCCTTTCATCCACAATTTTCTTTAGCACATATTTAAGATAGTTGATTTAAAGTATTTGTCTAGTATGTCCAATGTCTGTTCTTCCTCATGAAACATTTCTGTTCATTTTATTATTTCTTTGCATACTGTGTACCTTTTGGTTGAAAACCAGACGTTTTAAACATATAACATTTAACTACGTTAACTCTGTATATCAAATTTCTTTCTTTTCAAGAACGGTTTTGTTTTTTTTTTTTTACTTTCCATGGGTTGTAGTTTTTCTTTATTGACTCTGCTAAATTATTTTTGTAATTTCTGTATTATCTGTCATGTGTGGTCTCCAAAATCTCTTTTCCTTTAGCTTGTGGTCAGTTAATGTTTTGACAGATAGTATCTTGAATATCTGTAGCTAAAAAAAAAGAAAGAAAAGAAAAGAAAGTAAAAACCTTTCTTAGTATTGCAGATTATTTATGTGTTGGGCAACTGCTTCAATATTCAGCAGACTATTTTACAACTTTTCCTTAGTCTTCACTTCCTACCTGTACTTAGCTGTTTTTAAATTACCTTTTTCTTTTTCAGTGTTCACTTGGTTGCTATGAACTTTTGACCATTTTCTAGAGTTCTGGCATTTGATTCAGACAGTTTTGTTCAATTTTTTTGGTATTTAATTTATTAAATACACTAAAATTCCTACTAAAATAAGTTAGTTCAGCAAGATTGCATGATACAAGAGCAATATAAAAAAATCTGCCGTGTTTCTATACATTTTCAATGAGTATTGTGTAAATGAATTTATGAAAAGAGTTGCACTTATAATAGCATCAAAAAGAGTACAATACTTAAAAATAAATTTAATAAAACAAGTGCTAAACTTACACACTGAAATCTATAAAAACATTGGTGAAAGAAGTAAAAAAGATCTGGGAGTGATGTCAGAAAAATGTCAGAGTGAGAGATGTCCCCAGATTTCTTCCCTTGAAATAATAACAAGCTGAACATCTAAAACTCAACAAAGAACACCCAACCTACGCACAAGCATGTCTAAGAAAGGAACCTGTGAATAAGAGCTACTATAGTTCAGAACCCCAGGAGTCTGGCAGTAAACTGAGAGAAAGAGGGAAGCTTCCTGGAGCTCCCTGAAGGAGGAGTGGGAAGGGAGAAGATGAGGCAGGTTCCCTGAACAGCCCCGCCTGAGAGAATTGTGAGCTCTATGGAGTGGCAGTGCCCAGAAATCAGGACATAAAGCAAAGAAGTAGGGATGGCAGAGGAGAAAAACTGATTATTACTAGCTGTGATTGTAAAATAAAAGACTGAACTGCAGTTCCCATTCTCTAACCCAGAGTGCTCCTCCCTGCATATCCTCTAAGACTGAACACCACAGAGCCTCAGAGCAAAAGCTACCAAAAGTGTCACTAACACTGACAGAAACTCAGACTGAGGGTAGCAAGAGTGATTGAATATTTATAAGGAAAACAGGCAATGTTAAGATTTTATATAATGCAGGGATCTAAGAGGCTTAGATATCACCTACTGGAAACCAAAAGAAAAATGTCTTCTTTGCAACAGGCTAAAAAGAGACCTTTATAAAATAAATATTTCTGGGGAAAAAATAAAGTAGAATACATTTTCATTAATGCCCAGGGGGAGAAATAGTCCATTAAACATCATGAACAGCCAAGATGACAAGGCGGCTCAGAAAAAAAGAGAGAAAAACTCCAGAAAATAAGCTTAAAGACCTAGAAATATGTGATTTAAATGACAGAGAATTCACAAATGTACTTCTGAAATAAACTTGATGAGATCCAAAATAATTCATATCAACAATTCCACGAATTGAGAAATAACTAGATCAGCAGAATGTGTTTTTCAGTAAGGAGATTGAAACCCTTAAAAAGAACTAATAGGACTTCTGGAGATGAAGAACACACTGAAAAAGTTGAAAAATGAAATAGCAAGCTTGGGAAATATGGTCAACCAAATGGAGGAAAGGATCAGTAATATTGAAGACAGAAATATAGAAATAAATCAGAAGGAAGAAGAGAGAAACTAAAGAATAAAAAAATAATTAAAGAGAAATACCAGAATGAGCTGATACTATCAGGAGAGGAAACATCATAATAATGGGCATTCTTGAACAGAAGGAAAAGGAAGAGGGATTAGAAAGCATTTTCAGACAAGTTGATGAGAATTTCCAAAATCCAAGGAATGAGCAGGAGCTTGGAATTCAAAAAGTCAACAGAATGCCCAATTATCTCAACCCCAAAAAAGCCTTCTACACATTATATTAAAATTATCAAAAGACACATTATATTAAAATTATCAAAAATCAACAAAAAAGAAAGAATTCCCAGGGCCTCCAGCAAAATGAAGAAAGTAATCCCTAAAGGAAAACTCATTAGATTACCATCAGACTCCACAGCACAAACCTTACAAGCCGGAAGGAGTGGAATAAAATATTCAAAATATTAAATAAAAGAAATTACCAGACAAGAATAATGTATCCGACTAAGCTCTTCTTTAGATATGAAGGAGAAATAAAGACCTTTCCAGACATACAAAAATTGAAGAAATTCTCCACTATGAGGCCTGCATTATAGGAAATACTGAAAGGGGTCGGCTCACCTAAAACAAAATGGCCGCTCAAAAAATATATAAGTAGGAGTAAGGTGTCAAGCAGGCAGTGCAATCGTTACTAAGAACAGGGCATTATAAGCTTAAATGATAAGGAAAGATTTGCTAAAGCAAGACAGTACTGAACATTCAGCACACATAAAAAAAAATTGAGACAGCAATGACAGAGAAAGGAGGATTCAAAGATCCAAATTCACAAAGAGTAATGGAGATAAGGCACATGCACAAGAAAATGGTCTACTCTATATACATACACATACATATATATGTATATGTTATATATATATATGTTATATATATATATGTTATATACATAAAACATATGTGTGTGTATAACAATTCTCTACATATTTGTAATGTTAACCACATGCCAAAGATTCAGAACTGAAGTATATAGCATAATACAAGAAGGACCAGAGGGAAAACCCACAAAACCCAACCAAAAGAAAAAAAAAAAAAAAACAGACACACAAAGATAAGGAAGCAATGACAACGCCAAGCTACCAGAAAGCAAAATATAAAATGGTTACAGGAAAACTTCATATTTCAAAAATAAATCTAAATGTAATTGTATTGAACTTACCAATAAAAAAGCACAAAGTTGCAGAATAGATCATAAAACAAAACCTAACCATATGTTGCCTCCAGGAGACACATCTTATTTCAAAGACAAATATAGACTCAAAGTGAATAGGTGGCAAATGATATTTCAAGCAAATGGCATTCAGAGAAAAGCAGGAGTAGTGGTATTAATATCAGACAAAATAGACTTCAAAATAAAAAAGATAAAAATACTGAGAGGCACTTCATAATGTTAAAGGAAATCATACACCAAGAAGACACAATATTTATTAATAGCTAGGCTCCCAATCAGGGAGCACTGAAATATGCAAAGTAATTACTAACAGAATTAAAGGGAGAAAGAGACCAAAACACTATCATAGTAGAGGATCTAAATGCTTTACTGTTGGATATGGACAGATCATCCAAACAGAAAATCAATATGGAAATATCCTTAAATGACACATTAGACCAACTGGACATGATTGACATTTACAGAGCCTTTCATCTAAAAACAACTGCTTATACATTCTCTAGTGCACATGGAACGTTTTCAAGGATTGACCACATATGAGGACACAGATATAAGAGGGTTGAAATCATACCAACCAGATTCTCTGATCCAAATGCTTTGAAGCTGGAGGTCAATTGTAAAAACAAAGCAGGAAGACCACAAACACATGGAGATTAAACAACATGCTACTGAAGAATGACCAGGTCAGAAGAAATAAAAAGAGAGATAAAGAGTTGCAAAGAAATGAATGATGATGATAGTATAGCATGTCAAAACTTTTGGCACCTGGCAAAAGCAGTCATAAGAGGAAAGTTCATATCATTACAGGCCTATCTCCAAAAACAAGAATGAGCCCATATGAACAACCTAACGTTTCATCTTAAAAAACTAGAAAAGGAAGAACAAATGAAGCCTAAAATCAGCAGAAAGAAAGAAATAATTAATACTAGAGCATAATTAAAAGAAATAATAATAATATAAAAAAACTATAGAAAAGATAATGCAGCAAAGAGCCGGCTCTTTAAGAAAAGTAACAAAATTGCCAAACTCCTGGCTAGACTCACCAAAGAAAAAAACGGAAGGGCTCAAATAAACAAAATTAGTGCGGAAGGAGGAGAAATTATGACAGACACCTCAAATAAGAGGAATCATGCAAGAATACTATTAAAAAGTATATAACATTAAATTTAATAAACTAGAAGAAATGGACAAGTAGATAGAAAGATTCAACCTTCTTAGACTGAATTGAGAACTGGAAAAATCTAAATAGACTGATCTGTTTATGGAAATTGACTCAATCATCAAAAACCTATCAAAAACTAAAAGTCCAGGATAAAATAGCTTTATAAGTGAATTCTATCAAATATTCAAAGATTTAATACCTATTCTCCTCAAACTCTTCCAAAAAATTTGAAGAGCAGGCAATACTTCCTAACTCATTTTGTGAAGCCAATATTATCCTGATACCAAAACCTGGTAAAGACAACACAAAAAAAGAAAGAACGCAGACGAATATCTCTCATGAACACAGATGCAAAAATTATAAATAAGATACTAGTGATCTGAGTATAGCAACATATTAAAAAGATTATACACCACGATCAAGTGGGCTTCATCCCAGAGACACAGGGATCATTCAACATATACAAATCGATTAATCTGATACACCATATAAACAAATTTAAAAAAAGAATCATATGATTATATCAATAGATGCAGAATAAGCCTCTGACAAGATGCAGCACCCATTCATGATCAAAACACTTAACAAATCGGTATAGAAGAAAGTACCTTAACATAATAAGACCATATATGACAAACCATCAGCCGATATTACACTTAATGGTGAAAAACTAAAAATCTTTCCTCTGAGATCAAGAACAAGACAAGTCTGTCCCTATAGCCACTGTTATTCAATATAACAGTAGAGATCCCATTGAGTGCAATCAGGCAAGAGAAAGATATAAAAGGCATTCAAATACGAAATGAAGAAATCAACCTGTCACTATTTACAGATGAGTTGATTCTCTATAAAGAAAACTCTAAAGGCACCACAAGAACACTACTAGAAACAATAAACAAGTATGGTAAAGTTTCTGGATACAAAATCAATGTTCAAAAATCCATAGCATTCCTATACTCTAATAATGAAGTGTCGGAAAAAGAAGTAGAAAAAATAATTCTTTTGGCAACTGCAACAAAATGAATAAAATACATTCATTTCATTAAGAAATAAACTTAACGAAACATATGAAGGACCTATATGATGAAAACTATAAGACCCTATTCAAACAAATTAAAGGAGATACAAATAAATGAAAAGATATTCTGTGTTCTTGGATTAGAAAAATCGGTAGTTAAAATGACCTTGAAAGCATTATGCAGATTTTATTAGATCCTCATCAGAATCCCCTTGGCATTTTTTTCCTTTTTTTTGTTTTATTGTATTAGCTTCAAGTATACAGTACATTGATTAGACATTTATATAGTTTATAAAACGATCCCCCTAATTGCTCTTACTCTTCTCTCGCTCTCCACCTAGCCAATACATTAATGCGAACTGCATTTCCTATGCTGTGATCCTCATCCCCGTGACCATCTATAAACTACTTCTTTAACCCTTCAGCCTTTCTCCCAGGCCCCCCAGTCTTCTCCCCTATGTCCATCACCAGAATGTCCTCTATATTTGTGAGTCTGTTTTTGATTAGTTTGTTCTCTTTGTTCCTTAGATTCCTCATATAAAATCATATGATCTGTCTTATTTCACTCAGCATAATAACCTTTAGGTGCATCCATGTTGTTACAAATGGTAAAATTTCACTTTTTTAATTGCTGAGTAATATTACATTATATACATGAACCATAACTTCTTTATCCAATCATCTGTTGATGGACATTTCTGTTGGTTCCATATCTTATCTATTGTAATTTGTGCTGCCATGAATATTGGGGTGTATAGATCTTTACAATTTATTGTTGTTTTCTTGTATAAATACACAGAAGCGCAATTCCTGTCAAAAAGTATATCCATTTTAAATTTTTTGAGTCACCTCCATACTGTTTTCTATAACAGTTGTATAAATTTGTAATCTCAGCAATGATATATGAGGGTTCCCTTTTCTCTGCATCCCACCAACATTTTTTAAAGAAATAGAACAAAAATTCATCAGATTTGTATGGAAAAACAAAAGATCCCCAAATCACCAAAGCCTTCCTGAGAAAAAAGAACAAGGCTAGAGGTATCACTGTGCCTCCAACTTCTAATTATACCACAACATGAAAATAAGCAAAACAGCATGGTATTAGCAGAAAAACAGACACACAGACCAGTGGAACAGAATCAGGTGTCCAGAAGTAAACCCATGTTTAAATGGGCAAATAATTTTTGACAAAAGAGCCAAAAACATACAGTGGAGAAAGGAGAGTCTCTTCAATAAATGGTGCTGGGAAAACTGGAAAGCCACCTGCAAAAGAATGAAACTAGACTGTTTTCTATCACCACACACCAAAATTAACTCAAAATGGATTAAGGACCTGAATATAAGATCTGAAACAATAAAGCACATAGAAAACATAGGAACTAAACTCAAGGACCTTGGACTTAAAGAGGATTTTATGAATTTGACTTGAAAGACAAAGGAATTAAAAGCAAAAATAAATGAATGAGACTACATCAAACTAAAAAGCTTCTGCACAGCAAGAGAAACTATCAATAATATAAAGAGACAACCATCTGAATGGGAAAATACATTTGCAGCAACACATCCGATAAGAGCCTAATATCCAAAATATGCAAAGAATCATATGACTCAATAACAACAAAAACACAAATGATCCACTGAAAAAAATGGGCAGAGGACCTGAACAGACACTGCTTCCTAGAGGACATACAAATGGCCAACAAATGTATGAAAAGATGCTCAACATCACTAACTATTAGGAAAATACAAATCCAAACCACAAAGAGATACCTACCATCTCACACCTGTTAGAATAGCCACTATCAACAGAAGAAGTAATAATAGATGTTGGAGAAGATGTGAAGAAAAATGAATCCTCATATGCTGCTGGTGGGACTGCAAATTGGTACAGCCACTGTGGAAAACAGTATAGAAGTTCCTCAAAAAACTAAGACTTGATCTACCATATGATTCAGCAATCTCTCTACTGGGTATTTACCCCCAAAGACTTGATAACATATTTGAAAAGATATTTGCACACTGATGTTCATAGCAGCATTATTCACAGTGGCCAGGACATGGAAGCAACCAAAGTGTCCTACAATAGATGATTGGATAAAGAAGCTGTGATACACACACACACACACACACACACACACACACACACACACACAATGGAGTATTACTCTGCCATAAGAAGAGGTGAAATATTGCCATTTGTGACAATATGGATGGACCTTGAAATAATCATACTAATGAAATAAGCCAGACAGAAAAAATTGAAAACCACATGATATCACTTATATGTGGGTTATAAACCTAAAAGCAATAAACAAACAGGACAGAGATTCATGGACATGGACAATAGATTAGTGGTTATGAGAGTAGGGGAGGGGGAAGAAGGGAGGTAGGTGGGGTAAAAGAGGTCAATTATGTGGTGAGTGAAAGAAATCTAATTATGAGCAGTGAACGCACAATGCTATATATATGCCTTACTGTTGAATCGTACACCTAAAATTTACTAGATTTCGTTAGCCAATGTCACCATAATAAAAATAAATTTTAAAAATTTTAAAAGAATTAAAGAAGATTTAAATAAATGGAAAAACATTTCACTTACATGGATTGGAAGGCTTAATATTATTAAGATAACATTACAATGATAGGAATGCGATACAATGCAATCCCTACCAGAATGCTAGCTGACTTATTTGTAAAATCCAACAAGGTGACTGTAAAATTTACATTGGATTTTATGGGACTCAAGGCAGCCAAATATCATGAAAAAGGAAAACAAAGTAGGAGGATTCACACTTGCTGATTTAAAAATTTACTGCAAAGCAACAGTAATCAAGGGATTTTTTACTGGCACAAGGATAGGTATATAGATCAGTTTAATAGCACTGAGAGCCCAGAAATAAACCCATATATCTGTGGTAAACAAATTTTTATCAGTTGTCTTAAGACCATTCAATGAGAAAAGTAATCATCTTTTAAAGAATTGATGTTGGAACAACTGAATAGCCAAAGTAAAAGAATGAATTGGATCCTTGCTTTACACAATGTGCAAAAATTAACTCAAAATAGATCGACAACTTAAATGTAAAATCTGAAACTATACAAATCTTAGAAGAAACCGAAGGGGCAAATCTTCATGACCTTTGATTTGGCAAAGGATTCTTAGATATGACACCAAAAGCAGAAGCAACAAAAGAAAAGAATAGAGTTTGGATTTCATAAATTTTTTTTAAAGAAATAAATGTGCTTTAAAGAATCATAAAGAAAGTGAAAAGGCAACTGACAGTATGGGAGGAAATATTTCTAAATTATATATCTAATAAGATATTAATATCCAGACTATATAGAGAACACATCAAATTAAATAATAAAAAGACAAATAACCCAGTTAAAAATGGGCAAAGAATCTAAATAAATATTTCTTTAAGGGAGATGTACAAATAACCCTTGAGCACATGAAAGATTTTTGAACTCATTAATAATCAGAGAAGCATAAATTAAAACTATAATGAGAGATCACTTTACACCCACAGGATTATTAGAATTAAAAAGTCAGGTAATAACAAGTCTTGTGAGGATGTGGATAAATCAGAACTCTCATACACTTCTGGCGTGAATATAAAATAGCACAGCTTCCTTAGAAAAGAGTTTGAAATTTCTTCAAGAAGTTAAATACAGTGTCACCACCTGACCAAGGAAGTCCAATCTTAGATATATATCCAAGAAAAACAAAAACATATGTGGATACAAAAACTTGTATGTGAATGTTTATATAATAGCATTTTTCATAATAACCAAAAGGTGAAAACAATCTAACATGTCTACCAACAGATGAATGAATAAACAAACTGTGGCATATCTATAAAAGGAAATATTACTTGGCCATAAAAAGGAATGAAGTACTGATATATTCTACAACATAAATGAACCTCAAGAACATTATGCTAGGTGAAAAGAAGCCAGTCACAAAAGACCACACATTACAGGATTCACTCATATGAATATCCAGAAGGGATAGAGACAGAAACATTGTTTAGGTTTTTAGGAGAAAATTGAGGGTATAAAGGAGTATAACTAAAAGTTATTTATATTTTTTGAAGTGATGAAAATATTCTGAAATTGTGCTATTTGCACATATTTGTGAATATCTAAAAACCATTGAATTGCACATTTGAAATGAGTGAATTGTATGATATGTAAATTATATCTTAATAAATTTGTTTACAACAAGAAAAGAATGGTTAAAAGTCAAGTTAATATATATTACTCCTTCTAGAAGCTCGACAGTGGGGCAGTATCTTAAGAAAGAGAAATGATAAAAAAAAAATTTTTCTGAGGGAAGAGTCTTTACAATGTCTCTAGCCAGAAAGAAAATAATCAGGAGAATGAATAAGTTGCTGATATTAAAGACGCTCAAGAAAATGGTGATAATTGATGCCTCAGAACAGATGGAAAATTATGACCTTTTGAAAGAGAGTTACAGTTCCACCTTGGACCTAGGTGCAAAGGAAGTAATATATTGTGGTAGATGTGGAGATGCACTGCTCAGGTATCCCTTCAAGAAAGGACTTGCTGCCTAGTGTGGGGAATAAGAAAGGACACAGATGCCCACAGCTGATAGCTCCTTCAAGATCTGCCTTGGTTACAGAGAACCTCTTCACCTGAGGCCCTGTCCTTCTTGAGGCAGCCTGCTTATGGAGAGCCCAAGCTGTCACAGATATCCATATAGATGATTTTAGAAGGGAATGGAGAGAATCGAGGGGAACCAATTAAAAATATGAATCAATTCCTTGAAAAAATGAATGTAGCAGATTAGTAGGAAACTGAGAGATTGACATTTGATTTCCATTCATACAGCCATTGAGTATCTACTTCATGCCAGATAATACGTTATACACTTTTTATATTTTCACCAAGAAATTTAGAATTTCTGGCTGTAGATCACTTCCACAGCTTCTGGTACCATTCTGCGGCAAGTGGAAATTGGATACTGAGGCATAGTATGGCAGTGTTTTACCTTGTATTATGATGATGATGGCATAAGTTTATTCAACATTCAAAAAACTAATACAATTAAAACTCTAGGAAACACTAAAAGTACTGCCTTGGAATATAAACATTCAGAATTCTCAGAAACTCCATTGCCAAAGTTTATCTGAAGCACTGAATTGTATTTCTAACCCAGATGGAAAGAAAAGAACAGCAAGGAATCTCAACTTAAGACTTAGTCTCCATAGGGAACTATACACCAAAATATAAACTATAAACATTACTTAAGTCTATTAATATCATCTTAAACACTTTCTACATAAATTAAATAGCTTTCTTTCCTTATCATGGGGCCTAAGACTCTCCTTAAAACAAAATGAAGCTATCCAATAAGTCGTACTCAATTATATTTAACTTACCAGCTGCACCTCACTCCAAGCTGTGTCTTAATAAGCTTGTGTTACCTATGAAAGTTAGCCTAAGGCTTTATGGGCACTCACTGAATGATGATTTTTTAGTGTTTGAACATGTTTTTAAAAAACATGTTTAAAAACATCAAAATATTAATTTAAGTAAAGTTATCAGGGTAGCTGTAGCTTTGGTAGAGCCAGATAAATGCACAGACGAAGGGACACCACAATATGAAAGAAGGCACCAAAAACTCCTGCTCAAATTTCAACTTAAAATGCTTGCACATATTGGTGCACACAGGCAACCCCCCCCCCCCCAGGCAAGAGGTGGTAAAACACGAAGCTGGCTTTTCTATTGATAAATTATGTGTTTCTGTCCCCCAACCTACTGGTGGGAGTAAAAGATTTGTGGTCTGGGACTAGATGCCACAAGTTTTCATTTACATCGGACTTTATGAATATTATCTTATTTTTACAAATTATTTTTTTTAAATATTAAACTTTTATTTATATTTATGTCCTCTCTCTTTTTGAAAAACAAATAAGACTTTGTTTTTAAGCTGTTTTAGGTTCGCAGCAAATTGATCAGAAAATATAGAGACTACTCATACATCTCCTGTACCCACACATCCATCCACCTCTACTATCAACATCCCATATTGACGAGGAATTTTCCACTCAAATGGCTAACCTTGTAAACAGCTCTTTGTTCTGCTTCTGTAGGCATGCTTGCTGCATAGGCTGAAGGGCAGAGAGACCTTGAAATTAACTAAGGACTCACCCACCCCTTTGATTATTCTGTCTAGATAACAGATGTATTGCCTTTGCGTGTTAAAAACAGATGTATTGCCTTTACTTGTTAATTCCTATAAAAGTAAGGTTACCCCTGAACTCGGGGCCCAGATCTTCAGAGTGCTAGCTCCTCCGGGACCACCAGCATAATAAACTTGAGTTCTCCAACTCTCCAAGTGCTGCTTGTTTTCTCACTGGTATGATTTTTGCAATTTTTCTGCAACAGAGTGGTACATTTGTTGAAGAACCTATATTTACAGATCCTCATTACCCAGAGTCCATAGTTTAGAACTACGTTCTCTTAAAAAAAAAAAAAATATATATATATATATATTTTTTTTTGCCCAAAATTTTATTCTCCACACGATCTTAGAACTAACTCTAAAAACAAACAAAAAATGTCGAGTCTCTGGAGATGACTTGTAAAGTACTCAACAAAATGAAAAAAAAATTAGTAAGCTCACATTTATCGAGCACTATTTTGTGCCAGGCACTCACCTTTAGTGATTTCATTGTATCTTCAGAATAATAATTCTCACCCTCCATTTGAATATTTATCTCCACTTTCCAGATGAGAAAATTGAGACATAATAACCCAAGTTCAAAGTCATATTTTCAGTAAGATTAAAAATTAAAAATGAACTCTGTTCGCTACCTTGCTCACGATTTCCCCCACTATAACACAACTTCTCATCAAGTTTAGACTTAAATTGTTTCCTCATGGTCACCAAGGAAAGATCATCCACAACTTAACTGTAGGAAGCTCTTTCTTGTAGCCCTCTAAATTCCCAAGCAAGTTGTTCTCTTTTTATCCTTCTTTACCTTTGGAGGGGTTGAGGCTGCCTCGTCATAATCTCTGACATAAAACATTCACTTAAGATATTTCTTTTTTTTTGTGGCCTTGACTAAAAGTTATCAATTTCTGTCATTTTTATTAGGATTACTATTTCTTGAGCTTTGAAGCTTTATTTTATTCCCCTGCACCTCTTTATAAAAGGCAGGGAAGCCTGATGAAATGCAGAGGACACAGACTTCGAACAGAGAGGTTTGAGTTTAAATCTAAGGTCTGTCATTTCCAAGTTGTGTGAAATTGAGCAAGTAACTTTCTCTTTTCTAGCTCAGTGTTCTCACTTTAAAAACAACAATAATGTACCTAACCTTATGGGGTGTTTGTAAAGATTAAAAATGATACATGTATAACCTCTGGTTACGCTATGTGTGCTATGTAGTAAGGACATAATTAAATGATGCCTAACATATACAATTGTACTAATAGTAATCTTTTAAGTACATGGTGATGTGCAAAAATTTCCAATTTATTATTTGAGATACAGTTTGTGATATTGGCAAGACCTTAGCCAGCATTTTGCCCAGAGGGGAACTGTAAATGGTCACCCTCGGATGCACTGGGAACCCCACTGTGGTAGCCAGCCTTGAACATCACATGGATCAATGTATCACATGGTCTGTATCATTTTAGCCTCTGGACTTACAGGAGATTTTGACACTATTATGCAGTATGTTTCAATTCCCACTTGGAATGATATGCCCAGGCCAATTTAAGCCTATGTAGTAGAGACTGGGTATCTGCATTCTTAAAGCTGTACAAGTGTTTCCAATATGCAACCTGAGCAGAGAATTGCGACTGTAAGAATACCTGGATTTCCACAGTACCCCAGGATCTTAGTGCATCTTCAAAAATCACACTGAGTGACTTCAGAGGATATCACAGATAGAAGGGACCTGGCTGAGGGGTAGGAGGGAGATTTTCTATTGTTACATCAGTTTGTGACTTTTAAATTGTATGAATTTTAAAAACTGATTAAAAGATTAAAATTTAAAAATAAGTATCACATATGGGGTTTTGGAGAATTTCAAGCTATAGAGAACGCTCAAAATTATGAGATTTGTCATATGTGGAGCTGACCTATAGATAACTTTTCAAATTTGAGGTATTCAATGGATTCTGAAGCAATTTGTAGTTAGGCTTGTACATGACTTAAACATATGGAAGACTATTTATGTGCCTTTCTTGTAAAAACAAACAAACAAAAAGAATAGTTTGCTCCTTCAGAAGGACTAGAGAGGACTATTTAACCCACTGGGGGTCATTCAAAGGTAGTTTTTGGCACCAAAAAGGTTTAAAGAAGATAACTATAACATGCTTTCAATAACAGAAAACACATCGAGGCTGATAACTGAAACTGGCATATAATGGCAAAGTTATCTTCTTGTTATTTCTAAGAATGAATCTCTTTAAAAATTTTTTTAAGAAGAAAAGAGAAAATGAAGTCTATTTCTTAATTAGTTACAGAACGCTTCCAGTAAAAAATGACAACAACAACAAAACAGTTATAAAACAAATAACGAAAGAACGAAAAAGCCTTTAAGAATTGAAAAGTCACTTCTGAAATTGTTCGAATTACCAAGTAACTCCATTAATGCTCTGCCAAAGTAAACGAATCTAGTCTCCTATAACTGGTCAGAAACAGTGAGATCTCTTCTAGTCTCTCTTGACAGTCTTTAGCTTTCGCTTTTCTTATTTCTTTAGTATGAATTTAACATATTGTATTAAATTTTAACCAGTTATCATTTGAGTCATTGATCCTTAAATCTCCTGAATGTTAACAGTTAGACTTTCTGGTTCAGATGAATTTATTATATAACAGTGTCCTCTAAGTATGCTAAGGTAGAAAATATTACCTCCTAACTTCAACTTTCAAAAGATCCTTTTAATTTATCTTTCTCCTCCACTTGTTTTTTTTTATTTTTATGTTTCTTCCTCCTTCAATTTTAAATCATTTGTTAAATACTTGTTTGTCTAAATAATTAACAAAAACAAATAATTCCGCCATCTTGCTAGTTATAAATCTTAAAAAAATCTTTGTCAGTGTTGTGTGCATTTAAGTACTATTGTGTGTTTTTCATAAATGCTAAAAAACAAACAGGGTAGCCAGATTTGGCTACTTACCCTCTTTACCCTACTTATAATCGGTTCGGTCACCCACTGTGTATTTCTTCAGGGTACCCATCTGTAGGTACCTATGCTGGCTGATTACTTAACTGAGCAAAACCATTCAAGGAATATAGATCTTAACCCCAAAATGTCACACGACATTAAAGTGCTTTGTTTTTTCAAAACTGTCAATACAGGGTAAATTCGTGCAGAATACATGCAACTGCATTAGTTTAGGAACTTTGGGTTTCTACTTCCTCGGTTTTCCTGAGTTGCCAGCCAAGATTAAATCTTTAAATTAGAAGCTCTCTGAGGATCTAGTTACATTTGGGGGCAGGACTGGAGAAACGTTAAATAATTAGCATAACACTTGAGTAATTTGCAGGGCAAACTAACTAGGCATGCAATTGCTTTGTGGATTAGCACCTTTGTTAAATGTCGAATAATAAAATGAAATCCTGAAACATGTGATTTTGACATTACAACTGTACTTATGGGAGTATTGCAAGTCACCTGTACAGAGTATTTTTTTAAGATTATAAAATAAGCTGTTTATAGTGATCACCCCCAGGAAGAGCTCCTAAGTGGTTGGGACGGAGTAGAAAAGAGACTTCTTTTTGTACAGTATATAATTATTTGTATATTATTTTATAACACTTGGATTATATAATATGTCCTAGTAATTACTTTCTTAAAATATTTTTTAATTATAAAATGTGACTTTGCTTAACTCTGCAAATAAATTTGACAAATTTAATTAAATGAAATGAATGATTTTTTTGGAACACATAAAATATGAAAACTAACTTCATAAGATTAGAAACTCTAAGGAAACCATAAAACAAACAGAGCAATTCCCAAAGAGCAGCAGACCCATTTACAGTGGAATGCAGAAAACTGTGTAGTCTGGCGACTACAATTTCTTCTCTGTATCTATGAATTTGTTTCTGTTTTGTTTGTCAGTTTATATTATTTTTTAGATTCCACATATAAATGAAATCATATAGTATTTGATTTTCTCTGTCTAACATTTCACTTAACATAATACCCTCTAGGTCCATCCCTGTTGTTGCAAATGGCAAGATTTTATTCCTTTTTTATGGCTGAGTAATATTTCATTGTACATAAGTACCGTGTCTTCTTTATCTATTCATCTATTGATAGACATCTCAGTTGTTTCCATACCTTGGTTATTGTAAATAATGCTGCCATAAACATAGGGATGCATATATCTTTTTAAATTAGTGTTTTGGATTTCTTCAGCTAAATACCCAGAAGTGCAATTGCTAGGTCATAATGTAGTTTCATTTTTAATTTTTTTAAGGGCCTCCATAATGTTTTTCGTAGTGGCTGTACCAATTTGCAATCCATCCAACAGTGCAAAGGGTTCCCTTTGCTCCATATCCTCACCAACACTTGTTTGTTTTTTATTGATGGTAGCCATCATGACATATGTGAGGTGATATTTTATTGAGGTTTTAATTTGAATTTCCCTGATGATTATATCTCTTTTGGCCATCTATATGTCCTCTTTGGAGTAATGTCTCCTCATGTCCTCTGCCCATTTTTTTTTTTAAATCAGATTGTTTGTTTTTTTGGCAGTAAGTTGTATGAGTTCCTTATAAATTTTGGAAATTAACCCCTTATCAGATGTATCATTGACAGATACTTTCATTCAGTAGGTTGTCTTTTTGTTCTTTTTGCTGTGTAAATTTTTTCAGTTTGATGTACACTTCTTTGTTTATTTTTCTTTTGTTTCCCTTGCCTAAAGTAACATCTAAAAAATATATCTATATTGCTAAGAGTGATGTCAAAGACTTTACTGCCTATGTTTTCTTCTCAGAGTTTTACGATTTGAAATCTTACATTTAAATCTTGAATTCATTTTGAGATTACTTTTGTTTATATTGAGAAAAAAAGTGGTATGGTATCCCTTCCTTCCTTCCTTCCTTCCTTCCTTCCTTCCTTCCTTCCTTCCTTCCTTCCTTCCTTCCTTCCTTCCTTTTTTTTTTGTATTTATCTATGCAGTTTTCTCAGCTCCATTTACTGAAGAGAACGTCTTTACCCCATTGTATTCACTTGCCTCCTTTGTCATAGATTAATTAACGATATAGGTATGGGTCTGGGTTTATTTCTGTATGTTTTGTTCTGTTCCATTGATCTATGTGCCTGTTTTGTGCCATTTCCATGCTGTTTTGAGTTCTATAGCCTTGTAGTATAGTTTGATATCAGGTAGTGTGATACCTCCTACTGTGTTCTTTTTTTTTGAATATTGCTTTGGCTATCTGGAGTCTTTGTGGTTGCATATATATTTTGAAATTTTTTGTTTTAGCTCTGCAAAATACGTCATTTCTAAAATAAGGTTTAAATTAAATCTGTAGATTTCTTTGGGTAGTATGGACATTTAAACAATGTTAATTTTTTATATTCATGAGCGTGGCATTTCTTCCATTTGTGTATTCTTCAATTTCTTTCTTCAATTACATTTGTACTTTTTAATCCCTTTGCCCCTTTTTGCCAGCCCCATCATCAACCCCCTCCCATCTAGTAGTCCTCAAAATAATATCTGTATCTATGAGTTTATTTCCATTTTTGTTGTTGTTTACTTTGTTCTTTAGATACATGAAATCATGTGATATTTGTCTTTGTCTGTCTGACTTATTTCGTTCAGCACAATACCTTCTAGGTCCATCAAGGCAATGTCTTTTTCCATTCCCTTCCTTTTAGTCTGTGTGTATCTTTAATCTGAAGTGAGTCTCTCACAGGCAGCGCATGTAGGAGTTTAGTTTTCTTACCCATTCAGCCACTCTATATTTTGGTTGGAGCACTTAAATTTTTTCCATTCGAGGTACTTGTTGTTAGGAATGCAGTTATAACCATTCTTTATTCCTGTTTTTGATACTTTTTTCTTCTTAAAGATGTCTCTCTAATATTTCCTGTAATGTTGGCTTGATGTTGATAAATGCTTTTAGCTTATTTTTGTGTGGGAAGCTCTTTATCTGTCCTTCAACTCTAAATGATAGCTTTTCTGGATAAAATATTCTGGTTGTAGATCCTGGGTTTTCATCATGTCAAATATTCTGTGCCAGGTCTTCCATCCTGAATGGTTTCTTTTGAAAAATCAGCTGTCAGTCTTATGGGTGCTCCCTTGTAGGTAACTAACTGCTTTTCTCTTGCTGCTTTTAAAATTATCTCTTTGTATTTAATCTTTGGCATTTTAATTATGATGTGTATTGGTGTGATCTTCTTTGAGTTCATCTTTCTTGGGACTCTGAGTTTTTTGGGGTTGTATGTCTATTTCCTTCACTAGGTCAGGGAAGTTTTCCATCATTATTTCTTCAAATAGCTCTTCAACATCTTATTTTCCTTTGGTATCCCTATGGCAAGCATATTTTTTTACCTTTACTAGTATACATAGTCTCCTTAAATTATTATTATAGTCTTGGTTTCTTTTTTCTTGCCATTCTGATCGAGAGTCCTTGGCTTACCCATCCTCTTTATAGGTTATTTCCTCCTCTTCTTTATTCACTCTGTTTATTCCGTTTAATATACTTCTCATCTCAGATAATGCATTCTTCATTTCTGATTGCTTCTATTTTATAATTTCCATTTCCATTTATATGGTTTTTTTTTAATCTCTTTGTTAAAGTTATCAATGAATTCATTTACACTTCCCATAAGTTCATTGAGCATCTTTATAACCAGTATTTTGAACTCTGCATCTGTTAGATTGCTTGACTCCATTTTTCCTTGATCTCTGTTCTGTTCTTTCATATAATTTCTGCTTCTTTGCCTTCCTATTTTGGCTGCCTTTCTGTGTCTGTTTTTATGTACTAAGCAAAGCTTCAAAGTCTCCTGGTCTTTTTAGCATGGCTTTGTGTAGTAGGTGTCCAGTGGCACAGTTCCAAGAGGTGTTCAGCAGCAGGCCAAGTTTAGCCCCAGTCTGTGCCCTTTCTGGGGACACCTGTTAAGATTCAGCAATTAATCTGCAGATGCTATGCTTATAGTTGCCTCAAGAAGCCACACCAGAAACCATGGTCAGCTGCCACCAGTGTGAGTCTAGACGCTGCTCAGCAAGGGGCACCTGACTAATCAAGGTCATGCCTTGATGTGCCTTGGGTGGGGACATGAGTTGGGGGAGGCAGAGTTTCAGGGAATCTTTTGGCTGGAGTGAGCGACCTCTGTTATCCATTTTGATGATGTCTCAACTATGGCAGCACTGAGTCAGCACACTGGGAGTGGGGAAGGCTCAACATAGCAATGATGGATACCCCTGGCACTCTTGGTCAGAGCGAATCTTGTCTCTGGCTCTCACTCTGAAAACTCAGTGTTCGCTCTGTAAGTCCCTGCTTTTCCCTGCTCAGCTGATCCCAGCAGTGGTGCTCAGAGTGAGCAGGTCTGTCACCAAAAAATCAGCTTGTGGATGTGGCCCCTTTAACTTTAAGAGGCCCCTGCAGCTGCCAACTGCTCTGGTTTCTGTCCCACTCAGCAGCTCTGAACTGCTCAGGACCAATAGTCTCAGTCTCACATCTTCACCCCATCCTACCTCCTCCCATTGCAAGGTGATTTCTTATTTCTCTCCCTAGTTGTAGAGGTTGTTCATCTAGATCCCTGGCAACTTACCTTGCTGTTTGCTCCATGTTTCTGTCACACTTTGATTTGCTCACAAGAGGGATAAACAGCCTCTATCATCTACACTATTTTTTCTCCCCTTACTCCTCCCCCAGCTTTATTTTAAATTTCTATTTAAAATATCTTCTTTTTTGTTTTATTTATATTTATTTGTTTTTTTGTTTGTTTATGTTGTTAAAATTGGGTGTTTTCTGCTACCTTGTCTTTTAATTCACTGATTTTATCCTCTGCTTCATCTAATGTGTTCTTGATTTCCTCTATTATATTCTTCATGTTAATTCTTGTTCTTCAGTTTTGATCAATTCTTTTCAATTTTTTTTAATATCCATTTTTATGTTTTCTCTCTTTTTGTTGAAGTTCTCACTGAGTTCATCTATTCTTCTCCCAAGTTCACTGAGCATCTATAAAACCAATGTTTTGAATTCTGTATCTGTTAGATTGCCTGTTACCATTTTAGTTAGTTCTTTTTCTGAAGTTTTGTCCTATTCTTTCATTTTAGAGTTATTTCTTTGCTTCCTTATTTGTTTTTGTGTTTTTTTCTATGCATTAGGTAAATTTGCTCTATCTCCTATTTTTGACAATGCATGCTTATACAGAGGTGTTCTGAAGGACCCAGTAGTACAGCCTCCATGGTTACCTGACCCAGGTCCTTCAGCAGTGTCCCCTATGTGAATTGGTGTGCCCTCTTCTTGTTTAGGGCCTTGATTTCTCCTTTTACACCAGTGAGTTGTGCTGACCCTCAGATTGACTGTGAGAGCTGACCGCAACCACTGCAGATGAGCTATTGTGCAGGGGCTGATGCTATGAAGTGGGAGCCAGTTTACTGGGCTTCTGGTGGCAGCTCAGGCCTCCCTTCAGGTTTGGAGCTGGTTGGTTGAGGCTGTGGCGCAACCTGAAATTGGTCTTCAAGTGTGTTGGGTCTGAAGCATCTTGGGATGCAATGCTGACAAAATTTAGCCACTGTTTGTGCTGAGCTTGGGTGGCTTGGTAGGAGCTACAAAGTGATCTGTGATTAGTTGCCATTTTTGTTGGTATTGGTGGTACTTCGGAGAGGCTATGCTATGAACCAGGGCTGGCTGCCACTAATGCTGCTTGGGACCCTCTGGTGGGCACTACAATGCAAGCTGAGGTCAACCCGCACTTGTGTTAGGATGTAGCCACTTAGGTGGATACATAACAGACCAAAACCAGCCACCACTTATGCCTATCCTGGGGCCACCTGATGAGTGTTACAATGTAAGTTGAGACCAGCAGCCCCTTGTGCTGGGCTTGAGGTTGCTTGGAATGAGTTACAATGCACGTTGAGACTGGTACTATTTGTGGAATTTTGATAGTGTCTATAAGATGAGCCAAGGGTGACTGCCACTTGCGTGGGATGTGTGGACCTTTGAGAAAGTCTGCTGCACAAGCTTAAGACAGCCACCACTCATGTGAGTTTTGTGGATTTGGGGGAAAATCCTCAATGTGAACTGAGACAGGCTGCTTGTGTGGAGCCACTAAAAGAAGATTAGGACATGTGAATGAGTTGGGTGGGATTTAGTCTCAGGGAATAACCAGGGGAGGGTAAAATGTGTTAGCTGGGTTAATGGAGAACACAGATTTGTCATCGACCTGGGCCAGCCTGTCTGGGTGGGAGGAGAGCTCAACAAAGGAACAATGGAAACTGCTAACACTTCCATTCCTAACCTCTTTCCCTTTGGCCTTTGCCCTGAAGTTATTCAATTTAGTTTCTCTCATATGTCCCTGTAGCTTTTTGAGCTGATACACCTTAGCTGGAGCTTAAGTAAGTGAGTCTGTGAGTGAGTTTGTGTGCCAGCTCTTTAAGAGTAATGTCTCCATCTCTTGCAGCCCTTTGTCTCTCTCAGAAGTAATTCTCACTGTTTTTCATAACCAGATGGTATGGGGACTCCCCTTCCTGGCACTAATGCCCTGAGCCAAAGAACCCAGTGTGGACCTGAGACCCTTCACTCATTGGGGGACTTCCACAGCCATGATATTCCTCCAGTTTCTTAATCACCACACATTGGTGTGGCCATACACTTAGATAAATGTAATTTATCTTCTGATGTTCTCTCTTCTTTATAAAACAGTTGTAGCCTTGATCCAACTAAGCATATATTTTATTTTAAATGGAAACTACTGAGAAGGAAACAGGAAACTACTGAGAAAGGATGGAATCCCTATGTCAAGGGAAGAGTAACCATGTGTCTTTGAATGACTTCTTTTTGAAGAGGCTGAAATGGAAAACAATTTCAGAGCTGTCTTTGGATATGCCTACTTTATTGTATGGCCTACTTCATTCTCAACTGGCCCTCCATGCTAGCAACCAAAACTAGTACAGAAAGTGGAGTTAGAATAGTGACAAAATATTTTTCAGATTTGCTTATTTCATTGCTCTGCAACATGGGTGTCCTGGGTTCCTTTTAGGTAACTGGATTGCAGTCCAGGGTCTTCCTCCCTACTATACGCTGGTCCTGAATGGGTATCAGAAAAATTAGGAAGTAGGTTAAATCTAAAAGAAATGAGTACTCATGGCGGTCAACTAGTATAGGGCAGACAAAAGTTTAGGGTGGAAGGGCTTCCAATGGTCATCAGTATAAAGCTGGGTTCTGTCCTCAGTTCCTGGAAGGGGATGGATGGGAAAGCTTTTACACTTTGAAAAGCAAGCCTTTGGCCTTAGTGTTTGCTAAGATAGTGTCTCCTTTCTCCTCAAAATCATTCCAAAGAAAGCAAACAGTAAATCTACAGGGGATATTGGGAGAACTGCCAGGATGATGAGAAAATATCAAAACATAAAAGAAAACGCTCACACCTCTTGAGCATGACAGATTAAAAAAGTGTCTGTAAGTATGAAGCCATCTATAAATGGAAATATATACTTAAGATGATGGCTTAATTATGAGTCAAAATAACTTAAGCCAAGCTGCTAACAGGCACCTATTTACTTGTCTATAGGAAGAATACCTGAGATCCAAGAGTTAAAAACAACTGAAATCTATTAAATAGCAAATTGAATAAAACTACTATATAAAGTGAGAAATTTTTTCCTCATGGCACGATTGTATATGCAGAAATACATCACATTTCAAAATTTAAAAAATACACTTTTAGTGTGGAATAATTTTAAAATACAGTGGCACAGTTTCCAATTACCTTCTTGGCTTTTCATAAGTTGAAGACATTAAATCATCTCTCAAGTATTTCCTGTGACTCATCTTTTTCTTTTCAAATCCTTACCCTCAGGTCTCTGAAGTCTAGGACTCAGCCTGCAATCCTCTGAACCCCTATGTTCTGCGAGATGCTTGAACTAAGTTAACTTTTTCAGAGAAAGGGTTTGAGCAACTTTGTCTTTCTTCCTGGGGGTTTTAAATCTCTGTCTTTCTTCCTATCCCTTGTTCTTTTTTAAGGATTTAATTTTATTTCTTTTATTGATGTGATAATGCATTACCTACTGCAAAATTCTAAATGAACAACTATGTGAAAGGTATGTATTTGGTGCACCTTTTCCCAACTATGCTGTTTCTCTGCTCCACGGGGCATCCAGCTTCCTATATACTCTTCCAGAGGTATTCCAGTCACATGTAAACAATGTTTTCTTATTCTCTTATATTTAAATTTTCATCTTTATTATTGTTTACAGATCAGAAAATTGTAAACATGAGGCATCAGGTCCCAATATGACTGCTCATATTAGGAACACAACTTTTGGTCTCAGCCATATACCATCAGCCTTGTGAACCTCATCAATAAAACAGATGGTGCATTGACTTTCCTCATGGCACATTTTTAGTCAGCGGGTGGCCAAAGATAGAGAGTCCTGCACTTTCCTCAACCACAAATAGTAGAACTACCCCAACCTGGATTGATTGTTCCCTATTCCTGGTACACAGTACTCGTTTTTAGATCCCCAATTCATCCTCCTCCTCAGATTTTTGTCACCACACTCCAACACTAGATCTCCAGTTTTTTGAGCCTCATGAATTTATTTTTCTTTATTTAGTAGCCTTATTTGGTGGAGAATATCTTCATTACTTTTTTAACAAAGGGTCTGAAAAAATGTCTTTCTTGAGTTTCTCCTACTCAGTTGATAGTTTCGATGAAAATAGAATTTGGGGTTGAAATTAAATTTTCTTCAAAACTTAGAAAACATTGTTTCATTGTATCTACCACACAACATTGCTGTTGGGGAAAAAAATGGAGCTGAATTCTAATTTCTATTCCTTCCCTGTGACCTCTTGATGATATTGCTGCTATTGTTTCAGTTTTCTTTCTGGAAGGTTTGGGATCTTATTTTGTCTTCATTATTTTGAAATTTCAAAATGATTTTGCCAGATGTAGATCTTTTTTCATTAATCGTTTTGGACCTAGTGTCTCTTTCAACCTAGAAACTCAGATACTCCAGTTCTACAGAATTATTAAAATTCATTTATTAATGTTTTCTCCCCTTAATTCTATCATTCCACTTTTTGTAAATTCTGTTATATGAAAGTTGAATCTATAATTTTCTTAACTTTTTTGTTTTACATCTTTTTGTCATTTTGCTCTACTTTTGGTATATTTTGTTCTACATGACTTCATTTTTTTAGGTTTCTAATATTTTTAAAATTTCATTATACTTTAAATATTTTATTTAAAATAGTTTTAAATTGTGGTAAAAATACATATACTATAAATTTTTCCATAGTAATCATTTTAAGTGTATCATTTATTGGTATTAAGCACATTCATATTGCTTTGCTACTATCCACCATACATCTCTAGAACTCTTTTTATCTGTCAAAACTGAACTTATTGAACACTATTCCCCAGACTTCCCCAGCCCCTTGAGACCAGCATTCTACCTTCTGGCCCTTATTTTGACTAATCTGGGTACATGATATTAGTGGAATCATATAGCATCTGTCTTTTTTGACTGGCATATTTCACTGCCAAATGTTCTCTGTGTTGTATCATGTGTCAGAATTTCCTTCCTCTTTAAGGCTGAAAAATATTATATTTTATACATATATTGCATTTGTTTATCCATCATCTGTCAATGAATACTTTGGTTGCTTCTACTTTTTGGCTATTGTGAATAATGTTATGAACTTGGGTGTACAAATATCTCTTCAAGATCCTGCCTTCAATTCTTTTGGATATATATCCAAAAGTAGACTTGTTGGATTACATGGTAATTCTATTTTTAATTTTTTGAGGAACTGACATACTGTTTTCTATGGTGGTGAAGTGTTTGCAGAAGAGTGCACTAGGATTCTAATTTCTCCATATCGTTACAAATCTTATTATTTTCTGATTTTTAATAGTAGCCATTCTAGTTTCTTAATTGTCAAGTTAGGTTATTGATTTGAAATTTTTTTTAATGTAAGCATTTATAGTTCTAAATTTACCCCCTCAGCACTTCTTTTATGACATCCTGTAAGTATTGATATGTTGTATTTTTATTTTAATTAATTTCTAAGTATTTTGAAATTTCTTTGGTGATTTTTTCTTTGATCTATTGATTAAGAGTGTATTTTTTAATTTCCACAAATCTGTGATTTTTTTTGGATTTCTTTCTATTATTAATTTCTAACTTCATCTCATTTCGGCCAAAAAAAGACAACTTTGTATGATATGTCTTTTAAATCTATTGAGAATTTGTAGCCTAAAATATGGTCTCTCCTGAATAATGTCCTGTCTGTACTTGAGAAGAATGTATTTTGTTGTTGGGTAGAGTGTTCTGTATTTACATGTTAGTTTTAGTTGGTGAAGTAGGTGGCTTATTGTGTTGTTTAAAGTTCTCTCTTTCCTTACTTAATCTTCTGTAGTCATTATATCTATATCTGCTGAGAGACGAGTACTCAAGAAATATATTTGTTTGTTTGTTTGTTTCTTGCTTTTCCAAAAAAGGAAGTTTAAATGTGTCACACTCCCAGAGAGAGAAGAGAAATTGTACTAAAGAAACTTGGTCTGTTCGGGATGTTAGATTATCTACTCCAAACCCTTCAATTTACAGACAATAGAAACAAGACGTGGCAAGTTTCAGTCACACAGTACATCAAGTCACACAGGTCTTTCAGTTGCACATATTATTTCAATTTTGCAAGTAATTTTAGTTACACAGGTAGAACTACCAGCCATTGGCATCCAGCTTGCCCCAGTGAAACAGTTGCTTTGATGGCTGACCAGAAACTATGGTCCAATCTCTACAAGTTCTATTTCTCTTTATGTATCCATCACATTACACTTAGTGCAAGTGTTCAAGCACTTTAATGTTTTTCCAGTGTTTCATACCACTTCTCAAATGTTTTTAGTTTTGCCAAACCCCAAACGTATTTTTGCCAAACTTCCCCCTCTTCAATCTGTCTACATTTAAAAAAAAAAAAAAAAAAAAAAAAAAAAAAAAAAAAAAACTTGAGCCATCTGTTTCTATTTCATTGTTTTCACCATTTAAAATTTTCTTTGATAGAAAGAAGTGCAAGAAGCCTTTAATTCTGTGCTTAAGCCTTCCATGCCCTTCTCTGAAGCACTTCATAATAAAAGGTTCTGCAAAATCAAGTTCTTTTTGAACACCTCATTTTGACTGAATGTATTCCTCATTTCTAGTCATATCACATACTTATTCAGCAGTGAAATGTTCATTGGTAGATGAATCCAGGAAGGACAGGGCCCTTTTAGAATGAATGAGTAACTGACAAAGATTACCGCTCCTCTTTCCATATTTAACCTACTTTCTGTTAGTTTAGGGATTTATTTCAGAATAGCAGACAACATTTTTATATACTTTTGAGTGTTCAAATAAATGCTGTAAAAATAGATGCCATTTGGTATTTATATTAAAAATAAAAATCAGAAAATATAGTGATAATGCAATTCTCATTTTAAGCAAAATAAGCGCATATATATAATGAGAAGTACTTTGTTTCATACTAAGTTAACAGCATTTATTGTGTATAGAAGGAATTTTTGATCAAACTATGTATACTTTTCTATCTTGATGTTTTTTATTCAACACTGTGTCATGAGCACTTTTATTAAAACTAATCTTAAAAAACATGATTTTGTAACTCTATAGTATTTCATTTCACAATTATGATTTAAATTGTTTTTAATGTTTACCTTATAAACCATGCTCAGGAGACATCCTTGTATATAAGTCCTTAACTGTATGTCCAATGATTTCCATAGGATACATTCTTAGAACTGAGATTTTCTGAAATAAAGAGTATAAACTTTGCCAGGCTGCTCCTCGTAAGGTTTACTACCTGTATTAAAGGTTTTACAATATGATGCTTAGAGTTTATTACCAATTTCTCTAGAAGTTGGACATTTAAGTGCTTACAAATTTACAAGTTAATACAAACAAGTATTAATTTTAAATCACAATTTTTTAAAATCATTACAGAGCATAAAAATGTCTATTTCCTTATTCTCACTAGTATGTTTAAGGAAAAAATAAAGGAGAAATAATAATTTGCACTTAAAAAGATAACTGGTGATTCCCAATGAGAAAATCAACCCAAAAGAATTAAATCGTGTATAGAATTTTTTTTAAAAAAATGTTTTCACCTAATAATAATATATTTGAAGATGGAATTAATAATATATCTTAAGAAGGAGCTATAAACAGGATGCTTGGAATCATGGATATATAATTCAGATGGCTTGCAAGAATGAGAAAATTTTATAAGAACTTTGAGGCACATGACACAGAAAAACAGAAACAATACATAACTGATATAGTAAAATGGAATTAAAGAAGAATAATGTAATAATTGTTTGTAAAATGTATATTTGATAAAAAAGAAAGAAAAATAATTATGGAAAATGACAAAGTAATGAGAGACCATGGAATAGGCCTTAACAAAGGCAGAATGTAAACTATCACATATGGAAAATGTTGGGTGTACAAACTCAGACCTTGATGACAGATATTCTGAAATAAAGAGGGTAACCAGAGAGCCAAATATTTTAATGACTAAAGAATCAGGACAAAATCTCATACACAAGAGAAAAGCAGGGTAACTGTTTTTCTGAAAGTAAACTGACAAACACAAAGAGTAATATTGTGAATAATAGAAGAGAAAATCTGCTTGCACACTCCAGCTCAATAATAGCAAAGGGAAAAGCAGACAAAATAGCCACTATTGAGGTAATGTTAGATTGTAAATAAAAAGAGCAAGATCATGGCCTTAAATATTTCACTTTTTAGCATATGACTTAACTTATCTGACTCTCCATTTTTGAGTTTGTAATGTGGAATTAATAAAATCTACCCCAATTGCCACATAGGGTTTCCATGAGGATGAAAGCATTTTTTCAGCTGTGAAGTACCATATCCAATGTAAGTCATTTCGTGTCTCTCATCTGAGGATTAGGGAGATCTTTGGGAATTATCAACTCTAAGAGACTTTAGATGTGACCCAGAGGACATAATTAGCCTCCTTAGTCTTTCACTTTGTTAACCCAGATGTAAAACTCAACATCCCTTTGAAATTCCCCAACTATCCCATTTCTACAAAAATGTCAGTGAACCATGTCAGCTTTATCAATAATCTTTGATGTGGAGATGGAGGTGAACCATCCACCCTATATCAAACAGTCTAACAAATCCCCAAGCAGCATTTATGTCCCCAAGTTCTGTCCCAACAATCTCAGCTAGACTTTCTTTCTTCCCTCATTGCCCATACTCACTGGGTTTTCCCCTGGCTCTCTTTCCCTCCTTCTCTCCCTTTGTCATGTAGAACAATTCAGCTTTCTCAGGTATGCCCCGAGAATTGTAAACTATATCTCTTCAAGATGCTCAGAGTACCACACCTTTCCCATAAATGTGATATACATTCTTTAGAAAGTGAATGAGATAATGGAACAAAAACGCATAACTAGGTACAAGGAAGATGGTGGACTAAGTAAAAGGAGAGTTTGCCTCTTCTCAGGTCTGCATTGAAATTGCAACCAAATTATAAAATAATCAATGTAGAGAATTACCTGAAGTCCAGCTGATCATAACACATAGGTCTGATAATATAAAGAAGGAGCCACTTCTAAGCTGGTAGGAAGGGGCAAAGTCTCAAATCAGGCTGGATCCATACCTGCAGGTGGTAGATGAACACTGGGAGGGAGAGCAAGGCTGCACAGGCCCCCCTGAAGTAGTGAGGGGTCTTGGCTTCATTCAGGGGCTCCCTAGCACAGGGTTCCAGCCCAGGGAAGAGGAGTTCCCAAAAACTCTGACTGTAAAAATCTGAGGGGATTCTGGCCATCCAGGTGAGACAGAAGGAGACTAAAATCCTAGATGCTACTTTAAAGGGCCAACACACAGGTTCTGTCACCCACAGACACACACCCAGGGCATGGTGGTGGGTCAGAGTCTCACACAAGATTCATATGGGGAAAGATTGCATTATCTAGCACTAAAACCACGGCTGAACAGGCAGTTGCCATTGTGTTTTAGTCAGGGCCTCCCTACGGGGCAATCTACAGACCGCACCAACTTTCATGTGCAGATCCCTTCCTCTACACAACCAATTCTGAAGCTGTACTGGCCTAAGATCAGCCCACCCTACTCAACCTACAGATTCCCCAGGGGTGGTCCTTTGTGAGGCAGCTGCCATGCCCTGCCTGGTTTCAGGACCAAACATTCTCAGTAGCCATCCAGTACTGTGAGTATGCATTTTGGGAGCAGTTTCAGGCAGATCACTGCTGCCAACACAAATTTGGACAGATCTTGGAGATCTGTGGGCAGACAGTAGCTGGTTTTGCTGTGATCAATGACTTTTGTGGGAACATGCAAATGGTTACCGAAGTTTCAGCAAGACTGAGGCTGTACTGAATTGATGGCCATTGTCTTCTGAGACCTGGCCCCACCCAACAAACAAATTGCCCCAGGCAGCTGTTGACAGACAACTGTCACTGCCCTGCCTCTCCACCAGGTCTCACATTACGCACAGGCAACCAACTTTGGCTAGCACACTAAGTGCTTAGCTGGGAAATCAGTTGCAGGCAGACCTCTACTGCCTGCAAGAACTGCAATATCACATGCGGAGATTGCAGCAGTATGTGAGACCACCCCCCTATGGCAGCTGGTTTCACTGTGATCTGTGACTACAGCAAGATTGTGCAGGCACAGAAGTTGGAGCAAAAGTGAGGCTATATTCACCTGACAGTCCTGTCTCCCTGAGATCCAACTTCATTCAATCCACAAAGTTGACAGGCAGCTGCCCCTACCCTGCCAATAGCCCAGGTTGCACATTCTGCACAGTTAACAGTCCCTAGCCAGTGAAATGAGCAAATTTTAGGGAATACAATAACAGGAAGATCACTGCTGCCAGCACGAGATAAATCACTTGGGCAGATCTCAGGGGTTTGTGGGCCCATCACAGATGGCAGTAGGTCTTGCAGTAATATATAACTTTTGTGGGAGCCCACAGTCCCAAAGCTGGCAGTAAATCTGGTTCTGTATAGGCTTGATGGTCCTGTGCCTCAGTGAGACTACGCCCCACCTAACTCTCAAATTACCTGTGGAAAGCTGCCCCCAGACAACCTAGTCCCATCCTCTGCTTTTCTTGAGTCACAGATTAAACAGCAAACAACAGCGCTTGGTTCGTGCGGCCCACACAAAGCCCGTGTATCTGGGAGAAGCTTTCGGCGGTGGGCCACAAACTCACAACCACAAGTCTCAATAATTTTTAAACAAGACTCAGGTGTTTACAGGCCCAAGGTGGGCATAAATTGGCCTTGCTATGATCTGAAACTTCTACAGGGAGCCACAGAGACATTGCTGGCATGTAAACTGACTGTAGTATCAGGAGAAAATCTACTCAATAGATCTAGGTGACTCCCAGAGTCCCTACGCTACCCAACATTCATATCATTCGGAGATTCTTCCAGTTCTAAAGACTTATGGGCAACTGACAGTTCTAAAGACTTATGGGCAACTGACAGTTCTGGAGACTTATGGGCAACTGGCAGTGTCAGGCCTTGAGGAGCACTGGTTCTTCTACTAAATTGCCCTATGCCAGGTACAGGTGGGAACTGGACCATGACCTACAATGTTGTCTCTTCCACTTACCTATAGATCTAGCATAGGCAGATCCCTTTGTAGCTCCTACCAGGTAGCCCTGAGAAATCAAAGGCAGCAGCTGACCTTATCCTACTGGGAAGCCCCTCCTAAGGAGCCACAAAATCATTGCACACAGAGGCTGTCACTAGACCACAACGGAGCAACTTCCGACTAGTCTCATAAGCGGTATACACTAAGGGTGGTCTCAATAAGTACACAAGCTTGATAGGGCAAATCTCACTCAGTGGGATCAGCTCCCACATAGCAATTCATATCCCGTGGGCTAAGTCAGCTCTCATAGTTAGTCAGCCCAAGCATTAATCTTATTCCATGATGCTCTAACACCAATAAAGGCTTAGTTACAACAGAAGATTGCACACGATACACACAAAGATCACATCCAGAGCTCCCGGCATAGGGGATCAGGGAGAGTGTGTCACTGGGCCACATAAGACACCTTCCACATGAGGCCATCTGGCCAAGGCTGAGAGACAAAACAAATATTTCTAACACAGAAATCAACACAGAGAGGCTAATAAAATGACAAAATGAAGAAACATGCCACAAATGAAATAAGAGGAGAAAACTCTAGAAAATAAACTAAATGAAAAGGAGGCAAACAACCTAGTAGAGACAGGGTTCAAAATAATGGTTATAAAGATGCTCAATGAAATTAAGAGGAGAACGGATGAGCTCAACGAGAATCTCAACAGAGAGATATTAAGCATTAAAAAGGACATAGTACTCATAAAAAAGAACCATACAGAAATGAAGAATACAGTAACTGAAATGAAGAATACACTAGAAAGGTCCAACAGTAAATTAGATGAAGCAGAAGACTGAATCAGAGAACAGGAAGACAGGGCATCAGAAAACATACATTCAGAATGGCAATAAAATAAAATAATAAAATAAAATAAAATAAATAAATAAATAAATAAATAAATAAATAAATAAATAAAATAAAATAAATAAAATAAAATAAAATAAAAATGAGGATAGTTTAAGAGATCTCTGGGACAACATTAAGCATAACATTATCCTCATCATAGAAGTACCCAAAGGAGAAGAGAGAAAGCAAGGGACTGAGAATCTATTTGAAGAAATAATGACAGAAAATTTCCCTAACTTGATGAAGAAATTAGACATACAAGTCAAGGAAGCATGAAGAATCCTAAACAAAAGGAATTCAAACAGGCCCACACCAAGACACATCATAATTAAAATGCCAAAGGTCAAAGAAAACGAGATAATCTTAAACAGCAAGAGAAAGGTGACTAGTTTCTTTCAAGGGTACTCCCATAAGACTGGCAGCTGATTTCTCAACAGAGACTTTGCAGGACAAAAGAGACTGGGAATAAATATTCAAAGTTATGAAAAACAGGAATCTACAACAACAAATACTCTACCCAGCAAGGCTTTCAATTGAAATAAAGGTGAGTTAAAGAGCTTCCCGGACAGGAAAAAGCTTAAGGAATTCACCAACAAGCCTGTATTACAGGAAATATTAAAGATAATTTGTAAAGAGAAGAAGGAGAAGAAGAAGGAGAAGGAGGAAGAGAAGAAGAAGAAAATGAAGAAGAAGAAAATGAAGAAGAAGAAGAAAATGAAGGGGGGAAAACACAAATAATAAAATGGTAGTAACTATGTACCTATCAAGATTCACTTTCAATGTAAATGGATTAAACATTCCAACCAAAAGATATAAGGTAGCCAAATGGATAAGAAAACAAGACTTATGCATAGACTATCTACAAGAGACCCACTTCAAATTAAATGACACTCACAGACTCTAAGTAAAGAGACAGGAAAAGATATTTCATGTAAATGGAAATGAAAAAAAAAGCCAGGGTAGCAATACTTATAACAGACAAAATAGACTTTAAAACAAAGGCTATAAGAGACAAAGAAGGGCATTATGTAATGATAAAGGGATCAATAAATCAAGATGACATAACCCTAGTAAACATATATTAACCCAACATAAGAGCACCTACATGCATAAAATAATTATTGACTGACATAAAAGGAGAGATCAACAGTAATACATTCATAGAAGGAGACTTTAACACCCCATTGATATCAATGGATAGATCTTCCAGACAAAAACTCGACGAGGAAACAATGGACCTAAAAGACACACTAGACCAGATGGATTTAAAGATATTTTCAGAACATTTCACCCAAAAGCAGCAAAATATACATTCTTCTCAAATGTATATATAACATTTTCCAGGATAAAACATGTTAGGACACAAAACAAGTATTAATAAATTTAAGAAGATTGAAATCATATCAACTTTCTTCTCCAATCACAACGTTATGAAACTAGAAATCAATTTCAAGAAAACCTCCCCCAAAATAAAAGTTCTGGACCAGATGGCTTCATGGGTGAATTTTACCAAACATTCAGAAAATTAACACCTATGCTTCTCAAACTATTCCAAAAAATTCAAGAAGAAGGAAGACTCCCTAACTCCTTTTATTGAGGCCACCATTACCTTGATTCCAAAACCAGACAAAACCATTACAAAACAAACAAGCAAACAAACAAATTAACAAAAACCATAGGTCAATATCTCTTACGAATAGGGATGAAAAACTCCTCAACAAAATATTAGCAAACCAAATTCAGCAGTACATTAAAAATATTGTACATCATAATCAAGTTGGATTTATTCCTGGGATGCAAGGTTGGTACAATATTTGTGAATCAATTAATGTGATACACTACATTAAAAGATTGAAAGATAAAAATCATAAGATCATATCAATAAATGCAGAAAAGATGTTTGACAAAATCCAGCATCCTTTTATGATAAAAACTCTCAGCAAAGTGGGAATAGAGAGAATATACCTCAACATAATGAAGACTATATATGACAAACTCACTGCGAACATCAGACTCAATGGGAAAAAGGTAAAAGCATTTTCTTTAAGATCAGGAACAAGAAAAGGATACCTACTTTCACCATTCCTGTTCAACATTGTATTAGAGATCTTAGCCACAGCAAGAAGACAAGAAAGAGAAATAAGAGGTATCCAAATTGGAAAGAAAGAAGTAAAACTCTTGCTATTTGTGAATGACATAATACCGTATATAGAATATCCTAGAAATTCCACCAAAAAACTTTTAGAACTGATCAATGAATTCAGGAAATTAATTCAGGATAGGAAATTAATATTTAGAATTCACTGACATTTTTATACACCAATTATTAACTTTCATAAAAAGAAAATTAAGAAGACAATCCCATTTACAGCTGCATCAAAAACAATAGAATACCTGGGCATCAAATTAATCAAGTTGGTAAAAGACCTGTTCTCAGAAAATTATGTTATTGAAAAAAGAAATTGAAGAAGTTACAAATAAATGGAAGCATATATGATGCTCATTGGTAGGAAGAATCATTAATATGGCCATACTACTCAGAGCAATCTATAGATTCAATGCAATCTCTATCAAAGTACTAATGACATTTCTAGGAGACCTAGAACAAATTATCCTAAAATTTATATGGAACCATAAAAGACTCTGAATAGCCATAGCAATCTTGAGAAAGAAGAACAAAGTTGGAGGTATCACACTACCTGATATCAAACTATACTACAAGTAAGTCTACAGTAATCTAAACAGCATGTGACTGGCATAAAAACAGAAATGTTGATCAATAGAACAGAATAGAGAACCCAGAAATAAATCCATGCCTATACGCTCACTTAACATATGACAAAGGAGGCAAGAATATACAATAGGGTATAAAGACAGTGTCTTAAATAAATGGTGTTGGAGAAATTGGACAGATACATGCAAAAAAAAAAAAAAAAGAAACTGGACCACCTTCTTACACCATATACAAGAGTAGCAAAATGGATTAAAGGCTTAACTGTAAGACCTGAAACCATAAAACTTCTAGGGGAAAACATAAGCAGTAATCTCTCTGATATTGGTACTAGTGATTTCTTTTTGGACGTATCACCTCAGGCAAGGGAAACAAAAGAAAAAAAGAAACAAATGGGATTACATCAAACTAAAAAGATTTTGCACAGCAAAGGAAATCATCAATGAAACAAAAAACAATCCATTGAATGGGAGAAGATATTCGGTTATGATACATTTGATAAGGGGTTAATATCCAAAATATGTAAAAGACTCATACAACAGATAAACAATCCAATTAAAGATGGGCAGAAGATCTGAATAGGTATTTTTCCAAAGAGAAAATACAGATGGCCAATAGACACATGAGAAGATGCTCGAGGTCACTTATCATCAGAAAAATGCAAATTAAAACCTCAATGAGGTATTACCTCACATCTGTTGGAATGGCTATCATCTATAAATCAAAGAACAAGTGTTGGCGAGGATGCAGAGAAAAGGTCACCTTCATGTACTGTAGATGGGATTGCAAATTGGTATAGCCACTATGGAAAACAATATGAAAGTTCCTCAAAAAATTAAAAATGAATATTCCTTTGACCCAGCAATTGCACTTCTGTGATTTATCCAAAGAAAACTAAAACAATAATTTGTAAAGATCTATGCACCCCTATATTCACGGCAGCACAATTTACAATACCCAAGATAGGGAGGCAACCTAAATGCCCATCAATGGAAAATTGGATAAAGAAGTTATGGTTCCTATATAAAATGGACTATTATTACTAAACCATTAATAAAATGGAATCCTACCATTTGCAACCACATGTTTGGACCTAGAGGTTATTATGCTGAGTAGAATAAGTGAGACAGAAAAAAATAAATGCCGTATGATCTCACTTATATGCAGAATCCAAGGACAAAAAACAAACTTATCAAAAAAAGATTCACAAATATAGAGGAAAGTCTGGTGAAGGTCAGAGGGAAGGGGGCTTAAAGGGTTGGGTGAAAGGGGTGAAGAGTTAAAGAAGTACAAATTAGTAGTTGATAGATGGTCATGGGATTGGGGAGCATGGCATAGGGGATGCAGTTAACATTAATATATTGGCTAGGTATGAAGACAAAGAAAGAGTAATCGGGGGGTCATTTGGTACACTATATAAATGTCTAATCAATGTACAATATACTTGAAACTAATAATAAAATAAAATTTTAAAAAACTTTTACTTAGAAAACGAACAATAGAAGAAATTTTACTACTTTACATAAGTGAAAATGAAATGAACAATAATTATGTGAAATAATGAGATTTATCAAGACAGGAATATAACAAATATCAAAAAACAGTACCTAATTATTTGCCAAAAGGTGATTTAATCAATAACAACCACAGTTAGAACAAAAAAGAGATTTTTATGGGCTGAGATCATCTGGGAATCTCCATGAAAAAGGTAGGCCTGAGTAGTTCATGAGTAAGCAGTAGGTAAAAATCAGGGAGAAGACTTTTCTGTTAGGAAGCATGATGTGAGAGAAATAAGAGCCACAGAGAAAGCTTAGGGCCAGAAAAATGTGGAGAGAGCATTTTAGGTGCAGGCTTCACCTGGGGAGATACAAGACCCAAGACTAAAGTCCTGCATTGGAGAATCTTGAAGGTCAGGCTAAAGCTTATCCTGTAGGGAACTCAAAGTCCTTGCACAGTGGAATGACAGAATTAATATATGGTGGAGGAAAGTTAGTCTAACAGAGGGACACAGAATAAATTTGAATGGAGACTTTTCAGAAAACAGGGAGATATGTTGAGAGGCAGTTATAATGCTCCAAAAGTGAGGTGATAAGGACCTGAATCCAAGTGAGTGATGGCAGATGAATTAGAAAAAATAAAAGGAAAATCTGCAACATTTGATAACTGATTACATAAATGTGAAGTTGGAGAAGTACAAAGTAAGGAAAGCATCAAAGATCATCCTGGGGTGAAAATGAAAAGTAACTATATTAGGGTCAGAAATAGAGGTGTAGAAGAGGGATCGAATGGGTAAAGAAAGTTAATGAATGAGAGACTGGCTTGTATGTAACAAAGAGTTTAAAGTGAGAAAGAAAAGGCAGGAAAAAGATCATAAAATATGTCAAGGTCAAAGATCATGTCTTCCCAGACTCTTTAATTAATAAAGCATGTGATTTCATGAAACTGCTTTTAAGAAACCATCACTAAATATTTTACACTTGATATTCACTTTTTAAATGTCCGTTGTTAAACTGATCTAGCTTTTCTATCTCTTATTTCAAGTTAATGTTGTATAGAATGACACAGAACACACTTAAGGTTCATCTTTAATAGAGAAAAATAAGAAGAAGCATTCTTAGTGTTATAGCATGATGCAAGCCATTAGTGTTATAGCACAAATGGCATCATATGGAAATGACAAGGCTGGAAAAACACCCAAACTTGGTCCTCCAGGTATCTTGATGAGCACAGGGACAGTCTTCAAATATTTACATTGCTCTATTTTATGAGTACTTGTTGGAATGAAAGTCCTATACTCATTCAGTTCAAGGAAGATTTGCTATCCTTAGCTGAACTGGAAAACTGATGGAAAAAAAAAAAAGAGCTACCAGCATACAAACAGGAGTAAATTATTTTTGCAAATCATTGTGTGTTTTTTAATGATTTGATAGATTTTATAACTAATTATGAAGTTGTTGAGAAGATAATTTTATATTTTAAACCTCTACCAATTTACCAGTAACTAAAAAGGCAAGCAGACAGATATATATGTGTATATATATATATATATATATATACATATACATATATATATATAATCATGTAGTTTTATATTATAATAGTATAGAATTAAGTTTTGTACTGCTTATTTCTTATAAACTGTGATTGTAAATTAATCCCCTCTTAGTTTATTAGTATTATTATCAATAAAAATTTATTACGCCAAACTTTTCTAAGAAAGTCACTCCCTGCTTATAAAGAGAAGCCATTTGGAAGGTGAATTAAATGCTTTTTGTCACTCAGATACAATTTACAAGTGATACATTTTAGTAAGTGATGGTTACACTGATTTTTTTTTAAATTTTATTTTATTAGTTTCAAGTATACAGTACATTGGTTAGACATTTATATAGTTAATAAAATGGTCCCTTTAATTGCTCTTTCCCTCCTCTGTCTCTATATCAAGCCAATACATTAATGCTAACTGCATTTCCTATGCTGTGCTCCCCATCCTCGTGACAATTTTCCAACTACTAATTTATACTTCTTGAGAGTCAAACTGGGTTAAAAAAATCACTCTGATTTTTTCAAATGACTAGAAAACCAAACAAGGGCTTTCTACTTACCAGATCAGCACTGTTTGATAGAAATAAAAGAGCAAAAATATAATCTATGTGTATAATTTTAAGTTTTCTAGTTGCCACATTTTTAAAAAGGAAAAGAAAAAATGTAAAATAATTTTAATGATATTGTATTTAATGCAATATATGAAAATTACTATCATTTCAGCATACAATCAATCTGAAAATTACTGGCATGTTTTATACTCAAAATCTGGTATATACTCTACATTTATAGCGCATCTCAACTTGGAATAGCCACATTAAGGTGCTCAATAGCCACAAGATAGATACTATATTGGACAAATTTGCTCTAGATTAATGAATTTGCTTTCAAAAATAGACATGAAATACATCAACTGTTGCAACTATTGTTTCACCTTTAAAAAATTATTGTGAGAAAACAAAAAGTGTAGATTCAAGGAGTTTAATATGATGAAACATAGTTAAAATATTTAATTACTACTTTAGAACATAGCAATATTTAGAAATAAAACATAGTATTAAAATTCTAATAATAGAAGTAATTCATTGGAGGTAATATTTGTTGTCACCTGTCTTTCATACAAAAATAGATGGCCTATCCAGGGAAGCATCTGATCAGAATGATTTGCATGTATATTCTTTTAAAATTTCAATTTGATCAATTTTTAAGATAGCTTCAATTTAGGGGAAAATAATTTCTAAAATTATAAATAGTAGATTCTTCTGATTCATGTTTTAAGATACAGTCTTGAGAAAAGCTAGACATCATAGCATCTACATGGAAAAAATTAAAACAATGATAAAATGAAATAATACATGAATAAAGCATAAAGAAGATCCTTAAATTGGAAGGCTTTTATTCCCTAGCCTCCACCAAGTAGAGCAGTAGTCAAATGGACAACACATCAGCCACTGGAGCAGAGAAGGGCAAGTTTTACTCCATCTGGTTTATAATATCTTTTTTTGAAGGGATGGTTTAATAGGTTATAGACTGTTTAGAGTTAAAGATCCGGCCCCTGTAAGGTTGACTCAGTTCTTACCCAACCCTCCCATCTGTTTTCTATAAAACTTTTTTCAGATGAAACTCTGAAAACTGGTCCAGAATCCATTGCACAAGTTATTAAAGGTCTTATGTTGCTTGTGGTATGAACAAAGAGTGTTTTGGTCTCTCTGGATACTTGAATACATTTTAAATTATTATGTTTCTGGAGATGACTGGATTTAAAAGAAAAATCCACATTGACATTCCGAAGAGAAAGTAAGCAAAAGAAATTATTGCTTTGGGCTCCATGAAAAAAAGAAAAAACCCAACCCTCAGTATTTCAAAGAACAAAATGATTCATTTGTAAGAGGCACTGTAATAGTGGGATAGCATAGCTTTGTAATTTAGACTTAGATTCAAATCCTCCCTCTTATTTACTAATTGCATAACTTTCTGCTTCAGCGTGATCTAATCCTCAGGTTTTCTATCATAAAATAGAAACAAAATTTATGTCATAGAATAATTAGAAGGATTAAATGAGGTGGCATATATAATAAAGCATCCAATATACCACTCGGCACATAGTAACAACCAATAAATGTCAGCAACTATTAATAATTAGTTAATTAACCCTCTGAGGCTTAAAAAGTTATTTTCTTTTCATATTAAAGAGAAAAAAGTATACAGTAAGGCTATATACCAAAAGACAAAATTAAGTTAACCCGAAAAAGTTAGCCAGAATAATTGTTTTTTATTATTTATAGCTAATTTATTGTTAGTGTTTTTAAGTTTACCAAGTATCTACATGCTGTGCAGCATGTTGTTGTTCCAACATTTAGTATCTGGGAATTTTATATAATCTAATGTTAATGCCTGGAGAGATTGCATGAGGATATTTCCTGACACTAGATATTTGAAAGTAGGTGCTTATTTTTACAGCTAGTTACATGAAAAGCAAATTGACATCTACTAAGGGCAGATACACTGACAGGTATCAGGTCTGTATTCCACTAGCCTGCACATTCTACACATTCTAATAGAGGATAGCAGGTGAAGGGATTTCATTACCATCACCTTGTCTTTTTCAGCTCTGCACACCTTCTGTACAATTCCTCCATACAATGGAACCAAAAGTCATCAGATTGTCTTGTTTTAAAAAAAGGTATTGTGGAGGTGAGAGGAGGACAATTTAAATGCAGTAGCCATTTAAGAGCTGTGCTACCCCCTTATTTTATTTTATTTCTTAAATTGACTAGAAAAAAATAGGAAGGGATCAGTCTTGGAAAAGGTGTACAGCCTATTAATGATTATTATTATGTATATCCTCAGAGGAGGATGTGAAATCGGGCTGCAGGCAGGGTCTGGTTAAGGAAAAGCATCTGATTAAGCAGTGTTCTGCTTGTGCCAATTAATTTTATATTTGCAAAACTAACACCAGTCACTGTTCCATATGATATAGGGAAGTGGTTAAGAGCTTGTGTGTAAGCTCCATGCCACATTACATTCTTGGCTGAACCACCAAATCATGTATGACTGGACAAATCACCTAATCTTCCTAAGCCTAAGTTCTTAGAACTATGAAATACGCATAATAAAAAAACTAACCTATTATTATTGTAGAAAATTAGAAAATATTTATTAAATGCCTGACATATAGTAAACAAGTATTTTCTGTGAACTGTTTTCTGAAGACTGATTCAACTTACTTTTTTTTCTAAAACTGAATGAATCTATATATTTAACCAAAGTGATAATAATGCCTACAATTTTTGAGTTCCTATTACTTGAGTTCCTTAGAAAGGTTAGGCAACTAGTCTGAAGTGTCACATCTAGTTCACAACGCAGCAAAGATTCAAACTCAGGCAGGGGACACTTCATATCCATTGAATATATTAACAAGGCCACTGGTGGGAATATTATTCTTTTGCAGTTGAAGAAACTGTGGCTCAGTATATATGAATCAGTATGGCACAATTGAACCGTGTATGAGAAATAATGAGTTTGGGATGAGAGCATGGATATCTAATTTGATCTAGCAGACCATTGATAACACAGAGTTCATCTGAGTCAGGGCTGAGATTTTAAGAAGACTATATACACTTTATTTTGAGAGAAGACAACTCCACCATAAAAAAAAAAAGTAAAATAAAATAACATTTTTATTTTTTCGTATTTCATTTTATTCTTTGACTATATCTGCATGTGTTATATGGTTGTAACAATTATGTATGATATTTTGTATTCTGGATACTTTTCCTTTATACTCTTTTATGCAGCTCCCCATAACTCAATGGTCTTCACATAAGAAAACTTTAATAGCTGTGTAGTATTCTATCAAATCGATGCATTACAAATAATATTCCATTTACTTGGACTATTTCAAATTTTTCTCTACCATATATAATGCTATAGTAAACATCTTTACACGCACCTTGTTTTTTTCTGTTGCATTATCTCATTTAGAATAAATTGACTAGATAATAAATCACTTTACATAAATAAGCCATAATTCTCAATTGTCATTAGCTTTTATTTTTATTATTTTCTGTTCATGAAATAATTACATGTACTTTATACAAACATCAGAGTTTGTAGAACTACACAAGAGAAAAAGAAAAGTCCCTATTATTTTAGCTCCCAGAAGTCCTCACTGTTAAAAATGTATATTAATTTTCAAAATTACACTTTCTTCTCTATAGATATACTAATATATCAATATTAATTTATATGAAATTTTGATTATGGTCTACTCACACATTAATTCTTTATTCTCCTTAATGGAGGCATAAGATATCTTTGTATATTAGGCCATAATTTATTCATTCCCTTGTTAATGGAAAATTCTCTGCCACTAGAAACAACACCATAGTAAATGTGTGTGTGCACACATACATGCATGCATATAATCTCACTTCTGTGAGTGTTTAAGTGGAATTCGTCAATGAGCATTAAAGAGTATGAAGTTTTAAATGTAATAGATGTTCTCAAATGGTATTCAAACGCATATTACTTAAGAGAAAGAATCCAGTCATAGAAGATGACATATTATATGATTTTAGTTCTTTGAAATGTCTAAAATAGGCAAACCCATAGTGATAGGAAGTAGAATAATGGTTGCTTAGGGGGAATGGCTATTAATAAGTATAGTATTTCTTTTGGGGGAGATAGTTACACTATTCTGTGAATATATTAAAAATTATAGAATTGCAAAACAAAAAGCAAAAATCATATTGCTTTCCAAAAATAATTTTGAAAGCTGCGTCGAACACTTCCTTCATCTTCCTATCACAGATGACTGTCTCTTCTGCAATGTTTTTTCACAGCCCTCTCAGGGTGGCTTTTTTTTTCATACCCCTCGTACCACTGAGGCTGCAGATATATGTCTTTTTTTGCTTCTCACTTCCATTGCTATCCCTTTCTCCCTCTTTTCTAAAAACAGAACAGCAAACTGATAAAAATAACTTTGAATCTCACATCATATGCTACGGATCCAGGTTACATACCGATCATTCCCTGAAGATTGCGGCCCCTGGATCATTGTCACTTTCATCAATACTACTTCTGTCCTGAATCTTTATGATATCAACATCCACATAGAAGATCCTTCTAATACCTTGACTTTTCAGTTCCTTGGTCTTCTCTCATCCTGTCATCATGTCCTTGACCTAATCTCCTAATTTTGCCTTAGACTTTGTCATATCAATAGTTGTAGCCCTTCCATAATCTCAAATTCACACATGACACTCTGTAACCAGGACTACCTTTCCAACTTCCTCCAGAACCATGATTCCACTTCTCTAACTACACAGGAACAAAAAAGAGCCCCCCTCCTTCCTCTGCCTTTCTTCAATGTCTTGCTTTTCATCTTCTTCTTTCCCAGTTTAAATACCATAGTTCCATAATCGTAAACATTACATACCATTGTCTTAACTTTCAAGTTCTTTGTGTCTCTATCATCCTCTCCTGGAAAAACCATAATTCTACTTAAATGCAATTCACTATCTGCGTTGTACCTGCACCTTCTTCTCCCTTCCTGGGTCTGAGATGATGTCTTTGTTTCTAATTTCACTGACAAAAATAGAAAAGCTCAGAAGAGAAGTTTGTCAAGTGCCCACCATGTCATCTACACACCAACCAGCATTTGTGCCTGCAGTACATTCTGCTTCACAGGGCCAAATGCTCCATTATGTTTCATCCCAGTCTTTCTCATCTACTTAAAGATGTTGTTTCAGTAAATACCCCCTTTTCTCCCTGTATCGATAGTTTCCATAGCTCTACTCGATCATTTCCTTCAACATACAAATATTAAAATACTTCTATTAAAATTTGTTTTACCTCAGTTTCCTCTTTAGCTACCAATTTCTTACTCTACTCCTTTGGAGCAAAATGTCTCCACAGTTTTTTATACTCAGTCTCAAATTCTTCTCTTCCCATTATCCTTTAACTCATATCCATCAAGCTTTTGCCTTCACTAAAACTGACTTTGTCAAGGTCCTCACCATGCCACCCTGATGCTCAATTCATGTCTTCATGTTACTTGCCTAATTAGTAGTATTAAACCACAGTTGGCCATTCCCTCCTTTCTGATACACTTTCTTCATACGGTATCTAGGATAGTACTTTTTCCTGATGTCTTCCTTCCCCTGGCTATTCTTTCTAAGTCTTTTTTTACTGGATCTTTACCTTCTCATTACTGCAATGTTGGAGATCCCAGAGACTCAGTCTTCGAATGTCTTCAGTTCTCACCCTACACTCATTCACTTGGTACTCTCATCTAATCTCACAGCTTTTAGAACAAGCTGTATGAGACTCATAGATACAGAAAACTAACTGAAGGGTGCCACTATGCTGTATACCTGAAATTACTATAAAATAATATTGAATGTCAACTCTACTTTAAAAAGAAAAATAATTTTATAAAAGAACAAGCTGTATGCTTGTGTCTTCCAAATGTCTATCTGATTCTTTACCTCTAAAGGACCCTTTATCATCATCTTCATCCACCTTGGGTTCCATTCTGCTCCTACCTTACACCTGGCACATTTCCAGCTTAGAGTCTTGGCACAGGCTGGCCACACTTCCCCAAATATCCATATGGCCATATGGCCCTTTTCATTCTTTCTTTCTTTCTTTCTTTCTTTCTTTCTTTCTTTCTTTCTTTCTTTCTTTCTTTCTTTCTTTCTTTCTTTTGTTGAAACCTCACCTTCTCAATGAGTTCTTGAATATCTTATTTAGAATTATAACCTCATCTCATCCTACATCTTAGCACTTCCTTTTCCTACTGCCTACCTTGATTTTTCCATATCCTTTATAGCGCACATTTATATTATTTAGTCTGTTTATATTCTATTCCTCATCTTACTTAACTGTAATGAAGACTAATTGAGAACAGAGATTTTTATGTGTTCACTGATTTATATTCAGTGCCTTGAATACCTTCTTACTTACAGTCTATGTGAACAAATGCTAAGAGCAATATATAAATGTTCCAATTTCAGTGCAACATTAGCAGTTCAGAGTGCTCCCATTTAAACAAAAAACTGTTTATTTAGTAAGTTTTAAAAGAATGTCCAATTTCTTAATTTGTGTTTCTTTAAAAACTATCAGTTATTTAATACAACTGCTATTTGATTACTATGCCTGTTTAGAGGCCAGATTTTGGAAAGCAATAATCTTGTTTTCCATTGTTTGACATGATCTTATACAGCAATCTAAAGCAGTAAGTGTGCAGTTAGGAATCTGGAGATACTGAAATAAAAAAAAAAAAAACACTACTTACATACAGCATTCTATAATAGCCTAGAGTCAACACAAATAAAGTATGATTTTTGGTCCTCAGACTAAAAGGAAACTTGAATTTGTTTTCAAAAATAAAATGCAGAAAATCAACACTATTTAAAAATTCAGAGATTCAATCATAGTTGGAAGATCTGCATTGTCCATATAAGTTACCACTCACCACATCTGGCTATTAAGCATACGCATGTGGCTGGCATCATTGAGATCTCTAGCACATGTAAAATATACATTAAATTTTGAAGACTTAGTATGAAAAAAATATAACTTTTATTAATATGCTTATCCTCAAGTTGAAATCATCATGGTTTGTATAGGGAGGATTAAATAAATATACAATTAAAATTAATTTCAACTGTTTCTTTTTACTTTCAAAGTGGATACTAGAATATTTAAAATTACATATGTGGGCATTGCTGGTTTATATTTAAGAAAGACTAAAGAAACATAAAAAATTGAAATGTGTGACCCTAAATTGAATCCTAGTTTAGAAAGCAACAACTATAAAGTCATTTTTAGAACAATTGTAAAAATATAAATATGAATTAAATAATAGATACAGAATTAATTTTCTTAGTTGTGGTACTAGTATTATAGCTACACAGGAGGATGTTTTTACTTTTAGGACAAGCATTCTAAAGAATTTAGGGGTAAAATATAATGATTGCTAAATTTATTTGTAAAATTTTAGTGATATATGTTTATAACAATCTTTTATTATTATAATATTTATATTATATTAAATAATACATTTATTTAAAACAAGTTTAAAACATATTTTATATTTATGTCTACATATATTTATATATTTATATTTAGTTATATATAATATCTTTGTATATATATATAGAGAGAGAGAGAGAGATAGCAAAATAATAACAATTGTTAAATCTAGACAGAAGTTAAATTGGTTTTTATTGACCCATTCTTTTAATAGTCATTTATATGTGAGAATTTTTTCATTAAAAATTTGAGGAAAAGTTTATGGCCTCCAAAAATCTTTTGATTAAAACCAAATGACAAAATTGTACTATAGTGACAACCACTAGTAAGGGAGCCTTATAAGAGTTAGACCACAAATATTTTTAAATATCATATAAATTTTATGCAAGCTTACAAACTAATTTGTCACTAAATATATCAAAACTTCCTTAAAGTCCTTGAACCACTTTTTTTTTGGCATCGAATAAGCAAACCATTAAATTAGACTCTAAACAATATATAATGAAATATTACACAGCACAAAAAAAAAAGGAGTGAAATCTTGCCATTCATGGCCACATGAATGGACCTAGAGGGTATTATGCTAAGTGAATAAGTTACACAGAGAAAGACAGATACCACATGGTTTTACTGATATGTGGAATTTAAACAAATGAAACAAATAAACAAAATAAAACAAAACAAGACTCAGAGAGACCAAAGAAATGGTTGGCAGAGGGGAGGGTTGTGGGGGGATAGATGAAAAGGTGAAGAGGAATACAATCAATAATATCGTGATAAGTTTGCATGGTGACAAATGATTACTAGAATTAGTGAAGTGAGCACAAGGTGTAAAAATGTTGAATCACTATTTTATCCATCTGAAACTAATATAAATAATACAATATTATATATAAACTATATTTAAATTTAAAAAAGAAAATAAACAAAAATTAAAAATAAAATAAAGACAATATTTTACCAGTTAGAAATTGACATCTGTCCCTTAGAAAGTAGGTGGAAGAGTTTTCACTTTATGGATGGTCACCCTTAGTTCATACCTTAAGCATCATATACACATCTTTTGAACCACACCCATAGGCCCTACTCCTGGTAATCTTTCTCAGTTTGATTGGCAATTTCAATTTTCACATTCACACCTACTTGCAGAAAGCAAAATTGATGAGATAGTCTTAAACAGCCTGGGGCTTTATTTATTTATTTATTTTGAGAATTATTAGGATGACATGCAAAACAAGATTACATTGGTAGAGAAGCCTACTGACGTGTTTGACAAGATCAGGGATTGAGTAACATTAGTTGTGAAACAGAAGTTGCTATTTGCTCAGATATTTATTTGGAAGCAAAGGTATGGCTACCACGTTACTTCAGTCAGACAAAGATTTTTAACACCATTGCACAATGTAAAATGGCAAAAGAGAATATTTGTGCAAAAGAAACTTAAATTTCTTCAAGTACAAGCAGATATTTGTTGTTCTTTTATAAGAAAATTGTAACCCAAAGAATATGTCTTTGTGATGTCATAGTCATCAATTTAATTCCCAGATAATTCTAGCTCTTGGAGCTCCATGAGATCATATTGGAAGTCAAAGCAAAGGGAATGGCATAAGATCTGGTGCCTTAAAGAAAGTTTGATATAACCAGATTGGAAGGTACCAAACATGTAAACTATATATTTATTATACAATGTCAACATTTTGCTAGGGCTACCTCAGCATTGCTATCATTTTTCCACTCTTCATGCCTCTGGATGCATTTCCTTTTTCCCCCAATAGAACACTGGACAAATGTCAGTTTCTTTTGCCTACCAAGCTTGCTCCAGAGCAGAACTGTGTTTTTAAATCCCCAGCTCTTGTCTCATTATAGGTGTTCAGCCAATGCTTGGAGAAGTGGTTCTCGAGCTTTTCAGACTGAAATTTACAGTCCCAAATACATTTTGAGTGCAAGCCAGTAGACATATACAGATGCCTCTCTATAAATTGGATCAAAAGTTTTATGAAAAATTATTTAATCTTACTATGTACAATACAGAATATTTCCTAATGTACACTATTTTATTTCTTTTAAATATTGGTCAAGACTACTAAATTGATCTCAAACTTATTAATGAACTTTAATTTTAAAGTATAGAAATCACTCACCTGATAACTGGCTTATTTAAGGTTGGTTCAGTAGAAAAATAGTTTTTCACCAAAGGCATATACAAGTTTTCTTGGAATCTGTTCTATTTATTGCTACTAGGTAAGAATTAATACTATGGATGTTCTATCAACTTCCTATCACTTATTGTCCAATTAAGAAGATTTGAGAGTGTCAGTTCCTTCATTGTTTCATCTGCTCTGTCCTCTACAGTTACTTATATTTAGCCCCTGGTACTTGCTTGGTGCAGGTCCCTTATGCTGTCAGTCTTTGGATAAATCCTAAAGAAGAAAGTGGACAGAAACATTAGCCCGACCATTCAGCGGAGTTAGGAATTGGGTCATCTAAATTAGACCTAGGATTAGGAGGCCCAGGCTCATGCATCTCATGTCCTCAGCGTTCAAGTAGCCCATGAGTTGCAAATGTCCACAGAGTCGACCACAGTACATCCCTTGATCCTCTGGTATTCTTTAGACCTGAGATCTTGCCATGGATCCCAAAGAATAGTTGGTACTTTGGAGGCTCAGGTTCTATGAGCCCTCCTGTTTTTTACACTCAGCAGACCATTACTTGATGCTCAGGATATTTCAGTCACTGATTACACTGGTGATAGAGAAAAAGACCTTCCTGCAGTGTTCTCACTCATGATAACTTTGCTGCTGATTAGGATATGGACCTCAAGGGTCTAGCTACCATTAAGGTTAGTTTCCCAAGTAGATAGATCCCGGGAACCTGGGAACCCATTCTCTACTCCATTTGGCTACTTTGGATTATGTCCCTACCTGACTAATTTCTTGTGCCTTGTGGCTCAGAGAACCCAACTGCCCTCTTACTGGGTTCTGCCCACCTAAGGACCCAGAGTATAGATTCAGGCCCTTCCCAAATTTATCCTCCTTCCATCAAATTTGTGTTGCAGGATCTCAGCCACAGCCACAGTTCTAAGACCAAGGGACAGGTAATAGAATTTCTATTCTAAATCTTCCTCTCCTCTGGAGAGAGAAAAACAGAGGAAGGAGTGATTGTCTGAAGGAGCCTCTGGGCCACATGTCTCTCTCCAAGAGGAACTGTGTTTAAAATACCCTGTTAGGGAAAGGGGTCTGAGATCTGTAAAGTCAGTTTTCTTTGACCTTAGTTTTATTAAAGTCTGGTTAAGTGATTAACATGAAGAGGTACACAGCAGAATAAGCATAAACTTGAGCTGGACTACTTGGCCTGGATTCCACTCCGCCACTTGTTCTGTGTCCTTGAGCACCTATTCAACTCTATGTACCTCAGTTTCCTGACCTGTGAAGTGAAAAACATTAGTGACTACCTCATAGAGTTGTTATCAATCAAGTGAGTTAAAGAACTAAAGTGTTTAGAACATTTTTTGGAAGGGAGAGTGAAAGTGAGAATGGATCATAGAAAGTTGAAGATGAAAGACATCTTAAGGGTCATTTCACATATGAACACGTGAAGACCCAGGCAGTGAAGGACCCAGCCCAAGGTTTATCTCACAAAATTCAATGAGGAACACCAGGAACCTATGACCCTTTCCTAGCTGGGATTTTTCCTTCACTCTTTTTTGTGTACCTTAAAAGAATTTAATAAGTACAATATTAACTTAATCTGATCTGCAAGAGGCAGGGCAAGAGAAAAATATGCTAGTGTTACAGGAGAGAACACAGCCTCTACTGGTTGCTCATACTCTTTCTTATCAGTGATACCCCACACAATAGAGAAGCCAGGATATGTTTAGATGGCACAGGTGCACTTTTCTGATGTTTCATCTCGAATGTGTTAGTAATGGAGGAAGGAAAACATATTAATTCAGCACTTGCTCTTTATTGATTAAAATCTTCAGAATAACCTTGTAAGAGAGATACAATTTCAGTTTTACAAATGAAGAAACTGAGACTCACAGGATCATAAAACTTGCAAAATATAAGTCTGCTATTTAAGGTGGTGCTGGGAATTAAACCCATCAAAGTACTCTTTGCTAACTCCAAATCCTTTGTCTTCCACTGACCCATAACTTTGTTTTTTACAAAGTGAGGCTATGTTTTCCCCTTAACACACATTACCATTCTATCCAGGACAATTTCAGAGGCATTGGGGTACCATTACTCCCTCATTAAACTGATGTAACTTTGTGATCCATCTTGTTAATAAGAAAAAGAACAACAGAATTTTTTTTTAACTTTTTTCATTTTCTTTACTCAGTGATTTCTGAGTAGCTTATAGATTATCGCACCTGGAAACTCTTAAAGATTTGGCAAAATCTAGCTGATAGCATGGATTATGTCTTTAAGAGTTAGAAACTACTTATGCTATGAAATAATTTCTCGCACTATAGAATTTTCCAGAAGATGAGCTTTAAACGGAAAGCTTACACAATGCATTTGAAATATAAATTATTTTCCAAAAATATGATTTCCTCACACAACTCTCCAGGAGTATCTCTTAATTTTTCATAAATTGATGAGGAAACCATATCAACCAGTGACAAATGTGGTCCTCTCAGTTTTCAAGAGAGAAACAGGCCCTGTCTATGGAGTGGTGGGCCAGTAAGGAGATGAAAGAATATAGGTGATGTCTTTCTGCTCAGGTACTGCTAATTTAGCTACCTTTTTCTGAAGTGATAGGTAAAGTTCCAGCACCCTCGTACATTCAGTTCTATTATTAATTCAGCCTAGTCATAGATGCAAGACCTAAAAGGACTGAGGGATGGGTCCCACCTGTACAGATGAGGGTGTTGGGCCAAAGGTTAAATCCAGTTCTTCTTATACTTTGAAATCAAGTATACTACCTTAAATCAGTCCAGCCTGTGTAGAATCTTACTTTTATTTACTTGTCACCACATTCCCACAGATATGCACCATTTTGGAACAGCCAGTTCACACTCAATAAGACTTTTATTTTCCATCTTGTTTCTGCTGTACCCATTTGGAGTGACCTCTCTATGCCCGACACATAACCCCATTTCCCAATACCAGCCTGGCCTCTGCCATGAAGACACTGCTGAGCATCTGCTATTGCTGAGTGATTTGAGGGCTTTGAGTACTCACAACAATCACCATGGGCAAGGGGGGGGGGCTGTGTTACACATCTCTCTTCTCCTTTTCCTCTCCCTTGAGGGTCACTATCCCTTCCCCATTCCCTCTACATGAGTATTGTTTCTCTAATGAAATGTGACTGTGGGGCTGTGGTGAACTTCAAGTTGAATGAAGGCAGAGACGAGTTTGAGAACAACTGTGGGACAATTTCTGCCATGGGAGCATGAGTGTGGGACACCAGAGGAACACACACTCAGAGCTAGTGACTACCAAGTGTGATGCCTGTGGGTTTTAGAACCCATCCTTGAGCATCAGTGTTGGGGTGCCCCTACCCAATTCTCAGCCAAACCTGAGCTTTTATCCCTCAGTGAGACTGGCCTCCTTCTAACAGGATACTGGAGAGGAAGCTAGAAAGAAACCACATGGAGGAGGAATTTGAACATTGAATGTGACCACATCAGTGAGAACAGCTTTATTCCCACAATAAATAAGAATAGCTTCCACTCTCTACCACTGTCAATGATAGTGCTGGGTATTGGGCAGCATTATGCTATGCACATATTGCCATGGTTATGAGGGGGTCTTGACACAGGCTAGCTGGATATACTCCTAACTTCTTCACCCCAGTTTCTTAATCCATACAATAGGACATCAAAAGAGTATTTTGAGGATTAAATTTATTAATAATATAAAGCATGAAAATAATTATATGTTGAACTTTCTCAGAGAAGCAGGTCTAAGATAACAACACAGGAGGATGCAGAGCTTCCCCTTCCCATAAACACATTAAATGTGTGTGTGTGTGTGTGTGTGTGTGAGCAATTTTTCCTGAAAGTCAATTGAGAGCCAATTGAACAGGTTCTGCACAAACAAATGAGAGAGAGAGAGAGAGAGAGAGAGAGAGAGAGAGAGAGAGAGAGAGCGAGAGAGAGAGAGAGAGAGAGAGAGAGAGAGAGAGGCTGCATAAGGAAGGTTGGAGAATGGTGAAAGCTCTCCAAGAGCTGAGGGAACTCTCCAGGACTGGAAGAACTGATTAGCACCATTGTTTATGTCTCCCCTGCAATTAAATAGCTCAGGTGGGGGTTCTATCCAGGTTCTGTGGCCAACTTGCAGGGCTGCTGTAGCTTGTCCCCAGCCATCCCTTTCAGAACTAGATCAAGCAGGAACAGGAGGGCACCATAGTTTGTGAACAAGGAAACTCACCACCCAGAGGTTGGTCCAGCAGTTATGAAAGAGTGTTCTGCATGCATCCAGTGGTCTTTGCATGCATATGGGGCTCCCTAACCTGGAGAAGGTGTGGAGCTATCAAAATGCCATGGTACCTACACATAGCGATGTCCCATCCAGAGAAAGTGAGAAGGTAATGGAGCACTGCTGCATATATGCTTGGGGCTGCTCTAACCAGAGAAGGTGAAGATATAGCAAAGTGTTGCAGTATCTGCATGAAAGGCTGACCCATGAAAGGCACTGCTGTGTACACACATGGGGCTGCCCTGACTAGAGAGGATACAGAACAAGCAAAATTTATGGGATGCAACAAAAGCAGATATTTCATAGCTATACATGCCTACCTCAAAAAAGCAGGAAAAATCCCAAATAAAGTCACTAACTTTATACCTTAAGGAACTAGAAAAAGAAAAACAAATAAAACCCAATGTAGAAAAAAAGAAAATAATAATGATTAGATTAGAAATAAATGAAATAGAGACTAGAAAAACAATAGAAAAGATCAACGAAACTAAGATCCATTTCTTTGAAAGGATAAATAAAATTGACAAATCTCTAGCAAGACGAGAAAACAAGATGGCAATGTAGGTGACCACTATGCACACCGCCTCTCATGACCAAATCAAAATTACAACGAAACTATAGAATAATCATCAGTGGTATCACCTGAGATCTTAAAAGTGGGGACATACATAAGAGGTCACCTCCAGACTAGTCAGATGGGGAAGAGACACAAAATAGGCCAGTTCCACAACTGCATGTGGTGGTAAAGAGTTGGGAGGGTTAGCTAGGCTGCAGACCTCTTCCCCCTTCAGGGTTTCAGTTCTGGGGGAAAAAAAGTCTACACAACCTCTGATTATGAAAACCAGAAAAACTTGTGGTTGAATGAGACAGAGGGATGTGAGAGTCGCAGGTATTCCTTTTAAAGGGCTGAATGCAGACTTACTTAGTGACATACTCACTCACTCTGAGCTCAAGCATGGGGCAGCTGTTGGAGGGGTACCAGTGACATAGGGGGAGAAACTGAGTTGTCTAACTTCAGAGCAATGGCTGGAGGAGTGGCTTTCTCTTAGACAGAAGTCTGGCAGTATTCATTGTCCCTTGATTAAGCCCTCCCACCTCATATCATGTGAACATATGTGGCCACAATATCTGAGTCTCCATCAGTCTGATTGATATAGGTTGCTCTGCCCAAGTGATTCCTTGAGACCCACCTCTTTCAACATGCAGGTCCATCCAAGCTGTCTCCAGTGGCTATTCCATACAAGTGATCTGTCTTGGTTGATGCTACAAACCTTCCTAAAAATAAAAAGGCTCGCAAAATCTGGAGAAGCAGCATCTGGCCTCAGGGTGTCTTATATTTCATGCTAAGCAACCCCAAGCTCAGCACTAGAGGCAGCTGACCTCAGTTCCTAGCTTGATCTCTTGAGATACCTCTAAGCCAAGCATGGGAGGTAGCCATCTGCAGATTCCTTGATGGCTTATGCCAGGTGGCCCTGGGAAGAGCACAGGCTGTGGCTGAACTTGGTCTGTTATATACCTCTCTGGATGCCCAGGCTTGCATGCCCAGTGTCTGGCTTTGGTCTCAGCTGGAGCCTCATTATAGCAACATCCAAGGACAACACACCCAAAGGGCAGACTGGGCAGGCACCAGGGCCCTGCTGAAGTGAATCTTGCTTTGTAGGATTGGCTTCTCATCAGCCAATACTCACAACCAATCAGCCCAAAAATCAATAACTCCCTACTACATATAAATAGCAACCAAGGCTCAACTACAATAGAAGGGCACATACAACCCACAAAAGGGAGATACCTTGAGCACTTGGCTTAGATGAACAGGGAAGACTGCCACTGGGCCCTACAGGATACTTACTACATAAAGCCACTCTACTAAGGCCAGGAGATTTAAGAGCCTTACCTAATATGTAGAAACAAACACAGGTAGAAATAAACACAGGAAGGCAGCCAAAATGCAGAGACAAAGCAACCTGTCTCACATGAAGAAACAGAACAAAGTTCCAGAAAAAGAACTAAACAAAATGGAGACAAGCAATCTACCAGATGTAGAGATCAAAACACTGGTATAAGGATGCTCAGTAAATTTAGGGAAAGAGCAGATGATCTCAGTGAGAACTTTAACAAAGAGATAAAAAAACAAAAAATTGGAGATGCAAAACACAAAAGGGAACCAATTAGAAATGAAGACTACGATATCTGAGATGAAGAGTACAGTAGAGAAAATCAACAGATTGAATAAAATAGAGAGCCAAATAAGTGATTTAGGGGATGGTGTAGCAGAGGACACTTAATCAGAACAGCCACAAGAAAAAAGAATCCAAAAATATGAAGATAGTTTAGAGGGCTCTGGGGAAACATCAAGCCTAACAACTTTTGCATTATAGAGGTGCCAGAAGGAGGAGAGAGCAAGAAATTAAGACCTATTTAAAGAAAGAATTATGGAAAACTTTCTCTCACTTGGTGGAGAAAGTAAACATACAAGCCCAGCAAGCTCAGAGAGTCCCAAAAGAGATGAACCCAAAGAGGCCCGCAGTAAGACACATCATCATTAAAACACCAAAAATTAAAGACAAAGAGAAAATCTTAAAAACAGCAAAAGTAAAGCAGTTAGTTACATACAAGAAAACTCCCATGAGACTATCAGCTGATTTCTCAACAGAAACTTTACAGGCCAGAAAGAATGGTCACAAAATATTAAAAGTAGTAAAGAGCAAAGACCTACAACCAAGATTACTCTACCCAGTAAAGCTCTCATTTAGGATAAAAGGACAGATAGAGAGCTTCCCAGAGAAGAAAAAAGTAAAGGACTTTATCACCAAAAAATTTTAAAGGGATTTTTTAAGAAGAAGAAAAATTATGTATCGAAAATATGAATAATAAGTTGGTAATAACTACATTCTATCAACAGTTACTTTAAATGTAAATTGATTAAATGCTCCAATCCAAAGACATACAGTGGCCTGCAAGATAGTTACTTCAAACTGAAAGACACACACAAACTAAAAGAAAGTGTAAAAGCTATTTCATGAAAATAGGGAAAAAAATCTGGAGTAGCAATACTTATAAAAGACAAAATAGACTTTAAAAAAAGTTTATAACAAGAGATAAAGAAGGACCTAATAATCCACTTCTAAGCATTTATCTGAAGAATCAAACACTAATTCAAAAAGACATGCGTCCATATGTTTATTGCAACGTTATTTACAATAGTTAAGATATCAAAGCAACCTGTGTCCATCTATATAAGAATGTATAAAGAAGATGTAGTGTTTACATACAATAAAATATTTCTCAGCCATAAAACAGAATGAAATCTTGCCATCTACAATGACATGGATGAACCTAGAGGGTATTATGCTACATAAAATAAGTCAGAGAGAGAAAGAAAAATACTATATGTTGTCACTTACATGTGGAATCTGAAAAACAAAGTAAATGAACAAATAAAACAGAAGGATATCTCATAGATACAGAAAACATTTTCATGTGGTCAAATGGGAGGACAGTTGGGGTGATGTGTAAAAATGGGGAAGGGATTAAGCACAAACTGGTATAAAATTGTCATAGTGATATAAAGTACAGTATAGGCAATATAGTCGATAATATTGTAATAACTATTTATGGTGTCATATGACTACTATAATACAGAGGTGATCAATTTATAAGTTAGATAAATGTCTAATCACTATGTTGTACACCTGAAACTAATATAATATTGTACATCAACTGTAATTAAAAAATAAAAAAATATTTTTAAAAAGACTCACTCAAAAGGTGAAGGAATGAAATACAATAGCAGTTACAAAACAATCATGGGGATGTAGAGTACACCTTTAGGAATATGGTCAATATTATTGTAATGGCTATGTGTAGTGCCAGATGGGTGTTAGAGTAATTGAGATGATCACTTCATAAATTATATAAATATCTATCTATTGTACTCTATTCCTGAGACTTACATAAAATAATAATAAAAAAATGACACAAGAGAAAAAAAGAAAATATTTTATTTTTATATGTTTTAGGATATTTTTGTTTCTCATTAACTTTCTGAAATGTATTGTCTACATTACCTTATTTCTCATTCTAAACAAATAAATATTTCTTTAAAAAGACATTAAGAAAAAAAGAGAGCAGAAATCAATAAAATCAGAAATAAAAGAGGAGTGATTACAAATGACATCAGACATACAAAGCATTATTGAAGAATACTATGAACAATTCTACACCAACAATTTGGCCAAGCTAGAAGTGGTGTATAAATGTCTAGAAACATGCAACTTTCTAAGATTAAATGAGGGGAAAAAAAACAACAAAAAATCTGAACAGACAGATTACTAGCAATGAAATTAAAGCAGTAATTAAAAAACTCCCAACAACAACAAAAAAAAGACCAAGACCAGATGTTATTACAGGTATATTCTGCGGTAAATGTTTAAAGAAAAAAAGTTAATACCTATTCTTGAACTACTCCAACGAAGTGAAGAGGAACTATCAGACTCACTCTATGAGGCCAGCATTAACCTGATACCAAAACCAGAAAAAAGATATTATTTTAATAAGATATTTACGGGTCAATATGATGAACATAGATGTAAAAATTCTCAATAAAATACTAGAAAATAAAATTCAACAATACATTAAAAGGTTTACTCCATGATCAAGTGGGATTTGTACCAGAGATATAAGCATGTTTCAACATCCACGAAACAAGTAATTTGATTCATCACATCAACAAAACCAATGATAAAAATTATATTATCATATCAATAGGTACAGCAAAAGCACTCTACAAAATTCAACTTTCATTTATGATAAATACTCTCAACAAAGTGGTTGTAGAAGGAACTTGCTTTAACATGATGAAGTCTGTATTTGACAAGCACACCACTAACATCATACTCAATGCTGAAAACTAAAAAGTTTTCTTTAGAAGTGAGCAACAAAGCAGGGGTGCCCACTATCACCACTATTATTCATTATTGGAAGCCTTAGCCTCAGCAATCAAATGAGAAAAATAAATAAAAGACAGTCAAATAGGAAAATAAGATGTAAAACTGTCACTATTTACAGATGACATGATACAATATATAGCAAACGCTAAAGAGCACACCTAAAATTAATAGAATTCATAAATGAATTCAGTGAACTAGCAGGATACAAATTAATATACAGAAATCCATTACATTTCTATACACTAATAATGAATTATCAGAAAGAAAATTTAAGAAAATAAAGCAATTTAAAATTGAATCAATCACCTACATATACAAAACAATAACAAACATAAAAGGAGAGATGACAGCTGTACCCTCTTAGTAGGATATTTTAACACTGCAATGACAACAATGGACAGATCTTCCAGACAGAAATTCAACAAGAAAACAGCAGCCTTAAATGACACACTAAATAAGATGGATTTAATTAATATTTTCAGAGCGTTTCACCTCAAAGCAGCAGAATACACATATTCCTCAAGTGCACATGGAACATTTTGCTAGATAGACCACAAAACAAATCTTGATAAATTTAAGAAGATTGAAATGATATCAAATGTCTTCTCCAATCACAATGGTGTGATATTAAAAGTCGACAAGAAAAAAAAAATGAAGACTACACAAACGCATAAAGCCTACTAACATGCTACTAAATAACATGCTGTTAAACAATTAATGGGTCAACAATATGATCAAGGAATAAATCAAAAGATATGCAGAGACAAATGAAAATGAAAACACAATGACCCAAAATCTATGAGACACAGCAAAAGCAGTACTTAAGAGGGAAATTTATAACAATGCAAGCTTACCTCAAGAAACAAGAAAAATCTGAAACAAACAATCCAACTTGACACTAAAAGAACAGGAAAAAGAACAGCAAACAGAACCCAAAATAAGTAGATAGAAGGAAATAATATCAGAGCAAAAATAAACAAAAATCTAGAAAAATAATAACAAAATAATCAATGAAACCAAGAGCTGGTTCTTTGAAAGGATAAACAAAATTGATAAACCTTTAACTAAACTCATCAAGAAAAAAAGAGAAAGAATTTGCATAAATAAAATAAAAAATAAAAATAACTAACTACAGTTTTCACAGAAATATGAATTATAAGACTAAGAAATTATATGCTAACAAATTAGACAATGGATGAAATGAATGAATTCCTAGAAACATACAATCTGCCTAGACTGAGTCAAGAAGAAACAAAATCTGAAAAGATTAATTACCACCAACAAAATCAAATCAGTAATCAAAAAACTTCCAAAAAACAAAAGTCCTGGACCAGATGGCTTCATAGTTGAATTTTACAAAACATTCAAGGAAGAATTAACACCTTCTCTTCTCAAACTATTCCAAAATATTCAAGAGGAGAGAAGGCTACTAACTCTTTTTATGAGGCCAGCATTACATTGATCCCCAAACCAACAAAGACATTACAAAAAAAGAAAACTATAGGCCAATATCCCTAATGAACATTAATGCAAAAATCCTCAACAAAATATTAGCAATTAGAATTCAGCAATACATTTCAAAAAATCATATTTATGATTAAGTTGATTTATTCCTGGGATGCAACATTAGTTTAATATTCACGAATCAATTAATTTGATACATCGCATTAACAAGTTGAAAGATAAATGTCATAAAATCTAATCAATAGATGCAGAAAAACATTTGACAAAATTCAGCATCCATTTATGATATGAGAATAGAGGGAACATAGTTCAACATTATAAAGGCCATTTATGACAAACCTACAGCTAACATTATACTCAGTGGGGAAAATCTAAACATGTTTTCCTTAAGATCAGGAATGATACAAATATTCCATTTTCACCATTTCTATTTGACATAGTATTGGAAGTCCTAGCACAGCAATTAGACAAGAAAAATAAATGAAAGTCATCCAAACTGGAAAGAAAGAAGTAGAACTGTCATTATTTGCAGATGACATGACACTATATATAAAAACCCTAACGATTTCACCAAAAAACTATTAGAACTGATAAATGAATTCAATAATGTAGCAAGATACAAAATTAATATTTAAAAACCAGTTGTATTTTTATACGCCAATAATAAACTAGCAGAAAGTGAAATTTAAAAAAAAAATCCCATTTGTAATTGCATCAAAAACAATAAAATACCTAGGAATAAAATTAACCAAGGAGGTAAAAGACCTGTTCTTTGAAAATTATGTCATTGAAAAGAAATTGAAGAAGATTTAAATAAAAGGATGCATATATTGTGTTCATGGGTAGGAAGAATCGACATCATTAAAATGGTCATGCTACCTAAAGTAATCTATAGATTCAAGGCAATCTCTATCAAAATATCAACTGCATTTTTTTTCACTGAAATGCAACAAATAATCTTAAAATTTATACATAACCATAAAATACTGAATAACAAACTTAGAGGTATCACACTATCTGATATCAAACTACAAGTCTATAGTAATCATAACAGCACGGTACTGGCATAAAAACAGATTATATATATATATATATATAAACATATATATATAACATATATATAAACATATATATAACATATATATATTATATATAACATATATATGATATATATATATATCATATATATATATATCCATGGAACAGAACAGAGAGCACAGAAATAAATCCATGCCTATATGGTCATTTACCTGTGACAAAGGCAATAAGAATATGCAATGGGTTAAGGATGGTCTCTTCTACAAATGGTGTTGGGAAAACTGGACAGATACTTGCAAAAAAGTGAAACTGGATCACTTTCTCATACAAAAAACCTCAAATAAACTCAAAATAGATGAAAAACTTAAATGTGAGACCCAAAACCATAAAACTTCTAGAAAAAAAATAGGCAGTAAACTCTCTGATATTGCTATTAGTAATTTTTTGTCTGATATATTTCCTTGGGCAAGGGAAACAAGAAAAAATAAACAAATGGGACTTCATCAAACTAAAAAGTTTTGCACAGTGACAGAAATCATTAATAAACAAAAAAACAACCTAACGAATGGGAGAACATCTTTGCAAATGCAATATCTGATAAGCAGTTGATATCCAAAACATATTAAAAACTCATACAATTCAATAACAAAATAATACACAATCCAATTTTAAAAAATGGGCATAGGAGATACAGAGACATTTCTCTAAAGAAGACATACAGATGGCAACAGACACATGAAAAAATGCTCAATATCACCAATCAACAGGGAAATGTAAATCAAAACCACAATGAGATACTACATCACAACAGTTAGAAGGGCCATTATCAATAAGTCAACAAATAGCAAGTGTTGGCAAAGATGTAGAAAAGGGAACCCTCATGCACTATTGATGGAACTGCAAATTGGTGCTGCCACTATGAAAAGTAGTATGGAGATGTCTTAAAAAAAATAAAAATATATCTACCATTTGACCCAGTAATTCCACTTCTGGATATTTATCTAAAGAAAATGAAAACACTAATTCAAAATGACAAATGCATACCTATGTTTATTGCAGCATTATTTACAATAGCCAAAATATGGAAGCAACATAGGTGTCCATCGGCAGATGAATAAATATATATAGAAGTGAGAAGTAGTGTATATATACATATACATATATAGTGTATATTATATATTATATATGTAATAGAATATAATGCAGCAATAAAATAGAATGAAATGTTGCCATTTGTAACAACATGAATGAACCTATAGGGTGTTATGCTAAGTGAAATGTCAGACAAAGGCAAATATGGTTTTGCTTACATGTGTAATCTAAAAAGAATACAACATAAACAGAAATAGACTCAGAAACAGAGATCAAATGGATGATTGTCAAAAGGAAGGCAATTGGTGGGATGTGTGAAAAAGGTGAAGGAGACTATAGTCAATATTGCTATAATAAATTTGCATGGTGACAGATAACTACTTGAATTAGTGTGGTGATCTCATTGTAAGGTATTTAAACGTTGAATCACTATACTCGTACATCTGAAACTAATATAATGTTGTAAACCAACCATATTTAAATTAAAAATAAATAAATAACAAATAAAAGAAGATAAAAAGGAGATTGCTCAGTGAATGTTGCTTCCTACTTTTTTCCTTCTCATTTTACCCACAAGAAAGTTGAGCCTCAGAGAGCTTAAGTAATGCGCCTGAGATTATACAACTAATAAGAGAAAAAGTGAAGATTTGAAGCCAGGCTTCTCTGGCCCATGACCATGGTCTCTATTAACTTCCTTTTATCTGCTTATTCCATATAACCTATTCCTTCTTTTTTTGTGCTCTTCCTTGCTCTTTTGTGAACAAGAACAAGCTGTAGCTCCATGGTAATTTGAACCCAGGTCAGTCTTTCCAGTAGCCTGCCTGTGCTCAGAGCTTGGCAGCTACCTTTTAGCTAATAAAGTGGGAAATATCATTCATGTTGGGTTCCTGAGTCCAGGGTAGAGACAGGATGACTCAGGTTCTGAGAAGATGCTTGATATGATTTGAATCTTCTCAAATTTACAGACTTGTTTTATTATCTAATGTGTAGTCTATCCTGAATTTTAATGTGCACTTGAAAAGAGTGTATATATTGCTACTTTTGGGTGAAATTCTCTAAAAACATCAATTAAGTTCATCTAGTCTACTGTGACATTAAAGGTCTCTGTTTCTTTATTTATTTTATGTCTGGATGATCTGTCCATTGATGTTAATGAATGTTAATGTCTCCTACAATTATTATATAACTGCCAATCTCTTCCTTTATGTCTGTCAATATTTGCTTTATATACTTAACTGCTCCTGCTTTGGTTGTGTAGATATTTACATAACCATCGGTAGATGAATAAATATATATGAAATATATATTTATGAAATATCTTTTTCTTTCTCTTTAAGTCTGTGTGTATCTTTTCATCTAAAGTCCGTCTCTTCTAGACAGCGTATGTATGGGTCTTTTGATTGGAGCATTTCATCCAGTTACATTAAGGTAATTATTAATAGGTATATAATTATTGCCATTTTATTAAATGTCTTCTGATTGTTTTTATGGTTCTTCTCTGTTCCTTTCTTATTCTCTTGCTCTCTTTTTTTGTATCTTGATGACTTTCTGTAGTATTAGTTTGGATTTTTTCCTCTTTATTTCTTGTATATGTCTTATAGATTTTTACTTTTTGGTTACCATGTTCTTCATATATATGAAGCTATATTTATAGCTGTCTATTTTAAGTGATGGTCACTTAAATTAGAGCACATTCTAAAATAACTACAATTTTTACTCACTTCCTCCACATTAATGTTTTTGCCATTTTTTACTTTTTCTGTGTATATTTGTATATTCCTTAATTGATTGTTCTAGTTACAAATAAACTTCCTACTTTTGTCTTAACATTTGAACTAGCTTTATAATTTGTTGATCCACTGCTTTTACTGTTTGCCTTTGTCAGTGAGATTTTTTCTTTCTTGTATATTTCTATTCATGTTTTTTTATCTTTTCTTTTTCACTTAAAGAGGTCTCTTTAACATTTATTTTAATACCGATTAGTGCTGATCAACTCTTTTAGCTTTTTCTTGCTTAGTAAACTTTTTATCTCTCCTTAGATTCTAAATGAGACCTTTACTGGGCAGAGTAATTTTGGTTGTAGGTTTTCGCCTTTCATCGCTTTGAGTACTTCATATGGTTCCCTTCCAGCCTGCAAAGTTTCTGTTGAAAGATCAGCTGTTAATCTTGTGGGACCTCCCTTATAAGTAACTAAGTGCTTTTCTCTTGTTTTAAGATTCTCTGTTTGTCTTTTAACTTCTGACATTTTAAGTATAATGTGGGCCTCTTTCAGTTCATCTTGTTTGTGACTTTCTGCACTTCCAGGACTTGAATGTTTATTTCTTTTACCAGGTTAGGAAAGCTTTTAGGTTTCAAATAGGTTTCATTCACTTTCTCTCTTATCCTACTGGAAGCCCTTCAAATGGGTTTCATTCACTTTCTCTCTTATCCTACAGGAAGCTCTATGATGCAAATGTTGGTATGCTTAATGTTGCCAAAAGTCACTTAAAATATCCTCATTTAAATTTTTAAAAAACTTTTCTATTCTTATTGAGTGTTTTCTGTTACCTTTTCTTTCAAATCACTAATTTGATCTGCTTTATTTAATCTACTGTTGTTTCTCTCTAGTGTATTCTTGATGTCAGGCATTATATTCTTCAGTTCTGATTAGTTCTTTTTTTATGTTTTCTATCTTTTTAAAAATATTTTTCTGTCTCTTTGATGAAGTTTTCATTGAGTTAATTTATTCTTCAGGTTCATCCTTATAATCAATGTTTTGAGCTCTGTATCTTGTAGATTGCTTATCTCTAATTTTTTTAGTTCTTTAGTTCTCTTTTTTTTGAGTTTTGTCCTATTCTTTCATTTGGGACATGTTTTTCTTTGTCTCCTCATTTTGGTTAACTTTCTGTGCTTGTTTTCTCATATTAGGTAGATATGCTACATTGCCTGGTTTTGACAGAATGATCTTATATAGAAGGCATCCTGTGGGTGCATCGGCACAGTACCTCTGGTCACTTGAGCTGGGTGCTACAGGGTTTTCCCCTGTGTGAGTTGTGTCTGTCCTCCTTTTGTAGTTGGGCCTCAATTGCTGCTGATATATCCATGGGTGGAGTTGACTCCAAGGCTGACTGGCTCTGAGGGCTGGCCATGACTGCAGCAGACATGGGCTGACATCAGTGAGCAAGGGTTTCCTTAAGGGGCTGTGGTGGCAGCAAAGGCTGTCCTTAGGGTGCATCTATGTGGAAGTGGTAGCTCGAAGACCTAATGTAGTCCAAAGCTGGCCATGAGGTATGTTTGATCTGAAATTTCTTGGGAGGAGGTCTAGCGTAGGCCAAGTTCAATGGCAGTTGTACTGGGCTTCGGGCCACTTGGTAGATGCTAAAAGTGATCTGCAGTTGGTTGTCACTTGTGTTGAGCTTTTATACACTTGAGAGAGGCTTCACATTGTGAAGCAAGGGTGGCTACCCCTTGTGCCAGGCTTGGGGTCTTTAGTAGGCACTAAGAATATTACTGAGGCCAGCTATCACTTGTGCCAGTTTTGTGACTGCATCGTTGGAGCAACATTACAGGACAAAACTTATGTCAGGCTTGGGGCCACCTGACGGGCATGATGATGCAAACTGAGATTGGTAGCCTTTTTTGCTGGGTTTGGAGCTACTTTTTAGGAACTAAACTACACACTGAGGTCAGCCAGTTTGTTTGAGATTAGTGGCTTTTTGAGAAATACTGTAGCCTAAGCTTTAGATGGTCATCACTTGTGTGAAATTTGTGTTCCTTTGAGTGAGTCTGGAATGTCACCACTCATGTGAGGTTTGCAGATTTTGGAAAAAGTCCACAGCGTTAGTTAAAGCTAGTGCTTTTGTGGAGGAGCCACTGGAAGAGGTTTATGCTAGACAATCAAGTTGAATGGGGTCGAGGTGTCGGGGAATCACTAGGGCAGGGAGAACAGTGTTAGCCAGGTCAATGGAAAGCACAAATTTGGAACTCACCTGCCAGGCCAGCTGAGTGGAAGGGGAACTCAACAAGGGAATTATCGCATCTGTCAGTGCTTTCACCCCCAAAGAAAATTGTGCTGATCCCTTTCCTTCCAACCCTCACGTTGAAGTTAGTCAATTTAATTCTTCCTCATATGTCCCTAGCACTTTTTGAGCTGTTGCCCCTGTGCTAGGGCTGGGAACAAGTGAATTTGTGCACAAATGAGTCTGTGCCTCAGTCTCTAGCAGCCCTTCATCTTTCTTGGAAGTAATCCTTGCTCGTTTTCATAACTTAATGTTATGGAGATTCCTTTTCCTGGCACTACTGCTTCAGACTGAGAAGCCCGGAGTGGGATGGAACTCCTCAATTTTTAGGGGCAATCTCCCCAGCTGAGATATGTCTCCTGAGATATTTCTTAATTATGAAACATGGGTGTAGGACCTGCCCAATCTGCATCTCTGCTACATCTACCAGTCTTGACGTGGCTTCTTCTTTATATCTTTAGTTATAGAATTTCTGTTCATCTAGTGTTCAGGTGGTTTTCAGTGATAGTTGTTCTATAATTTAGTTTTAATTTTGGTGTGATCATGGGAAAGGTTTGCTTGGAATCTACCTACTGTTCCATCATGACTGGAAGTCATTTGTTCATTTTTTAAATTCTATTTTCACTTTGTTCATTGCACGAGATAATTTGTATCGATTGTGTTTAAGTTAACTCTTTTATTCTTTCCAATGTGTTAAAAATATTTAGTATTTTATTTTAAATTTCAGATATTGTGCTGCTCAGTTCTAAAATTTTCTTTTTTAAAATTAATTTTCCTGTGTTTGCTCTAAGTCCTTGAACATGTTTGCAGGAGCTGGTTTAAAGTTCTAGCCTAGAAGTGTGTGTGTGTGTGTGTGTGTGTGTGTGTGTGTGTGTGTGTGTTATTTCATGATAGACATTGTAGGCAATACATTGCAGGAATTCTGGATTATGTTGTATTTCTCTAACAGGTATTAAAACTTCATTCCGACAATTAGTTTGTGTTGTCTCTCATGATTTTGTCAGGTGTTTTTTTTTCTTTACACAAGTTTTATGATGAAATTTTGTCCTTAATTTTGCTCATGGATCTTTCTGGGGTTTATTCCTTGCTCCTGAGACTTCATCTGAATGCCCATCATTTCCAGTGCAGTCTCTCCCCTCTGGCTGTGCCTGAAACCCTACATCTCCTAGCCCTTGTTGCCCTATCATCCTTTCAGATCCACAGCAGCTGCTCACTCTTGAAGCCTCATGGAATTTTGTCTTGTACCAAGTACAATCTAGCCCTGACCAAAAACAAAAGGCAACCTCTACAGAGACCTTTGGGCCATTCCTCAGTAGCAGCCTGTCCTGTGGATCCCAGATCATTTATCAGCCTTCCCCAAGCCTCTTCAGTGTAACAAGATGCTATGTTCTCTTTGTGCTCATTTTCCTGCATCTCAACCCAGAAAATACTCCCAGGTAGATAGTCATGGTCAAAGTGTGGCTCACTGCACATTCCATTTTTTTTAAAGTAAAAATCTTGCACAGACTGCTGTTCAGTAGTTTATGCATTTTGTGCAATTTTGTATTTTCTTACTGCATTCTCAGCTGGTAACTGCTACATAGTCACGGCTGGCAGTGGCAGGCCTGAGTTTTTAATTATGAAGCTACACTGCCTTACAACAGTCTTTCTTACAGTCAGACCAATGTACTCTCTGTTCTGGAAACATTATGTCTGCCTTCCTCTAACCATATTTCAAACCTCAGCCTAAGACCTGCCTTCTCCATGAAGATTTCACTGATTACCCAAGGCCACAGCAGGGCTCCACCCTTTGACCACCAACCATTTCTTGTCCAAGCAGCTCATCCAGCACTGGATCTTATGCTGGGAAGGAGAATGGTGTAGTGGCTGTTTACATGTGTGCCCAGGTTCTAAGCCCACCTCTACCTGGAATGTCTTAGAGATCTTGGTTGATTACCACATTGCTCTGAAATGATAGTAATAATATCTACCTCACAGGATTATTTAGGGAATTAAACAGATTAATTTTTGTAAAATACTTTGAACAGTACAGAATACTTTCTCAATAAATATTTACTGTTATCGTTTATGTTGCTTGATTTTTCCTGTTCAAATTTATCCATTTTTATTCAGTTTTTAAAATAACATTTTTTATAGAAAATTTTAGATTAATGGAAAAATTGTGAAAATAGTACAGGAAGTTCTATAGAGACCTTACATTACTGTGGTCCACTTGTTACAATTAATGAACCAATATTGATACATTAAGTCTATACTTTAGTCAAATTTCCTTAGTTTTTAAATATTGTCCTTTCTCTATTCCAGGATCCCAACTAGGATGCCCCATTATATTTAGTCTTTATGTTTTCATAGCCTTGCCTTGGCTGCGATAGTTTCTTATACTTTCCTTGTTTTTAATGACATTAACAGTTTTAAAGAGTGCTGGTCGGTGTTTTGTAGAATGTTCTTCAGCTAGGTTTGTTTGATGTTTTCCTCATGATCAGATTGGGGTAACAGGGTTTTGGGAGGAACACCCCAGAGGTAAATTGCCATTCTCGTCACATTATATCAAGGGTACATGATATCATCATGACTTGTCACCTGAGATAGTATTTATCTGGTTTTATTTAACGTTTTTTTTTAATGGACCTTGCCCTGGCCTTTCCTCCAACCAACAAAAGCAGAAATTTCTTGAAAGCAGAGAATGTGCTAATTCTTCCTTATGACCAATGTGTTATGCACGTTCAATAAATACCTTTTACACTAATTAATAAGAATGCAGTAGGAAATTCCATTCTATAAAAAAGGAGAAGATAGTCTGTAATTGACATCTGTCTCATAGTGAATGGCCAGCAGAATGGCCAGTGTTCTCAAGTCTTACATCTACTGAGTGAAAGTTTATTAAGTTGTGTTTTCTAACCCTCGAGGTCCAAGATCAAATCTGCCAGTGACTATCTCCAGCTCTGACTTTAACCTGATCTCAAAAGATAGTTATTGTTGGGTTTAAGAAAAAAATAAGAAGGTTAAAATTAATAGGGGCTCATAAAAGTCTGAAACACTATTCTGGGTCATAGGACATTGCTAGAATATCCCTTGTAAATATTTGAAATTTCCATAATTCTATCTTGAAAATATCTCTCTATAGCTGTTTTTTTCCCCCAATTAATTATCTACTTTAGTGAACTCTCTAAATTACTTTAATGTCTGCCTTTCCTTGCCCTTTCTATGAGGGAAATAAGAGCTGGAAACAATTATTAAATACCTGGAAAATTTCCTTTGGAATTTGTGCCCTTAAAGCAACTGATCACATTTGAATAGCTTCATCATAGTGAAATTTTGCTTCATGATCATGCATTTTAAAAAGTCCAGCCAGAGGCCCTGAAAGTAATTCTATAACCACATAATGGTGTTCTGTGCATGAAATTACAAAAAATGTGTTACTGAAAATGTTTGAGAGAAGTTGCTCCACTGTTACCAAATTAATCTTATCCACAAATAAGTTTATATCTTAAGTATTTTAACCCTTTTGTATTATTTTATTATGATTGCAAACAGTTTCTGGGATTGTTTTATTTAGAAAGAGCTTAAGCATTATTTTTACTCACTGATTATTTCTGTCCTTAACCTTGCAAAATAACCCAATGTAACCATCCATAACCATTCCCTTAAGAACAGAAGAGGTTTGTATTGAGACATGTGGTGAATTCTAGTAAAACAAAAACTCATTTGCTATCTTGTTAACACTTTCCACTATTTTGTGAAGCATAAAAAGTGGCAGAAGAGTACACAGTGATCTCTGAAAGACTCTGGTTGTATGAATTTCTTTCCCTACAGAGCCTTGGGAGTGGTTCTGATAGGTAGGAAAGCTTCTTATCTTTGAAATTTTTTGTTCTTCTGAGTCTCATTATCTAAATAAACTATTTCAGGATAATAAATGCCACTCAAATACCCTTCAAGAAGAAGAAGAAATCAAAGGCATCCAAATTGGGAATGAAGAAGTCAAATTGTCACTTTTTGTAGAAGTCATGATTCTCTATATAGAAAACTCTAAAGATTCCACATGTGAAAGAATGAAACTAGATGGCTATCTGTCACTATACACCAAAATTAACTCAAAATGAATCGAACACCTAAATACAAGACCTGAAAAAAAAACTATTAGAAACAATGAGGAAATACAGTAAAGTTACAGGATACAAAGTCATTGTAAAAGAATTCATAGCATTCCATACGCTAACAATAAAAATTTGGAAAAAGAAATTTAAAAAAATATTTTTGAAATTTCAACTAAATGAATAAAATACTTGGGAATAAACTTAATAAAGTGTGTGAAAGACCTATGCACTGAAAACTGTAAGACATTATTTAAAAAAAAAAATTAAGAAGACACAAAGAAATAGAAAGATATTCTATGTTCATGGATTAGAAGAATCAACACAGTTAAAAAGATCATATTACCCAAAGCAATATACAGATTTAGTGCAATAGTTATGAAAATTTCAATGGCATTTTAAAATAAATAGAACGAAAAATCATCAGACTTGTGTGGAATCACAAAAGACCTCAAATAGCCAAATCCATCCTAAGAAAAAGAACAAGACCAGCAGTATCACACTGCTTGATTTCAAATTATAATACAAAGCAACAATAATAGAAACAGTATAGTATTGGTAGAAAAACAGACACATAGACCAATGGAACAGAATTGAGAGCCCAGGAATAAACCCCCATAAGTATAGGCAAATAACATTCAACAAAGGAGACAGAAACATGCAATGAAGAAAAGAAAACCTCTCCAATAAATGGTCCTGGAAAAATTGGAAGACCATATGCAAGAGAAGGAAATTATGCTGCTATATGTCACTGTACATCAAAATGAACTCAAAACAGATCAAAGACCTGAATATAAGACCTGAAACAATAAATTGTATAGAAGAAAACATAGGTACTAAACTCATGGACCTTGGATTTAGAGATTTTATTAATTTGACCTCAAAGGCAAGAGAAGTAAAAACAAAAATAAATGAATGAGACTGTATCAAACTTAAAGGATTCTATATAGCAAAAGAAACCACCAACAAAACAAAGAGGCAGAGAGAAGAATGGAAGAAGATATTTACAAACAATGCTTTCAGTAAGGGATTAATATTCAAAATATATAAAGAACTCATTTACTCAAAAACACCAACAACAAAAATCCAATTTGAAAGTGGGCAGAGGACCTGAACAGACACTTCTCCCAAGAAGACATATCAATAGACAACAAACATATGAGAAGATGCTCAACTCCACTAGCCATTAGGGAAATGCAAGTCGAAACCATAATGAGATGCCACCTCACATCTATAAGAATGACTATCATCAACAAGACAAGTAACAACAAGTGTTGGAGAGGTTGTGGGGGAAAAGAAACCCTCATACACTGCTGGTGGGAATGTATATTGGTAAAGCCACTATGGAAATAGTACAAAGGTTCCTCAAAAAATTAAAAGTAGAATTATCATGTGACCCAGCAATCCCTCTCCTAGGTATCTCCCCCAAAAATTCAAAAACATATATCCATAACATATGCACCTTGATGTTTATTACAGCATTATTCATAGTGGCCAAGACATAGAAACAACTGAAATGCTCTTCGATAGATGACTCGGTAAAGAAGCTGTGGTACATATATACAATGGAATATTACTCAGTCATAAGAAAAGATGAAATACTACCATTCGCAACAATATGGATGGATCTTGAGATGATCAAGCTAAGCAAAATAAGTCAGACAGAAAAACTTGAGAAATTATATGATTTCACTTGTATATGGGATATAAAAAACTGAAAGTAACAAGAAACAAACAAGACAGACAAACAGAAACTCATGAACACAGACAACATTTTAGTGGTTGCTAGAGAGAAAGGGAAGAAGGGGGAGGTAAATAAGCATAAAGATGGTCAAACATAAGGTGATGGAAAGAAATTTAACTTTGGGTTGTGAACACATAATGCAATATATATATGATGTATTATTGAACTGTACACTTGAAACCTATACAATTTTACTAACCAAGGTCACTCCAATAAATTTAATTTTAAAAGTATGGCAACAAATAGAATGTTTAGTTTTATTTTGTTTCACAAACTCATTATAGAGAAAAATGTATTACATCTAAGAAAATGCTCTTCAGAGAGAAAAGAAATCTTTAGAGAGAAACCCATGAGCAGAAAGGGTGATGGATCAGCAAACTCAATTTTCTCTGCTAATTTTTCAGCTCATCTCAAGCCCTTACCTCCACCCTCTCCCTGGATTCACTCGTGAACCTAAATATTTTTCTTTAGTCTTAACTAATAAATTTCATAAATAAAATGTAATAAAAAGTAAAAAATGAAAGAAAAAGCATAAAAAGCAGTGCCAAACTTTTCTGATTTTAAGCAAATTAATGTATTTTTTAAGAAAATGATATAGGAGCTGCACAACTCTGTCCACTGTTATTACTATTTTGTTTAAAATATCAATTTGAATTCCCCCCATGCCCACCCCCCCACCCCACCCCACCCCCACCCAACCCCCCACACTCCCATGCTCAATTTCTTGTCTTTCATCATTTTGAGTGCTCTCTTGTTTCCCAAGCAATAAGGAACTCATCTACCTGAATTTCTTACTCCATTCTGATTTTCCATATCAAAACTTTTTACTGTGTCTGAGATGGGAATTCAGCTTCACACTCATTTTTAATTTCTCTTCTGGAAAAAAAAAGCTTTCAAGGTGCCTTTTTGATGAGACCCAATGAGCAATGGAGCTCTTTTTGGCTCAGGTGATCAATTTTGTCTTGGATGGCTCATTAAGGTGAACCTCATAACACAGAGAAAGTGAGTGAGAGAAAGAGAGAGAGAGAAAGAGAGAGAGAGAGAGAGAGAGAGAGAGAGAGAGAGAGATGAGAGAGATGAGAGAGACAGAGGCAGACAGAGAGAGACAGAGAGACAGAGACATAGAGAGAGGGATTTACAAATTCTTCCCATTCCAGGTACACAATTGAATTATACCTTAACCATATAATGAAAATTAGTACACATTTAGCCACAGACATTATTTTCTCTCACACTTGCCTTAACCACAATAATGAATCTTACAACAACACAGTCTAGAAAAGGTGTAAAATATAGCCTGTGTAAAGTGAATAACAGGTAAAGTCTTCAATTAGAAATTGGGTGGGCAGTTAATTTCTTTTTACCTTCAGGTATAAAAGACATTATTAAATTGCATGACTAAAAAACTTAAAAACTACATAATTTATTTACTTTTAACTTGTAGCCTCAGATCCATGATTAGTCCTTTTATATATCCACAAACCTATAGGGTTCCAAAAGGGGACAACCCTATATCATATTTTGAGGTTGGAAAATTTGATTTTGTGTCTTTTTACCACCTCACTTTCTTGAGCCTATCTTTGAGCTTTTTCTACAAGGCCATCTAAGATTCTTATAAAAGCTTATCATTTCTCAAAGCCTATCATATTACAAAATATTCTGCCCTAATCTTCATTTATCTATTTTTAAATTCTAATCTCTGTTGAAAGTTAAAAGGAAAGTATTCTGATTGAACAAGCCAACTTAGGTATGAACAACTTAGAACCACTAAATTGATTCCTCGTTTTCTGGATCTCTTCATGCTGTTAAAAAACCTTCACTAAAGTCTCTCTTCACTTGGCTTCTGCCACAGCATAATTCTGGTTATTTTTTTTTCTGTACCCACCCCCTAACTTTCACTCCCCTGTCTCCACCCAGCTGCTTTTTCTCTGTTTCTTCTGTAAGCCTCATACCTTTTACATGACCACTGTTGGTGTTCCTCAAGGTTTATCCCAGGTGAATTTTCAGGCCATCATTTTATTTTATTTTTTTAAGGCTACAGCACCTAGTCTTCCTAGGTGGTCTACCATCCAAGTACTAACCAGGTCCAACCCTGCTTAGTTTCCAAGATCAGACAGGATTGAGCATGATCGGTGTGGCATGACTGTAGACTCAGGCTATCTTTAAACATGCTCTCTCTATACCTGAATGCATTTCTCACTTTTCTTTACTTGGATATTCTGCTCATCTTTAAGATCAATTTAAGCATCGTGTTCTTGATCAACCTCTCTCAGTCCACATGCTGGTCTTAACCGTCTGTGGTCAATGCCTCCCCGCATTGTGCTCCTGCAGTCTCCTTTTTATCACTGAGTCCTAATGATCATAACAGTGATTATCCATTTCCTCTGCTTGACAGGTACTTGTGTTGCAGTCATCCTTGACACTCCCATGGCTACACGAGGTAGATGTATAAGTATTTGCTGAAGAAAAATCTGGAAAGGGCAGGATACGGGAGATGATTCTTGGCACTGATGGGCAGAGTATATTTCAGGCATACTGTAGGCTCTTGGTAAATACTTATAAAATACATAAGACCTGAGAATAAAGAGCACTGGGGAGAGGAACAGATTATAATTTTCAGTAGGAATATTTGGACAAAACTATGTAGGTAATAACTTTTCTCATGTCATCCTCACAGACCTCATAGGTAGACAAATTACATATTATCCTTTGTGAACAAATGTAGACATTATGGCTCTAGAGTTTAAGTGACTGGTAGAAACTGATGCGATTTACACAGCTTAAAGGTAGATTGAAGAACACAGATTTTTAACCATGATCTGGTTCTTTTTCCATAATACCTTAGCGACAATTTTTTTTTTCTGAGAAATTTTAAGGGAAAAGAGAAAAGACGCCCGAAGTGGTAAATTTTTACTCATTGACATATTGTAACCTAATATGTGTTTCTTAGTAGAAATGTTCATCTTTATCTACACCAGATGAAAATCTGGGCAAGACAAAAACTTAATGACTACTTTTAAGAATGCCTTTGCTTTACAAGTCATTCTAAAACTTTGTGATATTATCACACCTACAGCTTTAAGCTCACCTAGAAAGGTGGTGGCTTGGTCTGAGATGCTCAGTCACAGGTGGCAGAGGGCAGCAGGATATGGTAATGGGGATAGGGGAAGGCACATTAAACCAGAGAAGTTTCCTGTAACCAAATCATCACTCATTGATCTGGCTGAGATACTAAATCTCCAAATGATATTTCACAGAGAAAAGTTCTGCAGGGCCACATTATTTGGTTGTACCAGAGCATTGCTATGGAGTCTAGAGCCCTAACTATTTGGGCTACTCCTTAATTTCCTTGCTTCATAGAATTATTTTTCCATCCAGGTATTGGCATAATGCAAGAGTAAGAGCTTCAGCATCATCAAAACTTCTTCCATATGTTTCAGATCCAAGGAGATGCAACTGCAGTATATTTCAGTGTATTACATAGATAGCAAGGACATTTAAAAAGGGGGAATAAAATACACAGATGTCTCAGATGTGTTGCACCCATGTGAGATGGCACTGGCTGGGAGGTGTCCAGAAAAGGATCTCTTGCTACACACTTGTATGCATAGAGACTAGTAGATATTTTTAAATTAAACATAAAACTGTTTTTTTTTTTTCATTTCAAGAGTGAACACAAGTAAGGATGGTTTTAATTCAAAGAGCTTATCGTAAAACAGTTATCATGTCCTATAATTTGGCTTTATTGAATTCAATCAAAATTCTTTCCAGGAAGGTAATGGAGCATAAGGAATAAAGAATAAAAATAAAGAAGAATTGATGTTGCCCCAAAAACATACAACACTGTCACGTGTATATAAAAGACGAGTGACGAAGAAGCATAAAATTATGTGTAATCTTTCAAGATGTTTGATCTGCTGGAATGGTGATTAAGAGATATAAATTATTCATCTACGAAAGTCACCCACAGAGAGATATTTAGGAAAGCAGAAGCAGAACCAGAAGTTTTGCTCTTAAATGAACAGAATTTGTGTTCTTCAGTGAATCATTTTTTTATTTATAATAAATTCTTAGTGAACATGTCAGGCCCCGTACTTGGCAAAATGTTATAATGAATGATACACTATCCCTGTTTTAGCTTAGAATCCATATGATAAGAGCTATTGTGGCAGAAAGAGCCAAAAGAGCCACCAGCCTTGGACAAAGCGAGTGAAACAGGCACCCAATTCAAAGCCACTCTGACTCCAGGGTGCCAGCATTCATCACTGCCTGTATGACTCAATGAATTGGCAGGAAGCTGCTATTGACTGGACTGAGAAATGCAGAATGTGGAGTGAACCTCTGGGTCTAGAAGAGGTCCAGAAGAGATAACATGGAGCAAAGTGTTCAGAATGGGAACCCACAGAGCAAAATCAGAAGATGGTATGGAATGAATAATGGTTAGTGCTCAGGATCTCAACTTTTAGCTCTTGAGGTTAGTTGTGAGACTTTTGGCAGTTTAATTCACTTTTTCAAATCTTAGTTGTTCCATCTATAAAACTGTGTAGCCCTAATACCTTCCTCTCAAATTTGTTGTGAACAAATGAGATCACACATAGAAAACAATTAGCATAGCACCTGGTCCGTGATAAAATCTCACTGAGTATTAGTTGTTATTAGTGGAAAGCAGATTTTCAGCATAAGAACAAAAAGTTAAATACTTTCCGCACCCCCAAAGGAACTTTTCATCTGTTAACCTTTAGTCCCAGCAGTCTTCTCTACTGGAATTGACTGTATCTGCCCCTCAGGCAGTAATTCCTTCATCCCCAAGCTTTTGTATGATACACATTTAGCACCTGTTATATAGACTTATAATTTATTAGTTCACATGCCTGTCTCCTGCCTACACTACACAAAGAACAGCTCCAACCCAGAAGTGCAGCTCAACAATATTTACATTCTTAGTACATATTATGTACTCCCAACACAACTATGTATTCAATAAAGTGTTTTCTGTTTTTTGAGTAAAATATTTGGTTAGTGAAAAAAAGGAATAAAAGTCATAAAGTTTATTTGGATCATTGAGTAGAAAGAATGGTGTAACAGAAGATACAGAAATAAAATTCTCTGATATTGAGCATATTCAATTTAAGACCTTAAATAATAACCCAATTTGGTTCATGTAGGCCACAAGACACTATAGGACTTGCTTCTGTTTTGCCTTTCAGTGAATTATTGTATGTATTTTCTCAGTGAGACTATGATACTAGAGATAACAGAGATGTCATAATATTCTGAAACCAAGGAAAACACAGCAATTTCAGCTTAGCAATGCTGAAATCATTCTGGGATTTTTCCCCCAGCACATTCTAGTAAATAAGAATCTCTTCAAATTAAAATCTTGGAATAGGATGACAAAACAATTTTTTAAATCATGCAGGTAACACAGTAATTCTAATTCAAACAGAGTAGGTAGCAGCAACCTAGATCTCAAACCACTGCTGTCCTCTTGTGGCTGGCACATGATATGCTTTTGGTTTTCAAATCCATTTAGGCAGAAACTAAAGTTTCAAGGTTCATCCTGCTAATTCTCTAAAGATGCAACAGAAATTGAGATTATTTTCCCAAAGAACTGATGATAAATAGAAAATCTTTGTGTAATGCATTGCGTAGGGTTGAGTGCTACCTGCAGAGAGTGGGTTATGAGAAGATGGAAAGAGCTGTGTCTACAAAGTAAGAAGACTGCATTTTAGAATAGAACTTGCCCATTCCCTGGGTCCTAGTAGAATAGTATTCTATGACTAAAGTGAGAACCACATAGGAGCAAGTAGCTAAACATTCTAGATTCTAAATTCTCCCCCTTCTAAAATTCCTGAATTCAGAACAGTAAATATGTTATGTAATTTCACCATGAATCATAATTTTTGTACTATGAGTTTTTTATTTTGAGGTGGATCAAAACAAACCTTTGTCATTTTTGTCATTTATTCTTCAATTAAAAAATATATGTCAAGCACCTACCACCTACCATATGCCAGTCACTTTTAGAGGAACCAAAGAGCTAAAAAGACAGATATATCCCTGTCCTCTGGAGCTTACATTTTTAAATATCAGATTCTCTCTCTCTCTCTCTCTCTCTCTCTCTCTCTCTCTCTCTCTCTCTCTCTCTCTCAATTTCTACCTATCAATGACTCACTCATGGTGTCCACTTGCATGTCTGTATTCTCATGTGAAAATTAGAGTGTCATTCACTTCAGCTACTACTTAAATCTGCTACTGGAGTTCTCTACATAGATGCCAAGAGTACATTTCTGCCTGGGGCAGATTGAAATCCCATGCCAGGGATAAATGACTTCTACATATCTCAAAGATTCTCCACTTGGTTTATAAGAGAGAATAGATCCTCTTAGAGCAGAGGGGAGAAGAACTCAGGAGTTCCTGGACACTGTGCAAGAACCTCTGTTTCACCCAAAGTGAAGGAGAGTAGCTGTAGTGCAGAAGAGTTCTATAGAACTGGCTCATTTCTTCACCCATTGGCAGGTGGCGGGGAGTAGGGAATCTGTGCTCCTGGCTATTTGATGTGGTTCAAGCCCACTGAAGGAATGAAGAGCTCCCCTCTGGGAACTTTCTTTCTTTCAAAATGTTTTATTTGCTTTTATTTTCTGATTAGCAAAATAATAAATGTTAGATGTTAAATATGGAACACCTGGAATATGCTGTGAGTTTTCTAAAGCATCTAGCCACACACTTGGCTGTAGTGGCTCTGTTGGGACCATGGGGTTATAGCACAGATGACCTTAAGCCAAAGGAGGAAGATCACTCCAAGGTCATGGTCATGCTAATATGACAAGGACAGAACTGACAGAAGTGCTCTTGTCCTCCCTCCCTGTGCTCAGCATGTAGGAACCAGAGTGTGTTTTTTTTCTGAGCCCTTCATGTTTGATTGCTTATTTTCTCCTTTAGGGATACTCTGGGTATTTATTTTATAACCTTTTAATGTGATGACAATGATTCAGGGAAGTTTGGCCAAAGTACCAGAAGTGTATGTGAAATAGGAGAGAACAGGTAAAATTATTGGACAGAACACATGACTCCCTTTCCATGAGCCCCTATCCTCATTCGGAAGAAGCGGATTATCCTAAAGGAAAAACCAGGCTGATCCTGATTCAAATCCCAACTCTACCATTTAGTTACGTTATCCTGTATGTTCCTCATCTATAAAATTAGTATAATAACATAAACCTCATATGATGGTCATGAATTTAAGTTAACTTACACATAGTGTCTGAAACAGTGTCTGGTGCATAGTAAATACTTGATAAATAGTAACAGTTGTGTATATTGCATTTTTTGCCTGGAAGAAAATAGGGCTTTTAGAGCCAAATGAAGGTGAAAGAAGGATACTATCCTCATTTTCCAAAAACAAAGTGGCATCTGAGGATACATTAGTTTATCCACTACAATGTGCTGTAAAGTTCAATAAAGTTCAGTAAGTGATGAATGAGGTTCAATAGGCCTGACTTCTTCCACACTCAATGCACCAGACCAGATAAAAAAAAAAAAAAGGTACATCTGTGAACCCATCAAAAATTATCTTTGCAAAAGAAAAGAAATTCACACAACTTCCTCTTGTGGCATAATGGAGAAAGCAGGATTCCTTGACTTTATAGGTATATATGGGGTCTTATAGAGAAATGGACTCTGTCGTGGCGACCTGTCAAATTTGTAGCCTCAGAGGAATATTCACAATATGAAAGGTGTTTGCTCCAGCTATCATGGCAGTCAAATTGCTTGTAACTAAAAAGCATTTACAAAAAGTCGTTAGGAAAATGCCTACTTTTATCCCTTCTCTTCCTAATTCACTACTGAGAACACAGATTATTTGTGGGGCAGGGGCAGGGTGTGACATGGTATTACCTGCACCAAAGACTTTCTCAAAGGTACAAGAATGTTCATCTTCTACTTCACTGGTCTCTTGGGCATTGTGTTATAATCAATCCAGATATCAAAAATAGATGTGGAGACAAATCCTATCTAGAAAGCTCAACTGATATACAATAGCTATTTATAATTAGACAAGAGTATCTTCAACCATCCTTGACTTAAGTGGCCCTGCTATTGAAGAATATCCAGATTTTATGAAGTAAACTGTAGATGAACAGCTAAAGAGAGGCCTTACATCATAACTTGCAACTCCTCAAGCCAAGGTGGATTCTGTCCCTCAAGAAGGACAGCACTTTCCCAGGATTTGGGCTTGTGGAGCCCCCTCTAACTTTCCCCCTGCATCCACAAAAGGAAGGCAGCTTTATGTACCATGAGTATTACTATAACCTATTATGCTCATGTACAAGTTTATTAGAGGCTTTTTTCCCCTTATTTTAATACCGATTTATGCAGGGAAGGAAGTAGGGAAAATATTATTTTCCTGTATGCCGAGGTCTAAAGAGACTGAGTGATCTGTACAAGTCCATAGAGGTAATGAGTGGATGAGGGTGGTGATCAAAACCTCTGCCCCGCTTGTCTCTCAGATCTATGAGATTTATGTAAAACAGATTGTTGTGTCATGAAATCATTATGCAAATGGTAAGACTTGTATTGTTAATTAAATATTTCAAATAAGGGCACTCTGAGAAACATTTTTGGCTGCCCCAAATACCAATAGATGTGTGTGAGGGTTTTTAGTTTGTTTCTGGCTTCTTTAAGTTTTCCTTACTTAAGATTTCAGGAAAACATAATTTGCTCATCAGTTTTTAGAACTCTGTGAGAGTATATAATGAATAGCAAAAGCTGGAGAAATGTATCAACATATTTAAAAAGAAAGATGAGGATGCCATAAAAATGGTCACATTCACAACTGTAATCACTCTATGTGACCCACCTCCAGCCTCCCTTCTCAATCAATATGGCAAGGGGAGGTAGTGTGAACAGGGTGAGGTGCCCAGCACAGGTACAATGGAGATCTCTCTGCAAGTGTTTCTGTATTCATCTGCTTATTGAATATAAGGACTAGCATCCACTATTAAGCTAAATTTGGGGTGAGGAACAATCTAATTGAAAGATGCTATTCATAGGCAGTCCCCTTGTGTGGTGCCTTGAAGGAAGTCAAGGAGGTGCAAGGAGGAGTGACTCATGGGTTTGGCTTGGAAAGATCTAAAAGGCTGATTAGTTATTTTGTCTACACTGAAGAAAGGTTACAATAAGCTGATGCCATTGTAATGAACAATAGTCTGCTCCTGTCTGAAAGAATCCATTTTCAGCAGTGGGGGGTAGGAAGAGGTATGCGTTAGATCTTTGTTTATCTTGCAGTTGAGTTCTTGGCCATGTTCAAAGAATTTTGCGTTGCTAACTTTTGTGAAATAATCCAGAGGATTAAAGGAATCTTCTTATTTTTTTCCTAGTGCAAAAAGTCATTTTTTATATTCACAGAAGAAAAAGAAAGATAATTTTCTTTCTGAATATTTTATTGAATATTTTCAAATACATCAGGGAGTGTTTTAGTAACTTCAACTATTGAAAGAAATGTGGCATTTTCTGTTTTTTTTGTGTGGGGGGGCATTTTGTATGTGTTTATCTATCAAAATTTCATAGTTAGGGGGCTAGGTGAAAAAAGATGAAGGGAGAAATAAGTGTCATTTCTTGCATTAAAAGTATTACATAAAAGATAAGCACAGGGCTAAAAATGCCACTATAATTTATTCTAGCTAAAGAATTACTCTGATTTACTAAAACTATGTGCTAACTACATGTAAACTAATGAGATTTGTAAATATATAATTTAAAATATATAAAATATATAAACCTAAAGAGGGAAACTAGAAATGATAATGATAAAATATTTCTTGAACTTTGATTCTGGATGAATAGAAATTTAATAGATCAATAATATATAATCATCAAAAAATAGTCAAATTAATATAATTCAAATACATCTCAATATACAATATGTTTAAAATATATTTAAATATATCAAATTAAAGACAATGAAATTAATGCTCTGATAACAAATTAATGCTCAGATTAAAAATAAATCTCACGGGCTTATGACAAAAAGAATTATTTCTCTACCTTATTTCCTGAGCAGAATTAATGACTACTATAGAGCCCTATAGTTATCACTAACGACCTAAAACATTTTTAAAAATTTTAGGATTATGACTGTATTTCAACTTTCTTATTTGGAAACAATAAATTAGCATGGTAGAGATGGCTAATTGCTTACCTGTGATCATCCCCCTATTTCTTACAAATAAAACCTTAATTCTGTTTAGAGCAACTGCTGCCTGTCTATATTTCCCATCTTCTTTTGCAGCTCATAGTGGCAATAGGCCATAATTCTGGACAATGAGATGTAAGTAAAGATCATCGGGGGAAACTTCTGGGAAAGCTCATTAAAAATGGACAGATTTGGCTAGGTTATTCCTTTTTTTCCTTTGCCCTATCCTTTCTTTGAGCCTAGAACAGGGATGTGATGGCTTGAGTACTATCTTTTGAGCATGATGAAAAGGCTCACACTACAGATGGCAGAATGGAGATTTAGAATGAGCTTGAGTCCCCAGTGACATCAACTGTTTACATTCTTATTAGGTGAGAGAAACATAAACACCTATCTTGTACAAACCACTCCTGGAACTTTTGATTAAATGCAACCAAACAAAATTTCTCAATGATAGAATTTCATATGATAGGAAATAAACAACTAAGATGTTAAGAACATTAATATTGTGCTCTTATTGTACATTTTTTTGTTCATGGTTATTAAAAAATGTCCCAAAAAACTTGAACTACTGGGGGAGGGAGCTCAAAATAAAATATTAGCTGCCGTCTTGAGTCAATGTACTTCACATTTACTCTTTTTTTTTAATTGCAGTTGGCAGATGATATTATGTTAGTTTCAGGTGTACGAAATAGTGACTAGACATTTATATTACTTACAAAGTGATCACCCTGATAAATCTGGTACCATTCTGACACCATACATAGTTATTAAAATATTACTGACCATATTCCTTTGGATATACTTTACTTCCCTATAACTATTTTGTAACAATCAATTAATACTTACTAATCCCTTTCCCATTTATATCCACTCCCAACACCCTTCGCATTTGGCAACAATCAAAATATCCTCTGTATCTATGAGTTTGTTTCTATTATATTCTTTATTTTGTTCTTTAGATTCCACATGTAAATGGAATCTAATAGCATTTATCTTTCTCTACCTGACTCACTCCATTCAGCACGATACACTATAGGTTTATCTATGCTGCTACGGATGGCAAGATTTCATTCTTTCATTTTTTTTCTTTTTATGGCTGAATAATATTCTATTGTGTGTGTATATACACATATATGTATGTGTGTGTGAGTATAGGTGTACACGCACACACACACACATACACACACACACATCTCCTTTCCTTTGTCCAATCATCCATTGATGAAAACCCAGATATCCTCAAAATCTTGACTTTCATAAACAATGCTACAATGAACATATGAATTTCCGGGTCCCTTTGAAGTAATTTTTGGGTTTATATGACTGGTTTAAGTATTGCTATACCAGCTTGTTTGTTTCTTTGTTTTCATTTTCAAAAATATCTTTTTCCATCTGTCTATATTCAGTCTGTATATGTATTTTGATCTGAAGTAAGTCTCTTAACTCACACTTGGAGTGACGTCAGAAACATGGCAGGGTGAGAGATGTCCCCAGATATCTCTTAGTGAAACAACATTAAGCTGAACATAAAAAATAGCAAAAAACACACAACCTGCACAACAGCATATCTGAGCATGGAATCTGTGAATAAGAGCTGCCACAGGTAGCAACGCCTGGGAGTCAGGCTGTAGACTGGGAGAAACGAGGAAGCTGCCTCTCACAGCAGGAGCTCCCAGCAGAGAAGGGGAGGGGAGAACGTGCAGCAGATTCTCTGAAGAGCCCTGCTTGAGAGAGTATGAGCTCCACACAGCAGCAGTGCCCAGGCATCAGGGAAGAAAGCAGGAAATTGGAGATGGCAGAGAAGTGAGGATGGCAGAGAAACAACAGTTGATTATTCCCAGCTCTGGCAAAAATCAAGGCTGAGCCACAGTCCTCATCCTGCAAAACAGAGAGCCCCTCTCCCTATATCCTCCGAGACCGAACACGACGATGCCCCAGGGGAATATGAGCAAACTGCTGAAAATGTCACAAACACTGACAGGGATTGAGACTGAGGGTAGCTACTGTGATTGAATATATAATAATAATGATAATAATAATAATAATAATAATAAAAACATTATAAAGACTTTATATAAAGCAGGGATACAAGAGGCTTAGAAGTCACCTACTGGAAATCAAAAGAAAAATGCCTTCTTAGCAGCCAGATAAAAAGAGACCTTTATATAATAAATAATAAATCTTCTTCCTGGGAAAAGCAGAATACACTTCTATTAATACCCAGGGGGAGAAATAGTCCATTAAACACCTTGAACAACCAAGGTAACGAGAGCTAAGAAAAAAAAAGAAAAATCTCTAAAATTAAGCTTAAGGACTTTGAAATACGCTACTTAAGTGGCAGAAAATTCAGCATGGTACTTATGAAAAAAAAAAACTCAATGAGATCCAAAATAATTCATATCGACAATTCCAGGAATTGAAAAACAACTAGATCAGCAGGATGAGTTCTTTAGCAAGGAGATAGAAAACCCTCAAAGAGAACAAACTAGAACTTCTGGAGATGAAGAACACACTGAAAAAGATTAAAAATGAAATAGCAAGCTTGAGAAATAGAGTCCATCAGATGGAGGAAAGAATCGATGATATCGAAGACAGAAATCTAGAAATAAATCAGAAGAAAGAACAGAGAAAATGAAGAATTAAAAAATAATGAAAGAGAAATACCAGAACTAGCTGATACTATCAGGAGAGGAAACATCATAATAATGGGCATTCTCGAAGGAGAGGGAGAGGAGCAGGAATTAGAAACCATTTTCAGACAAATAGTTGACGAGAATGTCCCAAATCTACGGAATGAGCAGGAGCTTGGAACACCCAATTATCTCAACCTAAAAAGGCCTTCTCCAAGACACATTATATTAAAATTATCAAAAATCAACAACAAAGAAAGAATTCCCAAGGGCCGCCAGCAAAAAGAAGAGAGTAATCAATTTATAAAGGAAAACCCATTAGATTACTGTCAGACTCCACAGCACAAACCTTACAAGCCAGAAAGGAGTGGAATCAGATATTCAAAATATTAAATGAAAGGAACTACCAGCCAGGAATAATGTATCCAGCTAAGTTCTCCTTTAGATATGAAGGAGAAATAAAGACCTTTCCAGACATGCAAAAATTGAAGAAATACTGAAAGGGGTCAGCTCGACTAAAACAAAATGACCAAAACAAAAAACAAACAAACAAACAAAACCCCACATAACTAGGAGTAAGGCGTCTAGCAGGCAGGTAGAAGCAGAGGAGTGCAACCCTTACTAAGAACAGGGCATTATAAGCTTAAACAATAAGGAGAGATTTGATACAGCAAGATAGCAATGAACATTCAGCATACATAGGGACAAATTGAGACAACAATGACAGAAAAGGGGAAGATTCAAAGATCCGAATTCACAAAGAGGAATGGAGATAAGGCACAGGCAGAAGAAAATGGACAACCGTATATATACAACTATCCTTTACATATTCATAATGGTAACCACTCACCAAAGCTTCAGAAGTATACAACACAAAACAAGGAGAACCAGAGGGAAAACCCACAAAACACAACCAAAATAAAGAAAACAGAGACAGAAGGACAAGGAAGCAATGGAAACACCGAGCTACCAGAAAACAAAAGATAAAATGGCTATAAAAAGCCTCATATTTCAATAATCACCCAAAACATAAATGGACTGAACTCACAAATAAAAAGGCAGAGTTGCGGAATGGATTAAAAACAAACAAACAAACAAACCATATGCTGACTCCCAGAGACATGTCTCAGCTCTAAAGACAAATATAGACTCAAAATGAAAGGGTGGGGAAAGGTATTTCAAGCAAATGGCATTCTAAGAAAAGCAGGAGTAGCAGTTCTAATATCAGATGAAATAGACATAAAATAAAAAAGGTAAAGAAAGATACTGAGGGACACTTCATAATGATAAAGGGAATCATGCACCAAGAAGACATAACACTTATTAATATCAATGCTCTCAATCGGGGAGCCCCAAAATATATAAAGCAATTACTAACAAAACTAAAGGGAGAACCCAAAACACTATCGTAGTAGAGGACCTAAATATCCCACTGTCGGATATGGACAGATGATCCAAACAGAAAATCAATAATCTTTAAATGACACATTAGACCACCCGGACATAATTGACATTTACAGAGCACTCTATCCCAAAATAGCTGCTTATACATTTTTCTCTAGTGCACATAGAACATTCTCAAGAATCGACCACATACTGGAACACAGAGATAGCCCCAACCCAATATGAGAGGGTTGAAATCATACCCGTCATATTTTCTGATTATAACAATTTGAAACTAGAGATCAACGGAAAACAAAGAAAATAAGAACCACAAATACATGGAGATTAAACAACATGACACTGAAAAATAACTGGGTCAGAGAAAAATAAAAAGAGATATCAAGAGATACATAGAAATGAATGATAATGATAGTACAACATAACAAAACTCTTGGGACACGGCAAAAGCGGCCATAAGAGAAAAATTCATATCATTACAAGCCTATCTCCAAAAACAAGAACGAGCCCAAGTAAACAACCTAACCATTCATCTTAAAAAACTAGAAAAAGAAGAACACATGAAGCCTAAAATCAGGGAATTCTCCACTACGAAGCCTGCATTACAGGAAATTCAGCTCACCTAAAACAGAACTGAGGTATATAACATAAAACAAGAAGGACCAGAGAGAAATTCCACGAAACCCAACCAAAACAAACTCTCCTATAGGCAGCAAATGTAAGGGTCTTGTTCTTTTATGCATTCTACCGCTGTATTTTTTAATTGAAGCATGTAATCCGTTTACGTTTAAAGTAATTGTTGATAGATATGTAGTTACTGTCATTTCATTAATCATATTTTATATCTTTTTTCTTCTTCTTAAAGAATTCCCTCTAACCTTTCCCATATATTGGCTTGGTAATAATGAACTTCTTTACCTTTTTCTTTTCTGGGAGCTCTTTATCTGTCTTCTGATTCTAAATGATAGCTTTGCTTGGTAAAGAGATCTTGGCTGCAGGCCCTTACTTTTCATCACTTAGAATATTTCATGCCTAATTCTTCTAGCCTGCAAAATTTCTGATGAGAAATCAGCTGACAATCTGATGGGATTTCCCTTGAAGTTAACTAATTGCTTTTCTCTTGCTGCTTTTAAGACTCCCTCTCTGTCTTTAACCTCTGGCATTTTAATGATGATATATCTTGGTGTGAGCCTCTTTAGGTTCATCTCGTTTGGTACTCTATGCACTTCCTGGGCTTGTATGTTTACTTCCTTTACCAAGTTAGGAAAGCCTTCTATCATTATTTCTTCAAATACGTTTTTAATTTTTTGTTTTCTCTCTTCTTTGGTATTCCTATGATGCGAATGTTGGTACTCTTGATGTTTCAGAGCCCTCTTAAACTATTCTATTTTTTTTTTTTTGGATTTTTTTTCATGATGCTGCTCTGATTGTTTTTTTTTTTCTCCTATCTTTTCTTCTAAATTGCTGATTTAAACTTCCACTTCAACTAATTTACTGTTGATTCCTTCTAAAGTATTTTTACTTTCAGTTACTGCATTCTTCATTTCTGACTGGTTCATTTTTATGCTTTTTATCTGCATTTTAATGTTTTCTCTTTGTTAGAGTTCTCACTGAATTCATCTACTCTTCCCCTAAGTTAAACATCCTTGTAACGAGTGTTTTGAACCCTACGTCTGATAGATTACTTGTTTCCATTTTGTTTAGTTCTTTTTCTGGAGCTTTGTTCTGTTTTCATATGGGACATGTTGCTTTGTCTCTGCATTTTGGATGCCTCCCTGTGTTTCTTTCTATGTATTATTAGGTGAGGCCTCTATGTCTCCCAGTGTTAGTAGAGTGACCATATGTAGTAGGTATTCTGTGGGGTCCAACAGCAGTCTCCCTTTTCACCTGAGCCAGGTGCTTCAGGTGTGTCCCTTGTATGGGTAGTGTATGCCCTCCTGTTGTAGTTGAGCCTTGGTTGCTGTTTGCATGTCAGTGGGAGAGATTTTTCCTTGGGTTGATTGGTTGTCAGGACCAGTCATTACTACAGTGCAGGAGCTGTTGTGCAGGAGGTGACTCAAGGCATGCCGCTGGTATGGAAAAGCTACTAAAGCAGATTGGGCCCTCAAGGTGGATAAGTTGGGGTCTTAGGGTATCGCCAGTGTGATGTTAATGATGTTAGCCAGGTTTATAAAGACTCAGATTTGCTGCCAGCCTGTACCTGCAGGCTGGGTGGGGGAGGGCCAATAAAGGAACAGTAGCTTCTGCCAGCAGTTCTCTCTAGGAGAAAGCTGCCCCTCCAGCCCTTGTCCTGAAGCCAGGCAGTTTAGTTCTTCTCTGTATGTTTCTGGTGATTTTGAGCAACTAGCTGTCCCAGCCATGGATTTCAGAGCAAATAAGTCTGTCAGCAAGTCTGTGTGCAAGTTCTTTAGAGGAATACTCGGGACTCCAGCAGACCTCTATTTCACCAGTTACAATTTCTTCTGGATTTCATAGCCAGAAGTTACGGGAATTTCTTTTGGGGAATTCCCAGTGCTGGAATCCACACTCCCTTGACAAGATACAGCATCCATTTATGATCAAAACACTCAACAAAATCAGTATAGAAGGAAAGTATGTTAACATAATAAAGGCCATCTATGACAAACCCTTAGCCAACATTATACTTAATGGGTACAAACTGAAAACCTTCTCTCTAAGATCAGGAAAAAGGCAAGGCTGTCCACTATCATCACTGTTATTCAATATAACATTGGAGGTCCTAGAAAGTGCCCTCAGGCAAGAGAAAGATATAAAAGGCATCCAAATAGGAAACTGAGAAATCAAAATGTCACTATTTGCAGATGACATGATTCTCTATATAGAAAACCCACAAGAACACTATTAGGAACAATAAGCAAATATAATAAAGTCTCCGGATACAAAATCAACGTTCAAAAATTCATAGTGTTCCTGTATGCTAATAATGAAATGTCAGAAAAAGAAGTAGAAAAAAATAATTTTCTAGAAAATTATTTGTCAAGAGTCACTTCTGGACTCTTGATTCTGTTCCACTGTTCCATGTGACTGTTTTTCTTCCAATACCATGCCATTTTGATTACTGTCACTTTGTAGTATAATTTAAAGCTGGGCAAAGTGGTGCCTCCAGTCTTGTTTTTTTTTTTCCTCAGGATGGCTTTAGTAATTCAGGATCTTTTGTGCTTTCATACAAATCTGATGATTTTTTTGTCCTATTTCTTTAAACTATGACGATATTTTGATGGGGATTGTATTACATCTGTATAATATTTTAGGTAACAAGGTAATTTAACTATGTTGATTCTTGCAATCCAAGAACATGGAATATCTTTGCATTTCTTTGTATCTTCTTCAATTTTTTAAAATAAGATCTTACAGTTTCATTAACTTTATTCTTCACATGTTTCATTAACTTTATCCTAGGTATTTTATCCTTGTTGCAATTGCAAAAGGAATTATGTTTTGGGTGATTATTGAAATATGAGGCTTTTTATAGCCATTTTATCTTTTGTTTTCTGGTAGCTCGGTGTTTCCATTGCTTCCTTGTCCTTCTGTCTCTGTTTTCTTTATTTTGGTTGTGTTTTGTGGGTTTTCCCTCTGGTTCTCCTTGTTTTGTGTTGTATACTTCTGAAGCTTTGGTGCGTGGTTACCATTATGAATATGTAAAGGATAGTTGTATATATACGGTTGTCCATTTTCTTCTGCCTGTGCCTTATCTCCATTCCTCTTTGTGAATTCGGATCTTTGAATCTTCCCCTTTTCTGTCATTGTTGTCTCAATTTGTCCCTATGTATGCTGAATGTTCATTGCTATCTTGCTGTATCAAATCTCTCCTTATTGTTTAAGCTTATAATGCCCTGTTCTTAGTAAGGGTTGCACTCCTCTGCTTCTACCTGCCTGCTAGACGCCTTACTCCTAGTTATGTGGGGTTTTGTTTGTTTGTTTGTTTTTTGTTTTGGTCATTTTGTTTTAGTCGAGCTGACCCCTTTCAGTATTTCTTCAATTTTTGCATGTCTGGAAAGGTCTTTATTTCTCCTTCATATCTAAAGGAGAACTTAGCTGGATACATTATTCCTGGCTGGTAGTTCCTTTCATTTAATATTTTGAATATCTGATTCCACTCCTTTCTGGCTTGTAAGGTTTGTGCTGTGGAGTCTGACAGTAATCTAATGGGTTTTCCTTTATAGATTGATTACTCTCTTCTTTTTGCTGGCGGCCCTTGGGAATTCTTTCTTTGTTGTTGATTTTTGATAATTTTAATATAATGTGTCTTGGAGAAGGCCTTTTTAGGTTGAGATAATTGGGTGTTCCAAGCTCCTGCTCATTCCGTAGATTTGGGACATTCTCGTCAACTATTTGTCTGAAAATGGTTTCTAATTCCTGCTCCTCTCCCTCTCCTTCGAGAATGCCCATTATTATGATGTTTCCTCTCCTGATAGTATCAGCTAGTTCTGGTATTTCTCTTTCATTATTTTTTAATTCTTCATTTTCTCTGTTCTTTCTTCTGATTTATTTCTAGATTTCTGTCTTCGATATCATCGATTCTTTCCTCCATCTGATGGACTCTATTTCTCAAGCTTGCTATTTCATTTTTAATCTTTTTCAGTGTGTTCTTCATCTCCAGAAGTTCTAGTTTGTTCTCTTTGAGGGTTTTCTATCTCCTTGCTAAAGAACTCATCCTGCTGATCTAGTTGTTTTTCAATTCCTGGAATTGTCGATATGAATTATTTTGGATCTCATTGAGTTTTTTTTTTTCATAAGTACCATGCTGAATTTTCTGCCACTTAAGTAGCGTATTTCAAAGTCCTTAAGCTTAATTTTAGAGATTTTTCTTTTTTTTTTCTTAGCTTTCGTTACCTTGGTTGTTCAAGGTGTTTAATGGACTATTTCTCCCCCTGGGTATTAATAGAAGTGTATTCTGCTTTTCCCAGGAAGAAGATTTATTATTTATTATATAAAGGTCTCTTTTTATCTGGCTGCTAAGAAGGCATTTTTCTTTTGATTTCCAGTAGGTGACTTCTAAGCCTCTTGTATCCCTGCTTTATATAAAGTCTTTATAATGTTTTTATTATTATTATTATTATTATTATTATCATTATTATTATATATTCAATCACAGTAGCTACCCTCAGTCTCAATCCCTGTCAGTGTTTGTGACATTTTCAGCAGTTTGCTCATATTCCCCTGGGGCATCGTCGTGTTCGGTCTCGGAGGATATAGGGAGAGGGGCTCTCTGTTTTGCAGGATGAGGACTGTGGCTCAGCCTTGATTTTTGCCAGAGCTGGGAATAATCAACTGTTGTTTCTCTGCCATCCTCACTTCTCTGCCATCTCCAATTTCCTGCTTTCTTCCCTGATGCCTGGGCACTGCTGCTGTGTGGAGCTCATACTCTCAAGCAGGGCTCTTCAGAGAATCTGCTGCACGTTCTCCCCTCCCCTTCTCTGCTGGGAGCTCCTGCTGTGAGAGGCAGCTTCCTCGTTTCTCCCAGTCTACAGCCTGACTCCCAGGCGTTGCTACCTGTGGCAGCTCTTATTCACAGATTCCATGCTCAGATATGCTGTTGTGCAGGTTGTGTGTTTTTTGCTATTTTTTATGTTCAGCTTAATGTTGTTTCACTAAGAGACATCTGGGGATATCTCTCACTTCTCCATGTTTCTCAGTTTGCTCTTTTTGTAACTTTTTTTTAGTCCACATTATGTTTCTGAATCTTATCGACATCAATGCATATAGCTTTAATTAATTTCTTTCTTACTGCTGTGTGGCACTTCAGAATATGTATATAGAAAATATATTTTTCCATTCTCTATACATATTTGAATTGTTTTTCACTTTGGAGTTTTTACAATGACTATTACAATGTTCATTTAAAAATATCTTGTGGAGTACATGTACGAGATCTTATCTGCAATAAATATTTAGAAGTGGAATGCCAGGCTACAAAGTTGTAAGTAGTTTTTGGATAATTTTTTGTTCCCCACCATCAACATGTAAGACTTTCTGCTATTCCACATGCTCACCAGCACTTCTCTTTGATATGCAGCTTGTCATGGAGGATAGCTCGCCTGGAATAGTTAAGGGGTCCACTTTATGATACTTTTAGACTAATTGAATTTATAGACCCAGTCAGGCCGTCTGTCAACTGAGTTTACTACAGTCAACTCATTTATTTTTTTTCCTATAGAGTCATGTACCTATCTCATTAAAGAATAATATGGATGCAAATTTACAATAATAGAAAGAGCCAAATATATTGAGTCGCAGTAGCAGGTTCAAATACCTGATTATTTTATTTTTGAGGGTCAGATTCCCTTAACCTGCACAAGGGGAATATAAGATATGGTTGGCTTCTAAGCCCCCTACCAATTCTGAAATTTTTAAAATACTAATATTTGTCAAGCTGTGGAGCTTATTAAGGTTCTAAAACCTTACCACATAATACCTTGATTCAAACCGTGAAGCCTTACTTTCAACAACTGGTTTAAAAATAATAACTTTTACTTGAGCTTGGCTACAACTTCAAATTAAAACTTTTACAGAGCAGTAACTCAGTCATTGACCATTGTTTACTCTGGAAACATGCAACTCTCTAAGTTACTTGTTGCTTTTGAGGCTTACCATTTTGAACACTTAAGGTGTTTTCAAGACCATTTCATGGGTGAGAAACTGGGGCAGCCACAAAGGGTCCCAGGTTTGTTTTAATTCTGATGTCCTTATCTTGAAATTCTTAACCTTTTAAAACAAGGGCCCCAAATTTTTATTTTACACTGGACACACAAATTATGTAGCTGGTCCTAGGTGTTTTGTAAGTAAAGTCACCTTTACATAAAATTTTTCCACAATACACAATCACAACAAATACAAGAGAAAGTAGTAAATGATTTCTAAGACAATAGAACAATATTTTTTTTCTGTTTTCTTTGTCTAATTGCAATCCACATACAAAAATTCTTCTTTGCAAAATTTTGGAAATGAAATGTTGCCTTTCGCCTCATCTCCACCACAGAGAGAATGTTCCTTTTACATGCATCTGTTCTAGCCACTTTAGAACAGAAACTCTCAGACATTTTCATAAACCTGTGATTATAAGAGGGAAAGGGTGGGGAGAGGGCAGGAGAGAGAATGGCTGAGCTAGGGTGCTTACATCACCACACACACACATTCACACACATTCATACACCATATACACATTCATGCCACACACCAAGAGCTTTTTATTAACAACATATTTAGAAGTTTTTAATGTGATCATCAGTATCTGATGGACAGTTTATGAAAAGAGGGATTTCATTGCCTCTTTTATAGAGCATTAATTCTTTTTAATGTGACTTCAATGCTATATATACTAGGCAAAAAATTCCAGTATTTCTGAATTTGTTCCTGCTTCAATTTAAGATTACCCATTAAAGGAAAAAGTCTTAAAAGCCACACATCAGTGTGTTTTGACTTAAAATTTAAAAAAAAAATATTGCAATTCTTTTGATTTTGTTTATAGTCCAAAAATAAATATTTGACTCATAAAGGTTGAGGAAAATTTATTTCTGTTTACAGTCACTGCACATGTCCTGTGCTGGTTCCAATTCTGTCAGCCAAACAGCTGTACCTTTCCACCAGGGGCTCTTTGGCCAGCTGTGTACCCAGAGATTCTTGAAGACCTGTTAAAAGCATTTATGGATTTTCACATGGACAGGTGTCCCTGAATAAAGCAAAGCTGCCTTCTAAAGAATGTAATAAGAAGGATACCATATTTAGCACCATAAAATAGTTTAAATTGCTTGCAGTTAATGATACAAAAGGAATGCCCATACAACTCAAACAACAGATTACTTCTTTGCCAAATTGCATTTGCTTTTAGGAGAAGTTATCTGATTCACACAAGTCCCACCACTTAGTGGCACTTTTTTGGTCAGAGTTCTACACCTCGGTTACCTGACACCTGGCTCTTCCTCCCTGCAGCAAAAATCTTCTGCTGGTATTTATGACTAATCCAGAATTCCTTAAGATCAGGGGACTCTTCATGTAAGATGACTTTAATACGCATTTGTCTTGATAAAAGTATTTAATTGGAATTTCTCCAGCTACAGTATTTAAATTTTAGAGAACTATTCTTTCTTTTAATTCAGTACCAAGCATTGATAAAGTAGGAAGCAGATAGCATTGGCACATGGCGTTCCTTGCTAAATATATGCCAAGGTAAGAGAAATAGGCAGAATCAATCCATTGATTATGTGTTGCTGGTCCAGTGTTATTCAAAATTCCTCTCCACAAACCATAAGCTACCTATCCTGGCAAAACCAGAACAGATTCAGAGTAAATATTTAGAAATTTTATTGCAATTTTTAACTTTTTATTTTGAAATAACTGCAAATTTACAGAAAAGTTGAAAAAAAGAATACAAAGAACATCCTTATACTTTTTATCCAGGCTCCCTAATTCTTACATTTGATCACTCTGCTGTAACATTCTACATGTTTGTTATATGTGTTGTGTGTGTATGTGTGTTGAATGGGCATGTGTGTGCTCTTGAACCACCTAATAATAAATTTCAGGCATGATACTCCATTTCTTATTATTTTATTGTATGATTCCTACAAACAAGTGCATTTTTCTATATAACTATAGTATAACCATCAAAATCAAGAAATTTACTTTGATCTAATATTCCCATCAAATCTCAAACCCCTTTCATATTTCCCTGATTGTGCCAATAATGTCCTTTACAGTTCCAGAATCCAATCCAGGATTACACATTGTATATAGTTTCACTTCTCTAATCCCCTTCAATCTGAAATAGTTTCTCAGTCTTTCTTGATCTTGACATTTTTAAAAAGTACAAATTTGTACTTGATAAATATGTTCCTTGATTTGTTTTTGTTTTTTGTTTTTTTTTGAAATTTTCTTGTTGTTTGTGCATTTGGGGCAAATATCCTATGGAAGTGGCACTGTGTTCTTTTCCATGTCCGGGAAAGGCTAAACTTAGTTTGTCCTATTACTAGTGATGTTAATTTTATTACTAGTTTAGATGGCATCTGCTAGATTCCTCTACCATAAAGTTAGTTAATAAATATCTTATACTCATTAACTGGTAATTAATGGGTATTTTTTGTAGGGAGAAATTTTAAGACTTCTACAAGTAGTTAGAACTTACACTTCTGTCTCATTTATTCACTGATATCAATATGAAATCATGAATTCCTACTTTGCTCAAAGGTTACAATTATTATCATATTGCTCAAATGTCTCATTTGGCCAGTGAGAAAGTACTTCAGACAGGTTTCTATGTTGTTTTAACATGTTTCTATCATTTTTTGATCATATTTGTATTTTCTGTAACGAAATAAATGCTCCAGGTTTATCTTACATTTTTTTTCTGCCCAAATCTAGAGTCAGCCTTTTTTTCAAAGAGCTTTCATTCTTTCAAGTGGAATATTGCATTTAGACTCCAAGCTCTGAACATTACATGTGCTTATTATTACCAGAGTATCACTGGTTCCAGGCACTTTCAGCATAGATAGAATAGGAAATTTCTGTATTCATACATACTTTTAATATATATATATCATTAATATACATATTATATGTATTTAATATATATCTATATATTAAAGACCATGAGTTCATATCAATACTTTCAATTCCAATACAATAGCATAGGGTTTATTTTTAACCATTCTTCTTTTCATACATATAATTTCCTTCTCCAACAGTGTTGACTCTTATTATTCTCAATGGACTTGTTTATTGATGCAATTTTACCTGTATAATCACTCTCTCAGCTTGTGTGGCTAAAAGCTAAATCCACAAGCCAGCACCTTCTTCCTGGCCAGGTATAAAGTCAAAAGTTCTGACCAATGAAGGGAAAGGTGAAGAGAAAGAAGCAAAGGAAAGGAAGAGGAAGAGGAAAGAAAAGAGGTAGGGAGAAAAAGAAAGAGGTGAAAGCGAAAGAGAAAAGAACAAGGAGCGAAGAGGAAGGAGTATAGAGATGCTTTTGTTTACTAATTTGACAGAGTAGTTTAATGTCTGTTGAATCTAATGATAAAACAATAAAACTTGTATTTTGTATATTTTCTTTTTCTTTTATTTTCTAGTAACACTTTATTGTATTTTATAAAATTATTAGCCTGTTAAGGTTTTTTTCTGGGGGCGGGAGGGGGGGAGATGTAATAATGCTAGTTCATCACCACAGATAGTTTGAAAAACATTACTCTAGTCACAGTTCCATCTTCAAACACAGTGATGGGCAAAGGACAGCCTGGAGGCCAACACGAACGCCTTTATTTGTTTAAGGTCATCTATGGCAGCTTTTACTATAAGGCACAGTTGCATAGATTGAGACCGTAAGGCACAAAAAAGTCTAAAATATTCATTCATTGGTCTTTTATAGAAGGAATTTAGATAAAGTTAGATATATGATCCAATATTAGTATACTATTTACTTATTTATTACATATATTCTCTCTCTCTCTCTATATATATATACATATATATATGTGTGTGTGTATATATATATATATATATATATATATATATATATATATATAATTCTTTCTCTCTCCCCCTTCCCCTTAATAGGCAAACCCATGAGGGCAGAGGTCTCATTTGCTTTTTGTTCTAGATCAATCCTAGGCACCTGGAAAAAATGCCCAGTGACAGTAGTTGTGCAGTAAATACTTACTAAATTTCAATTATGGAATGCACTTGAAGATAATTAACAATAATGAAATTCAGATATGTTATCCCAGTTTTTTAAACACCTACACAGGTTTGCTTTTCACTCTCCATCTCACCTCTAATATTGAGTCAGTCCATCCATCAGGCTTCTTGCATAAATGCGAAGGAGGGTCAATGGCCCATCACTGTTTGAATTCATTCCTCCATGTCCATAGATATAGTCTAAGAATTCGAAAGTGGGTAGTGCTATTTTTTCAGAGTCCCTAGGCAAGAAGAAATTTTAATATTGGTGGCATCCTTAAAACTGCACATAGACATAGGCTTATATGCATAGGTCTGATCATATTCTCAAGATCCAACCATATGACCTCCAGCTAAGACTATGTCTAAAGTACCTTCTCCTGGGGCAGACATAGAAGATCTTTCCCTAGAGGCTCTACAGTAACTTCTGGAGGTGTGTGACTTTGCTTTTGTGAATACAGCAAGAATACTTACTTTTCTAGACATTCCATCATCTAACAAGACAAGATGTATGTACTCCCACTACTTAGCATTCATCTCGATGGGAGAACACTATGTCAGAGGGAGGCCAGGTGAAACTATTGCTGTCTTCCCAAGGCATAGTATATCTGCTTTGAAGATGATACAAGAAAATATTTTCTTGAAGCTAAATAACATCAACTGTAAGATAAATCATTGATTTAATAATAGCTCTTTAGAAAAAATAAAATACTCTTAATGTTGCATACATTAATTAAAGAATAGATTCAATTACTGAGAAATTAAAATGAAGAGGGAGAGAGCCCCCTCTCTGGGAGAAGAAATTGTATCTTCAACAGAAAAAAATACCTTACCAATTCTTTTGGGGGTTTCTTCATTATCCAGACATCCAATAGCCCTTTCTATACTGCCACCCAACTCTAGACAGCAGCTAATGGACAAACTCCTGACTTGTGTGCTTATAATGTAAAACAAAGTTGATGGATAATGGGATTGGGAAAGTCTCACTCCTGCACATTTTGATGATTGGCCTAATCTTCCATATTCTCCTCTCTGCACTTTCCTCCCTTCGGAGCAAGGGAAAAAAGAGCACTCAATTCAATATGTATTCAGTTCTTGGGGGAGGGTGTGGGAGCACATCTAAGGACTGAGGTGCAGAACAAGGAACAGCCACAAGTATAGCTGCGTTCTGCCTCCACTTATTTATGAATGCATACAACACTTACTTATCAAGTGTATTAATCAATATTCTTGCTGCCCTGCCAGAAACTGCAACTGACCCCAGGCATGTGGCATGAAGCTCCCTAACAGCCTAGGTAAGTCTCCCTATACACTAAAAGAAGGCAGACTTTTTGGCTCTGCTGTGTGGCAGGTGATACTGCAGCAAAGAAAATAGATAAAAATTCCTAGCCTGTGAGACCTACTGCCATCTGTGATGGGCTCACAAACCCTTGAGATCTGCCCAAGTGATACTGTATCTTGTGCTGGCAGCAGTGATCTTCCCATCACTGTATTCTAGGGGGGTCATTTGATAAACTATGTAAATATCTAACCAGTGTACTGTATACTTGAAACTAGTAGTAAAACTAGAAGTAAAATGTAAAAAATTAAAAAAATTTAAAAATTAGAAAAAAACAACAAATAAAAACATAGCCTGTTTTTTGGTTACTGGCGTGACAGAAATGCTGAGAAGCCACACATGAAAGTTTGGAGCAATCAACACATTAACAAAAACAGGAAGCAGCTAATAGTCCTGGAGCTAGCTGTCTGGTGTGACACTGAACTGTGAGGGAGGGAAACTGGAGCCATGAAGGAGACACAGAGGTCCCAGGATAGAGAGTGGGGGAAAAAATAGCCTGGTTTCTCCTCTCCTACTGCCCACCAAGCTCCTGTCAGTCTTTCCTTACTGGAAGTCAGAGGATAAGGCAGCCTGGAAGAAGCAGTTCCCTGAGCACATCAGAGTGGAGAGGGATGGGGTAAGAATCTGGAGCAAACATACAAGCAAGAGAAGTGGCATCCATTTCTGAGCCACATACCCCCCAGAACAACTTCAACTTGGGATACATGGGAGGGGGAGTGAGATGGAAGCTGAAAATCATCTGTTTAGCAAGGAAATAAGGTAGACTGAGGACAGATTGCATCAGCACGTTCTTTGCCAGGACCTACATTAGAACAAAATAATATCAGATTTAGGCAATGCTGGTCTTCCAAGTACTTTCTTCAAACAATTCAGCATAAACACTTCTAAGCATCTTCATAGAAAATGCAAAAGTCTGGCCTTCCAGAAAATTTGCTGGTAGACTTCTTACCCCTAAAGCATCTATAAGAGCAAAATGAGAAAAATCACGATTCTTATGTTTCTCCGAGTCTATCATTGGCCCCAGGACTATGGGCACTGAATTACCTACCTGCTAGGCTAAGTAAACACCAAGCAGTAGGCTGACACTGCGGACTGTTTAAACAGTGGAAGACAGTCCAGGTTCTCACACCACAGTTTACCTGTATTTCCCCCCGCCCACCGCTCCCCCGCCCCGCCCCCCCCCCCCCCCCCCGCAAACTTAGCACATAAAACTAACCAGGTAGAGAGCTTGAGTAGATTCCAGTCCTTTAAACTACACAGTGAGGGGCACCAGCTGTGTGGACCACCCATGGAGCACTGCTCCCCACCCCCAAAAGCATTTCATGCAGATGTGTTCATTGGAAAGTGAAGTACTTTTTTTTGGTTGGATAAACTGAATACTTTTGAGTTTTCATTAGAGTAAAAATATTTGATTAAAGCACTTGCTATATCTCATATAAAATAAAAATCATAAAGTCCAAGAGTCCACAAGGATAATGATGCTTCATGTTTATAAAGTGCTTTCCAAGCCCTTCATTTTTATTTAATAATAATTAATATCTGCCATATCTCTGTGAGGATGAAAGGAGAAAGTATTATGTATGATCTTTATACTTTATCACTTTTAAAGTGCAGAAATGGCAAGGGATATATTGGGGAAACGGCTAGGATTCGAACCTAGGCAATAATGCATTTACATGTTCAAACCTATTCTTTAAACAATGTCACTGAAGCCTATGTAAGCATTTGAAAATAAGAACAGAAAAGCTTATGGATCCCTGGCCTTGTTGGGTGCTGCCAGCATTAGCTGAATTCGCTCACACTTTACACAGGCCTGCAGAGAAGCACCAAGGGTAAATGTTGATTAATGGATGGGGTAATGGTAAAATGAATATGCTTACGTTGTTGACACTGATGGATACTGTGATGATGATGATAATGCATTTATATTATCTATCCTTGAGAAAATCTTAAGTTAACCATTGAAAAATTGTTTGGTATTGTGGCACTTTCATTGGCTTATAAAACATAAGATAATTGTGAAAAGCGGAGATACATGATATATCCTATAGTACTGATAGTCCCTTGCATCTTCTTCCTTTCAAGTCATATCATCTGTATCTATGACATTTATCTGGCAACTTATCATGCAATACTCACTGATATCCTTTGTGATATCCTTTGTCTGACAGTCTTCTATCGCTATTTAACTTTTATAATGCCCTAAATTTTAATGTGTGCATGTATTACATGTCTAACTAAGTAATAAATATTTTGATGACAGGAATTATGTCTTTTTTCTCACCACTGAATGCTTCCTGTCCCTAGTCAGTGCCTGGCCTAGCATGTGGTCAGTAAATACTGATTGAATGGAAGCTTACTGGTTAGAGGAGCCCAGTCCACTTCTGCAGCTGAAAGGCAGGTTCTGGCTGCAGTTCCCAGGGGGCACATGGAAGGAAGGAAGCAGGGCTGAGTTGGAAAGCCGTTGGTCCTGGCATCAACATTTTCCACATGCTGGGGGCAAAGTGATGTCACCAGATCTTACCAGCCTTGGCATGGAACATGCTGGGGGAACAGAGAGAAGAGATTTTGCCACTCACTCTTTAGGTTGGCCCCATTACTACTGGGGTTCCACACCTCTGTTGTGACTCACCTCAAGTGCTGTGCAGTTGTGCAGGCATGGAGAGGTGCTCAAGAGTGTCCTGTACAGGGAGCTGTAGATCACTTCAAACTACTGCCACAGGCAGGTTTCGATGGAAACATCTCAGGATTTTCATAGCTTTTTTTTTTCTCTCCTATAAAATGTCTTTCTTCTCATTTCTGTTAACTTTGCTAGTTAAACTGTCAAACCAATTTTGAAAGGGAATAAAATCTTTGTCCTTCCTCCCATGCTGAAGCCAAAATCTATTTTGGTTCATATAAAAATGATCAAATTACAGCTTTTGGCATGTTTTTTAACTAAGAAAAAATAACTTGGATTAGCTAGTGCCAATAAACTAGGTATTTCAATTAAATTTAACATTAGTAAAATATCAGTCATACCAGTCTAAGTTCAACAAACCTTAAAACAGTATGCGTAACCCCCTCAAAGCAGCTGTCAGCAAAAACAGTTTCTATTATTCATATGAAACTTTAGGCAATAAAAGGAATTGTTTGAGAGACTCAGAGAAAGAGCAAATGTCTTAGTCTCAAAAACAACGCCTGGGTAGGGCTAGACTTTGTGTTACTGGCCATTTAAGCAAAAAGAAAGAGAAAAGCATCCTTTTTTCCCAGTTTCTGTCTATCATATAGACTCCAACGGGGCTTTCAGGGACCTGCAGAGAAGGGAGTCATAGAGCTGATGGAGGCAGATAAAGTGACCTTCTGTATCTTTTCAGTTTTATGAAAAGAGAGGGTTTATCCAGCACATTCTTACTGTACAAATCCACCAATTGCCATTCATCTATGTTCAAGTTCCAACACAAGAGTGTGGAAAGGCCTTGTGTTTGTGTTTATGTTCACATACTAGGTGCTGCTATTTGCCTTACCTGCTGGCTGTCATGGTGCATGAGGTTGGGGTTCGGGGCTCAGGGCGCAGAGGGTTCCAGGTGCACGCACTCAGCGGTGGTGACCTAGAACTCGTCAGTTTGCAACTAGGATGCACATAAGTCACCACTTGTGGGGTAGGGGTCTTACTCTTCTCACCTGACTGAGGGACCTGGCTAAAGACAGGTCATCCAGTACTTCATCTGACAAAACTTCATTGAGCATGTGATGAGGCAGGCAATGTGCCCTAATTTATAGGATGATTGAATAAGATTCCTGACCTACAGATGTTCATAAGACAGATATTTGTTAACAAATTACCCCATTACAGCCTGGTAATGGCCCTAATAGGTATGTGGGTGGCTTAATTGTGGGAATACAGAGAGACAGCTGGCCCAGGAAGGGGAGGGGAGGATGTGCAGACACAAGGTATAGCATCTGCAAACAGAAACGGAGGGAAAGAGAGTATACAATTGGGACGAACTGCATATACACTTATGGATTGGGAAGGGAGGTTGATATTATCTGCATACTTTAATATAAACATGCAAAAATGCATTAATAATTATCTGTGTAAATTTTAAAATAAAGATATTGTGCTTACACTAACATCTCAGTTTATAAATGTCATTAATATAAGATTAATTTTAGTTTTCAAACCAAAAAGGGGCGATGAGTAAATATATTTGACATTTCTGAACTATGCAGAAGATCTTACTTCAACAAGTAATTGACCTTAATTTATGAGTGTCACCTACAGCCAAGCTACCCTGAACAAGCCCAATCCCATCTGATCTCTGGGAAGCTAAGCAGAGTCGGGCCTGGTTAGTATTCGGATAGGAGACCACCCAAGAAGATCATGTGTTGTAGGCATAAAAAATAAAAAAATAAGAGATCGTAACCTGACAAGGTCTTTGCAAGCTGTGAGCTCAATCAAGGGTTACTTTGCCTAAATTAAATAATAATAATAATAATTTTATGTGTAAAATTTTCAACTAATATTTTTTAGCTAACAGATATTCTTTATTATCATAAATCAATTTCATTGGTTAAAATGAAAGATAACTTATTTTTGCTCAGAAATGAACAGTTTTCAGAACTGACTGCATTTTGCATGGTGGTTAGCAATCTGAGTGATACTCAGACACTTTTGAAAAAAAACTGATAAAATGCAAGATTCATCACTTAATGTATACTTTTAGTTATAATATGACTGTGTCAGTCAAGATCCACTCAGGAAAACGAATCATACTAGTGAGTATGACAGAGAGAATTTAATACAAGAACTTTGTTCTATAGGTTTCAGGACTTAACAGGTAAAAATGGAACACCTTGGCAACCCAGAGGTAATAAATGCAGGGATCAACTATTTCCCTCAGGGCTACAGACTCAGATAAAAGAGGTCGATATCCATACCTCAGAGCTCAAAGGAATGGGCCCTGCAAAATTGGGACTCAGACCACAGAGAGGACACTGCCTAAATTTGGCTGGTACATCTGGGAGACATGATAAAGGTGGTCTGGGGATGCAGAAGAAAAGCTGGGAGATGCAAAACCAACCACCACAGTCAGGACTTTTGAGGGTGGAACAACTGACCATCAAGAAGAAAGTTTCTTTGCCCTCCTCCAGTCTTGTAACATACTTTCTCTTGTTGTTAGAATCTAACAAGTAATCACTAGGCAAATAGGAAATATACTAGCCCAGGTATTATAGAGCAGAGGACACAGGAGTGGATTTGAATTGAAAGACAAAAGCTTAGTAACAGGTACAGTTTTATTAAAACAAAATACCAATTAAGATCTACAGAGAAATAAGAGAATCATTACCAATTTATTGTAACATGAGTATCTTCTCAACAATGAACTTCAAAATCATTTATAGAAAGTTTGTTTGAGAGTAAGAAAATTGTAGCAGATAAAAACTAACTCCTGTTCTCAGATGGAGGTTCCTGATTTTAGCTAAATTAGGAAACCTAACTTGTTGATCTCTGTAACCCGTTTGGCATCTGGTATTGGTTGGGCACATAGCAGGTATGCCTGGCTTTCCATTCTTCTCTTGGTCTAATAGCTACCTCTTCTGCTCAGTGCTCCTGTAATTTGTTTGGGGCCATATGACATGAAACCAGAGGAATGTGGGTAGAAAGATGTGATGTACATCAGTTCTGGACCTGGCCATAAAATCTTCCTTGTACAATCCCCTTCTCATTTCACAGGTGTTGGTGGTGATGTGACAAGATGAAATAAACCACATGAGAAGGCCATGCTTTCCCTTCCCCCACCGATAGTATCAGCAGGTGCAGAAACTTCGGGATTTATTTATGGACAGCCTAACTACTCTAGTTAATATAGCAAATATCCAATAGGTGTTCACTAAATGATGGATTTTTTTTCACTGTAAAATGCAGGTATAATTTTACTCATAAATACTCATAGAAATAGAAATGTAATTCAGGAATTTCTCATTGTTTTCAAACATGAATAATCCTAATGTGCTGAGTCTCACATTGTTTCATACTTTAGAACCTAGAACAATTGGTTTGAAAATTATTACTACTCTTCCTAAGGGGACCAGTCTAAGCTTACATTGCTAGTTAGTGATAGAGGTAGAATCTGCATTCTGATCTCCTCAGAGTCTAATCTTTGCAAGCAAAATACCTGAAAATTCAGTTCCCAGTTTCTGTGACATTCTTACCCATTTGTAGCTGCTAGTTTATTTTGTTAGTTTAAGCAAACTAGTAGATATTGGGAAGCAATGAAGGTGGGGGCATAGAGTGATGAGAGAATAAAAAATTAAAGGCCAGCAACAAAACAAGCTTCCACAAAGGCAAAGGACTCTGAGTTATTAAAATAACTTGAGAATCATTTTAATTAATATCATGCCTAGATGAAAGGGTTCTAATCATTGTATTTGCAAAAGAGAAAAGGAAAAGGATTAGAAACCCCTATGCATAATACATTTCCTTTTACGTTCACTTTATCAAATATTTTCCTTTTTCAAGCATGCTCCAGTAGGAGTAATTGTTGTGTATGAACTGGAGAGATCTATGCAAGGAATCTCTGGCATCTAACATATGGGATCCAGTGAACTTGAATTAGCTTTCAGCATTAGCCTGGTTCAGAGATGGACAAACACTTTCTGTAAAGGGCCAGATGGGGAATACTTTTAACTTCATGAGTCATAAGTTTGCAACTACTTAAGTCTGCCATGGAAGAGGGAAAATAGCCATCAAAACATCCATCTATAGTATGTAAACAAAGGAGCTTGGTTGGGTTCCAATAAAACTTTATTTAAATAAGAGGAAACAAGATGAATTTGGGCTGAGAACCATAGTTTGTCAGTCCCTAGTCTATCTCATGAACTTGATAAAACCCTGAAACTTCTAAAGCACTTACTATATAGTCACAGATATAAAGATACATAATAAAGTCCTACATGCTCTTTCCAATCATGTCACTGCATTTTGGGCTCAGAAAGCATTAACAATTCACACAACACCTCAGCTCCCCAAGTGAAAATAGTTTAAAATGTATGTACCACTTGAGTAAGAGAGTCCAGTTATGGAAGCTGGCTAACTGGACATGGGAAGCTTTTAGTTCCAAAGTTGTATAATGGGAGAAGGAGGTTTCTTCTAATTGGAATTAACTGTCTCTCTTTTGGTCAGCCACAGCACTGTGTAGTTATGGCAGCAAATTCCCTGTCATTCCATGTTGACTCTGCAATTCCCAGGCTTGGTTTCCATTGAGTGTGCTGTGGGTGATGGCACATAGCTCATCAGGAGCCCCACTGAAGCATAAAGGATAATGAGGGCATCCAGAAATCTTCTGCTTTTGCTTTGTATGCTATGTACAGAGTTCTTACATAGCAAAACTACTATGAGAACAATTTTTTTTTAAGTGCAGACTATAAATGAAGAATTCTCTGTTTCAGGTCCTCAGAGTTTCAATGACTGAGTAGAGTAAAGATGGGTGGTAGTGGTGGTGGTGATAGCATGGGTAAGGGGGTGTGGGTGGGAGGTGGGGGTGTTAACTAGGTAAGTTGCTGCTTCACTCAAGGATTAAAAATTATGCTATTTTATAGATTACTCCTTTGTCATCAAGGAAATAACTCTCCACAGAAATGACTAACAATAAAAGCAAAGCTATTCCTAGGAAATTTAGTTTGTTTTCAACAACCATTGCTAGCATAAGGGCATTTTCTCCTCAAAGATTCTTTTCCTTAAGAGTGACCATGCAACAACGTTCACATGGCCTTCAAATTCTAGTTCGAGTTCTTTCTAATTTAGGAAATTTCTTGTGGGCTGAATTGGCAGGAAATTTTACCAAAGCTCCTGGTGCATTAATTGTATCTTTAAAAATACACTTTTCTAGCAAACTTCCCTTAAGGTAGTTCACATTGGAATTTCTTTTGGGTTCTTTTGGCAGCAGCAGAGGGGCATAGGAATGTCTGTCATGGACAGTCTGGGACTGCAGTTGTAGAGTCCATTTCCCAGATAGGGGCCCTATGAAGGGATATGAGCACAGAAGGTAAGCCATTTCTCATGTCCCTACCACTCAGAGAATTCAGGCTTCCCACATACTTTCAACTAGGGAGAGTCCCCCTTGTCACACAGGAAGCTTTGCACAGAGTGAGGATAAACAGCCTTCATCTTCAACATACCTTACAACTGTCCTCAGTTCTGGATCCAGGCTCTTGGAGCTGGCAGAAGCACAGATATTGCAGGTGTAGAGCAAAGATGGCTGTGAAGGAACATGTTGGAGAGCAAAGGAGATATCACTCACTTTAGTTTCTTCTGCTCAAGTTACTAGCTAAGTTTCTTGCCTGAATAGGTAGCAAGCCACAGAGACACATATGTGGCTAAGAAAAAGCCAACTGGAAAAAATTAGGATCAGAGGGAGCTTGCAAAGGACTCCTCAAGCCACTACAAATAGGCAGGTGCTGCCTGTACTCCAACTTGGAATTTACTCTGGGTTCCATCCTGAGCAGGGGGGCAGGCCTCAGGTCAAATGTAAAGAATGACTTGGCTGAGGTGGTCAGTGTGGACGGCAGTATTAGAGGGAGAATATTTTGGCTGTGAGGTCTTTAAAACATTTTTTTCTTTTTGTCATCCCAAACAATTTCTTATTCTAGAGTATTCTCTATGACAGGGATCTGTATTTCTTTCCCATAAAAAACTAGACAGTAAACCTTTTTTGGCTTTGCAGTTTATAAAGTTATGTCACAACTACTCAATTCTACTCAGTCACAGACAATGAATGTATAAACCAATAGACATGGCTGTTTTTCTAAAAGAACTTTAAAAAACCTGGCAGTGTATAGATAAATGCATCAACAAAACATAGTAAATACATACAATGGACTATTACTCAGTCTTTAAAAGGAAGGAAATTCTGACACATGGTGCAACATTGATGAACCTTGAAGAAATTATACTAAGTTAAATAAGCCAGTTGCAAAATGACAAATATTGGAGGTTCTGTTTATATGAGGTACATAGAGTAGTCAAAATCATAGAGACAGAAGGTAGAATGGTGGTTGTTAGGGCTGAGAGAAAAAGTAATGAGGGGTTACTGTTTAACAGTACAGTGTTTTAGTTTTGCAACATTAAAATAGTTCTGGAAATGGATGGTGGTGATGGTTATACAAAAATGTGAATGTACGTAATGTCACTGAACTATATAATTAAAAATGGCTAAAATGGAAAGTTTTAATTTATACACACACACAGTGGGCTGACCTTCTTCCATTCTCCTGAAAGATAATGCATGTAGTGTATAGAGGAATACTAAATTTTCACTCAACAAATGGTCCTGTTGTTTCTTCCATACTCATCCTCTGAGGTATAAAGTGGAGGATGGAAAAGGAATGTGCTATCTATTTTCTGCTTTATTGGGGACATGAGAAATGCATTAATTAAACTATTTGAATTTTTGAAAAATTCAGGAAATTTAAAAAAGTAAATAGATTTTATTTTGGGAGGAAGAGGTTATTATTTCATTCTCAAAAACCATTTGTGCTGATCTTGTTTGAATACATAAAAGTTAATTGTTTGATCTCACTGCCTAAAAATATTTCCCAAGGAAATAATGTAATAGAAAGCCGAATAAATTCAGATAATTATGTTATATTAGTCTACAGCATTCAGATAAATTTGCTCAGTTAATCGTGTGTGTGTGCCTAGCTCATGTAGATATATTCAGATGTATTTATTATATGTGTAGTATGTGTTAGTATGTGTACACTCAAGCACAGACACATACATGTAACCAAATGGTACTGAATGACTATAGATGTGCAGGGATAGAGTGAGGGAGCTCAAGTCCAAGGCTCCTTCATTGATATTAAATTTTATTTAAGTAATTTTAAACATCTTCATGAAGTAAGATTTATAACCCCAGAGTAGAAAATTATATGTTGATTTAGAAAAGAATAGAACAGGGAGCGGCCCAACAATCATACCTTTCCTTTGCCTTTCTAGGGTGTGGGCTGAAGTTTGATTTGGTTAAGAAACACCCATAAGCAAAGGGCAAGAATTAGCTAAGTCAAAGCAATCTCATTTCCTCTCCTTATATAAACTCATTAGCAAGAATATGAGAGTTTTTGCTCACAATGTAGACTTATATTTCTTTTTGTTTCTATTCTCTGACCTGACTTGCTTTCAAGATACCTCAGTGAGAATGATGCTAGAGCCATTTTTTGATACATTACTTAGACCCTTCTACACTATTCCATCTCCACTTCCTTGGAACTGGATTTGAACCTATGACTTTGAAGCAAAAGGTCTGAGAGCCAGTTGGCAGCCCAACTTTATCATCTCACCAAAGCTCCCAATCTTATTCACCTCCCTCATTCCAAACTTTTAATTCCCATCCTTTTAAAAAATCTTCTGTTACATCCAGTTTCCACTGTATTTCTATGAATAATGTTGCTAGGTTTGTATTTATTTTTATTCCTAAAGACTTTATGGTGTTTACTTATCCTTGTTTTGATACTGCTGTTGACTTTGGAGTTATAATTACCTGCTTACCTACTATGGACTGAGAAAGCTTGATGATAGATTGAGGCAATTTGACCAACCACTGTGTAGGAAATGGTGTAATGGCAGTCATTAGAAATTAAATGGTATAGAACAATTTTAATTAGAAATGACTAACATCAGCTGCCTCCATTCTCAGGGTGATTAAAGCTGGGAGTTCAAAAATACTAAAAGTCATATTACCTTGTTTTATCTTGAGAAGGGAAGACTGTCAACTTTGCCTCTAAGAGTTTTTCTTTCTCATTTTATAGTGAATTTGGTTTTGCTTTGGGATTAAGCAGCTGTATGACTTCTGCTTATTTGGAGAAGTCATTCCATGAAGTTTATGATCAACAATATGGAGAGGTAAAAATGATCATTTAGACATTTGGAAAGTACAAGATGGATATTTGCTCTTCCTTATTGTTGAAGTTCCAACCCTTCTTGATTAAAAAAAAGTAGGAAGGAAACTATGTTTATGGGTTCTCATTATTTCACAGAAACGCATTGTGTTTTAATAAAGATCTGTATGAATATTAAGCATGATGATCTTTTAACACTTTTATTTGTGAGTAATACTGAAACACATTTCACAGAAATAAACTTCACCATGAAAGAAAAGCCATAACTCTGAGGAACTCTTTTCTTCTATGTACCATCCCTGGACAATTATATTCAACACTAGAAATTCAGCTATCATCATGATGCAGATTTCTCCCTGATCTGTACCTCATGTCCTTCTTCTCCCAGCTTACTAATTACAACATTTTACTGAATATTTTCTTCTGAGCTTCTGGGTATGATTCTGATGACATTTGTCACTGAAAGGCTATCTGTCATTGGCTCTGAGTCAGACACACTTAGATTCATGTTCTTGCTACTTAACCTTACTAATTGCCATGTTTTCTCTTCTATAGAGTAGAGTCAACTACATAACAGGGTTCTTATGCACATGGCATGAGATAATGTAAACAAAGGGCTTAGCTAGGTGTCCTGCAGATGGCAATGACTCAACACACAGTACCCATTTTTACTAAATTATAACTGAGGGCATAAAGGAAAATGGACAAGTCCCTCACTCCTGTTTAAATGATTGAAAAACTGGAGAGATCTATATTGGTGACTTTGTTTTGAAAAATGTCAAGATTAGTGTTATAATTGCAAGGAGGAAAGGAGACATTAAAAGGGTTCTATTTCAATACGGATATGAAGATGAGAAGTACAAGACTTGGAATAAAAAGAACTGAGTTCCAAATCTCATTCAACCATTTTCTAGCTTTGAGATTTAGATTTCTAACATCTCTGAAAGTGTTTTCTTATAAATATGATTCTTCATTAATTGTATGCACTTTTTCAAAGTTTATTTAAAATAAAAATAAAAATGCTTAAAAATTATATAGCAATTATTAGATGAAAACAAAACAGAGGTTTTGAGTAAGTTCAGAAAGCCATTGACCAAAAGCAAACTTTAGATGAAAGAACAGTTTCAATATAGAAATTAAAGTACAAAAGCAGCTCTGATAAAACAGTCGTTTAGACAGAAGGTTAGAAAGAAGCTAAAGTAGAGCAGATGATTAGTGGTTATGTTTTCTACCTGGTAAAGAATCTCACCTCTAAAATGACAGCATGTAGTCATACCTGAATACATATACATATCCTCATATTTTATTCACTGTAGTGTGAGAGTTAACAATTCATGAACTCTAAAGTGCTTAGAGATCTCAGAGATTGAGGGCATTCAATTGAAATAATTGTTAACACGGACCATGGAAAGAAAAAGGAAACTTAATACTTGATTGCTCTCCTACAGTCTGACTCAGATTGTCTTACAACCATGCTCCTTCTTCCCCTGTCTTCGCCATCTTCCAAGAACAGGCATTGATTGTTTGTCCCACCACTGCCTGGCCTCTTTGAGGTGGTATACTTATTCCTTGGCTTCCTAGCATTGTAGTTGTTAGTTTCTGTTTCCCTCCCATTAGCAACTAGCTTAATCAAATTCCTCCTCTCTCTTACTAGATCACTGTCTAGTGAAATGGAAAGAAGCCTTTCTTCTGTTAGAACTTGGGATAGAAATCGTTTAGACCATAATAAAAGGTGACTACCTGATTATGAGTTTTTCTTCTTTAATTTGCAAATTATATGCACAAATTTTCATAAAAGAAAAGATTAATGGTCCTCAAGCAGAGCTTTCAAGCTAGAGGCAGGCCCTTGCTTAATGCCCATTGCTCGCATTAATCTTGCAGATACCATAGGAGGTGGCCCCTGCCTGTACTCAGGTGTTGTCCATTTCTTCACTTAGCTCTTCTGCATGATAGCCCGGCTGCCCCTGATTGTTTTCTCTCAGGTCTCTCTGTCATCAGTATCCCAGAACTGGAGACTCCAAATTAGCTATAACTGGATGGCCACAAAGGCCTCAGGAAGGCATGGGAAGCATGTTGGGCTGCAAGAGTGCAGAGGTTACAGCCCAAGTGTACCCAGTCTGAGATAGCCACACGTTCCATTGTGGTGACAACGTCCACAGTCCTGGTTTGGGATTTCTGTTTGAGTAAGAATAAGACAGGTGAAAAATCCTTGCATACCAGTTGTGCTTGGTGGCAAGGTTATTTTATTTTTATATTTCTGTAATTTCTTAAATAGCCATTCCAAAATTCTCATTTTAAGAAAAAAATAATCTTTAATGAACTTGTCTATTCTTTACCATCTAGTTTATCCTCTCCAGATAATCTTAATGGCTGCATATGTGCAGTACTTTTCAGAGCACTTATATAGTATGTTATGCACTTTCATGAATGTTTCTCTTTTAGAATTCACTATAACTCTAGGAGGAAAAAAGAACATGTATCATTTCCCTCATTTACTGATAGGACAATGGGTCAGACATGATATTCTAAGAAGAACTAAAATCTATATATTCTGATCACTAATTCATTGCCTGGCAGGACAGATAATGCCTTTCTGGGTTTTCTTTGGAAAAATAAATCTCTCCTCTTTATGCAGTCTGAAAAATAAACAGACAAAAATGAAAAATAATTGTGCTAAGGCCAATTTTTAAAAAAATATGGTGTGTGGGGAAAAAAGCAACACAACTTAGAAAGATAGCCCTTTCCCCAAGGGATAAGAGGCAGTTGTCTCAACCACATTGATGGCCCACCTCTGACTACTCTGATCACTGCTGTAACTTCACAGCAGAGCAAGGCACATGGCTTACAGTGGGAGCTAAATGACCAGTGTTGGAATGAATAAATCAATGAATAAGTGAGTGAGTGAGTGAGTGAGTGAGTGTGTGTGTGAGTAACATCAGAAGTAGATATGTTTTCCTAAAACAGGTAGGTAGGCTAAATGTTTCTCACAGACATTCTTGCCTTCTGAGAGTTCTCTATAAGACATTAACTTAGTGCTTTCTTTTTTAACCTGAAACACTTTTGTAAGCAGTGTGAGTGGCTTTTTAGAGTAACCGTTTCATCTCAGTTTTCCTGAAACTGTTCCTGTTTTATTTAGCACTAGAAGTACCTCATCCCATGGAAATCCCTTCTTCCAGGGCAAACTAGGATGGTTGGTCATCCTATGTCTAGATGACTTCCTTAGGGCAAAATAATTTTTTAAGAATTCATGGCCTGAACTTGGCTCTGTGCCTAAGATCTCATAATCAATTAAGGTGAACTCTAGAGTGCAGCATTTTTTCCAATGCTACTTCACCAGATCATCAAAATAGAACCTGTTTTGATAACTCATTCCATACATATTGAGGGTTGATGTGGGTGTGTGAAGGACACTTTACAATTCTAGATATGACTGCAATGTGATGCACTTTCATCGTCAATTCCATCAGTCCTACCGTTTGTGATATCACTCCTTCTAGAAGAATATGTTTGGATTAGCAAGGACACATGCTTAGGTGAGTAGAGTAGTTCTACTGGGAAAAGTGAGAAATTTTTTATACCCTCCTTAGTTTAGAGAAAAAATTAAATCAGTGTCTATAAGAATTTCTTATTGTCCTAAAAGCTTCTTAATTTGTAGTTTTTCCTAGTGGAAAATAAAATATTTTTGCTTTTGCAACATTACACAGTCAGTATACTTTGGGACATTGCCTTTCTTCCTCTCTCTCTGGCTTTGTTTTTTTGTTTTGTTTTGTTTTGTTGTTGTTGTTGTTGTTGTTTTTAGCTTGAGCTAGGGAAAGCATAAAAGAAAACAGAAGAAGGTAAATGAAATTCGCTTTTGAGAATTTTTCTTTTCAGCAAGTATTTCTTCAAACTTATCTCATGCCTGTGGAAATGGCATTCAGATTTACTTGCCTGGAACCTACAGTTCAATTGATACTGTTTTACAAATGGTAGAGTCGCTAATAACCATTAGTGATACTCTTACAGCAATAATCTGAAAGTTATAAATTCAGTTATAATCCTAAAACAAATTAACAAGGGCAAGTATCCTGTTCTATGGCCAACTAGTTTATCTAGTTGAGCAAACTTTTCCTTGAACATACAGTTCAATAACAAATATGAGTACCAGCAAGTACATTCTTACAGTGTGATTAGAGCTGAGTTAGGATTAGTGAATGGTGCCAAGATGTGTACTGGTTTTCATACAGCTCTTCTACAATTATCAAATAGACATGGAGTATTTGAGCAGGAGAAAAATTTTACTTGTTGGTAAGAAAGTTTACCTCCATTTGCTTTAGTTTTTTCATTGATGCGAAAGTGATAACTTTCCTTCAGGAAAGATTTAGGAAGATCTCTGAAAATTCAATATTGAGTTTCACAATTTGTGCCAGTTGCATGTTCTGAGGTGGCAAGGTAAGACCATAAATATACAAAGTTCACAGTTTCCATGCGTGGGAGCCCATCTGGTAAATGGCCTTCTCCTTTAAACTCATTTGTGCAATTAAATTATAGAGATAGAAAGCGTAAAGGAGGAGAAGTTAAGCAATACAGATAATTCTCTTCACCTTGTCTGAGTCCTAGTTAAATGGCATTTTCTAAATCTATTTTTTTAGATTCTCAAATTTTCAACTGTATTCTGAGCACTCTAAATTCCCTGCTACTTTTTAAATACTATTACAAAGAAGTTTGTTTGAGGAAGAAGTTTACTCCAAGGGCAGAGAAAGGCAAAAACCTTTATTTTAAGCATTGAGTACTGTATTCTAAGTCAAAACATAAAAGATATTGATTTTACTCCTGAACTACTGCATATGAACCAATTCAAATTAAGTTGGACGAAGCTTTTATTTAAGCACTGTTACACAGCACTATTAGTTTAGTAAAGCAATTTATAGCATGCACCAGAGAAGGTCAAAGAAATAAGGCCAACCCTGAGGAGAGAGATAGAAGCTGAGGAATTGTTTGCTTCTTCAAGGCTGGTGTTGAGATGATGTTGCAAAGAGGGTCTCAATAGGTGTGGAGTGGAGGCAAGTGGGACACAGTTTAAGGTAGAAGTGTTAGCTGTTCTGAAATGTGCTTGAAATGTCAAGGATTAAAGTCTAGGACACTGAGAACAATCATCAATTTAGAAGTTGAATGAATAAAATCTTCAACTTTGAGGTCATCTTAACAAGTTAGCCACAATATATGAGCAGCTCTGTTGTCTCTGCAGGGCCCTAGGCAATGTTGGGAGGTTGAAAGTACTAGAGACTCACTTAAGTTTCTCTATCACTACAGGAAACACTCATTATAAAAGGTAACAATAATCACCCTTAAATTCCCTGTTCCACCAGCTGTCTGTAGTGGGTGCAGCTCCCACCTACACACTGAATTTTCCTTGATGACTGAGCACCTCCTGCAAGCCCACCAGATCACAACCAACTCACATTATAGCTCCTGCCCCTAAAACGAATGTTACCTTCCTTTTAACAGTTTTGGTGAGTCTCTTGCTCACATTAAATGGACAATTGATATTTAAAGTAATGTTTTATATCTTATGTTGTAATACTTTTTAAAGTAATTTAAGACTTTACATAGATTAAAGGGTTTCTTTATCTTTCCTTTTGTATAAAATATGGGTAGGAAAGCCTCAGCTATCCGGAGGTATTCCCATAGGAAGTCCACGGGATACCTGAATAGCAAGAATGGGAAGTGAGAGTTTAGCCACAGAAAGAGCATGGGCTCTTTTGCAGGAACAAAGGCTTTGTGAAAATGTCCTGCTTCCCATCCTTAGGAGGGTATGAAAGTGGGTGGAAGGGTCAGGAGAAAGAAAGATCATCAAAGAAGAAAATCATCTGAAAATTTTTGAAAAAAAGTAGACCCATCCCATTGTTTCCACTGAACCCATGTCATGAGAACGAACTCCCAAGGTCCCATTTCCTGTTTCTCCCGCACTTTTTCTCATGAGAATCCAGTCTCAGACTATGGATCCGATACAGTTTCTGACAGTCAAGGAAGAGCACTAGGCTATCTGCTAACAACAAGGTGCTAAGAATAAGAAAAGTAAAACTCCACTGGCAATCAATTATTAAGCCAAAAATACTAAACATCAGCCCTTAATTAAACTTTCAAGCCAGCTAAATATTAATTTCCTAAAACATTTTATGTAGACAAGAGAAAGACTATAAAATGTGAATGCCAGTGGGGTTTGCTAACATTACATTAGAAACCCAACTTAATATGATACTTAATTATTGACTAAAAAGCAAACAGACAAATACATACTAAATATGAACCTCAAAAGAGAAAAAAGCCTAGGATACCACTGGAGGAGATCACCAGTTTTGGGAAATTTTGAGGAGAAAACAATCAATATTAATCTATCAGGGAAATTTTGGTCTCATTTTCCAGAGAAGCTGGAGTTGAACTGAACAATCTCACAGGACCTATAATTCTTTCTTCCTTTTTTTTGGATCCACTTCTTTTTTCTATCAGGGGTATAGACAATACAATACAACTGGGTTACTTGCTTCAGGCCCCAAAATTTGTCCAAAGGTCAGTGCGGTGAGATTTCACAGCAAGCAAAAGACTAGTTTTCCCGCTGAAATGTGCTTTCTGGTTTTCTATTAATATTAGATAGATGATAGATAGATAGATAGATAGATAGATAGATAGATAGACAGACAGATAGATACAAAGGAGGAGAAGAGAGAAAAACTTAGAAAACTGACCAACTACCCTTAAATTAGATTACATTGTTTTTTGGAGTTTTTGTTTGTTGGTTTGCTTTTTTATTTTGTTTATATTTAAAAGGAAGTAAAAGGATACTGAAGACTGCCTGAGTGAGCTCCTTGTCGCAAAGCCCTAAATGTTTCTTCTAGCTTGGCTGTTGTAAGATTTCTCACCAGGACACAGAAAAGACAACATGACAAATCACCTCTCCATCCAAACACATTTTCTAAATGGACATCTAAATTATATTCTTTATTAGAGGGGCTCACAGGAAATGTTGAAACTCCATTGAAAAAAATCACTCAGTTTGGGTCATTGTCTATACATTGTCATCTGCAGATCTCAATTTGGGCCATTGTCTACACATAACAGCTACACACTCACCAACCTTTTAAAAATAACATTGGCCATCCTTCCTTCTAGCGGCAGGCTCAGGAGATGGACTTCCTTTAAAAAAAAAAATCTTCCTTCTACACTAGTATAAGGCACAGACAGCCAAAGACTCCCCACACAGATGCTTTCAATTTCACATCCAGTGAAAATAAGGTGACTTAAAAGAGAGAAAACAAGCTCACTGTTGTTAGATCATAAGGAAAATAGGCAACCATGGGTAGGGCCATGGCTGTTAGGGATGCAGGAAAGCAGTTCACTGAGTATACCTATTTTCTTGTCTTTTCCACAAAGGAGTAGATTTTCTAGGGGGGCTTTGGTCTTTGGTTTGGAGTTGGACGTTTTATCCTCACTCAGAGGGACCTCACTGCACCCACAAGCTTTTTCCTGGGTATTGAGTCCAGCCATTTTGTGCTGCAAAGTGGTAGAACATGGTTTTCCATAGGGGAGAAACAGCCCAGGTCAGCTGCTGATTCTTTGGCTAAGCCTGAGAGCCAAAAACAGAAAAGGCTTCCCTCTACAAACAAGAGTTCATCCAGAGATGCCCACACTTCAGTCTACCCACAGTGTCATACCAGCTCACACAGATACCCCAGCCAGGACATCTGCCTCCTGACAGGCCCTAGTGAGAAGATATCAAATTTCAGACTTCAAATGACCTTCCCTATCCCTACTGCATCTCTCCCATGAGTTACTCCAGCACTCAGCCTTGGGAAAAACCTCTGAAAACCAGGAATCTCCAGCTGTTTCCACAAAACCTCCAGCTTTTTATCCCATTCTGCACAGGCCCTCTCCTGGGGATTATGTTAAAAATGAAATTAAGTTTTATAAGAGCAAATATTATATCACTATTTTCACTGTATACTGTAGAGGTACATAACTTATACTTGATTACATATGGTTCTTTTGTTCTTTTGTAATAATTTGAGAACCAAGCCCTTGGTTCATATTATAACCTCCCTTATAATATAAATAAATGTTAAAATACATATATGTATAATATAAATCAGATTAGACTTACATCATTTTAACTTGTAGTGCCTTTCCCAGAAACATAATCAGCCATAAGTTCCAGGAATACAGTTTTGATGTGAGGGAGAAGGGGGTTCAAGTTCAAAGAACTAAGTGAAAACTCCCTGCTCCTTACGGGCTGAATTTCTTAGGGGAGTTGCTTAGCTTCCTCCTGTGTAAACTGTGGCTAATAATAATAACTTCTTCACTTGCTCGTTTTAATGAGCAATTGTGAAAATAAAAACAAAAGACCTTTATAAATGCTTTACAAATATTAGCTAGAAAGTTAAGTACATTTACTTAAAGCAATTAACAATGATTGTATCCATACAAGGTAATTTGTATTCTCTTTACTATTATATTTTGCTAATTCTATTCTTTAATTTTTTTTTATTTTTCAATTATAGTTGGCATGTAATATTATATTAGCTTCAGGTATACAACATAGTGATTAGACATTATATAACTTACTAATTACTCTGATAATTTATTATCTATCTGACACCATATATAGTTATTACAATATTATTTACCATATCCCTTATGCTATAATTTACATCTTCATGACTATATTGTGACTACCAATTTGTACTTCTTAACCCCTTTCCTCTTTTTCACTCACCTTCCATAAACTCCCTCCCATCTGGTAATGCTCAAAATGTTCTCTGTATGTATGAGTCTGTTTCTGTTTCTGTTTCTGTTTTGTTTATTTTGTTCTCTTGATTCCATATATAAGTGGAACCATATGGCATATTCCACTCAGCATAATACTCAGCATAATCCATGTTGTTTCAGATGGCAAGATTTTATTGATTGATTGATTATTTTTATGACTAAGTAATCATCCATCGTATATATGTATCATCTCTTGTTCATCTATTCATCCATTGAGGGACACTATGTTTCCTCCATTGTTAGCTATTGTAAATAATACTACCATGAACAGATGGATGTACATATCCCTTCAAAGTAGTGCTTTGGGATTCTTTGGATAAATACCCAGAGTGGGATTACTCGGTCCTTCTTTATCTATTATTACAGTCTTTGTTTTAAAGTCTATTTTGTCTGGTGTAAGTATTGCTACCCCAGATTTTTTTTTCATTTTCATTTTCACAAAATATCTTTTCCACCCCTTTGCTCACAGTCTGTGTTTGTCTTTCTCTCTGAAGTGAGTCTCTTGTAGGTAGTATATGTAAAGGTCTTTATCCATTCACTCTGTCTTTTGAGTGGAGCATTCTTTTTCATTTGAAGTACTTGTTGATAGAGATGTAATTATTGCCATTTTATTATTCATATTTTTGATACATATTTTTTTCTTCTTCTCAAAGAAGTCCTCCCAACATTTCCTGTAATACTGACTTGGTGATGATGAACTTTAGCTTTTCTTATCTGGGAAGTTCTTATCTGTCCTTCAAGTCTAAATGATAGCTTTGCTGGATTGAATGATCTGGGTTGTAGGTTCCTGCTTTTCATCACCTTGAATATTTTGTGTCAATCCCTTCTGACCTGCAAAGTTTCTGTTGAAAAATCAGATGACAATCTTATGGCAGCTCCCTTGTAGGTAACTAATTACTTTTTTCTTGCTGCTTTTAAGATTCTCTCTTTGTCTTTGGCCTTTGGAATGTGTCTTGGTGTGGGCCTCTTTAGATTTATCTTGTTTGGAACTCTCTGAGCTTCCTGAGCTTATAAGTTTACTTCCTTCACCAGGTTAAGGAAATTTTCCATTATTTTTTCAAATAGGTTTTCAATTTCTTGCACTCTATCTCTCTCTCTCTCTCCTTCTGGTAGCACTATGATACAAATGTCATTATGCTTAATGTAATCCCAGAGGCCCCTTTAAACTATCCTCATTTTGGGGATTCATTTTTCTTGTTGCTGTTCTGATTGGTTGTCCTCTTCTACCCCATTCTCTAAATCACTGATTCGATCCTCCACTTCTTCCAATCTGTTGATCCCCTCTTTTCACCTCAAATTTTTCTAACTTATAAGTGAAAAAATAAATATACTTTTCCTAGAAGTTAATGAAAATAGGTGGTATATTAGTTTGCTAGTGCTGCTATAACAAGCACCACAGACTGGGAGGTGGAGTTGGTGGAACTTAAACAACAGAAATTTATTTTCTCACATTTCTGGAGGCTAGAAGTTCAAGATAATTATCATTTTTTTCTAAGGTTTCTTTTATTGGCTTATAGATGACCATCTTCTTCTCTATTTTCACATGGTCTTTCCTTTGTGCATATCAGTGTTCTCATTTACTCTCATAATGACATAAATCAGATTGACCAAGGGCTTATCCTAATGACCTCGTTTTAACTTAATTACCTTCTTAAAGACTTTATATCCAAATAGAGTAACATTCTGAAAAACCGGGCTTTAAGACTTCAAATATAAGTTTGGAGGGGACACAATTTAGTCCATAAAGGATGGGTGGGACAGAACTTTCACTCATGAATTTGAACTTGTTCATTTGTTTTTTACTTTTCAATTTCAATAACCAAGACCAATAAAATGATCTGATACTAGTGAATCTAGAAACTTTGAGTTCACCTAATGTGTTCTACAGCTTGACTTATGGCCAAACATACCAAACTTTAGTATCTTTGGTTTTTCAGAAGAAAAGAAACATTACACCCCAGCACTTGGGCCTCTGCCACAGAGCCGGCCTGTGATTATAGTTCTATCAGGGGAGAATTTGGCTATCCAGAGATAACAGGATTTTATGGTTTTATTTTCCTCCAAAGGTTTTCAAAGTTTGCTTTCTTTACTTTCTTTGTTCAATTCAGAAAAGGAAAGCTGACTTCCTGAATGCCCTTCACAAATAGTTCTTAATAATTCAAGAAATCTTTTCTCTCCATTCACAGGACCCTGGTCCCACTCTCCGAGGATCAGCTGAAATTAATAAAGAGAAACTATAACTTTATTCAATGATGTATATGAAAGCCACCATTTTTCTGTACAGTAATTTGATAGAAATATTCTAACATGCATGCTCATACGTTGCCATCAAGGATATTTATGAAAGATACCTTCAATGAAAGTGTGTCTAATATTTAACAGATAGTTATCATTTCAGTCCACTATGCAATAAATATTCTGTTTTCAAATAACTACAATCCTTTAATTCTAAGCTAAAAACTTAAAAGATGTTTTCATATCCAACATCGCTTTTTGAAATCATTTCTCTAGATAAAAGTGGCATTTCAAAAATGTTTACTTGTGACTAGGCAAAATGGCATAGATGATAGAGGCTTTGTTCACCCCCTCTTGCAACCACATCAAAGATGTGACAGAAACATGGAGCAAACAGCAAGCGGAGCTGCCTGGGGGTCTATTGAACAGAATCACTACAACCAGGGAGAGAAATAAGACATCAACCTTCAACAGTAGAAGGTAAAAGGGGGTGAAGACACAAGGCTGTCATGTCCCCCAGCGGCTAAGTAGAGCAGAGGCTATGGCAGCCAGCAGCTGCAATGCCTCTGTGTCTGTGACTGGACTTTCACTGTGATGGATTCACTCACTCTGAGCACCAGAACTGGGTCAGCTGCTCAGGGAGAGCACCAGGGATTTACAGGGGTTGCAGACTTGTTAGAGCAAGGGCCAGAGGTGAAGCTTTTCCCAGGCAGAAGTGCTGGTAGTTTCTATTGTTACTCTTTTGAGCCCTCCTCATCCTAGCATGCAGACTCAGTGCCGCCATAGTAGAGACATTATCAAACAGAGTTCACTCAGCAGAGATTCTCTGAAACTTCGCCTCTCTCAACTCTTGGTCCTACAGAAATTACATCCAGTTGTGTCCTCAGCGAGTCATGTGTCTCTTGCTGAACAGCTCTAAGACTCACACTAGTGGCAGCTGGCCTCGGTTTCTGGTGTGGCCTCTTGAGGCAACTATAAGCACAGCATCTGTGGATTGCTTGCTGAATCTTTACAGGTGGCCCCTGAGGGACACAGGCTGGAGCTAAACTTGACCTGCAGCTGAACCCCTTTTAGGACTGTGCTTCTAGACACCACTACACAAAGCTATGCTAATAAGACTGGGAGACTTAAGAGCTTTGCTTAGTACATAGAAATGGGCAGAGAAAGGGAGCCAAAATAGGAAGACAAAAAAGAAGAAACCATATGAAAGAACAGGATAGAGATCAAGGAAAAATAGAGTCAAGCAATCTAACATGTGCAGAATTCAAAACACTGGTTATAAAGATGGTCAATAAACTTGTGGGAAGAATAGATGAACTCAGTGAGAACTTTAACAAAGAGATAAAAAACATAAACATGGAAATGGAAATGGAAATTATAAAAGGGAACCAGTCAGAAATGAAGAATATATTATCTGAGGTGAAGAGTATATTAGAGGGAAGCAACAGAGTGGATGAAGAAGAGGATCAAATCACTGATAAAGAGGATGGGAAAGCCAAGAACACTCAATCAGAATGGCAAGAAAAAAGAAGCCAAGAATATCATAATAATTTAAGGAGCCTATGAGATACTATTAAATGTAAAAATATGCATGTCATAGAGGCACCGGAAGGAAAACAAGACGTTGAAGAGCTGTTTGGAGAAATAATGATGGAAAACTTCCCTCACCTGGTGAAAGAAACAGGCATACGACTCCAAGAAGCTCAGAAAGCTTGATGAACACAAAGAGGCCTACATCAAGACACATATAATTAAGATGCCAAAGGTTAAATACAAAGAGAGAATCTTAAAAGCAGTAAGAGAAAAGCAATTAGTTACCTACAATGGAGCACCCTATAGACTCGTAGTTGATTTCTCAAAAGGAACTTTCCAGAACGGAAAGTATTGGCAACAAATATTGACGTGATGAAAACCCAGGATCTACAACCAAAGATACTTTATTCAGCAAAGCTATCATTTAGAATTGAAGGATAGATAAAGAGCTTCCCAGACAAAATTAAGCTAAAGGAATTTATCAACACCAAGCCAGTATTACAGGAAATGCTGGAGGGACTCCTTTAAGAAGAAAAATAAACACATATCAAAATATGAATAATAACTGATAAAAACTACATATCTATTAACAAGTACCACAGATAGAAAGGAATTAAGTGCTCCAACCAAAAAATAGAGTGGCTGAATAGATAAGAAAACAAGACTCCTACATATGCTGCCTACAAGAGACTTACTTCAGAGTTAAAGACACACACAAACTAAAAGGATGGAAATGGAAAAAGATGAAACCTTGATGGACCTAGAGAGTATTGTGCTGAGTGAAACAAGTCAGATAGAGAAAGTCAACTACTACATATTTCACTTACATGTGGAATCTCAAGACCAAAATAAACAATAACAACAAAAATAGAGACTAAATCATAAATACAAAGAATATTTCGCAGGCTACTAGACAGGAGATAGGTTGGGGGGGTGAAAAAGGGCAAAGGGATTAAGAAGTACAAATAGATAGTTACAAAATAGTCAAGAAGATATAAAGTGTAGCATAAGGAAAATAGTCCAACAATGTTATAATAAATATGTAAGCGAAAGAGGGGTACTAGATTTAGTGGTGTGATCACTTTGTGAGTTATATAGATCTCTAATCACTATACTGTACAACTGAAACTAATATATTATTATATGCCAACTATAACTGAAAAAAACTCATTGAATTGTACAATGTAAACATGAACAACTAATCGTCTATTATATTTCAATAAAGCTAGAAATATGTTTATTTGTTTAAGATCAAAAAGCCATGTCCTGAAACAATAAAAAAAAATAAAAATCTAAAACTTTTATGTTTCAAAAGACACCCACAATATGTAAGAAAATATTTGCAAATCATATAGCTACTGGGGGACTTGTAGGACTTATATCTAGAATATGTAAAAAGCACTTATAACAATAATAAAAAGATAAATAATGGGCAAAAAATATGAATAGACATTTCTCCAAAGACATACAAAATAGGTGATAAACACATGAAAGTATGTTCAACATCATTAGTCAACCCAAACCACCATGAGATATCGCTTCAAACCCAGTAGGTTGGCTGTAATCAGAAAAATAGACAATAACAAAAGTTGGAAAGAATGTGAAGAAATTGGAATCCTTATGCATTACTACTGGGAATGTAAAATGGTTCATCTGCTTTGAAAAACAGTCTGGAAGTTTCTCAAAATATTAAATATAGAGTTACCTTAAGACCCAATAATAATCATAGGTATATACCAAAGAGAAATGAAAATATAGATTTATACAAAGCCTTGTACACAAATGTTCATGGTAGCAGTATGCATAATAGCCAAAAAGTTGAAACAATCTAAATATACTTCAATTAATGAATGGATAAGTAAAATGTATATTCAATATAGTAGAATAGTATTTGGCCATAAAAAGTAATAAAGTTTTGATACACACTATGACATGGATAAACCTTAAAAATATTATGCTAAGTGAAAGAAATTAATCCCAAAAGATCCATTTGTATTATTCCACTTACGTAAAATGTACAGAATAGGCAAATCTGTGGAGAAAACATAGATTAGTGGTTGTCAAGGGCTGATGTGAGTGAGAGAAAATGAGAGTGAATGCTAATGAGCACAGAGCTTTTGGGGGGATGAATATGTTCTAAAATCAATTGTGATGATTGTGTATTCGAAAATCCATGAATATACTAAGAACCATTGAACTGTATACTTTAAATAGGTGAAGTTTAGAGCATATGAACTATATCTCAATAAAGCTATTATTAAAGAAAAGTTGTGCTATACCATGCCTAACATAATGTTAATTTAACATGTCGCTGTACCTATTCCCACAATCTTTAAAAAATATCTACTTTAGTCCTGCCCATGGAAAAAAAGGATTGTTAATGCTCTTGTAAAATCAACTGGAAATATGGCATAATTTCAGGAAATCTATTACAGGAACCAAACAAGAAAAACTATTTGAATATCCAGTATAATTCAGGATCTACCCCATTCCTTAAGATAAATAGATGTGTGCCCACCCCAAGGGAAAGATTAATGGTAAATACAAAAAGAAACATTTAGAACTGTTCTCTTGGCATCACTGGCCATGTGATCTGAGTGGACTTTCCTCCTGAGAATGTAGTTATACACTGAAAAGATGAAATTTTGATACAAGTGTTGGTAAGCAACTTTTCTATTTTATTCATCACTTATTTCCTGACAGAGTATATGCTCCATAAGATTTGTTGAATAAATGAATAAACAAATGAATGAATGAATAAAAATGTTTTGTATTTTCTCTCAATCCCTCATTACTTTAGATTTTTATACTGAACTATGAGACACAGCCATTGGAAAATGTTTTTACTACATATTGTTTAGTTATGTCATGTCTATCTTTAGTTATGTCTATCTTGCTTTTACCCACAATGAACATCGTAACCCCAAACGAGAAGTCATTACTAAGTACAGAGTGGTCATTAATCCCAGTTCACAAACTCAGTATGTAAGAACCAACTTTATTATTCTGTGAGCTGACATCAATTGGAAGTCCTCATTTTAGAGTTATGGGAATGCACTGCACCAACTCAGGTTCTCTCCATAAGTCCACAGGGGAGATGAGAGATTGTCAAGGGATACTTGGCATCTTGATCCATCCATGCCAGGTCCTGCTGAGACATGCTCTTTGCCTTTCTTTTCAATGGTCCAGATGGGTTACTACTGTTCCTTCACCCCACCCTAATCATGACCCCTTTTCATGTGCCCTCTGGGCCACTCTTATGCCACTGTCAGATGCCCAGGAAATATTTCCTTGCTCCAGAACAAGAAATTTCTCATAGGACTCTTCAGTCAGTTTTTCTGGTTACATCAGGCAGACCTTTTTTCTGTTCCCACTCAACTGTGGGAACTCTGTGGTTCTGTTTTAAGACTTTCTTGGTAACTCTCCCTGATCAGCCACCCAGGGATGATGCGGAAAAAATATAGGGATCCACCAGTATAGAGACCCACTTCTTCTCCAGTGATCCACCTCCCCAAACTGAAGAAGTCCAGCTTAACGTCTATCACTAGTCTTAGGCCAGAGCCTAGATGTTTTAAATTCAAGAACCAACTAATTTGTTATTCGTGTTCTGTTGTGTCTGCTGTTCCCTGAGGAAATGAAAGCAGAGTGGATCAGGTGCCTAGCGAGGGAAGAGTTGAAGTAACTGAAAATACCAAAGAAAATACTCTACTGGCTCAAGTTTTAGTGATTCTACCATAGAATTTTACAAAAGTAAAAAGTGTGGTGGGAGCGTCACCACAAAGTAGAGGGATTCTACAAGGTGCTGTTGTACAAAGTGCACCTGCAACCACAACACCAACCCCCCCCCCCCCTCAGCTCTTGGGTACAGCCTGGGTTGTGCTAAATATAAGGTGAAATGAGGAAGAGTAGAGAAAATAGTTAGCTTTTCCCAAAGTTGGAAAGTGAAATTATTTCAAGTTTTTTTTTGTCATCCTTCCTCTCCGACCCTTGATTGGGGTGTCTAGACAGCAAAATTCGGTTCCAGGAGATGGGGGAGAGCATAACTCTGCTTTATTCTCCATAGCCAGGCTAAATCTGGGAGCCATCACTTTCAGAGGTCTCCTCCGGGGGCACACTGGCAAGAAGGAACCTGAAAATCACTCCATGGCATAAGCACCTGAACACACCTGGCACATCTAAGCTGGAGAAAGGATGCATTGGTGGAAAGGATGAGCCGGAAGGGCGATGACTTTAAATATTCAAAGACTGTTAGAAAGCCAAAGAAGGAGGAAGTAGTAGGGAGGCCAGATTTTATTCAAATAAGAAAGATTTGATGGATGATTAGTAGACTTAATGAGGTGATCACATTGTAAGGTATATAAATGTCAAATCACTATATTGTACACTTGAAACTAATATGTATGTCAAATATAAATAAATAAATATAGAGAGAGACAGAAAGAAAGAGAGAGAGAGAGATAAATGAATGAATGAATGAATGAAATTTAAAAAGAAAGATCTGCACTAAAAAAAAGAAGTTATTCCAAGGGAGAGTTGGTACACCTTCCTTAACAAGAGTGTCCAGGAGGAAGCTGGCTGGCATAGCAGGAATATTATAACAGATTTATGGTTGAGGTAGAGTTTGGTCCAAATGGCCTCAAGACACAGATGACTGTGACAAGTTTATGAGTTTAGTACCTAAGTCAATGTTGGCTGATGGCACTGGATATTGAAGTAAATATGAAATCAAAGAGCCAAATGATCCATCTTTAAGAATAAGTACACAATTCTAAACATCTTGTTTTTTTAATTAAAAAGATATTTTATTTAATATTTATAAGAGCAAATCTTCAAACTCTGTGATTAGTTTAAAGCCTATAAAACATGTAATTAGTTACATTACACATCAGCTAAACCTCTGAATTCACTGCTAGCTGACAACAATCACTCTGGCTAGAGCAATACAATAAATATTACTGTTAGTGATAGTTGTGGTATAAAACTTTTACTAGCAATTCTATCTCAGTCAATTTAAATTAGTCTACAAGCAAATCCGCAAATTAACTTTCTGAGAGCATATAACATACTTTGAGATTATATTTAATTATCAAAAGTATCTTCTTTGGAGGGTATTATTGGCATCAGGTAGAGATAACTTTTTAAGTCTATCAAATGGAAGTGGACAGTGAATATAGATCATCTCTAAGGAAACATTCAATTATTAAATCTATAATTTTAAAATAATTTCTTAATGTTGGAGCCAAATTCAAGAGTTATCACCATTTCTACCTGTTTTTCTTAAATTTAAATATATAGAAATAATTTATTGGCCAATTTGTTGTTACAAATTATCCTATTTATCTATATTCTCTTAAGATAAGTAATTTCAGAAGAATCTAAAATTCGACTTTAGACTTTTAACTTTCATACCAGCCTCCCTTCATAACAGTTCCTTCAGGCAATTTATTTTTATTTCAGGCAACTTAGGAGAGAAAAAAAATCACACAAACATAAATAAACCTGTCCTTTATTCCTATTTAGGCAATAAATCTTCATATTTGTTATTTTCAAAATAGATAATTCTTTTGGAGGAAAATTATAATAATTTAAAGAAATAGCCAATCTGGTATTGACAAAAGTGAACTGAAAACTCTCCAGCTGCTCCTAGCTTTATTCATTTGCTCAACTGTCTTGCAAAAAAATGTTGCAACACACAAGACACAGAGCAGGGAGTGTCTGAGGTAAGATGTCACCTGTGCAAGAAAGAAAACCTAGTTCTAATTTAGGTTGCAAAAAGATGAGATGAAAGAAACATTTTTTAAAATAGCTCATGCCTGACTTTACTTTTTGGTTTTACTTGGTTATACTTTCTTATGTTATTTATTTTTTTCTTACTGGTCTTATTTCTTTCTTATGTCATAGTAAGTTTGACACCCTTGTCTCTGCTTTATCTTAAAAAACTGTTTATATCAATTTTATCATTCCAAATGCTAATACTGAAACAAGAGCTGATAGTATGGGTCTATTCAATACTCTCACCATTTTTCTTTCAAGAAAGATGTGAATTTGTGGAGGAACTGCTATCTATTTTTCTTTTTAGGTAAGATAAAGAAATTATAAAATTCATATTCAGTGTGAGAAATACACCTAAGATTAGCCCATGGAAACTAAATTAACTATGGAAACATCGTCCAGGAACAGCTGATTACACTTTTCATAAGACTTGCTATCTCAGGAGGAAAGGCAAGGGAAGAAGGATACACTTTTATAAAAATTAACTACATTCCTGCATTGGCCTCCCTCAGAACCTTTCTCTAATGACTTCAGAGTAACCAAAGGGTCACCTTGCAAGGAGAGCTAGTCCTGGCCTTACGTAGTTCAGTCCCTCTGGTGCTTGCATATGTCTCAAAATATCTTTTAAAATTAGTAAGAGGAAATGTCAATTTCATATTATTTAAATAAAATTAATTCACATTTTGTATTTTTTATATTTGAAATTTTAAATGAGCTATACTTCCAAAATAATAACACAAATGAATTACCACTGTATATGGAAATGATATAGAGGAATTGTACTAAAGTAAAAAAAACAAAAAAAACAAAAAACTAGGCATACATGATTATCTCTCTCTCTTTGGACACAACTCCATAAACTGAATAGACAACAAAAGGGGCTTTATGGAAAGTAATCCTAAACAGGGTGATATGATCATTAATTTCTAACTTGGCAGGTCGTAATGCGTAATCACACCCTAGGCATATAAATTCTTTATTAAAAGGCTTATCTTTGCCTTAAGAAAGCCCTGTCCATTGCTTAACACACCTAGGTTAACACACCTTTTAAATGCTCCTTTTCAGACCCCTTCTTTCTAATGCTTGACTATCCTTTAAGACCTCTCCTAAAGTTTGCAGGAGAACCATAACCTTTACTATTCTGTAATCTGATCCCTGTCTTGCTTCCTCCCACCTCCAAGATTATATAATTTTCTTTAAATTCCATCTTTAATCTCAAATGAATAACAGAAACTACAAACTGCTATTCTCCAAAGCATTTATTTTAGTCTGTCGAGATCTTGCTTCCAGATGTATTTTCTATTTGATGCAAATAAATTTTTATAAAATTCTCTATAGGTTTGGATGTAATTACATCAATATTACTTGGCATAGTACTGAAAGATTCCAAGGAAGCTCACCCAGGACCACTCTACAGATTCAGACCCAGTGCCAGGAGCCAGCAGAACACCATTGTGCTTCATTGGCTGCCCACTTCACATTGGGTAAACTTGGGTGAGTTTTGTCTCAGAATCCCAAACCTACCTGCTTTAGGGAGTAGTTCCTGACTTAGTTGAGTTTCTATTATGTGACTACTTTTAACGCTGGGTTTTTAAAATTGGCTCAAAATAAAAATTAAAATTAACATGGGAAATTGTGCCTCAGAGGTCAAGAAGCCCCACAACAGCCTTCTTTTAGTACTCCAGCAAGTTTTATGTACAATATATACAGAGCCTCAACTAGCGAGTATCTACAGAAATGGAGAGATTTAACCAAAAGTGAATAGCTTAAAATATCCAAAATGGGGCACTTTTGACACCTCTAAATTAATTATTGTGTATGCTCTGTTGGAAAAGGCTGGCTCTAAAATTGAACTGAATGAATGGAACACTTGCTTTGTTTGGAAAATAAAAGCTTCTTCTAAAGAGAATGCAGATTAATTTTCTTCTCTTCAGGAAGTTAATGAGTAAATTTTAAAGACTATCTCTGAACCCTCAGATAAAATTTCCTCTCTCCATTAAGTTAATAAGAAACTTTTAGAGATTGTGAACTAAAGAAGACTTTCAAAACTGCTCAATGCCAGCATCCCTCTCCCTTCCGCCCCTTTCTTCAACCACCCCACTACTTCTTGAGGTCCCTTTTCAAGACTTGCCCTTTCTTTCTCCTCCTCTTCTCTCTATACCTCCTCTACTACCACCCTTTGTTGTCTTAGAGAACTCAAAAAAAATAGAAAGGCAGACCAGAAATTCTGGCAGTTCCCTTTAGAAAAAAAAAGTCTCAGGATGAGGAGAACCAGCAATAATTTGTTATTCTGGGACTAATGTAAAATTAAAGAATCTAACTTAAGACTTCCCTGAACCTCCAAGACTCTGTTAGGATCACAAAATAATTTGTTAGAATATATAATCTTGGCTATTCTAACCTTTTCCAGCTAATACACCTATTGGTTTCTGAGAGCAAAGCAGCAGAATGGCTAAGCAAGTTATGCTAAACAAGCAAACAAACAAACAACAACGACAACAAACTACTATATAGAATTTTTTTAAATAAAAAGAAACAGACCAGAAAAAATTCAGGGTATTAGCTCATTGGCTTTACCAAACCCTCCCTGAGATTTTAACCCCAGAAAATAGACAAAAATTTCTGGACAAAAAATCCAGCAATGTAGATGAAAACCTGATGAAATCATACTTGCTTTCTTTGAACATTATTATAAAAAATTTTTAAACAATATTCACTATTATCTCCAGAGAGTTTTAACAATCATCAAAATGATTCAATGCTCAATTCATCATTTCTGGAATGATTAGATGAAGAGCTTGTATCTGATTAAACCATATGCATTAAACTGGCTTACCACATACTGATAAACTAGTAACTCTGGCTGGTCAATTATTTAAAACTATTCAAAAGGAAGAAAAGGATAAAGCTACTAAAATTATGAATTTAAAGCTCTAGCAAATAAGCAATCAAGTCAGATCTCCTTGAAGACCTTTTCAATAATGGAGGAGAGTCTGCTTTTACTGTAAAAAGTCAGGGCATCTTAGGAAAGATTGTAAAAAACTGAAATGGATTTAGAAAAAAATAAAAGAAACAAGAATGAGCATAAGGCTTCTTAAAGGATAGCAAGAGGACATTTTCCCTTTCCTTCTCACTTTAAGAGAAAATGAAATTACCATTAAAGGGAAACTGCTAAAACCCATGTAGATACTGGGGCTACTTTATCTGTTCTTAACCCTACCCGATTAAGTTATCCTCTTCCTCAGAGTAAAAATTCTGAACCAATGGTAGCGATATCTCATCAATCAATGTCCATATTTAAGTCAGAGCCTATTCCTTTTCAGCTAGGGAATTTTATAGAACAACAAATACTTTTGCTAGTCAAATCTACCCCAATTCACCTGATAGAGTGAGACTTTCTTGAAACCCATGATGTCTGCATATACTTTTCTCAGAAGGGTAAAATGTATTTAAAACTGAATGAATCAGATACTAAACCAATTGAAAAAAGGAACCACTACAAGAAAAAACTAATTTTGAGACTGAACATTTGCTGCATGATTTTCTTATGGAGCTCTGGGCTCTTTCCAGTACAGATATTTGGAAGACTAGGTCAGCCACTCCTATCAAAATAACTAATGATCATACTTTTCTTCTACCTAATATTTGCCAATATTCTTTAAGACCTGATGCACTAGCTGGAATTAATCCCATCATATAAAATTACTTAAAAAGAGGGCCTATAATTCTATGTACCAGCCCCTGTAATTCTTCTATCCCTCCAGTAAAGAAACCTAATGGGAAAAGTTGGAGATTTGTACAGAATATTAGAGCTATAGATAAATTAGTTATTCCCAGACATCTTTTGGTCCCAAATTCACATATTCTATCACCAGCCATTCCTGTAGATTACCGATATTTTTCAGTAATAGATTTATGTAGTGCCTTTTTCAAAATTTCTTCAGAAAATGACAGTCAACATCTTTTTCCTTCACCTAGGAAGATCACCAGTTTACTTGGGCTATAATTCCCCAGAGGTATACAGAGCATCCTATCTATTTCTCTCAGATACTAAAGGCTGATTTAAATGATGTTGATTTTCCCAGAGATTCCACTCTAATCCAATATATGGAAGATTTACTTTTATGCTCTAGGACATTATTAGGCTCCCAAAAGGACACAATTTACCTATTATAATAGCTAGCTCTAAAGGGACATAAGGTTTCAGGGTACAAGCTTCAATTCTGTTTAGTAAAATACCTGGTCATCTTATATCTAAAGATAGGCTACTAATTAACCTTGAAAGACTCAGAGTAATCCTAACTTTCCCTTTCCAAGAACTAAGAAGCAGCTTAGAGGATCTGTAGGGTTGACTAGATACTATAACAACTAGGTTCCAAATTTTTCATTACTGGCTCAACCTCTATATGTCTAATTAAAATCTAATGGAAACTTGAAGGGAAACAATCTAGAAAAAAGAATTATCTAAAGCTCCTGCTTTGGGGCACCCTTATTATAAACTCCCTTCTTGTTTTTCATACATAAAAATAGAGGAAATGTTTTAGGAATTCTAACTCAGAAACATGGAAATCATCATAAACCTGTAGGATATTGTAGCCAGTAATTAGACTTGGCACTTAATAAAAACAAAACAAAAACCAAAAGAACGAGGAGATAGCTTTGGGCTCTTTTTTGGACCCAGCGTAAAGCCAATCTTAACTATAGGAGATCAACTGCCTATATGTCAACATTTACATGAACTAACTTTGGGGTCCTGAAAAGATGATTTCATGGAGTAAACAATATTGCTTGAAACTTCCCACTGTAGCTCATAAAGTGTATAGCAGATGTTCTAGCTGTCCAAGATATAACCCTGGAAAATCACTCCATGGTTCCAGGGACATTTCCAACTCCCTTTAGGTTTATTTGAGGTATAACAATTGGATTTTATCCAAATGCTACCATCTTGAGTAAAAATATATGTTAGTTATGATTTGTATGTTCTCTCATTAGGTTGAGGCATTCCTTTGCAAGGGAGCAAGTGCCTTAACAGTAGGTAAATTTTTATGGGAAAAAAAAAATAATTCCCAGTTGTGAAATTCCCTCTGATTTACCTAGTGACCATGGGGCTTATTTCACTGGGTAATTAATGCAATCCATTTATAACATTTGGCCAACTCTGCAGTGTTTTTGTTGTGCTTATCACCCCCAGTCCTCTGGATTGGCGAAATGTAAAAATGGTACAATTAAAATTTAAACAGTTAAATTTTCAAAAACTTTTAATCTTATCTGTCCCTACAGGACCCGTTAAACTAAAGTCTACTCATTTTGGTAAATATAGCCTTTCTCCTTATGAAACAGTCACTGGTTTCCCTATGCATCTGGATGAAGGGGTATATAAATCAACCTTATTAAAAGGAGACATTCTGCATTATTGTCAAGCACTTATTAACCAGTTTAAAGAAATTGATAAATTAATAACTGATTCATTTCATAGTGCTCTCCTAGAAGGTAGCAACTTCAAAGACTATGGCTTACAACCAGGAGATTTTGTCTGTCATAAGAGACATCAAATAAAAGACTCTCTTCAGCCTTGTTGGAAGGGTCTTTATCATGTGTTATTAACTAATCCATGTGCAGCTAAACTTAAAGGAAGTAATTCATGGATTCACATTTCTCATCTAAAAAAGCACCAAGCCTCTGTCTCTGACACTCATCTCTGCCTACAATAGAAGTTAAATTGCCTTGAGGATGAGAAGCCATTGACTTTAGAGGTAGACAGCTATCTCAAGATATCGGCAAGACCTGTATGCCTACAAATGGGTGTTGAACTCAGAAACCAATTGTTTGATTGTCCCTACTTGTTTGCTAATGATATTAGTCATAGTCATAATAATAGTTACACTAATTCTTTGTGTTTTTCTATTTCTTAGTTTTCATTAGAAATTGAAGTTTTAAGGTAGGTAAATTGAGTTTCTCAAGATAGGTAAAAATAACTTTACAGCATTTCAGGATGGCCCCTGGAAAACATCAATAGATTTGTTTTTTTTATATTAAATTGCATGGAAAGCATTGTAAAATAAATGTTGAAAAACTTCTATGTATATGTATGGATAAACAATGGTTATAAATTAAATGGGTAATCAGGGCTATGAAAAACCCAAGATGACCAGTTCATTCCTCTTGGCTTCCCGGCATCATTACAGTGGATTTAAGCTAGACTTAGTTGAAGGAATTTATGAGTTGATATTATTGAAAGAAGACATCTTATGATATTTTGGCTAAATAAGATATATAAGATAACTTTTAATATTCTTTTTATGATTCGTGTAAATGTTACTAGGTGCCAAATATAAAAAAAAAATGAGAGAGAAGGTAAAACTCAGATCATAATAGTGTACAGGATAGAAATGATACAGAGCATTTTCTTCACAATGAAAACCATAAGACCTAACTGCCTTCCATCTACTTGCACTTCCCTTTGTAGAAAAAATTCAGCTTCAATTCACACCCCATGGTTATAGTATTGCCTCATCCCCAATGGTCAACAAGATGATGTTAATACTCAGACTTCTCACGAATGAAGCTGTGAGACCACCCTATATCACCAAAAGTTGGGTCATCAATGCATCCTTCAAATGACTTATAACTAAAAAGTGAGAACTGTGAATGAAAAAGGGGGTCCTATGAAAATTTATCTCACAGGATAATATGATCATAAATTCCAAACTGAGCAGGTCATTGTGGGTAGTTTTGCCCGGGGAATATAACTTGTTTACTAAAATTTTTTCTTTGCCTTAAGCAAGCTTTGTCCATTGTTTCTGTGCATCCAGGTGAACACACTTTAGAAATGCCTCCTTTCAGACCCTTCTTTCTAAAGCATGCAAAAGAACTCATAATCTTAACTCGTCTATAATCTAATCCCTGTCTTTCTTTTTCCCACCTTCATGAAATCTTTCTTAAATTATCTCCTTAATTGCAAATTCATTAACAAAAACCTTGCAAATTGTTATTCCCCAAAACATTTATCTCAATTTGTTAAGATCTTGCTTCCAGGCATGTCATCTGTTTAAGTTAAATAAATTTTTATAAAAGTATCAACAGGTTTGGATAGTCTTACACTGACAACTGTTTGAAATGAGGAGACAAGGTAAAACATACTTTTTTCCCCCGTGTCCTCATTTAAACAAACAAAATACCCAGAAAAGACTTTTGCAAAGCATTTTGAAGTTTTCAGTATGATTTTACAACCATTTTTTTTCATGATCCCACTGGAAAAATCCTATTTTTTTTGAAAAATCTGATTTTAACATATCTCAAAGGACCATTTAAATTATTTCACAGACTGGGATATTCCAATCATTTAAATATTACTTTGAATAAGTAGACAATTGCCTCAAGCAAAGACTTGTAATAATAGAAGAATATAATGCCAACATATTTACTGTAATGAGTTTTGGTCTGTAACAAGACTCAGTTAATCAGGAACCATTGCCAGCTTTCCCTTATCCAAAAAGAATGGCATGTTAGCCTCACCACCATAACATCTCTTTTACTAAAGTGGTGGCTTTCCAACTACACACCGGATTGTCAGAAGTTCTGTTTCTAGATACAGAAATAATATGACACAAGAAGCAGTGAGTTTCACATGTAGGTTCTTTCCACTCCCCTCAGAGACTTTCTCTATTCTGTTATTTCTTTTCTTCAGACCACCCTGGTGGTGGCATCCAGGACTCTGAGCCTTAAGAAACTTCTCAGGGCACCCCAACAAGGTGGCCTTAGGTGCTATCTTCCTTCCATTCACTTGGCCTGTCCCAACCACTCAAAAAATGGCTGCTCACTGAGTCCATCTTTGGACTATCAACCAGGAAAACTTAATGAGATTGTGATGTTTCTGGGAGAGGCAAGCCCAAATAGCAGAGAATTAGGAGGCTAGCATGGAACCCACATGAGTAGTGATGAGTGGGATCAAATTCATGCAAGAACGACAACAGAAATTTACCCATGCTTAGGCCAACTGCAGGCAGAACAGAGGTACCCCATGGTGGCAATGGACAGTGGCTGAAGAAAGGTATGCAAGTCCAAGGTGGGTCTGCTGGGAGAGGGGACTATAAGGGATCTACTGGAGGTGCTCCCAGTCAAAGAATCTCTTGGTTACTTTTGCTGTGTTTTCTGCACCTTCACAGTGTACTTCTTGAGCTCACACAGATACCAGGTTCCCAATGGCTGCATTAGAATTTGCTTCTTTCTGAGACAGAACTAGCTTAGTCATCCCTGGGGCCTTCCATTTGGTCCCATTGTCCTGTATTCCCAAAATGTGTTTCATAAAGCATCAGCCCAGCTATTAACCAGCCATTAATGTGAATATGATTTTCTCTCTCTTACTCTCTCTAGCTCTCTCTCACTCTCTCTTTTGCTCTCCCTCACTCAACACTCACACACACACTTAAACACACACATCCCACACTCCATGGTTAAAATGTTTAGAAAATACTACTTACTCTGGAAGTCACAAGGCACATTTCTATAAAATTTTATTAAAGACCTACTAATCCCACAGCAAATAATTTGTTCATTTAATTAAACTCCATGTTCTCCCAGTTTTTTTCCATAGAAACTCTTTTAGTAGAATATGTACTCTTAGGTCATTTGTGTTGTGTGAAACACACTCTGGGAATTCCTTAAGTGACAACACTGTCCCTCATCTATTGTCTAAATCATAAGATAATCTCATAATGTAGGTCAGGTCTTAAACCAGGTAAAACGGGTGAAGACAGATGAGTTGAGGGACTCCAGGAAACCAGAGCCCTGCAGCAACCTTACATTCATGCAGTATCAGAACCCAACAACATATTTGATATTCATCCCCAGAACCATCCTCCAGATCTTGCATCCCCATGAAATAGATATGCTTTCACCCCAAAACTAATCTGGACACAAACAAAAGAGCCTCAAGGCTTTCCAAAAGAACCCACTTGCCCAGAAGTATGGATGAGTGATACAATGTATAACTGGCCTAAGTTTTCACAGAGAAGCTAGAGAAAGAGAGTTTGTGTGCTCCACTCAAAACCCAATATCTGTGAATTTCCCATATCAACATAGAAATGATTCTTCTCTCCCTTTTCCTACCCCAGAGTTGCCCTATCTCAACATCTCTTTTTCATTTGATACAGAGCAATTCATATCTGCTCTAGCTTCTGTGCCCAAATGTGTATACTAAAACTTACCTAAGTGTTTAACAAATTAATATCCCTTCTCATCACTCAGCCCGATTCTTAGAAATCTACTTTTGAGACAATTCTTTGTCTTTGAGCATGTCCTTGGGAGATTTTCCCTCAACCTGCTGAAATATTTCTTTCAAACACATACAATGCTCTACCTAAAGGGCATTATGGTTAGATTTTCTCCATTGCATTAGCATCTAGAAGTAGATTCTACCAGGCCTCCAGAAAGTGTCATGTTACAATGCCTTGTACACAATGGGACTTAGGTTCTACTTAGCAGGGCCTTCTGAGTGTCTTTCTGTACCTGTTCTCCTTATGGAGTACTAGAATTGTAGCGTTGAGTACATGGACACCTACCTAAAAGGCTACTTATCCAAATCCCCATGTTACTAAATATTGTCACATGACAGTTCTAACCAGTGAGATGCGAGGAGAAGCAATGTTTACAAGGACCAGCCTGTCTTCTAATAAGCAAGGGAGTCACTACCCATTCTCTTTTTTTCTTGCCCCATGGCCACTTGAGTGAGATAGGTTGGAAGAGCCTATCTTTGATTCTTAATGGACGTTGCATGTAACAATGGTAGACCAATAAAGTAGAAGATGTCTGGGCCCCCTGATTGATAATGAGGTAACTGTTAGATCCACCTATGTCTCCTATCCAGACTTTTAGGGAAGAAATAAGTAGGCTTTTATCCTGTTTAACTAGCTAGAATGTAGGGTCTCTCTATAACAGTAGCTAACCAACTGTTTTTCTTTTTCTTTCTTTTCTTCCTTTCTTTCATTTCTTTATTTCTATCCTAAAATTCCATTCGATTACCATTCTTTGATCATTTGCTCTATGATAGGTGCTAGGACCACAATACTATGACTCAGTCCCTACCTACAAAGAGCTCATGGTCTGATCAAGAATAACCTGCTATTTCAATGTAATATAATAAAGATGATGCCAGAGTCATGGAGACCCAGCTCTGGGATCACAGGAGGGGAAACCCAGGAGGCAGGACTGAGCCTTGGAGCACAGAAGGCCCGTACTGCTTCTGAAAGATAAGCAGGACTCAGCCAAAGAAATGTAGAAGTGAGTGAGGATAGCATCTGGGGAAAATATGCAATGTAAGCAAAGGCTTAGAGAAGTGAAAAAGCATAGGGCACTCCAGGAAGTGACAAAAGCTTGGTGCTACAGCCACACAGAGGCAAGAGGAGAGGAGGCTGGATGAGATAGGCACGGCCAAGTCATGAGCTCCCCACATTTTGCCCAGAAGCTTATCTTGTATTCTGAAGGATCCATGAAAGTTCACCTCTTAAAATCTCTTCTGAAAAATAAGCTGTCCCACCAAACTATAAAACAATTAAGCAGCAAATGCCAGTTGAGATCCTCTGAAAGCCTCATAGTCTCATATAAAAAATTAAAAAACTCTAGCCTTTGAAGGCAACCATGACTCAAGGTCGCAAGCTAAGAGAAGGCTAGTACTACAGCCCCAAGGCCCCTTCCCAGCACAAGGCATTTTCACTATACTCACTGCCTTCTCGAACTTCAGCAAGTCTCTGAGTGATTACCCCTGAAAACTACCCTGCCAAGAACATTCTACTCACCCCACTGCTCAGTAACATATAGGATTTGCCACCCAAAGAATGTTTCTCCTTTACTCTTAACATTCTGACAGTTGTTTCAAAGTATATATCTACTTTAGTCCAAAGGGTATTTGTATTGCAATTAACTGGGAATGCAATGTTGCTGCAGTGTAACGCAAATGAACTCAAATAATCTCCAAATGACATTATAGTGGGGGAAAAAAGGATCAAGTACAGGTTAAACTTTCCTCTTGGTAATGCATTCATCCAATGAATATCTGAAAAAGAAGATAAAGATCTTTTAGGCATTTTAAATATCAAAAAACTATTTCTATATATTTATTCACTGGTTCACAAATAATTAACAGATCATCTATTATATGGCAAGTGGTGAGTTAGGCACTGCCAAAAGGGGGGATGAAGGGAAAACAAAGATAAATGAGACTCGACTCATATATTTGAGGAGGAATATATGGAGAAATAATCTATCTAGGAAGACTGAAACAAGCTATACATGATTGACAACAAATCTGGCACAAGTGACTTTATTCAGAGTAGGACATAGAGAGATGGCAGAAATTGAAGACACAGAGAAAACAGGTGAACAATTGATAGGGAAGGTTATGGAAGAAGCAACAAAATGTAACCCACCTAGAGAAGCTAAAAATCCAGGCCCTCCCAAACATGCACTCTATGAACAGAAAGGCCTGGTAGTTGCAACTAAGCTGAAAACTGTCTGTTCTTTTTGATTCAGTTTCCCTTATTTTTTTAAGTAAAAATACTATAATCTGCAAAGCAATGTGCAAATGTCAGTTCTTCTGCAATTTGGGAAATGCCATAATTAAACAACAAAGTTTAATTATTTTAATGTTTTTGCTTCCAAGAAAAAAAATGCAAAATATGAGTCAAACTTGTGATATAAATTATGCTCTCCTGATGTGTGCCCAGTGTGTGGGGCACCCAAGGGGTTCCTAATACATGAGATGCCAACCACTGGGTAAAATACAGAAATTGGGCAAATGCCTCTCCATGAAAAAGAAAGTTTTCCATTTGCATCAGCCTCTACTAAAAGAGACTCCAAATGGAGAAGTCTGCCTATTTTATTCACTTTTGTTACTCAAATACCTAAAACAGTGATAGAAACATAGTAGATATTGAGCAACTATTTATTAAGGGGATGGATTGATGGATGGATGAATGAAGGAATGGCAGTGATGGTAAACTTCCCATTCAACTGGCACTCTCACATACATATTTTATAGTCTACATATTGAATTTTGAAGCTTGGCCTTTTTTTTTGTACAATTATTACATTTTAATTTATCTCATTTGAGGAGACCAACCTAAAGAAAACTCGCAACCATGGTTCAATAAGCCTGTATATCCAGTAACATTCTTAGGGTGACTGATATAAGAAGGCTAGAATGTCCTAAGCAGGATTTATGAATCTTGTTGCAATATTTTTTCTATAGGTCTTCTATCAATGTTTTGCTTGTGGAAATATGTATTCTATTTTTTTTTTAATATGAGGGAAAAAAATCTATAACTAACTTTCTTTTTCCAGAAGACTAGCAAACTTCTAGTTTTCAAACTCATTCTTTTCTTCAGCTAAAAGATTTTTGGAGCTTCTGACCCAAGCAACCACCTACATATTCAGTTCTCAGTCTTTGAGCATTAGTGTTTACTACAACACTTTATGTTTCAAAAGAGATTATAAAAATAGACATCTGCTCCTCAATAGGTGAAGCTATAATTGAAGCCTACCACATGTTGTTGACACACACGGTAGATAACTGGCTAGCTGATGTCATAAGTGGGTAGTAAGTGCCAAGAAAGGAAGGTTCCCTCACTGGCTCCTAACACCAGCAATCAGACACATATGGCCTTAGGACTAGATTATGAAAATGCTTGACTGAAGAGTCAAAATACTCATGGGAAAAAATAATTCTTGTTTCTTTTCCCTAGAGATTTCTATTCTGCAAAATTCTTTGGATTCAGAAACTAAAAGTCCCCTGGTTCAGTTTCCAATTTTTGAAATAGCCCATGATCTGAATTTAGGTTTTATTTAGATCCAAACCTGTGATGCATTTGTTATATGGTTTTCTACATGTCACTTCTCTGGACTTTATTTTCCTTATCCAAAACTAGAAGATTAATTGGCTTACTGATGTGGTATGTATGTTTTGTATGCACAGACTCTTTGTATTCATAAACTCTTCCTTTTCTGACTCTTTACCTCCCCAAGTTCTGATCTTCTAGAGAAGATTATATTAGGGAGTAGAAAAGAACTGTAAACAGAGGAAAGTGGGCAAACTCTCTGAGTGGAGGAGGGCAGAAAAACTTCAGGTCCTGAAACAGTGAGCCCTGGAGGTGGCAAGGCCTTCAAGGTGGGACTGCTATTATTAGTAACCTGAAGTGAGAATTCCTGAACCCACAAATGGACAAATGGTGCAGAAGCAACAAAACCACAGACCTTCAAAAGACAAGGAAAAATGGGTCAGTGAGCATTTCAGCAACCACTCTGGAAGCTTAAGCCTGGAGAAAACTCCCCAAAGGCTTGGTCTACATGAGACCCTAGATATCTTAGGACCTTCCCTTGAGTCCTGTTGGGCAATCCCAGTAATGACTGAGAAAGAATTAAGTCACATGATAGAATGGGAAACAGTGAAATCAAATATGATGGAAGAGGGACTTATTTAAGAAAACAGTGGAATGGCCATTTTGTGAGTGGAATTGTTTGTAGAGAAGTGCCTGTGGTATATAACTGATGGATCAACAGATAGATCTCTGGGGCCTATTGGGATATATTTAAGTGGAAGCAAGATGCAAAAATTTAAAGTGTCATGCAAATATCTTTACTATTTGATATGAAACCAGACTGACAGATGAAGGTTTTTAATTTTTTTGTGCTCAGCAGTCTCTGTCATAGGGAGGAGGGAATTAACCTGCCCAAGGACATAAATTTTCCATTTTTATCCTGGATAGTTTTAAAATAAAACACATTTTAAAATAGAGTATAAAAGTCTGAGGTCGCTTACCATTTTGAGATTAAATTGTTTCTACTCAAGGGAAAAAATGTCAGACAAAAATCAAGCAAAGTATCAAGGCTTTAATTCAAAGGAGCAAAAACTGGCTGTTTTGCATTACAGGAAGATGCTCTTAGAAAGAAAACTGGGTTCAGCCTGTAGAGTATTGCTGCTTGCTAGACTAACTTATGAGAACAGATAGAGCTTATGGCATTTGTTCATCTTACAACTAAATCTCTCCACCTAAAATAATGCCAATAACTGCTTGCAGGAAATAAAAATCAGATCCAAACATTTGAAATGTTTTTATTTGAGTGGTGGGTGAAAGGAGTGGTCGGATGGAGTGTGTGTGTGTGTGTGTGTGTGTGTGTGTGTGTTATCCTAATCTGTTCTTTTGTAGATACACTTTAGTTTATTTTAAAATTACATAGATCATTGGGGACTGTTTAGACTTAGAAAACTCCCACGATGGGCTCTTTCCAAGGGGCTGGGGTCTGGAATGGTAATTTGAAACATGCAATAGTCCCTCCCCACACACAGACCTCCCCTACACAGGACTTCAATGGTCTGGGGCAGATTTTTTTTGTTGCTCTGTCTCAAAAAATGTACCAGATATCTTACAGACGATAGATTTACAGCAGTTAAAAAAAGTGATTGCTCCTGGCAAGGAGCCCATAAGCCACATTTGCCACAAATGATCTACATGCGACTCACCTTTCTTATTCTTCAAAAAGCACACACTTAAAAATGCCTTCCCAGAAAGTAGAAAAGAGCAAAGCCATGTGGCCCCCAACATCCTAAAAGGTAGTTCACTGACAAAGGCAGAGACAAAGATGGCCTTCAATTCAAACTACCCTCTACCAGAACTAACTTTGAAATGTTCTGATGTAAAATATATGTTTCTCTAACTGCTCTATTTTATAAATCTCCTTTCCAGGAGGGCATACAACTTGGTTTCAAAATCAGAAAGCAGACACTCTCAGTCAGAAAACAGGAACCAAGATGTGTCAATACACTTAGTCATTTTCTAATTGAAATGGAGCTTTCTCTTTCTTGTTGGATAGTAGCAAGTTATCCAGTAGCTTTCGGAAAGTGGGAAGGCCACAAGAGCAAATTAGAGAATTAATGAAAGGAAAAGGATGACTAACATCTTTCGGTAGGATCTTCACTGAAGCTAAGAAAACATAAGGATAAAAGGAGCTCCTCAGCCTCCAATACAGAATGTTTCCAGACTAACAGTCATATGATATGCTTGTTTTGGGGGTTGTGGGGAGAGCAGAAGGCAAGACCTCTTTTATGCATGTTGCTCATGTTATGAGAAAAATAATTCAAAATTAAGTAGACAGAACTTAACTAATTCACTTTCCAACTTCTTTTCAAATTTTATTTTCTTCCTAACCTGGTGGTACTAGAATGGCGCCTCAAACATAATCACTTTTAATAAAAATATAAATTATGTAAACTGACAAACAATAGCCTGGGTTTGCTTGTTCCTCTGAATGAAATCAGACTCAGAGGGTACCAGTTAGTTTTGCTGCATTACAAATCACTAAAATTTAGTGGGTTTCAGTAATCATATCAGCTGGCCTAAGCTGGCAATTCTGCTGACCTGGGCCAGGCTCATTTGAGTACTTGAAGTCTGAGAGGTCAGTTCAGGCTGGCAGTGGGCAAGTTAGCCTGCGCTTTTGCATAGGAATCTTAGGTGGGCACCAAGGAAGTGTGTAAAATCTCTTAAAGCCCAGCCTGAGAACTGGCACAAAGTCACTTCTGGCACATTTTATTGGCTAGAGCAAATCAATAAAGTCAACCAACCATAGTCAACAGTCTTCAACTTCCAAGCTACAAAGTCATAACGCAAAGGGGTATATTTACAAGGATGGAAATAATTTCTGACAATTTTTGCAATTACCACAGGAATGTGAAAAGCCATCTGTATTAATCTATTCAGGATACCATAACAAAATAACACAGACTGGATGACTTAAACAACATAAATTTATATTCTAACAATTTTGTAGTCTAGAAGTCCAAGATCAAGATACTGACAGAGTTGTTTTCTTCAGAGTCCTCTCTCCTTAGCTTGTAGATGGCTGTCTTCTCTCTGTGTCTTCACATGGTCTTTCCTTTGTACACACAAATCTCTTGTGTTTCTCTGTGTCCTAATCTCTTTTTCTTGATGAACTCATTTTAAATTATCTCTTTAAAAATTCTATCTCTAAATATAGTCACATTCTGAGGCATTAAAGCTAGGAGTTTAATATACGAATTTTGAGGGAACACAATTCAGCCTGTACCATAACAAAAATCCATAAAATCAAACATAGTACATTGGTGATGGGAGATAAAGTGAAATATCTTACATGCAAGGATAGAAGTCATTCCAGCACTGCGTTTATCATCTGCAGCTTTGCCAGTTTTTGGATTCAGTTTTTTGCATCCTAAATCCCTTGCAAACTTTTAGTTTGTCTGCTGCTGCAATGTATATCTATTTAATTTCACCATTTTTTGTGCTAATGTAATGTATCTCTTCTGAAAATAACATTTACCAAGGCGGAATTTACATAAGAGGACACTGAGGAATCTCAGAATGCTTATATCTCATATATCTTTGAGAAATCAGTAAGGCCCAACCATGTGGTGAATATCCACTATGGTCAAGGAAAATGCTCAGATAATGTGGGGATCTAAACAGTAAAGAGATAAACTTTCCCAACCTTTAGAGCACATATGAGCTAGATGAGCAGTCATGGGGCCCCTAGTATGATGGAGATTCCTAGGTAAGAAATCACAGATGTTTCTTCTTTCATGATAAAATTATATCTTCATGGCTAAAGTTCAAAATGAACTAGGAATGAGAAAGTTTTGACCAGTTCTGAGAATTATTTAATTTTTATTTCATGAGACATTCTCTAAGTGCTTTTTCTAACCTTTGCATGTGTCCTTTGCCCCTTTGAGTGTTGAGTTCAGAGTGCCCCTTCTTGGCACATTCATGACAGTCACAGGTGGGGAATCTAACACACTTCTTTTCCTTTGAGTTTTAATAAAAAGTCTGCTGCTCTAAAAATAAGCCTGTACATTTCCAAAGAAAAATACAATGAGCACAAGAGAACCCATTGTTGGTCAAAAATATGTTTTTCCATTTTTATAGCAATACAAGACTCATTTGATCAGCATGAAAGAGCTGACTCCAACTCGCATACCTACCTCTCTCATCTCTGTTTGGAAGTGCTTCAAGGAATTCAGCCAACTATCTTAAGTGAGTGCCTTGCTCCTGGACATGAGTGGCAATAATGGAGAAAAAAAAACAGTCTATAGCACTTATCATAATAAATGTTGGAATAAAATTAATGTTTCTTTTCTCTCAGGAGAACTGTTTACATTTCACCATATGACTCAATGTATGTTCAGAGATGTGAAAATGCATAGAAAGGTTTTCTCTTTTCCTTTTTGTCTTTCAGGAAAGCAAGATGGTATGTCAGTAAAAAAGAATTATAACAGAGGAAATTTGTTTATAATCAGTAAAGCTCAGGGACAAGGAAAATAACACAGATCCATTTTGAAGCTGAATCCTAAGAATATTTAGAAATACAGAGTGTGCTTTAAAAAGGTTCATCTTTTAAAAGTTAATCTTTTTCTTATTTATGAATTTTATATGCAAGGCCAAATTTCAACTATGAAAAAGGCATGTATATCTGAAAATTTTCTTAGTGTCAGTCACTTTGTATCCATTATTGGGGAACCGAGGGTTAGGTTCATCACTTCATAAGAATATAATGTTTAATCTTCCACTTCCAAAAGAATCTCCATATTTGCATGAAAATGGATTTCAAAGTATTTGAGGTTGATGTGACCTGTATATTAATATTTTTTATATATAATGCATTTCGATAAACTTACAATCATGGAATGGATATATTTAATTAGAGTATTTTGTCAACATACAAACATAGCCATAAGGGTTTTACACATCTTATTGGCTTATTATGACTTAATTTCCTCTTGTGGAATTTTTTTTTGCCACTCAGTGAGACATTCTAAAATGTGCCTCGTTTCACTGTTTTTACTGCATGGTCTCTGAAGAATGCTGAAGCTCACAGACACCATTCTACAGCAGCACAAAGATGTGGATTATTTCTCATCATAGGAAGAGATTGAGAAGCAAAACTATTTTGCGTTCAGTAAAAAGCAATTACAGTGGACACCACATACTAGTGGCTGAGAATCAGGCTACAAAGTGATCCTATACTATAGAACAACACATAAGAGACACTCCGGTATTTCAGGCACAGAAGCTTGATTCGCAAGGATTAGATTGGGCATGGACAGTCACTTCAGTTCATAAAACAGGTTCTTATTTAGCTTTGCCCCTTGTAACACATGACTTCTCAAAACCAGAGGAAGACTAGAATTATATCTGAGGAGAAAGCTTCCTGTGATAATCACTTATACTCATTTCTGTATGGAGAACACAACATTAGAAGGTGTGTGCATTTATTTACTCCTTCCTGACCTTATGCAGTCAAACTTCATAATGACTAATATTCTCTTAATCACTTATCCTATTTTCCAAAATTATGGATTTTTAAAATTTATCCTTTCATGAGAAATAATATCTAGATTGAGCAGCTGAATGTTGTTGGAGTGTAACATGTTCCATATCAATATTTAATAGTTGATCTACTTTATTTATGAGTGTATATGGCCTTCAGGAGTAGGTTAGACAGATAAAAACAACCAGCATTCCTAGATGCAATAAGACATGCCTGGCATTGTAAAAGAATGCTTTAAGAATTCCTAAGATCCAGACTCGCCTATCTTGCTCCTTTGTCTATTAGGTGTGCTGCATGTTGTCTCTGCAGATTTCCACTTTGAACTTCCATATGAATACATTATTAAGTCTCTAAATCTCTCACCTCAGCTTGCTTCCTAGACTCATGTTCATCTCTAGTGCTATAGAACCAGTCTCTGAGTTGAAAGGAACTATAGGGATCACATTACACAAACTCTCACATAAGAGTTGTACATTACCACAGGTTATCAGATGAGATTGATTAAAATTATAAAAACAACAGTTTTTATAAGGTTTGCATCTTATGTTAAAGATCTCAAACACAAACATAGTAGGCAGTCTTCAAAATGACTCCCAATGATCCTCGTGGCTTGTTTAGTTTCCTTCCACACTGTACTATAGTACTAAATTGATCTATGTGACTAAAATATAGCTGAAGTGATGCTATGAAACTTTTAAGATTATGTTATTTAAAATTTTAAAACATTCTCTCTTTCTGTATATCTCTCTCTCTTTCTTTCTCTGTCTCTGTCTCTGTCTCTGTCTCTCTTTCACACACACACACGCACACACACATACACACACACACTCACACCATTCTCCCTTGGGGAAGCTAGCTGATATATTAGGTTAGAAGCTTATGGAGAGGTCTACACGATGAGAAACTTAAGTTTCTAGCCAACACCCAGCAAGATATAAAGGCCTACTAAAAGTACGTGATTGAACTCAGAAGCCCAATCCAGCCTTCAGATGAGAATGCAGCCCCAGCCAATGGCTTGACTGCAACCTCATGAGAGATTTAAGCCCAAACTACCCAGCTACAATGCTCCAGGATTTCTGACACACAAAACTTGGAAATAACAAATGTTTGTTCTCTAAAATAGCATTGATTTCCTTAAAATAATACAGGTCATGTATGACAAGCCCACAGCTGGCATCATACTCAGTGATGAAAGCTTTATCTCTAAGACTGAGAACAAGAAAAGGGTGCCCACTCTCACCACTTTTATTTAGCATAGTACCAGAAATTCTAGTAAAAGATATCAATCAAGAAAAATAAATTAAATAAAAGCTATAAGAATTTAAAAAGGAAGAAATAAAATTATCTCTATTTGATGATGGCGTGATTTTATAGCTAGAAAACTCTAAAAACTCCACACACACACACACACACACACACACACACACACAAATAGGTCTAATAAACAAATTCAGTAAAGTTGCAAGATGCAAAATCAACATAAAAAATCAGTAATGTTTCTATACACTAACAACACATTATCTGAACAATAAATAAGTAAATAAAACAATACCTTTTCTAATAGCATAAAAACAATAAAATAATTAGGAATGACATTAACTGAGAAGATTAAATATCTCTACACTGAAAACATTGATAAAAGAAATTGAATAAGACATAAATAAATGGAAAGGTATTGATATTTATGCATTAGAAAAAATAATATTGGTAAAATGTATATGTTATCCAAAGCTATCCATAGTTTCAATGAATATCTCTCAAAATTCCAATGGCATTTTTTTTTGAAATAGAAAAAGCAATCTCAAATTTTGTATGGAACCACAAAAGACCTCCAATAGCCAAAGCAATCCCAAAGAAGAAAAAACATGGAGACATCATGCTTCTTGATTTCTAACTATATTGCATGGTATAGTAACCATGCTCCTGGGGAAAGAGGGTAGGGTAGGAAAATACTGTGTTTGTCCCCTCTCATGACCAAATCAAAATTACAACTAAATTATAGGACAATGAACCTGAAAAATTATCTGAAGCCACATGGAGATTGGCAGGAGGAGGAGAGACATGAAATGGGCTGGTCCCACACCCATATGTGGCAGTTGAGAATCAGGAAGGTTATCTCAGCTTCAGAGGTTCCTCCCCTGAGGAACCAGCACCACATCCAGCTCCCCAGCCCAGAACACCAATCCTGGGAAAAGGAGGCCCCATAACATTAGGCTGTGAAAAAGAGTGGAGAATCTGACCCTCCAGAGGAGATGAAAGTCTGCTAAAAACTCAGGCATCCTCTTAAAGGACCCATGCACAGATTCACTTGCTCGTAGGTGCTCACTCTGGGCTTCAGCAGAGGGTTGGCACCTCAGAAGGCACCAGATACATACAGGAAGAAAATGAGTTGTGTGGCTTCAGATCAAGGGCTGGAAGGACAGCCACCATTGTCCCTGTGTTGAGGTTTTTCTCAACATGGCTAAATATAAATCCACATTGGTCTGGTGAAATCTGCTTGCTCCACCCTGGTAACTCCCTGTGACCCTGCTCCACAAAACTTACACACTACAGGAGACTCTTTCAGCAGCAAACAGCTAGCCTTAGCTATCACACAATAAGAGGCATTTTTGGTGGCAGGCAGCCATCTCAAGCCCAGGCTGCAGTCTTTCTTGGGCAGCTCTTGGGAATTCAAAGACAACAGGCCAGTGGCTGCTAGTCTTGGTATGCTCTGAGCCATTTGCTGAGTGGCCCAGGCTCAGGATTTGTGCCAAACCCAAATCAGTTTTAACCTGATGAATATCATGTCCTCACCCTGGTAACTCCCTGAGATCTTGCCTCACCCAGCTTCCATACAACATCAGGTTGTTTCAGAGGTTGACCATGGCTGGCAGCCAACAAGTGGCAGAAGCCCCCAGGATGACCTAAGCCTTTGTTGAGTTTCTTCAGGTATGGTATTGGTACTGGCCAACCTCAGTTTGCAGTGTGGCCTCTACTATGAGCCTCCAGGTCCAACACAGGAAGTTTCAATTTTGGATTGCTTTGTAGCTTTGACCAGGTAATGCTGGATGGTTACAAGCAGTGGCTACACTTGGCCTACACAGGAGCTCTTATGAAGAGGCCCCCGAACCAACAAACACAGAAGCTGGTTTCATACCAAAAGAGTATAACCTAATTAGCCCCACAAGCAGTGCACCCAAAGAGTGTGCTCAGCAGACAACAGAGTCTCCTGGGGTGAATCCTGTCTGTGGGGTCAGCCCCTGCATAGCAGCTCATACACTGTGAGCTTCATCAATCATCGCAAATAGTCAACCAGAAAGTCAATCCCACCTGCTGAAGTGCCAACATCAGTCAAGGCTCAACTACAATAGGAGGACGCACACAACTCAAACAAGGGACTCTTCTGGAGCACCTAGCACAGGTGATCAGGGAAACTGTGCCACTGGGCTCCACAGGGCACCTACTATATAAGGCCTCCTGGTCAAGTCTCAGAGATGTAGCAGATTTACCTAATACATAGAAACATATACAGAAAGAAACAAGGAAACAAAGAAATATGTCCAAAATGAAAGAACAAAAGAAAACTCCAGAAAAAGAACTAAATAAAAGGAAGGCAAGCAACCTACCAGAGGCCAAGTTCAAAACAGTGTTTATAAGGGTGCTAATGGAACTTACTTGGAATTTCAACAAAATGATAGTAAACATAAAAAACAACATAGAAACCATAAAAAAGATTTAGTCGCAAATGAAGAATACAATAACTAATATGAAGAATAACAAAAAGAAACATGAAATTTGATAAAGTAAAAGATTGAATCAGTGATTTGAAAGACAAGATAGCAGAAAACACCCTATCAGAAGAACAAAAATTAAAAAGAATCAAAAACAATGATGAGAGTTTAAGGAATTGCTGGAACAACATCAAGTGTAACAACATTCACATCATAGGGGTACCAGAAGGGGAAGAGAGAGAATAGGAATTGAAACCTTATTTAAAAATAATAATAATAATAATAAAAACTTCCCTAACCTAGCAAAGAAAATATACACACAAGTCCAGTAAGCACCAAGAGTTTCAAACTAGATGAAATCAAACAGGCCCAAACCAAGACACATCATAATTAAAATGGCAAGGGTTAAAGAAAGAGAGAATCTTACAAGCTGCAAGAAAAAGGCAGATAGTTCCTTACAAGAGTACTGCCATAGGACTGTCAGCTAATTTCTCAACAGAAACAGAACCTTCCAGAAGGGAGTTCATTGGCATGAAATCAAAGTGATGGAAAGCAAGGACCTGCAATCAAGACTAATCTGTGCAGCAAGGCTATTGATTAAAAATTGAAAGAGAGATAAAGAGTCTTCCAAACAGGAAAAAGAAAAAGAAAAAAAAAGCTGAAGAAATTTATCACCATCAAACCAGTATTACAAGAAATGTTAAAAGGACTTATTTAAGAAAAAGAAGGAATAGAGGAGACATGAATATGAATAATAAAATGGCAATAATTATGAACCTATCAATAATCACTCTAAGTGTAAATGGATTAAGTGCTCCAATTGAAAGACATGGAGTAGTAGAATGGATAAGACAAGACCCATACATAGACTGCCTATAGAGATATGCTTCATATTGAAAGAAATACACAAACAGAAAGAAAGGGGAATAAAAAAAGATATCTTATAAAAATAGAAATGTTTAAAAAGCTGGGCTAGCAAGGCTTATATCAGACAAAATATACTGTACAGCAAAAGTTGTAATTAGAAACAAAGAAGGACATCACATAATAATAAAGAAATCAATCCAACAGGAAGATATAATTCTTATAAACATTTATGCACATGAAATAAGAGCACCTAAATATATAAAGCAATAATTAACAGAAATAGAGAGGGATTAACAGTAATACAATAATAGTAGGGAAAATTAATGCCCCTTTGACACCAAGATCTTCCAGACAAAAAATTAATGAAGAAACAGTGGTCTTAAATAACACACTAGACCGGATTGATTTAATTTATATTTTTAGAGCATTTTGCCCCAAAGCTGCAGAATACACTTTCTTTTCAAGTGTACATAATTTTTTTTCCAAGATAGACCACATTTTAGGTCACAAAACAAGCCTCAATAAACTTAAGACTGAAATCATATCTTGTGTCTTCTCTGACCGTAAAAGTATTAAACCAAAAATCGTTACAAGAGAAAAAAATGCATAAATACAAAGAGGCTAAATAACGTGCTACTAAACAATGAATGAATAAACAATGAGATGAAGAAAAAAAATCAAAAGATACCCTGACACATATGAAAATAAATATACGGTGGCCACAAATCTATGGTCCACAGAAAAAGCAGTCCTAAGAAGGAAATTTATAGCAATACAAGCCTATTTCAATAAATAAAAAAGGTCTCAAATAAAAAATATGACCAGCATTTTGAATTCAGCATCTGGTAGATTTGTTTTTATTTCTTAGCTAGGGTTCCCAAGTCTCCTGGTCTTGGTAGAGTGGCTTTATGTAGTATGTATCCTGTGGGGTCCACTGGCTCAGTCTTCCCTGGTCACCTACCCTGGCGCTAAGTGCCCGTTTTGTCTCTTGGATGCCCTGTCTGTCTTTGCATGCCCTGTCTGCCCTTGAGTGTGTTCTCCTTAGAAGCAGGCCTGGGTAGTGCTGTAGCTATGGTCAAAGCTGGCCATCAAAAATGCCAACCCAAAGAAGGGGCCCTGGAAGGGGCCAAGCTGTGGGTCAAGTTCAAAACACTGGTTATAAGGATGCTCAATGAAATTAGAGAAAGAATAAATAAACTTAGTGAGGTCTTTACAAAAGATAGAAAACATAAAAATGAAGACTGAAAACCTTAAAAATAAACAATCTAAACTGAAGAATACAATAACTGAAATAATACCTTAGGAGGGATCAACAGTAGATTAAATAAATCAGAGGACTGAATCGGTGATTTAGAACATAAGGTAGCAGAAAACATCCAATCAGAACAGCAACAAGAGTCACACTAAAGATAAGTTTTTTCAAATTCACATCTCACATAGGTTTCAAATTCTTTGCCATAGTACAGCTTGCTTTTATTATCTGAATTTCTGTAGAAGACACTGATAGCCTAAAGCCAAGTTGCACTGTACATATTCAGTGTCAAGCTAATGAGGTTCTGTTATAGAGGTTCAGTTTCTATTTTTGTTTTTGTTTTTAATTTGAAGGAGAACATGCACAGGGCTTATAAACACTAAAGAGAAATTTTTGGCTTAAACTGAGGTTCAGTCTGGTGCCTAACTTCCAATGAAATTCAAAACTACATAAATTTATTTACAGAGGCTGTCTTAATAGACTAATGTAATCCTTCACTTTGCTCTATTAACTGTCTTAAAATTTTCTATTTACTTGATTAAAACAATGTTGCAATTAAAAAGAAAAAACAGCAACCAAAAAAAAAATCCAAAAAAATTAGGATAGTTTAAGGGGCCTCTGGAACAACATTGATCATGATAAAATTTGCATCACAGGGGTACCAGCAAAGAAGAGACAGAGAAAAAAATTGAAAACATATTTGAAAAAATAATGATGGTAAACTGTCCTAACCTGGCGAAGGAAATAGACATACAATAGACAGTCCAGAAACCTCAAAGGCCCAAATGAGATGAACCCAAAGGGGCCCACACCAAGGCACATCATCATTAAAATGCCAAAGGTTAAGGACAAAGAGAAAATCTTAAAAGTAGCAAGAATAAAGCAATTAGTTACCTATAAAGGAGCTCCCATGTGACTGTAGGCTGATTTCTCAACAGAAACTTTCAGGCCAGAAGGGATTGGCAGGAAATATTCAAAGTGATGAAAAGCAAAGACCTACAACCAAGATTATTCTACCCAACGAACCCATTATTTAGACTCAAAGGACAGATAAAGGGCTTCTTGAGCAAGAAAAATTAAAAGAGACCATCATTCCCAAGCCAGTATTACAAGAAATGTTGGAAGGACTTAAGAGGAAGAAAAAATATGTATCAAAGTATTAATAATAAAATAACAACTATAAATCAACAATTACTTTAAATTAAGAAGGATTAAATGCTTCGATCAAAAGATAGGGTGGCTGAATAAATAAGAAAACAAGACCCTTACATATACTGCTACCACAGACTACTTCAGATTAAAAGACACACACACAGACTGAAAGTAGAGATATAAAAAGATATCTTATGAAAATAGAAATAAAAAATGGGTAGAAATACTTAAGCCAGAAAAAAATAGGCTTTAAAAGAAAGGCTATAATACAAGACAAAGAAGGAACCAGTAATCTAACTTCTGGGCATTTTTTTCAAAGAAACCCAAAATGTACTTTGAAGTTATATGGGCATGCATATGTTAATTGAAGTATTATTTACAATAGCCAAGATATGGAGGCAACCTGGATATCCATCAATAAATGAATGGATAAAAATGGCATGATACATATATGCAGTGAAATATTATTCAGCCATAATAAATTAATTAATTAATTAATTAAAATTGAAATTGAAATTTTGCCATCTGCAACAACATAAATGGACCTAGAAGGTATTGTGCTGAGCAGAATAAGATAGGGAAAGATAAATGCCATATAGATTTCATTTACATGTGGAATATAAGGAACGAAATAAGCAAAATAGGAACAAACATTGATCAGAGAACATTTTGTTGGTTGTCAGATGAGGGGGTTTGGGAGGTGGGTGTTAGAGAAAAAGGGATTAAGAGGTTCATATTGGTAGTTACAAAATAGAGGAACATAAAGTATAACATATGTAATATAGTTACTAGTATTGTAATAACTGTGTATGGTGTCAGTTGGGTACTAGATTTATCAAGGTAATCACTCTGTAAGTTATATAAATGTCTAATCACTATGTTGCTCCCTTGACTAATAATTGTATGATAACTACGACTGAAAATTTAAAAAGTATTAACACACACAAATGTAACCTTACACTTAAAGAAAGTAGAAAAATAACAGCAAAACTCAAAGTGAATAAAAGAAAGAAATAATAAAGATCAAAGTGGAGATAGACAAAATATACTCTAAAAAATACAAAAGGTTAATAGAAGCAAGAGCTCATTCTTTGAAAAGATAAAAAAAAAGTGATAAACTTTAACCAGACTCATTAAGAAAAAGAGAGGAACCAAATAAATAAAATAAAAAATGAAAGAGAAAACAGACACCACGACGATACAACAGATTTAAGAAAATACTACAATTACACACCAACAAATTGGACAATCTGGAAGAAATGGATACATTCCTAGAAATATATAACATTCCAAGACTGAATTAAAAAGAAACAGAAAACCTGAACAGATGGATTACTACATAAAAATTAGAATCAGTCATCAAAAATCTACCAACAAACAAAAAGGTAGTCCTAGACCATATGGCTTCACATGTGAATTTGCCATACATTCAAAGAACTTTTACCTATTCTTCTCCAATTATTCCAAAAATTCAAGAGACAGGAACACTCTCAAGGTAATTTTATGAGATCACCAGTATCCTGACTCCAAAATCAGACAAACACAATACAAAGAAAACTTATAAGCCTATTTATTTAATAAACATAGATGCAAAATTCCTCAACAAAATATTAGCAAGCCAAATTCAGCAATCCTTTAAAAATATCATAAATTATGATAAAATGGGATTTTTTTTCTAGAATGCAAGGTTGGTTCAAAACCTGTGGTTGGTTATCTACAAATCAGTTAATGTAATTCACTATGTAAACAAAATGAAGGATAAAAATCATATGATCATATCAATAGATGCAGGAAAAGTATTTGACAAAATCTCGCATCCATTTATGATAAAAAAAAAATCTTAGCACAGTGAAAATAGAGAGAACATATCTCAACATAATAAAGGCCACATATGACAAGTCCACAACTAACATCATACTTAACGAGGAAAAGTTATAAGCATTTTTCTTAAAATCAGGAACAAGATAAGGATGTGTACTTTTAATGCTTCTATTCAGCATAGCATTGGGAGTCCTAGCCACCTCAATCAGACAAGAAAAATAAATAAATAAAAGAAAACAAAATTAGAAAGGAAGAAATAAAACTATCATTATGTGCAGAAGACATGATAATTTTTATATAGAACCCTAAATATCCCACCAGGGAACTCTTAGAACTGATCAATGAGTTCGGTAAAGTAGTAGGATACAAAATCAATATGCATAAATTAGTTGCATTTTTATATACCAATAACAAACTATCAGAAAGAAAAATGAAGAAAACATTCTCATTTACAATTGCCTCAAAAAAAAAAAAACCTAGAAATAAATTTAACCAAAGATGTGAAAGACTTGTACTTGGAAAATTATAAGACATTGTAGAAAGAAATAAAAGAAGATACAAATAAATCGAAGAATATATCATGCTCATGGGTAGGAAAAATTAACATTGTTAAAATGTCCATACCACCCAAAACAATCCATAGATTCAACACAATCCCTATCAAAATACCAATGACATTTTTCACAGAACTATCACAAATAATTATAAGATTTATGTGGAACCACAAAAAAAAACCCAAATAACCTCAGAATTCTTGAGAAGGAAGAACCACGTAAGAGATATCATTCTATTTAATATAAAACATAACTCAAAGACTGTAGTAATAAACACAGCATGATATTGGAATAAAACAGATCCAAAAGAGATCAATGGAAGAGAATACAGAGCCCACAAATAAACCCATGCTTATGTGGTCATTTAACATATGACAAAGAAGGCAAGAACATACAATGGGGTAAAGACTGTCTATTCAATAAATAATATTAGGAAAACTAAACAGCTATATGCAAAAAAAAAAATGAAATTAGACCACTTTCTTACACTGAATACAAAAACAAAATCAAAATGAATTAAAGACTTAAATATATAACTGAAAATCATAAAACTCCTAGAAAAAAACATAGGCAGTAAACTCTCTGACATTGCTCTTAGTAATATTTTTTTTCTGATATATCTCCTTGGACAAAGAAAACAAAAGAAAAAAACAAAAGAATAAAACTAAAAAGGTTTTGCACAGTAAAGGAAACCATCAACAAAACAAAAAGACAACTAACTTAATGGAAGATATTATTCACCAATAACAAATCCAATAAGGGGTTAATATCCCAAATTTATAAATAACTCACAAAATAAACACACGAAACAATGCAATTAAAAAATGAGCAGAGGACTTGAATAGACATTTCTTCAAAGTAGACACACAGAAGAAGCCATGTTGAGACTGACAGGAGGAGCAGAAACATGAAACAAACATGTTCCACACCTATGATGTGGCAATTAAGAATCTGTAGGGATATCTCAGCTGCAGAAGTCCCTTAAGGAGCAAAGGATCACAGCTCCACACTGGGATCCCCAGGCTGGGTAACTAGTGCCAGTAAGAGAAGTCCCCATTACATCCGACTGTGAAATCCAGCAGGGATTACATCTGATAAAAATAAAGAGCTGTAGGAAACCCACACATGCTGCCTTTAAAGGGCCAGTGCAGATTCATTAGCTCACAAACTCACTCAATCTAAGTACAGTGCCAGGAACACATATGAAAGAATTAAACTGATTAACATCAGGGCAAGGGTTGGAGGGGCCGGGGTCTAGCAAATCTCTTCAGGGATGGAAGTTCTGGTAGGTACCATTGTTCCATGGTGAGCTCTCCTTTCACACATGTGTCAAATCTGTGCTCTCCATTAATTTGGCTACTGTCATTTCCCATATATTTGTGATTCCCAGAGATCTCCCCACCTCCCAATTTACCTGGCTGGCCTGAGCCTCTTATATCAATTTCTCGACACAAGCAGCTCTTGCTGTAGACTTTTCCAAAATCTCTCAAAAGTCCACAAACCCTAAACAGAATACCAGCCTCGTAACATTTGTAAAGTGGCTCCACACTAAGTACAAGGGGTGACTATTCTCAACTTACATAGGAACTTGTATCAGGTTGTCCCAAGCCTGGCGTAATCAGCAGTGACTTTATGCCTAGAATGTACCTTCTATTAAATGGTCACAAACCCAGCACAAGTAGCAGCTGATCTTGGTTCACAGTGTAGCCTCTCCCAAGTGCCTCTAAGGCAACCAAACACAAATAACTCTGAAGCTCCTACCCAGCAACCTACCACCTAGCACAAATAGTAGCTGACTTTGGCCTGCATCAAAGGCCGTCTCAAGATATTTCAGTTCAAACAATCCTTGTAACCACCTTCAGACCACACCAAACAGCCCCATAAACAACACACCTGAAAGTAAGCCTTGGCTGACAGTATAAGTATGTTATAGTGACTCCTGCCCCATGAAGTCAGCCTTCACACAACCGCTCATCTACTGTAGTTATAGACAACCATCATGGCCTATAATTCTGGGAGCCAACTCCACCCACTGATATGACAGCAGTAATCAAGGCCCGACTACTATAGGAAGGCATACCCAAATTGCACAGGAGGCATCCCTGGAGCACCCTGCTCAAGTGACCAGGGAGACTGTACCACTGAGCCTCATAGGATACTACTACATAAGAGCACTCTGGCAAGACTGAGAGATATGTAAGATCCATCTTATCTATGGAAATAAACAGAGTCAGCCATAATGAAGAGACAAAGAAACATGTCTAAAATTAAAGAATAGTACAAAACTCCAAAAAAGAGCTAAATAAAACGGAGAATGTAATTTACCAGATTCAGAGTTCAAAACAGTGGTATAACGATTCTCAGTCAACTTGGAGAGAATAATAGATGAATTCAATGAAAATTTTATTAAAGAGATAAAAACATAAAAAAGAACCAGTCAGAAATGAAGAATACAGTAACTGAAATAAATACAAAAGGGAATCAATAACAGATGAGATAGAGCAGGGGACTGAATCATTCATCTTTACTACAAAGTAGGGAAAACAGCTAAACAGAACAGCGAAAATATTTTAAAAGAATTTAAAAATAAGGATAGTTAAAGAAACTTCTGAGACAACATCATGAGTACCCACATTCACCTCATAAAGGTATAAGAAGGAGAAGAGAGACAGAAAACATATTGGAAAAAATAATTACTGAAAAATTGCCTAACCTGATGAAGGAAATAGGTGTACAAGTCCAGAAAGCACAAGACAGTCCCAAACACAATGAACCAAAGAGACCAAAAAAAGAAACAGCATAATTAAAATGCTAAAAGTGAAAACAAAGTGACCATCTTAAAAGCAGCAAGAGAAATACAGTTAGTTATGTACAAGGGAGCTCCCATAAGAATGTCAATAGATTTCTCAACAAAAAAACTTGTAAGCAAAAAGAAAATGACATGAAATATTAAAAGTGGTGAAAGAAAAAAAACTATAGCTAAGATTACTCTAACCAGCAAGGCATTAACTGAAGGTGAGATAGAGACTTTTCCAAACAAGAAAAAATCTAATGATCATCACCATTAAACAAGTATTATGAGAAATGTTTTTTAAAAAAATCTTTAAAAAGGAAAGCAATAAAAAACATGAATAAAAAGTTGTAGTCAAGATGGCAGAATGGGTAAAAGCTGTGTTTGCCTCTTCTCACAACCACATCAAAATACAACTAAGCTACAGCATAGCCATCATTAGGAGTTGTCTGAAGTCTAATTAAACAAAAATTCTATAACTGGGGACACAAATTAGAGGCCACCTTAAGACTGGTAGAAGAGACAAATTCTTGAAACAGTCTGGTCTCACACTTGCATGTGGTAGATGAGACTCAAGAAAAATATCCAAGCTGAGGAGGTCCCTCTTGAGGAGCAAGAGGTCCTAGATCTACATAGGACTTTCCAGATCAGGGTTCCAGTGCCAGGAAGAGAAGTCCCAACAAATTCTGGCTATGAAAAGCAGAGGAGTTTGTGGTTTAGTAAAACAAAGGGCTGAGGGAGTTGCAGAATTTTCTCTTAAAGGATCCACACAGGGACATACCATTGACAGACTAACACATTCTGAGCTCCAGTTCTGGGGCAGCAGCTCAAAAGGCGCCAGGGACAAATAAAGAGAACTGAGTTGCCTGGCTTCAGGGAGACGGCTGGAGGGGCAGCTTTCTCCTAGCCCTCATTCCTTTGTTGAGTCTTCCCTTTCTGGTTTAAAGATCCAGAGTGCCACAATACCTGAGTATCTATCAATGTAGCTAACACTTGTTGTCCCATGCAGGTGATTCACTGAGACCCTAGCTCTCTCAACTTGCAGTTCCACCCAAGCCACTTCCAATAAATTATCTATACAAATAGCCTGTCTTGGTTCAAGTTGTAGACTTTCCTAAAATCTCTTAAAGGTTCCCAAACCCCAAATAATCAGCATCTGGCCCTTGCATGCCCCGTGCCTGTTGTTGAGCAGCACCTAGCCTGGGACTATCAGCAGGTGACCATGTTGACCATGTTTTGTGCCTTGACCTCTCAAGGAACTTCCAAGCTCAGTGTGGATGGTAACCATTTGTGGATTGCTTGGTAGCTCACGCCAGTTGGCCATGAGTTAGATACAGGTTGCAGCTATGCTTGGCTTGGAGCAGGGCCCATCCCAGGAAGCCCCAGCCTGCATGCCTGGTGGCTTGCTTCAGTCTGAGCAGGAGTACCACCCAGGGTCAAATCTGAGGATGACATGCCCAAAGGGCAGACCAAGCAGACCCCAAAGCCCTGCTAAATCAAATCCTGCTCCATAGGGTTAACTCCTACACAACAGCTCCTCCATTGGTCATGGCCAGTCCTCACAACCAATTGGTCCAAGGATCAATCCCTATCATCGAAAAGCAAACAACAAAGCCTACACTACAAAAGGAGGGCATACACAACCCATACAAAGGACACCCCTAGAGTACCCAGCTTAGGTGACTAGGGAAGACTGTGCCACTGAGACCCACAACACACCTACTACATAAGGCCACTCTCCTAAGACCAGGAAACATAGCAGCCCTACCTAATACATAGAAACAAACACAAGTAGGCAGCCAAAATCAGAAGACAAAAAAAACATGACCCAATTGACAGTACAGAACACAGTTCTGGAAGAAGAACTAAACAAAATAAAGGCAAACAATCTACCAAATGCAGAGTTCAAAACACTGTTTATAAAGATATTCAATGAACTCAGGGGAGGAGTAGATGAACTCAGTGAGAACTTTAACAAAGAGAAAATATAAAAATGGTGATAGAAAACATATAAAGGAACCAGTCAAAAATTAAGAATAAAATATCTGAATGAAGAGTACATAAGAGGGAATCAACAGACTGGATGAAGCAGAGGATTAAATAAGGGATTTTGAGGATGGCATAACAGAGGATACTCAATCACAACAGAAACAACGATAACAAAAAGAATCAAAAAAAATAAGAATAGTTTAAGAGGCCTCTGGGATAACATCAAGTGTAACAACATTCACATCATAGAGGTACCAGAAGGAAAAGAAACAGAGCAAATATTGAAATCTTATTTGAAGACATAATGATGGAAAACTTATCTAACCTGGTGAAAGAAATAGACAAACAAGCCCAGGAACCTCAGAGAGCCCCAAACAAGATGAACCCAAAGAGCCCCACACCAGGACACGTCGTAATTAAAATGCCAAAGGTTAAAGACTAAAAAAGAATCTTAAAGTAGCAAGAGTAAGGCAATTAGTTACCTAAAAAGGAGGTCCCTTAACACTATCAACTGATTTTCAACAGAAACTTTGAAGGCCAAAAGGAATTGGCAGGAAAAATTCTAAAGTGACGAAAAGCAGGGAACTACAACCAAGATTACTCTACCCAGCAAAGCTATTATTTAGAATCGAAGGACAGATAAAGAGCTTCCCAGGCAAGAAAAGCTAAAGAAGTTTATCATCACCAAGTCAGTATTACAGGAAATGCGAAAGGGACTTCTTTAAGAAGAATTAAAAAGAAAAAAAGAATTAAAAAATGTAAATAATAAAATGGCAGTAACTACATATCTGCAACAATTACTTTAAATGTAAATGAATTAAATGTCCAATCAAAAGATCGGGCAGCAGAAATGATAAGAAAATAAGACCCTTACATATACTGCCTAGCAGAGACTCACTTCAGATCGAAAGATGCACACAGGCTAAAAGGAAAGAGTTGAAAAAGATGTTTCATGAAAATGAAAACAAACAACAACAAAAAAAGCTGGGTTAGCACTACTTACACCAGACAAAATGGACTTTAAAACAAAAGTTATTATTACAAGATAAAGCAGGACCCCATTATCCCATTTCTGGATATTTATCTGAAGAAACCCAAAATATTACTTTGAAGGGACATGCACATACATATGTTCACTATAGCATTATTTGCAGTAGCTAAGATATGGAGCTATCCTGGTTTATCAATGGATAAATAAAAAAATGTGGTACATATATACGATGGAATATTATTCAGTCATAAAAAGGTATGAAATCTTGCCATATGCAACAACATGAATGGACCTAGAGGAATGGACCTAGAGGGTATATGCTGACTAAGTCAGAGAAAAGTTTATGGTTTTGATGCAGTCCAATTTATTTTTTTTTCTTTTGTTGCTTGTGCTTTTTTAAAGGTGAAATGCACCTTTTAAAAAAATTTTCTTACCTTTAAATCTTATTTTTTTTTTTTTTGTGAATCATGGATGTTATAAGGTGCTTAATATTTCTGTCCATCTTACTAATTTCATGTGCCATTGGAACTGTAGTTTTTAATTAAACAATTAACTTCACCTTCAGTGAGAATAAACAGTTTAGGCTTTTTTTTTTTTTTTTTGACAAGAGTCAAAATTCTCAAGCCTTGGAGTAGCTCAGGTCCCTTCATCTTGGAAGCTGTATCTTTGAGAAACTGTATCTTCCTGTCAGTGGCATTTTTCAGGAGGAAGTTCACGTTTCCTGTCCAGTGAAGCTCTTACAAAGTTTCAGTATAAATAAAGCTGAAAGAGTTTGCAGATTGTAAGGATGGAAGTCAGGGAACTTCTAATGAGAGTTGCCCTGTACATTTGTTTTGTAAGTACTGGACTTGCCAATCAAAGAATAAGTCAGTTCATGCTCAACCCGGTACAGACTAAACAGCCAGGGACCAGTGTTGTAAATTTGCTTACAAAGGGATTTCCTGCATGGTTTGGAGGTCAATGGCAATAATAATAATAAAAAAGAAGTTGATGAGTGGCTTAATCTATGACTCAACATATGTTCATATGTTCATGAATGTAAAGTCTCCTCCTTTTCATCTAAAAACTGTAGTCAGAGCAACCAGAGAGAGAGTATTCACTTAACTTTTTAGTAAAAGGTAAATCCTTAGCAATGTATCACTCCACATGAGACACTTTATGCTGGTCTCCTACAAAGCAATAAAACAAGGTCATGTTTCCAACTGTTTAGGCCTAGGTCACATACTCCAATGAGGCACTCAAAAAACACTAGAATTTGCCTATTCTAGGCAAATTAGTGAATTTTACAAATTGAACTGATTTGTGGCAGAACATTTTAATTAGAATTTAGTTCTTATGACTACTCTGTGAGTGAATATTATCAGTGATCCAAAATTCATATCATAGTGCTAAAATAATAGAAAATTTTCTGCCACAGAAAATTGTTCAAAATTACCAAAGTTATTCTGTACTTAAAGCATATAAAACATTGGAGAAAACACTAAATATTAGAGTTCTGACTGTGAAAGTTTTGGAGTAAGTGGAAAGCCCTAATTAGAAAGAGTAACTCCAAGATTAGTTAATTTGAATATATAATGATACCCCACCAATACTAGAATCAAGGACAGTGATGATTAAAAAATTCTGGCATTTTTAAGTATTATGAAATATGTCACCATAAGATAAATATAAGCTTGAATAAGGAAAAATAAAAGTTCAATTTCTGCAACAATAATAATGAATAGCAGAAGAAATAAGAGTCAAACACAACACGTGGTGGGAGAGATCTAACACACAGGTCTTGGACTTGAGTCTTTCCCATCCCAGCCACACACTTTCTCCTCTAGGTCAAACTTTTCACCTGAGTCATATAGCGTGTCTTTAAAGCATCTTCCTCTGGAAGGCCTTTCCCAGCCTTTCCAAGCTGACATAGCTATTTTCCTCTCTTCTCTGGGAACATCTAGGGCACATCCATAATGGAGGTTCATCACACTATGTAGTGGCTATGGAAGATCTTGTCTGCCTCTCCTACGAGATGCTGAGCTCCTAGAGGGCAAAATCAGTTACTTCTCATTTCTATGTTCCAATGACCTAGGAAAGAACCTAGTAAATAGTGAATGAGTAAAGGAAACAATGCATATCACTTAAATATATAAATGTAGCTACCACTATGAATATTATAATCACATCTTTCCTTATGTAATCTAGACAATCCAATGCTGCTTCACACATGACTGAAATATAGTACCTATAGGACACAATCCCTTTTATTGTAGAGTTTAATAAAACTGTTCTATGTTGAACTAATCAGAGAGAAACAAATATAATGAATTAAAGTGAATACATCATTGTAAAATGTTAAAGATTTACTTTTTTAATTTAACATCATTTTAATATATTTGAGTACATAGCATCAGTTACTTTGCACATGTTCTGCATGTACAAAGTCTGTGCTGAGTGATTTGTAATTAACTCTATTTGTACAGAAAATCTTTAAAAAATGCATCTTTTTTTCCCAGAGCTTTTTGTGCTACTAAGTTACTGAGAAAATATTTTTTTAGTAAGTAATTCAGAGGCAATTTTCAATCTGGTTCTGATAAAATTATCACAAATTAAGGTGACCTAAATTAACTATTTAGTATTATTTAGTAAATATCAGGAAGATCTGGTTTGTAGTATATAATTAGTGATAGAAACTAATTTAGTGACATAAACGATTCTCTAGTATGATTTTGTATCAACTTATGACATTTCTTATATATTCTTGGTTTGTTTTATTTCAAAAAGAGACAAAGGCATTTATGTAATATATTTTTTTAACTTTTTAAACATCATATAGCCTTCTTTGGGAAAGAAAACTATTTCAACTGAGTCAGGTACCTCTGGATTCATAAATTCAAATTCTAGCAGATTCAACTTAGCTTTTTTGCTCTGAAGAACATTATTTTTCAATCGCTACATTAAAAACTATTGATATCTGAAGTAGTACAAGTTAAAAGAAAACGAAGTCCAGTAAAAAAGTTAATTTTCCAAGCCCTAACATAAATCACAATCAGATCTTATGTTAATGTCTGTCATTCAATCTGTAATGTAATGGAACCCAGAAGCTTTGGATTCATTTTCAGTTCTTTCCATTACTAATGCTGTGCTCTTATGCAAGTCACTTCTCTTTCAGCCTTAACTCCTAATTTATAAATTAACATCATCATCATCATCATCATCATCATCATCATCATCATCATCGTCATCATCACATCGTATGGTATAATGGAAGTATTTGTTAAGTGCCTAACATCCAGTGCTAAGCACACTTTCCCCAAATAGCCTGACCATAAGAATTGCTTGGAGTACTTATTTTATTTTTAAAAAATGTTTTGGGTTGTCTCTCCAGCTCATTGAATCACAATTTCCACAGGGAGCCATAGTAATCTATTTAATTAACTGGCACCCAAACTAATTGCTATGCCGGAAGTTTGGGAAACTGCTAAAGGTTCCAAAAGTAGCTTCTCTTCTCTTTATAATGCTTGTGAGTTAATCAATGAATAAATGTTGAACAAAAAAGAGTGTAAAAATGTTTAGAATCTTATAGATCAGATTCTCTGTGCATATAAAGAGATCAATGTCATTCCAACTTATTGATTCAAACCACATTGCTTTAAAATAGTGATTTCCTCACTTGCATATTTACTTAACTACTACAGTAAAACTAGCAGACTTAATCCCAGTGCAATAGCCAAGTTGCCTGGGGGCTTCTGCACCAGGAGGAAATATTCCTGAGACAAAAAGTCATGGTGGTTTCTGCCCTAGAATTTCTTATGAATGTCATATAATAATGATACTACAAGACAGGGGAGAGGACCTGTAAACACTTTGTGTTATCTAAGTGGCATGTGTCACTGTGTAAAATCCTAATGCCATATTCCAAGTAACTGTAGGTGGGAACCCACACAGTTGAGTCACCACAGGCAAAATAGCTCAGGCAGCTTTTTATCTGTAATCTGTAATCTGTTGTCATTCTAGCCTCATGTTGTATCACACTTCCATGTTCTTTTCTTGTCCAGAAATTATCTTTCTTACTCTTATTCATAGAACCAATGTGACCTTCAAAATGCAACTTAAATATCACCTCCATTAAGCTTTCCTGAACCTTTCTCCATCCAATATAGATGTTTCTACCCTCCCCTTCCCACTCCCTCTTTCTCTAAAAGTGTTCCGTGCTGGCTTTACTGTAGCCTGTGTTGTATTATGATGCTTAGTTTTCTATTCTCGCTGCTCTTTATGTCTTTCCTCTTTGACTATGTTATACTAGACCCTATCAGAGAGCACCTGAGACAAATAAGCTGCCAATATGTAAAGGCAAGGAGAGAAAAAGGAAAATAACAAGGGAGGGGAGAGAGTAAGTTTTGGATGAATTAATATGTTAACAATATTAACTATCTTGAGAATACAGTTAAAGTTCACAAAATTTACCTAAATAAAAGGTCCATGAATATGTTGAAATGGGATATGTCTCCATATAAAAATCTATTTCCTCCCCAACAAGTCCAACTAATATGTGGTTAACTCATATTTACAGAGTAAAAATAGTTCCCCCCTTCATAAAATGGTTAGTGTTTACCTCTTTACCAGTATGGAGAGGTAAAGCTACAAACATATCTCAAAGTTATAGAATTCTTTCATGTCATAAAAATACACAAGTATTCAGGCTGATATATTTTTAACAATTAATTTATGAAGGCACATACAAGGAGTTGGTAGAAACATGAGGCATGTACAGAATTCACAAAATAGTTTAATATTCAAAACAAAAACAAATGGGTTATTGACCAGGGTGGTTCAGGTCAGCAGGTGCTGCTATACAAGGCAGAATCCCTGAAACCTGCCTGCCTTCACCACCTTACTATGAAAATTGGGGTTAAACTGATGGCTCAGGAGTATTAAAGAATGTTCATGAAATTAGCTCAAAATATATGGCTTTTTTTTTTGAAGAGGGGTGTTTCTACCGACCTGCAAGGAATCTTTAAAATGAAGCTTCATTAATTAAACTTAACATTTAAAGAAGAAAGTAAAATTATTACTATTTTAATACTCATAAACTACTCAGATGATAACACATCACATCCCTAAATACAATCAACAGAATCTCAGATTAGAGTGCTCAGATTGTTTCTGCTATGTCTAGTAGCCTCTGGGTGATGACTATGTGCTCCTTGATGCTAAGCCCATATTCTATTCATCTTAGTATTTCCTGTATGTCTCCCCTCTTTCTATAATGTTTTTGTTTTACCTTCCCACTATCTCTTGAATTTTCCCATGAAAATTAAAATTGCTTTTTCTATCTAGCTAGTAAATTTTATAAATGCTGCTATGCGCCTTAATGCAAATATTGGGCAGTTCTCAACATTGCTTTATTTTCATTTTTTTACCTACACTTCCCTTACAATTTTGTGAAATATATTTATAATGTTATTTGATGCAAATTTTCTTTCCCATTGTGATTTTACTTAGCGATGGTTAAACTTGTAGTAAATACAGCTTTTGGGGGTGGGTAGCACGGACACTCAAACACCCAGGCTACATGCACACAAACAAACCTACAAGCTACACAGGTTTCCTCAGTTGGATATAGACCTAAAAAAAAAAGCCAGCTATGACAAATTATTTTATTTTGAAGTCTCACCTTTATCAGTGGCTCACATTCACATGTTTACTGGCCAAAGGGTTTCCTCTGCGAGAGAATTACCCTGGCATTTTGGAATGAATGAAAGATTTTGTAAATTTAGTAACATGCATAATAAAAAAAACTATAAAACCCTAGAATTAAACCCAAATAGCCACTGGAACATTTATCATGTGTATAATATTTCTGAAAAATCCTTCAAATGAAACCTTATACCTAAATATCTTAAGGCAATTAGTAAGTGGTGATTATTTCTGTTATACATGGTGCCAAGGAGTAAAGGTTAGCCCCTTTGATGTGGGTCTTATTCAAATACCCAGAGAACAAATGTCTTTTAGTAATAGAGTCTTAGAAGAGATAGTTAAAGTGGGAAATGTAGAATCAACATGATGTAAATTCCAGTTAAAACATTGTCTTGAATACAAGTGAGCGAACTTTATGTAAATAATTTAAAAATAACAGGAACTATGGAAATCAATCTCACTGGAACCCCTCTAGAACCAAAGACCTGTAAATCTGCCCAGTATCATTGTTTTTTATACTGACAAATATCCAGAAAAAGTGTGTTATAATAGTTTTCACTTTGCTTAAGGCCTCATTTGAAATCTTCTCTGTGTGGAAAAGAGAGAGAGAGAGATTAAAAGGCTGATTTGAATTTAAAATTTCCTGAATTTAGATGGTCTTCCCAAACTGTTAAAATCGTACCCAATTTTGAGGAAATCTAAACATTTAGAAAAATTGTTTTAGGGTCTAGGAGAAAAGTAAGTAATTGTATTGAATGTATTAAACTAAAATACAGGTTGAAACAGGCATAAACCCCCAATGGTTAGATATATTGGTTTGATACATTTAGGAAAGTTTTCCAGTAACATGTAAAAAGAGAAGAACCCATAATAAAATTACGAGTAAATTTAAAATTATATTCCAACTCTTCCATTTATTTGCCAATAAGTGTTCATTCAGAAAATTTTCAATTATTAAAAATTTCCAAGTGGTTGATGTTGGTGGTAATTACTTTGAATATGTTCGTTAATGCGATCTTCACAATAACCTTATAAGGAAAATTTTATTATCTCTATTTTATAAGTGATATAACTGAAACTCAAAGGCACACAACTAGAAAGTAGCAAAACTTCAGTTGAACGCAATGTGGTTCTATTATTAAATAGTACACCATTGTTTTTAGAAATTGTCATCATTGTGCCAAACAAAAATGGTGTAAGTGAGCATGTGGAAGAACCTTCTTGGGCTCACCCATATCCAGTTTCTCTGCATTATTGGTTTCCACCCAGAGGCAGGGACATGTGACCAGTTCAAGTCAATGAGCTATGAGTGGAAGAGAGGTGTGCATTGCACTATAGTGGGAAACCCTCCATGAAATTCTTCTTTTGCTTCAGTAGTTGAGGAGAAAGCTTTATGCTAAAATAACGAATCCACCGATCGAAGAAATTTAGAACTCGAATACCCCAAAAACTTATCCCATACATCTTCCCACCTCTAATGTCCTAACCCTACAATTTTGTTCTTTTCACATCCCTCATCAGCCAGTCAACCTGTTATCTGCTATACATGATTCAAGATGAATCTAAACCCTGAGTCAGTGGAAAACCAGATGTGTCACCCAAAATTTCATCCACTGGGTCAAATTCATACATATTTTTGGGACCGCTTAAGTAGTATTACGATACTGTTGCTATCACTACTTCTGAATGGCTCTCATCCCCTGTAGATCTCTGCTATACATTCACCTTTACTTCTTCAGATCTGTTGTCCAACTTACTCCATGTTCCAGGGGCCATACTTCTACAGAATACATTACATTTGCTCTCTGGCTTCCAAATATATTTGGTCAGTTGGAAGCTGTTACCTAAATGAGCCCAAGATGACATCTGTGTACTGGCCCCTAGGTCGTTTACTTCTTCACTGCAGGCTGACACTCAACAACTTAAAAGCCAACTGGTGCCAAATTAAGGTTTTTGCACATCCATTTATATTTATATTCAAAATACCCTAAACACACAAATTTTTCTTTAGAGATTGCCTGCTTTGCCTCCCCCAGGAAACATCACCCCACATCTGCTGACTATTTAAAAAATATATCTTTGGGCTTATAGACCGTAAGGTTGCTAAGACACTTAAGAACTCTCACCTAGAGACTTTCCATTATGCTGTTGAGCAATATTTCTATACCCGTGAATCACCTCTCCCTGAGAGTTTTCTAGCCCTCCTTTCCTTCTAGATGGTGACTCTATTGTCATGAATTTCTGAACGGGCTCTTGCAGTGAGGGATTTACCCTCTGATATAACGCTGTCCAATGTTACTGCTTCTCATGGTCATTTCTTTTTCCTAGATCAGTCTCAAATCCCATGAAATCCTTACGGAGGCATCAGCAGGGAATTTGTGTTTGGGAGATGAAAGAAGTCAAAGTATTCTTTGAACTCTTTTTTCTCCAGGATTACAGCAATGGTATACTTTTCCTAAATTTACATATCTTTGTGGGGGGCAGCCTTCTCCGCCAAATGCAGATCTCTATAGATTCCCAAAGTCATCCTCTTCCCTTGCCCTTTTCTTGAGGTATCATTGATATAAAACATTATATTAGTTTCAGGTGTACAATGTAATGATTTGATATGCATTATTATACATCGAAAAAGAATTATCACATCTTTTAAGATTTATACTCTTAATAACTTTAAAGCATGCAATACAGTATTTTTAGCATTTTATTTTATTTTATTTTATTATTAGTCTCAAGTATACAGTACATTGATTAGATATTTTTATCGTTTATGAAACAATCCCCCTTGTTACTCTATCTTTTCTCTGGCTCTACACATAGACATTACATTGCTACTGGCTGCATTTCCTATGCCATGTTCTCCATCACCATGGCCATCTATCGACTACTAATTTGTACTTCTTAAACCCTATACTACTTTCTCCCAGTCTCTCCATGCCTCTCCCCTCTGGTCTTATCAGATTATCTCTATATTTGTGAGTCTGTTTTCAATTAGTTTGTTCTTTTTGTTCCTTAGATTCTGCTTGTAAGTGAAATCATATGGTATTTATCTTTTTCTGTTTGACTTACTTCACTTAGCATAATAACCTCTAGGTCTATCCATATTATTACAAGTGATAGGATTGCACTGTTTTTGTAATGGAATATTACATGGGCATTTAGTTTAATGGGCATTTAGTTTGCTTCCATATCTTAGCTATTCTAAATATTCTAAATATTGCTGCCATGAACATAAGGATGCATAGATCTTCACAAATTATCATTTTGGTTTTCTCTTCAGATAAATACCCAGAAGTAGAATTGCTGTGTCAAAAGGTAGATCCATTTTTTAATTTTTTGAGGAAACTCTAGACTGTTTTCCATAGTGACTGTACCAATTTATAATTCCACCAACTGTGTCTGAGGATTCCCTTTTTTCCACATCCTCATCAATACTAGTTGTTCTTTGATTCATTGGTGATAGTCATTCTGACATGTGTGAGATAATAGCTCATTGTGGTTTTAATTTGCATTTCTCTGATGATTAGTGATCTCAAGCTTCTTTTCATGTGTCTATTGGACATCTGTATTTCCTATTTGGAGGAATATTTATTCAGGTCTTCTGCTCATTTTTAAATTGGATTGTTTGTTTGTTGTTGTTGAGTTGTATGAGTTCTTTATATATTTTGTATACTAACCCTTCATCAGATGTATCATAAGCAAACCTCTTTTCCTATTCCATAGGTTGTCTTTTTGTTTTGTTGATGGTTTTCTTTGTTGTACAAAAAGGTTTTAGTTTGATGTAGTCCCATTTGTTTATTTTTTATTTTGTTTCCCTTGCCCAAGGAGCTATATATAAAAAGAAATTACTAGAAGCAATATCGACAAGATTACTGCCTATGTTTCTTCTATACGTTTTATGGTTTCAGGTCTTACATTAAGTCTTTAATCCATTTGAGTCTATTCTTGTATGGTATAAGAAAGTGGTCCAGTTTCATTTTTTTATGTGTCATCTAATTTTTCCAACACCATTTATTAAAGAGACTGTCTTTATCCAATTGTATATTCTCGCTTCCCTTGCCATATAGTAAATGAGCATATAGACGTGGATTTATTTCTGGGCTCTCTATTCTGTTCCATTGATCAATGTATCTGTTTTTCAATGCAGTGTTTTCAGCTATAGTCACCATGACATATTACATCCCTATGACATATTTATTTTATAAATGGAAGTTGCTACTTTTGACACCTTTCACTCATTTTGCCAACCCCCATGCCCTCTCCCCTCTGGCAACCACCAATCTATTCTCTATCAGTGTGGATTTTATTCTGTTTTGTTTTTAGATTCCACATATAAATGAAATCATATGGCATTTGTTCTTCTTTGTCTGACTTACTACACTTAGCACAATGTCCTCAAAGTTCATCTGTGTGGTTGCAAATGTCAAGATTCCATTCTTTCTTATAGCTGAATAGTATTTTATTGTAAATACTTTATGTATACCACCTTTTATTTATTCATCTATCGATAGACACTTAGATTGTTTTCATATCTTAGCTATTGTAAATAATGTTGCAATAAACCTAGAGGTGCATATAATTTTTGAATTAGTGTTTTTATTTTCTTCAGATAAATACACAAAAGTGGAATTTCTGGGTTTTGTGGTAGTTCTATTTTAATTTTTTGAGAAAGCTCCATACTATTTTATTAGTAGCTGTACCAATTTACATTACCACCAGTAGTGCACAAATGTTTCCTTTTTTTTCACATCCTCACTAACACTTGTTCATTTTCATCTTGTTTTTGTTGTTGTTGTTGTTGTTTTTATAATAGCCATTTTGACAGGTGTGAGGTGATATCTCATTGTGGTTTTGATTTTCATTTTCCTGATGATTGGTAATGTTGACCATCTTGTCATATGCCTGTTGGCCATCTGTATGTCTTCTTTGGAAAAATGTCTCTTCCAGTCCTCTTCCTATTTTTTAATTGGATTGATTCTTTTTGCTATTGAATTGCAATATATTTTAGATATTAACTGCTTAACAGCTGTATGATTTGAAAATATTTCTTCCTTTGAGTAGGCTGCATTTTCATTTTTTATATGATTTTCTTACTGTGCAGAAGCTTTTCAGTTTGATGGAGTCTCACCTGTTTAATTTTGTTTTTGTTGCTTTTGCTTTTAGAGTCAGATTCAAAAAAATTATCGCCAAGACTGATGTCAAGGAGATTAATGCCTATATATTTTTCTAAGACTTTTATGGTTTCAGGTCTTACATTCAAGTCTTTAATCCATACCCAGTAAATTTTTGTGGTGTAACATAGTAGCCTGATTTCATTCTTTTTATGACTGTCCAATTTTCTCAACACCATCTATAAAAGAGAATATCCTTTCCCCATTGTATACTCTTGTTTCCTTTATCATAATGTAATTGACCATTTATGGGTTTATTTATCAGATCTCTATTTGTTCTGTTGATCTATGGGTGTGCTTTATGCCAATATCATACTCTTTTTATTATTATATTTTTATAACATAGTTTAAAATGAGGGAGCATGATGCCTTCACTTTTATTCTTTCTTAACATTGCTTTAACTGTATAAGGTCTTTTGTGGTTTCATAAAATTTTAAGATTATTTGTTCTATTTATCTGAAAATATTATTGGAATTTTGATAGGGATTGGACTAAATCTGTAGATTTCTTTGGGTGGTAGGGAAATTTTAATGACATTAATTCTTTGAATCTATGAGCACACAATATCTTTCCATTTATTTGTGTCTTCTTCAATTTCTTTCAATGTCTTATAGTTTTCACAGTGCAAGTCTTTTACCTCCTTGGTTGAAATTATTCCTAGGTATTTTATGCTTATAGATGCAATTGTAAATAGGATTCTTTTTCTTATTACTATTTTTGTAGTTTATTGTTAGTGTGTACAAATACAACGGATTCGTATGTATTGATTTTGGACCCTACAACTTTCCTAAATTCATTTTTTAGCTCTAACATAATAAATGGTGGAGTCTTTAGGGATATATATATTTCTAAAGACTCCATCATTTATTATGTTAGAAATAAATTACACACACACACACACACACACACACACACACACACACCAGCTTCAACTAGTGACAGTTTTACTTCTCCCTTTCCAGTCTGGATGCTTTTTATTTGTTTTCCTTGTGACTTGCTCTGGCTACAACTAGCAATGCTAAGTTGCATAAAAGTGGAAAGAGTGGGAATTGTTGTTTTATTTCTGATCTCAGATAAAAACTTTTAGCTTTTATCTACTGAGTAGAATGTTATCTGTAGACTTGTAATATATAGCTTTTATTATGTTGAAGTATGTTGCATCTATAACCACTTATTGAGAGTTTTTATAATATGAATGTTAAATTTCATCAAATGCTTTTTCTGAATCTATTAAGTAAATTATATAATTTTTATTTTTTATTTTCTTTTTTCATTTTCCCCAGCTTTATTTAAATATAATAGACAATTAGTTGTTCATATTTACATTGTAAAATTCAAGTTTTTAAATTATAGTTGGCATACAATAATATATAAATTTCAGTTGTACAGCACAGTGATTAGAGCTCAAGTGATCACACCACTAAATCTAGTACCAATGTTCCCCTTTACATATTTATTACACCATTGTTGACGATTTTCCTTATGCTACACTTTATATCTCCATGACTATTCATTTGTATTTCTTAACCCTTTGCCCTTTTTTATCATCTCCCCAACACCCCTTTGTATAGTAGCTCTCAAAATATTCTCTGTACTAATGTTTGCTTCTGTTTTTGTTGTTATTGTTGTTTATTTTGTATTTTAGACTTCACATGTATGTGAAATCACATGATATTTGTCTTTATCAAATTTATTTTATTTAGTGCAATACCCTCTAGGTCCATCAAGGGAATACATTTCCCACTCCCTTCCTTTCAGTCTGTGTGTGTCTTTTAATCTGAAGTGAATCTCTTATAGGCAGCATATGCAGAGGTCTTGTTTTCTTATCCATTCAGCCACCCTATCCTTTGGTTGGAGTACTTAATTTTTTCCATTTGAGGTAGTCTTTGATAAATGTGTAGTTATTAACATTTTTTCATTCATGAATTTTACATATGTTTTTTCTACTTAAAGAAGTCATTCCAACACTTTCTGCAATAGTGACTCGGTGGTAATGAATTCTTTTAGCTTATTTTTGTCTGTGAAGCTCTTTAACCTTTGACTCTAAATGACAGCTTTGCTGAATAAAGTATTCTTGGTTGTAGATTCTGGGTTTCCATCACTTTGAATATTTTGTGCCAAGCCCTTCTGTCCTGCAAATTTCTTTTGCGAAATCAGCTGCCAGTCTTATGGGTGATCCCTTGCAAGTAACTAACTGTTTTTCTCTTGCTGCTTTAAAGATTCTCTCTTTGTATTTAAACTTTGGCATCTTAATTATGATATGTCTTGCTGTGGCCTTCTTTGGGTTTCTCTTTCTTGGGACTTTCTGAGCTTCCTGTGGTTTTTTGTCTATTTCCTTCACTAAGGTAGGGAAGTTTTCTATCATTATTTCTTCAAATACCTTTTCCACTTCTTGTTCTCCCTCTCCTCCTTTAGGTACCCCTATTACATGATTGTCTTTACACTTAGTTTTGCCTCAAAGGGTTTTTAAATTATTATTATATTCCTGGCTTCTTTTTTCTTGCTATTTGGATTGGGTGACTTTGGCCTCACTATCCTATAAATTGGTAGTTTGATCCTCTCTTTCATCTACTATGTTGATTCCTTCCAATATACTCTTCACCTCAGATAATGAGTTCCTCATTTCTGACTAATTCCCTTCTATAATTTCCATTTTTGTTTTTATGTTTTTATCTCTTTGTTAAAGTTCTCTGCAGTGAGAACTTTAACAAAGTTCATCTGAGTTCATCTGTACTTCCCCTAAATTCATTGAGCATCTTTATAAACAGCGTTTTGAGCTTTGCATCCATTAGATTGCTTGACTCCATTATTCCTGGATCTCTGTTTTTTACTTTCTTATGGTTTCTGCTTCTTTGTCTTCCTATTTTGGCTGCCTTTCTGTTTCTATGTACTAAGCAAAGCTCTCAAGTCTTCTGGTCTGATTATCACGGCTTTGTGTAGCAGGTGTCCAGAGGCATAGTCCTGAGAGGTATTCAACAGCAGGGCCACCTGTTAAGATTCTGCAAGCAATCCACAGATGCTGTGTTTATAGCTGCCTCAAGAAACCAAGCCAGAGAAAGAGGTCAGCTGTCACCAGTGTAAGTCTTAGAACTTGCTCAGCATGTTTCACAGGACTCACCAAGGACACAACTGAATGTGCCTTGGAAAGGGCCGCAAGTGTGGGAGGTGGAGTTTCAGGGAATCCTCTGGGCAAAGCCATTTCTGTTATCCAGTTCAATGAAGTCTCATCTATGGCAGCATTGCGTCTGCATTAGGAGGGAGAGGGATCCACCTGTTGCAAGGTGATTTCTTATTTTTCCTTTTAGTTGTAGGACTTTGTTCATCTAGACCCCAGGAGATTGCTTACTGTTTGCTCCATATTTTTATCCTAACTTTTATGTGGTCAGAAGAGCAGATGAACAAAACCTTTATTTTCTCGATATAGAGTATCATGTTGATTGATTTGAGGATGTTGAATCATCCTTGAATCACTGGAAAGATTTTATTTGATCACGGTGTATTATCCTTTTAATTCATTTTGCTAATATTTTGTTGATGATTTTTGTGTCTATGTTCATCAGGGACATTGCATTGTAGCTTTATTTTCTTATGATTTTATTTTCTGGTTTTGTTGTCAGGGTAGTATTGGTCTTGTAAAATGAGTTTGGAAGCATTCTGCCTCTTCAATCTTTGGAAGAGTTTGAGAAGGATTATTACTAATTCTTCTTTAAATGTTTGGTAGAATTCACTAGTGAAGTCATCTTTTCCTGGACTTATATTTGTTAGAGGATTTTTTGATAGTTTCTTTATTATTATTATTATTAATTATTATTTTACATTAGTTTCCAGTGTGTAATACAATAGTTAGACATTTATATAATTTATGAAGTGATCCCCTCACCTGATTACTCTAACACCTATCTGGCACTACACATAGCCATTACAATAATATTGACTATGCTGTACTCTACATCCTCATGACTGATTTGTAACTACTAATTTGTATTTCTTCACCCCTTCACATATTTTACCCAGACTTCACCAGCCCACCTCTCTCTGGCAATCACTACATCGTTGTCTGTATCTGTGTCTGTTTTCATTTAGTTTGTTTGTTTCTTTTGTTCTTTAGATTCCTTGTATAAGTGAAGTCATATGGTATGTGTCTTTCTCTTATTTATTTCACTTATCATAATACTCTCTAGGTCCATCCATGTCATGGCAAATGGTAAGATTTTACTTTTTTATGGCTGAGTAATATTCCATTGTATATATGTACCATAATTCTTTATCTAATTCTCTATTGTTAGGCACATTGGTTGCTTCTATATTTTGGCTATCGTGAATAGTGCTGCAGTGTAATCTTTACGAATTAGTGTGCAATCTTTACGAATTAGTGTTTTGGTTTTCTTTGGCTAAATACCCAGAAGTGCAATTGCTGGGTCAAAAAGTAGTTCTATTTTTAATTTTTTTTGAGGAACATTCATACTGTTTTCTATGGTAGTTGTACCAATTTGCAATCCCAGCAACTGTGTGTGAGCTCTCTCTTTTCTCCGATGCTTGTGTTTTTTGATTTATTGATAATAGCCTATCTTACAGGTGCGAGGTGATAGCTCATTGTGGTTTTAATGTGCATTTCTCTAATAATTAGTGACTATGAGCATCTATTCATTGGCCATCTGTATTTCCTCTTTGAAGAAATACCTATTCAGGTTTTCTGCCCATTTTTAAATTGCATCATTTGTTTTTTAGTTGTCAAGTTGTATGAGTTCTTTATAAATATGAATATTAACAATGAGGTTGTCTTATATCAAATTTATATCAATGATATCATAGAAAATACCTTCCATTCAGTAGGTTTTTGTTTTGTTGATGTTTTCCTTTACTGTGCAAAAACTTTTTAGTTTTTTATAGTCCCATTTGTTTATTTTTTTCTTTTGTTTTCCTTGTTGCGGGATTTTTGATAACTGATTAAAATTCCATGCTAATAATTGATTTCTATTTGCATGGACATCTATTGCCACCCTTTCACTTTCGGTCTGTGTGTGTCCACATGTTAGAAGTGAGTCTCTTGTAGGCAGCTTGTATATATATAAATTAGATATATATTATATTTTAAATCCATTCAGCCACTTTATTCCTTATTATTCAATAATTTAGTTCCTTTACTTTTAAAGTACTTTGATAGGTATGCACTTACTGCCATTTGGTTCATTCTTTTCTGGCCATTTTGTAGATCCTCTCTTCTTGTCTTCTTTTTTTTAGCTTACTGACTTTCTTTAGTGGTATATTTAATTCCTTCCTCATCATCATTTGTACTTATGCTATAGGTTTTTGCTTTGTGGTTACCATGAGGCTGGCATATAACAGTTTATTTATAACAGTTTATTTTATTATTTTTATTTTTAATTTATTTAAGTATAGTTGGTATACAATATCATATTAGTTTCAGGTGTACAATATAGTGATTTTACATTTTTGTTCCTTACAATGTGATTATCTCACTAGTTCTAGTAATTATCTGTCACCGTATAAACTTATCACAATATTATTGACTATGTTCCACTTCAGTCTATTTTAAATTGATAATTTAAATTTGTACACATTCTGAAATTCTACATTTTTATCCCCCTCCATGTTTTGCTTGTGATGTCACATTTTTATATCTTTTTATCCTGTGTATTTCTGAATTAATCATTGTGGTTATAGTCATTTTTACTACTTCTGTCTTTTAACTTCATTCTAGTTTTACGTGATTAATTGATCATATATATATATATATACACACACACACATATATCAGTAAGATTTATACTTGCATGTTTTCTTGTTACTGATTAGAGTCTTTTCTTTTTAGTTTGAATAGTCCCTTTAAAACGTCTTTTAAGGCCAATTTACTGGTGGTAAACTCCTCTAGCTTTTGCTTACCTGAAAAATACTTTGACTCTCCTTCAATTCTGAATGATAACATTGCTGAGCAGTATAGTCTCGGTTGGAGTTTGTTTTTTTCTTTTAGCACTTTAACTATATGGTGCCACTCCCTTGCTTTCTGCAAATTTTCTGCTTAAAAATCTGCCAATAGTCTTATGAGTGCTCCCTTCTACATAACAAGTTGTTTTCTTTCTTGCTGCTCTAAGATTCTTCATCTTTAACTTTTGACATTGAAATATAATATTTTGATGTGAATCTTTTGGGGGTTATTGTCTTGGGAATTTTCTTGGCTTCCTATATCTAAATATCTGTTTCCTTCCTCAGTTTAAGGAAGTTTTTCATCATTTTTCTTCAGATAAGTTTTCTGTGCCTTTCTTTCTCTCTTCCTGTGGGAATTCTGTAATGCAAATGTTGATAGGCTTGCTATTGTCCAATAAGTCTATCAAGCTATCTTCATGTTTTAAAACCCTTTTGTTGTTGTTGTTTTGCTGCCCTGCTTAAGTGAATTCAAGATCATTGATCCTTTCTACTGCTTTACACTGTCTGATGTTGAACATCTCAATATATTTTTTCAGTTCAGTATTGTATTCTTCAGCTCTGTGACTTCTATTTGGCACTTTCTTATATTTTCTCTTTATTGCTGTTATCACAGTATTTATCCATTCTCCTTAATTTGGTGAACATTTTTGCGACCATTACTTTGAACACTTTATCAGGTAAATTACTTACCTTCATTTCATTTTTTAAATAAGGTTTTATCATTCTTTTGTTTGGAATATATTTCTTTATCTCCTCATTTTGTTTGAGTCTCTGTGTATGTTTTTATGTATTAGGCCAAACGGCTACCTCTTCCAGTCTTGAAGGAGTAGCTTTGTGTATGATGAAGCTTATTGTTCAACTTTGCCCCAGCTCTTGACTCTCTTTCAAACCTTTGTGATTGCCTAAGCAACCTATTTTATTTTTAATAGCTCTCATTTGTTGAAGATGTGCCAAGACTTGTCAGTGTACCAAAGGGAAGGACCTAGTCAGCAACCATTTTCAGGCTCATTAGAAGCCAGATCCTCAAACATCATATTTTAAAGTATGGAAATATATGTAGCCCTGTGGAACAGCAATCATAACCCCTGCTAACCTCCAGACTAGGTGATCAAGAGGTATGCCCTGGTGACAGTTGCAAAAATCATGGCTCTTGTTGACTGTATAAGGTCATTTCTGAGGGATGCTGGTGAGCTGTAGTGAGGCAGAAGGAGAGCACAAAGATGATCTCTCCCAGTTTATGTTCCCTAAGAGCACCTTTGTAGCCTCTAAATGTTTGGCAAACCTGAAGCCTTCCCCTCAACCAAGGCTCCAGGACAAGTAAATGGGCCTCTTTCATAGAAAGACTGGGGATGTGTTTTATTCTGCTATCTATGGAGTGCCCTGTGGGTGGTAGCCTGACAAGAAATGTCTGTTAGATTGTTACAGTCCTATGTGAACCAGGAACGCAAGCTCCTCTAGCCAACAGAGTCAGTTAATCAAGGAGAATCACCTGTGTGGTAGCCACAAAAACTTGGACACCCTATGTAAAAATTGAGGCACCAGAAACATATAAGAGCTCTCCTCCAAGAAATACTGGTACTCTAAGGTAAGGTAGAGGGAGAATGTGAAGACAGAGCCGATTTTCTGGGGTCTCTGGAAAGATTTGTAATCAGCTCTTATGTGTGTGTTTGATTAAAAATCTGCACCTTAGGTTACAGCTATGCTAATGAGCTGAAAGGATTCTTTCAAAGGAAGCCTAAGTTCCTGGATGAATTGCCTTATGCTGTGCCCTAAGAGTGATAGCTATTTAAGAACTCTTTCTCCATTGCTTATGGTTCTGTGAGATTTTTAAGTGCAAGCTCTGCTGGCCTCCGTAGCCAAATGATATAAAGACCCTGGCAGTAACTGTAAACACTGCAGTGGCAGACAAGGGTACAGGCTTCTTTCTAGAAGATAATTAACAAGATGGAGCAAGGCAGAGATTGAATCCACTGTTCTTCATTTCCCGAGAGGACCTTGATAGGTACAAACAAGTATGCCAAATCTGAAGGCTTCTCCTCAGGCTAAAGAACTTTAACATGCAAATAGGCCTCATTCCCCAAAAGATTAGCTTTGTTTCATTCTTCTCTGTGTGCACTGTCCTGAGGGTGGTGGTTTGACAAGAACTTTTTCTTTCTCTGGTTGTTAGAATCCCAGGGATCTGAGAACACAAGAACCACAGGCCTCCAGCGCCAGGTGATCAGAGGATAGGGTGTCCCCTAGACTGTTGCAGCAAAAAACTGAGTACCAACATAAAAAAGGACACCAGATGTGTATAAATCTCTCCTCCAAGAGATATCATCACTGATAGATATGTGTGGCAGAGGGAGAGTGCAAAGAAGGTACCTGGATGGACCTCTCTGCCTCTCTGATTTTAGATAGCCCTTGGCCTTTCAAACCTAGAATGTTATTATTTTCTCAAAGTGTGTCTAGTTCATGTCAAGACCTTCTTTTATTCCAAATCATTAATTTTTTGAGATGTGTTTAGTGACCAGGGCTCTACTTTTTCCAATTTCATTAACTTCATATGGAAAACTCTCACTGAGGCCATAAGTTCAACATTCAGGAGAGATAGAAAGGCAGTAAGGAAAAATTATCATGGATATCTGTATACTTATTCAAACATACTACTTACCTGTGCTTTTTGGACCTTCTAGGATCCAGTCTCATATGTACCACTTAATTTAATAATGGAATGCTATGTAGTCCAAATTTATGATTTAATTAATAATATAATACCAAGTTTACAATAGGCATCTTGAGTCTATCACATCATCATGTGGTATCTCATGGTCAGGTATTTTGTGTTCACAAGAGAAGTAGCAAGTCAGTGGCTGATTTTCCAATAGAAAATAACTAGCCAGAAGAAGACAAAGCCTTACTCTAAAACCTCAGGAATATGCTCTATGATTTTCCTATTGATGCTTGCCAATTTTTCATTCAGCATCACTCTCCATCACAGATACTTAGAATACTATTTTTGTTTGTTGAATTGTGAGGTTCAGGAATCAGGACATCTTGTATAAAAACTAGAGGTGTACAGTCTTTTCTTATGCTAAAATGCACTCAGCAGGTTTACACAGTAGCATGCTCAAATGTACAAAATGTTTCCTCTAAAGTTCAGAGGTCTATTCAGCATCGTACCTTTGTTTTTATGATAGACAGAACAAGGTTCAGAGGCTTGTCATTCACTTCCACCATTTTGCTATTTGTTTTCTGTATGTCATATCATTTCATTTATCAGTTCTTCCATTATTGCCATTTTGTGTTTAATTTTTTGTAAGGGACCGCTTCGATTACTTTGTCTTTTCCTTTTCAGTGCATTTATTGTTGTTTTCATGGTGGTTACCTTGGAGATTATAATTAACATCTTAAATTTATAGCAATCTAGTTTGAATTTATATCAGCTTAGTCTCAATAGTACACAAAATTATGCTTCTGTACAGTTCTGTTGCTATCGTCACACATTACATCTTTATACATAGTGCACCAATTGAGATAGATATGTAATTATTGCTTCATGCATTTGCCTTTTAAATCATGTAGAAAATAGGAATTAAAATATAAAATTACATTATACATTAATTACATTATACATTAATACTGGCTTTTATATTTACCTACGTATTTACTTTTACTAGTGTTCTTTATTTATTCCTATGGCTTCAAGTTACTGCCTAGTTTCTTTTCATTTCCACTGAAGGGTTCCCTTTAGCATTTTTTTAGGGCAGGTATACAAAGAATGAACTCCCTCATCTTTTGTTTATCTTGGAATTATTTGATTTCTCCTTTTTAAAAACAGTTTTGCTAGATATAGAATTCTTGGTTGGAAATTGTTTTCTTTAAACACATTAAATATGTTATCTCATGATTTTCTGGTCTCATGGTTTCTGCAGAGGTATCAGATGTTAATTTAATTGAAGATATCTTGTACATATGAGTCAATTCTCTTACTGCTTTCAAGATTCTATTTGGGGCTGGGGGAGGCTTTTGACAGATTATAATGTGTCTCAGTGTAGATCTCTGTGAGTTTATTCTACTTAACGTTTTTGAGCTTCTTAGATATGCAGGTTCATATATTTTTTCAAGTTGAGAAGTTTTTAACCATTATTTCTGCAAATATTTTTTCTACTTCTTTATCTTTCTATCACTTTCTGGAACTCCCATTATGCATATGTTGGTATTTTTGGTGGTGTCCTACAAGTCTCGTAGGTTCTGTTCATTTTTTATTATATTTTTAATTTTTGTTCTTCAGACTAGATCATTTTACTTGACTTATCTGCAACTTTGCTGTTTCTTTTGTCTGCTCAAGATTACTGTTAAACCCCTCTGGCTAATTTTTTATTTCAGTTACTATGCAATCACATGCTATATAACATTTCAACCAGTGATGGGCTACATATGTGACAGTGGTTCTATAAGATTATAATGGAGTTGAAAAATTCCTGTCACCTAGTGAAGCCATAGCTATTGTAACATCATAGTGCAATGCATTATATATGTGTTTGAGGTGATGCTGGTGGAAACAAACCTACTGCACTGCCAGTTATATAAAAGTGTAGCACATAGAATTATATGCAGTACATAATACTTCGAAATAATAATAAATGACTTTGCTACTTATTTATGTATTTACTGTTCTATACATTTTATTGTTGTTTTAGAATGTACTTTATTTATTTAAAAAAATGTTTGCTGTAAAGCAGTATTCCATGCTCCTTTGGCAGAAGTCTCCTGCATCTTGTGATTACCATATCTCGATTGCATCATTATCTCTTGTACTTGATTTAATCTCATTGTTTTATAAATTTTGTGTAGCCTATTTTAAGTAGTACAAGACTGTACTTTTCAGCTCCAGGATTTCTATTTAATTCCTTATATAGTTTCTAATGATATTTTCTACTAATTGAGACATTGTTCTTCTAGTTTCCTTTTATTCTTTATTCATGCTTTCCTTTAGCTCTTTCTCAGCATATTTAAGACAGATGATTTAAAATCTTTGTCTAAAAGTTCTCAACATCACTAATAATCAGGGAAATTCAAATCAAACCTATAATAAGATATACCTCATACCTATTAGAATGGCTATCATCAAAAAAAAAATGAGAGAGAGAAAGAGAAGCATTAGAGAGAATGTGCAGATAAAATAATAATTGTGAAATGTTGATGGGAATAAATACTGGTACAGCCACTAGGGAAAACAGTATGGAGATGCCTGAAAAAATTAAAAACAGTTACCATATTATCTATTTATGCATATTTATCTGAAGGAAACAAAAACACTAACTCAAAGAACAGACTTCCAGGGTTCTGTTCAAAATGATGGAGTAGGTACATGTTGTGCTTACATCCTCCCATAACCACACTAAAATTACAACTAAAATATAGAAAAATTAACCTGGAGAGCCATCCAAAGACTAGCTGAACTGAAGTCTTATAACTAAGGATGTAAGAAGCCACCTCAAGACTGGTAAAAGAAACAGATGTGCAAAACTAGGTTGGACCCACACCTACATGTGGCGGCGAAGAATTGGAAGAGATATCTCCATTGCAATGGTTTCCCCTGAAGAGTGAAGGGTTCTAGATCCACATCAGAATCTCCAGCTCAGAGGACCAAGGCTAGGAAGAGGATCCCCCACAAAATCTGGCCTTGAAAATCAGCTGGGACTCCATCCACTTGGGTTAGAGATGTCCTCTTAAAGGGCCAACACATAGAATATCTCAATCCCAAGCAATCACCTTGGGCTTGGCAGAAGGACAGCTGCTTAGGAAGTTTCAGAGACATACAAGGAAAAACTGAGTTGAACCCTTTTCCCGCACAGGCAAATATGAATTTTCATTGGCTGGTGAGCCCTACACACTCCACCCTGGTGACTCTCTGGGACTCCAACCTACCCAATTTGCAAACTACCAGATGTTTTTACCCAGCTGGTAGGCAGTCAGTATTATCTCACACTGATTATTTCTTATACAACTGTTGGGGGTCTGCAGGCCTCCAGAACACAGCAGCTGGCCTCAGTGCTCTCTGAGACTTTTGCGGAATAGTCCCAGGCTCAGCACTGGCACCAAATTTGCACTAACCCATGGAACAGCACTCACCCCATGCTGGTGACTCTTGGAATCCTAGCTGCATCTAACTATCTTACTGATAGAAGCTGTTTTAGTGGTCTGCAGGAAGCTGGTATTGGCCCATACTGCAGTCATTCTTGGAAAACTTTTGAGAGTCCAGTCCCCAGGCAGATAGTGGCTGGCCTCTGTGTGCTCTAAACTTGTTGTGAAGTAGCCCCAGGCTCAAAACTGGCATCAAGTCTGAATCTACATTAACCTGTTGGATACCACTCACACCATGCTAATGACTTCCTGAGATTCTGGCCATCCAAACTCTCATAACACCTGTACCAGGTGAGATTCTTTAAGCAGCTAAGTCTTATAAACAGCTTGCAGGTTATAGCAGGCCTCAGGATGCCTTCAGCCTTTTTCTGAGCTTCTCCAAGCCAGGCACTAGTGATGAATGGCCTCATTTACAGCATGGACTCTCCCACACATCTTCAGGTCCAGCATAGGCAGCAACCAACTGCAGATTGCTTGTATCTCCTACAAGTAGCTCCAACAAGTCACAGGCATGGCTGAACTTGGCCTGCACTGGGTACCCTCCTAAGAGGGCTCAGAACCAGCATACTCAGTGGCTGGTTTCAAACCACAGTACAACACCACTCAATTAGCCCCTCAAGCTGCATACCCAAAAGGTGATTTCAACAGGCACCTTAGCCCACTGGAGCAAATCCTGCTGCATGAGGTCACCCCTGAATAGCAAATTGTATGCTGTGGTCACGGCAAATCCTTACAGCCAGTAAGCCTGAGGGTCAATCCCACCCACTGATGCACCAATAGCTACCAAGGCTCAAGTACACAAGAGCACACAATTCACACAAGGGACACTCCAGGAGCACTCATCTCGGGTGACCAGAGAGACTGTGCCACTGGACACCACAGGGAACCTACTACATAAGGCAACTCTGCCAAGACTGGGAGATGTAGCAATTTACCTAATATGTAAAAACAAACAAAGAGAGGTTGCAAAAATGAGGAAGGGAAATATGTCAAAAATGACAGAACAAAAGAAAACTGCAGAAAAAGACTAAAGCAAATAGAGACAAGTAATATACAAGATACAATATACAATATACAAACCACAGGTTATAAGAATGTTTAAGGAACTTAGTGAGAACTTCAACAAAGAGATAGTAAGCATTAATAGAATCTATAAATGAGAACCACACAGAAATGAATATTACATTAGAAGGAATAAATAGCAGATTAGATGAAGCAGAAGGTCAAATTAGTGATTTAGAAGACAAGGAAGCAGAAAATACTCAATGTGAGCAATGACAAGAAAAAAGAAAAAAATCAAGATAGTTGAGGGACAACTAGAACAACATCAAGTGTAACAACATTCACATCTTAGGTGTACCAGAAAGAAAAAGAGAGAACAAAATTGAAGGAATAATGATGAAAAACTTCCTTAACTTGTTGAAGGAAATAGATATACAAATCCAGAAAATGCAGTCTTAAACAAGATAAATCCAAATAGGCACAACTGAAATATACCATAATTAAAATGCCAAAGGTTAAAAACAAGAGGTACTCTTAAAAGCAGCAAGAGAAAAGCAATTAGTTATCTGCAAGGTAGCTCCCATAAGACCGCTAGTTTATTTCTCAACAGGGACTTGGCAGGCCAGAAGGGATTGGCATAAAATATTCAAAGACAAAAAGCAAGGAACTACAACCCATACTACTCTACAGAGCAAGGCAATCATTTACAATTGAAGGAGAGAAGTGAGAATATACAGTGAAATAAAGAAAGTCTATTCAATAAATGGTGTTAGAAAAACTGGACAGATATATGCAGAACAATAAAACTGGATCACCTTATTACACCATGTAGAATAATAAATTCAAAATTGATTAGAGTTCAATGTAAGACTCCAAACCATAAAATTGCTAAAAGAAAACATAGGCAGTAAATTCTTTGATATTGCTCTTAGCAATATTTTTTGTGATAAGTAGCCTCAGGCAAGGAAACAAAAGAAAAAAATTAAAAATATGGGACTACACCAAACTAAAAAGTTTTGCACAGCAAACAACAACCACAAAATGAATAGACAACCTACTGAATAAGAGAACATATTTCAAATTATATACCCGATAAGAAGTTAATATCCAAAATTTATAAAGAACTCAGACAACTTAACAACAACAAAAAAATGCAATTCAAAAACGGTTTAAGAATCTAAATAAACATTTTTCCAAAGAAGAAATACAGATAGACAATTGACATATGAAAAGATGTTCAAGGTCACACTAATCACCAGAGGAATACAATTTGAAACCCAATGAGATATCACCTCACATGTGTCAGAATGACTATCAACAATAAATCAACAGTGATTGTTGGCAAGTATGTGGAGAAAAGGGAACCCTTGTGCACTGTGGATGGGATTGCAAATCAGCGCAGGCTCTGTGGAAAATAGTTTGGAGTTTCCTCAAAAAATTAAAAATAGAACTACCTTATGACCCAGGAATTCCACATCTAAGTATTTATCCAAAGAAAACCAAAATACTAATTCAAAATGATACATTCACCCTTATGTTAACTGCAGTACAATTGACAATAGCCAAGATATGGAAGCAACTAAACATCCTTCAATATATGATTGAATAAAGAAGAGGTGGTACGTATATACAATAGAATACTACTGAGCCAGAAAAAAAATTTTTACCATTTGCAATGATATGAATGAAATTAAAGTGTATTATGCTAAGTGAAATAAGTTAGACAGAGAAAGAAAAATACCATATGATTTCACTTATACATGGAATCTAAACAAACAAACAAACAAACAAATAAATAAATAAAAATGAAAACAGACATAAATGCAAAGAACAAATTGATGATTACCAGATGGAAAAGAGTTAAGAGGTGGGTAATAAAAAGTAAAAGAATTAAGAAGTATAAATTGGTAGTTGCAAAATAGTCACAAGGATGTGAAGTATGGCATAAAATATACAGTCAATAATATTGTAACATCTATATAAAATGTCAAGTGGATACTAAACGGAAGATCACTTAATAAACATTATAAATGTCTAAAATCTATACAGCACACCTGAAACTAATATAAAATAATACTGAATGTCCACTCTAATTGAAAAATAAAAAAAATTAAATAAATAAAAAATAAATCGAAGGAGGGATAAAGAGCTTCCCAGTCAAGAAAAAAAGGAAAAAAAATTCATCAACACCAAACCAGTATTATAAGAATTTTAAAGGGACTTCTTTAAGAAGAAGAAAGGGAGAGAAAAGATCATAAATATGAATAACATAATGGCAATAACCATGAACCTATTAGTAATCACTTCAAATGAAAATTAATTAGATGCTCTTTCGAAAGACATAGGGTAGTTGAATGTATAAGAAAACTACACCCATATATATGCTGTCTATAAGAGACCCACTTCAGATTGAAAGACACACACAGCCTGAAAGTCAGGGGTGGAAAAACATATATTATACAAATGGAAATGAAAAAAAGCTGGGGTAGCAATACTTATATCAGATGAAATAGACTTTAAAATAAAGGCTGTAATAAGACAAAGAAGGGTATTACATAATAATAGAGGGATCAATTCAGTAAGATGATATAACCCTTGTAAACATTTTTGCATATACTTTATGAGCACCTAAATACATAAAACAAATATTAATGAACATAAAGGGACAGTTTGACAGTAATATAGTCATAGTAGAGAATTTTGACATCTTACTGAAATCAAAGGAAAATTATCCAGACAAATCAACAAGGAAACAGTGGCCTTAAATGACACTTTAGACCTGAAGAACTGAATTGATAGTTTTAGAACACTGAACTAGAAAACAGCAGAATATACATTCTTTTCATGCACACATGAGACATTTTCTAGAATAGACCACATGTTAAAACACAAAACAAGTTTTAACAAGACTGAAATTATACTAACCATCTTCTCCAAGCACAATGGTATGAAACAGGAAATAAATTGCAAGAAAAAAATGAAAAACACACAAACACATGAAAGCTAAATAACAGCATGCTACTAAACAATGAATGGATTAAAAGATCAAACAAGAATTCAAAAGATACCTGAGACAAATAAAAACAAAAACACAGTGACCCAAAATATATGGAGCCCAGCAAAATCAATCCTAAGAGGGAAATTTATAGCAATAAGGCACACCTCAAAAAAAATAAAATAAAATAAAACAAAATCTCAAATAAACAATCTAACCTTATACCTAAAGGAACTAGAAAAAGAACAAGAAACAAAACCGAAAGTGAGTAGAAGAAAGGACATAGTAAAGATCAGAGAGGAAATAAATAAAATAGAGCCTAAAAATACATACAAAAAATCAATGGAACCAAGAGCTAATTCTTTGAAAAGATATACAAAATTGATGAACTTTAACCAGACTCATTAAGAAAAAATGGAGACATCCAAATAAATAAAATTAGAAATAAAAAAGAAGTGACAACTGACACCACAGAAATATAAAAAATTATACAAAAACACTATGAACAATTTTATGCCAACAAATGCAACAATTTAGAAGAAAGGAATAAATTCCTAGAAGTATATAATCTTCCAAGACTGAATTGGAAGAAACAGAACATATGACCAGGCTGATTACAATTAATGAAATTGAATCAGTAGTTGAAAATCTCCCCACAAACAAAAGTTCTGGACCAGATTTCCTCACAGCTGAATTTTACCTAACATTCAAACATTATTTTTCTCTAATTGTTCCAAAACACACCAGAGCAGAGAAGCCCCTTGATGTCATGTTACAAGGCTACCATTACTGTGATCCCAAAGCTAAAGACATTACAAAAAAAATTATAGGCCAATAACCCTGTCGAACATAGATGCAAAAATTCTTGACAAAATATTAGCAAAGTGAATTCAGCAATACATTAAAAAGATCATACATAATGATAATGTGGCATTTATTTATAGGATACAAGTTTGGTTCAATATACACAAATCAATTAACATGGTATACCACATGAACAAAATGAAGGATAAAAATTATATAATCATATCAATGGATGCGGAAAAAGCATTCGACAAAATCCAGCATCCATTTTTGATAAGAACTCTCAGCAAAGTGGGAATAAGAGAAAACATATGTCAACATAATAAAGGCCATCTATGACAAACCCATGGCTAACATTATACTCAATGATGAAAAGCTAAAAGTGTTTTCTTTATAATCCAGAACAGGACAAAGATGTTTACTTTCACCACTTCTACTCAACATAGTATTAAATCTTAGCCACAGCAATCACACAGAAAAAATAAATAAAAATCCTTCGAATTGGAAAGAGAGAAGAAAAACTGTCATTATTTGCAGATGCCATGTTACTATATGTAGAGAGCCCTAAATATCCCACCAAAATACTGTTAGAACTGATAAATGAATTTAGTAAAGTAGCAGGACTCAAAATTAATATTTGAAAATCAGTTTCATTTTTATACATCAATAACAAATTATGGGAGAGAGAAATAAAAAAAAACCATTTAAAATTACATCAAAAATAAAACAAAATATCAGAGAATAAATTTAACCAAGGAAGTAAAAAAAAAAAAACAACTGTACTTGAAAAATTATAAAACAACAAAGAAAGAAATTAAAGAAGATACAAATAAATGAAAGCATATACTGTACTCATGGATAGGAAGAAGTAACATTGTTAAAACGTCTATAGTACCCGAAGCAATCTATAGATTCAATGCAATCCTTATCAAAATACCAATGGCATTTTTCATGGAACTAGCACAAATAATTTTAAAATTTATATGGAACCATAAAAAAAAAATAGCCATGACAATCTTGAGAAGGAAGAAGAAATTTGGAGGTATCACAATACTTGATATCAAACTATACTATAAAAATGTAGTAATCAAAACAGCATGGTATTGGCATAAAAACAGATCCAAAAGAGAACAATGGAACAGAATAGAGAACCCAGAATTAAACACAAGCCTATATGGTTATTGAATCTATGACTAAGGAGGCAAGAATACACAATGGGGTTAAAGACAGTCTTTTCAATAAATGATGTTGAAAAAATGGGCTAGATACAAGCAAAAAAAAGAGAAAGAAACTAGATCCTCTTTATACATAATGTATAAAGAGTTCAACATAAGACCCAAACTCATAAAACTTTTAGAAGAAAACATAAGCAGTAAACTTTTCAACATTTCTATTAGTATTATTTTTTTCTCATATATTACCTTAGGTAAGGAAAACAAAAGAAAAATAAATAAATAAGACTACATCAAACTAAAGAGTTTTTGCTCAGCAAAGAAAACCATCAACAAAATGGAAAGACATCCTACTGAATGAGAGAAGATATTTGCCAGTGATACATTATATAAGAAGTTAATATCCAAATTTTTAAAGAACTCATGCAAGTTAACACCAAAACATCAAAGAATGCAATTTAAAAGTGGGCAGACCTATTTATACAAGTCCAAAAAAGACATACATATGGCCAATAGACACATAAAAAATCCTCAAAGTCACTAATTATCAGAAACATGCAAATTAAAACCACAATGAGATATCACCTCATGTGCATCAGAATGACTATCATCAATAAATCAACAAACAAGTGCTAGCAAAGATGTGGAGAAAAGGAAATCCTCGTTCACTACAAGTGGATTGCAAATTGGTGCAGCCACTATGGAAAACAGTATGAAATGTTCTCAAAAAATTAAAAATAGAATTACCTTATGACCCAGCAGTTCCATTTCTAGGTATTTATATAAAAAAAAAATTCCAAAACACTATTTTGAAAAGATATATGTGTCCCTATGTCCATTGTAGCATTATTTACAATATCCAAGACATGGAAGCAACCTAGATGCCCATCATTATATGATTGGATAAAGAAGAAGTGGTACATATATACAAGGGAATATTACTAGGCCTAAAAAGAATGAAATCTTATCATTTGAGACACATGAATGGACCTGGAAGATATTATGCTCAGTAGAATAAGTCGGACAAAGAAAGACAAATACTATATGATCTCATTTATATGTGGAATTGAAAGAACAAAATAAAGATACAAACAAAACAGAAATAGTCTCATAAATGCAAGGAACAAGCTGATGGTTGCCAGATGGGAGGGAATTTTGGGGGCTGGGTTAAAAAGATGAAGAGATTAAGATATATAAATTGGTAGTTGTAAAATAGTCATGGAGATGTTAAGTAAAGCATAGGGGATACTGTCACTAATATGATAATAACCATGTATAGTGTCAGATAGGAACTAGACATATAATATTGTATATTATTTATATTTAATAAAAATGTTTTTTAAATACTCAATAAAAATAGATCCAGAAGAAAAGTACCTCAATATAATAAAGGCCATATGACCAATCCTCAGCTAATATTATACTCAATGGTGAAAAACTGAAAGCTTTTTCTCTAAGATCAGAAAAGTTTTCTCATTTTTTCCCCTTGTTATTTAACAAAAAACTGTAACTCCTAGCCAGAGTAATCAGACAAGAGAATTAAAATGCATCCCAATTTGGAATTTAGAAATCAGATTGTTGCTGTTTACAGATGACATGATTTTATATATAGAAAATGCTAAATTCTCCACCAAAAACTATTATAAACAATAACCAAATACAGTGCTAGTGCAGTATTACAAAATTAATGTAGAAAATTTTGTTGCATTCCTATATATTAATAATGAAATCTTGAGGAAAAAAATCCATTTGCAATTGCAACAAAAATGATAAAATTTCTAGGAATAAACAACAAAGGAAATGAAAGTCTCAAGACATTGTTAAAAGAAAATGAAGAAAATTCAAAGAAATGGAAAGATATTCCATGTTCATGGATTAGAAGAATTAACATGGTTAAAATGGCTATATTACCTAAAGCAATATATAGATTTAATGTGATTCCCATCAATATCCAATTGCATCTTTCAAAGAAATAGAACAAAAAAATCTCAAATTCTTATGGAATCTCAAAAGACCCCAAATAATCAAAGCAATCCTAATAAAAAAAAGAACAAAGCCAGGTAATTAAACTCCCTGACTTCGAACTATTCTATAAAGCTATAATAATCAAAATAGTTCAGTATTAGCAGGAAAAAAATAGACCTATCAAACAATGTAACAGAATTGAGAGTCCAGAAATAAACCCACACATATATGAGCAACCAATTTTTGACAAAGGAGCCGAAAACATGCAACTAAGAATGTGTAACCTCTTTAATAAATGATGTTGGGGAAACTGGAAAGCCACATGCAAAAAAAAAAAAATAATACTAGACTGTTTTTGATGTCATACACAAAAATTAAGTAAAAATAAATAGAAAATCTAAATATAAATCCTGATACAATAAAACGTATAGAAGAAAACATATATACTAAACTTTTGGATCTTGTTTTCAGGCTTTTTGTGAAATTGACTCCAAAAGCAAGGGAAGTAAAAGCAAAAATAAATAAATGACACTACATCAAACTAAAAGGCTTCTGCACAGCAAAATAACACATCAACAAAACATAAGGAAACCAAATGAATAGAAGATATTTGCAAACATCCAAAATATGTAAAGAACTCATACAAAACAAAAACAAACAATCTAACTTTAAAAAAAGGTCAGGAGCCCTAAATAGACACTTCTTTCAAGACATGCAAATGCCCAACAGATGTTCAACTTCACTAGTTTGAAATAACCTTACATCTGTTAGAATAGCTACTATCAATATGACAATTAATAAAAAATGTTGGAGAGGATGTGGAAGAAAAGGGAATCCTCATATACTACAGATGGGAATGTAAGTTGGTACAGCCACTATGAAAAATAGTATGGATGCTCCTCAAAATATTAAGAATCAAGCTACCATATGACTCAACAATCCTTCTTCTTGGTATCTACCTGAAAAATTTAAAAACATTTTTTCATAAAGATATATTCACTATTCACAGTTGCCAAGACATGGAAATAATCTAAGTTTCCTTCAATGGATGATTGGATAAACAAGATGTGGTACATATATAATGGAATACTATTAAATCATCAAAAGATGGAATATTTCTATTTGTGACAACAAAGATGAATCTTAAGAATATGCAAAGTGAAATAAGTCAGACAGAAAAGGACAAGAACTACATGATTTCACTTACATGTGAGATATAAAATAGAAAGCAACAAACAAACAAAACAAACAAATAAATTCATAGACAGACAACAGTATGGTCATTACCAGAGGGAAAGAGGAGTGGGAGAGTATTAAGAGGGTAAATGAGGTCAAATATCTGGTAATGGAAGGAGACTAGACTTTGGGTGGTGAGCACACATGCAATATATAGATAATGTATTATAAACTGTACACCTGAAACTTATATAATGTTATTAACCAATGTTACTTCAATAAATTTAATTAAAAAAAAACTGGAAGTGCAAGTGACAATCACAGAGCATTTGACTGCATTACAAAACGAGCCACCCATAGAACTTTATAGTGATAAAAAGGTGATTTTCAGATGTTGAAGAAAATGAGAAGTCCTTGTTTAAAAGCAATAAAACTTCAAATGTATATTAAATTAGAAGATTAATAACTATCTTTAAAAATTACTTTTAAATTTACATGACATGATTTTTAGAGACAAATAAAAGTGTATAGAATATGTGCCAAATAACAAATTGATTTTGAATCTACAGAGCCTTAAAAATTAGCATTACTTCTCTTTCAATATTAATAAACTTTTTCTCTTTTATAATAAAAGCACTTTTTCCCATTTTAAATTTTCGAGGAATTAGAACTCTACCAATGTCATTCAAATCCATAATTTGCTACAGCAATTATTATAAAAGGAATGTGTCTTGTTCTGATTTTTAGTAATGTATCTTCCTTACTAGATACCCAGAAGTCAAACAAGCTGGTTACTCAGAACTTCTATTTTGTTTAATGTGCAATACTATTCTAAATTTGGTAATATTATTTCACATTAGATGCTCCAAGGTATGTACCAGCCAAGAACAGAACATAATATTAGCTCTTCAGAACTTCCAGCATGCAAGATTATCTATTCCTTAAGTATACCCTCCTTTCTGTGTGCAAATTTAAATTGTCTTTATGGAGCGCTCAGAAAACTGTTGCTATACTCTCTCTGACGGGAGTCATCATGATTATAGTTATTTCCAATTTAAAAGTTGAAGATTATAAATATAGATGATTACACTCTTCTTTCTTAATCAATATATGAGTTATTGCTTTAAATAACCAAATGTCCTGTGCTTCAACTTTTCAGGGCATAGCTTTAATGAGAATTTGAGAAAAAAAAATATATACATTCATAAGAAGCAGAAGCCTTATGATTTTAGGTTAATGTGCTAGATGACATTACAAATTGTTTTTTTTTTTCCATGAACCCTATCAGCAACTAATACATGGCATTGTAGAGTTCTGGAGACAAACTCATATACTTATCCTTCATCTTTAGTGAAGTCCTCCAAGAAGCATAGAAATGATAGAAAGGAGTTCCTTACTTTAGATCCTATTGATCTGTACAAGGAAGCTTGATTTCCCAAGCAGACTGCAGAACTTTGAGAAGTGAATGAAGAGAGTATCTATCCTAACAGTCTCCACAGAGGTTGACAGAGAATTGCCAGGTTCATGTTTGTTCTGCCTCAGAGCCAGGTGATCAGACACTGAATGCACCAGCTGTGCCATGCAATAGTTCAGCCTAGGGTCTTTTGTCCTCATCCATAGGTAGATCTGGTTGGAATTTCCAAAAATTCTAGTGTGATGTGTATAAATACATAAGCATTTTTTTTGATACTTGGATGAATAAAAATAAGTCATATTAAGCACAGTTTACAGTAAAGGCAAACTTTTAGCCTTAAGAGAGAATGCATATGGCTTCTGCCTAAACTGTATCAAGTCACCTTTCTAATTAACATCTTAATTGAGTTATGAGGTTAGTTTTATGCAAGTTCAGCTAATTTCTCCTTAAGTAGCTGATAATGAATATGTGTTTGCCAACTTTAATTAAGTAGGTTTGTGCTGGACAAAGTCTAAGCACTGGATTACGAAAAGACAAAATTCTGGGAAACAATGTTACTGGGAAAAGTGCCTGGCCTGGGAGAGGTGGCAGGCAGCTGAAGGGGCTGCTTTTGATTCCCTGTAAGTTCAGCTCTAGTTGGGGAAGAGAGCTAACTCACATCTGTATATATGAATAATTTATATAACATTTTTCTTCTCAGACTATGTAAATGGAAGTGATCACATGAACTTTTTCAGCACTTATTAGTAAAAGGAGGAAATGAAGTGAACAGAAATGAGCAACCTCAAGAAAAAAGTGTTAGAGAAAATGAGTGATTTTCTTGAGGTTAAAGAGTTTGTTTTAAGATAAAGATTTTCTATTTAAAGTGACTGATGATGCTGGTGAGAACAGGGGAATGTTACTTGGAAGATGTAGAAGATAAGAGTAAGAATATAACTATGACAGTGGTGGATTTGAGGCAATAAATATGGAGTTCAGGTGACTAATATAGATGCTTAATGTATGTTAAAAAAAACAGAAACGATTTAGATGTTCTTTAATAGGTCTATTTCTAAACAAACTGGAAAACATCTATGTCATGGAATACAACTAGGCAATAAAAAGGTACAAATTATTGATACAAAGAACAGTTTGGCTGAATTTCAAGGAAAATACATGGAATGAAAAAAATCTCTTGTAAGGTCACATACTTTATAGTGCCATCTTGAAATAACAAAATTATGAAGATGGAGAACATGTAAGTGGTTGCTAAGAGTTAGGGAGGTGGTGGGGGAGAAGTTTGGCTGGGATTGAAGAGGGTAACACAAAGGATTCTTGTGGCAGAATTGCTTTCTGCTCTATGCCCTAACTGTGGTGGTTACAGGAACTTAGCTATGTGGTGAAACTACATGCACATTCAGAAAAGAATATAGGTAAAGTAGGGGAAATCTGAATTAGATCTGTGGATTGTACCAGTCAGTGTTGATTCCCTGGTTTTAACACTACGCTGTAGTATTGTAAAATGTTACCACTAGGGGAAACTGGGTGAATAGTACAAGGGCTCTATCTGCATTGTTTTCTACAAATACATATGAATTTTCAATTATCTGAAAATAAAAAGTTTTAAACAATACAAGATATATTTAAAGAGATGTTAAAAGTGAGTGAGAACATCTATGAAAAAAAGGTAGCTGACATAAAAATAACGAGGCTCTCTAAAATACCTTATAAACCCCCAACCATCACATTAATTGCATCAGAAGTCTTGCTAATAACTAAAATACACTTAAACACTAACCCTTACACAAACTTTATTTCTAAGGCAGGGGGAGAAAGATGTATTTTAAAATGTAGGTTCTATTATTCTTTAGGTATAGCGAAGCTGACAGATCAAGAAATAATGACCATTGAAAGGGTAGTTTATTACTCACAGTTTCCAAGAGGAGGAAGCACACCATGTTGTGTAAGTACACACAGGAAAGCAGTAGGATCAGTCAGGAGGCAAAAGGACAAGAGTCAAACATAGGCAAGAGCCTTTATTATGTTTTCCACAGGAAAGGAAGGAGTGAGGCAGGGCACATCGGCCTAGGTTTGGCTAGGGTAAATGATTTCAGTGGTCTCTGGTGCATAAGAGCTGACCTTAATTGTCTGGTGTCTGTCCTTGGTGATCAGGGCAGTATGATAGTGTTTGGCCCAGAATGAGAGAGCCCATGGGGTAGGAGAGAGTAGTCTCTGGGTTGGTTTGTTTGCATTTGAAAAGCATACTCCCTAGAAAGTTACTGTCTCTAAGAATTAGCTAACCTTGGGAGGGGCAGTCTCTACAGAGCCAGCAAGGCCCCAGATGTCAAAGCATCAGAATAAAAAGACAGACTTAATACAGAGCATCGCTGATCATCACTTATTAAGAACAGACTTCTTTTTACTGCTGGATTTCACACTAAATGAAGCAGGAGAAAATGTTTGAACAAGATTTCCTGACTTATCCAGTGATCACTTCTACACTACAGAATTTAGAGCTTGTAACTCCTAATTTTTTTCAACACAAAGGTTGTATCCAGATATTTAGATTTGTATGTATGTATGTGTTATTTATCTGACCAGCTACTAAATTTAATGCACCAGAATTCTGTTTTTTCATTTTGTTATCTACAGTGTTTAGATCTATGCTAACCCTACATCCATGGCTTACTAATTATAGGATTATTGATGACCTACTCTCTTTAGGGTAGATACTTTGAAGTACTTTTCCTTTCCTTAGAGGTAGCAATAAATTTGCTCCAGTTCACAAACATGAGTACAAGCAGTTATTGATTATCTTTGATAACTAGGAACAGGATAGTAATGAGTAAAAGATTTACATTGAGAGACAAATGGCCCAAAAGTGAGGGAACAAGGGAAAATTGAGAAGAACATTCTTTCCATGGTCCGTCCAAATTTTTGGTGAACCAAACAATGATAATATTGTCCCATTTGTACACTAATATATTTTTATTGTGTCTTCCCTCCAAAAATATGCCCAGGACAGTGGTATAGACTGGGACACTGTTGGACACTCAACTACACAGGTGTCTATAATAATGTCACATTAATGGAGTGGGCAGAGGGTGAACTACATCATTGAGCCTATATGTCCTCAAGCCATGTATATATGAAAAAATTACTTGCAAGGCTTTGGCCTCTGATTCTCCCAAGTATTGTTTCAAATCTTCACTTTTACAGAGTGGATTTAGTCCTAGAAGAGAATTCTCATTTACCTGGGCTTAAACAATGCATGTGTAAGGAATGAATTTCAACCTTTCCACTGGCTTGCCTTCTTTCTATAGCAAAATACTCTTGAGAACATTTATATAATTCTAAGCAACAACCCAGCACAGTCTAGGGCATAATTACTTTTACCGTTTTGTAGTAGGACACACAACAACACCTAAAACCCTGGATCTGTTTTTCTTTGTGGGTAATAGTCAAAGGTAAGAGTTAAATTCCATCTCTTGAACCTCTTGTTTCCATGTGAATTCCCATTTCAGCACCTGGCTAGACATTGGATTCACTTGGAGAGCTTTTAAAAATACTGTTGCCTGGGTCTCACTCTCAGAAATTTCTATGTAATTTGCATAGGGTGGGTCTAAGCATCAAGATTTTTAAAGATGCCCTGTCATTCTAATGTGCTGCCAAGACTGAGAATTGTTGCACTGGATCTGCATGCGTGTCCTCTGCCCTGATCCTCACTCAACCCTGCCCTTGAGAGAGAAGCTGAATTATCAGATTGGTGAGTTTGGCAAAAAGAATTGAGCTGAATTGAGCTCAATTGTTCTCTATGTCATTTAGATCTTTCTGCCTGCACATAGAGGGAATCTTGGCTACACGGTAAGTTGAAGAGGTCTGCTGCTGTCCAGCTATGTCTAGAAGTAGCTACATTTAATGATTAAGCCCATTTGGCCATAGACCTAAAACCCACTCTCCAGTCTACTCCTTCAGCTTCATCTCTGGCATTTTTTTACTTCTATCTGAGTGTCTCCTGAGGCTTATCTCTCACCTGGTTCCAAACATGGAAGAGGATGAAAAAGTGCTATATTTTGGCCCTCCAAAAAACCTTAACAGTTATAACCAAGTCAATAAAAACAGTCACTACCTGACTCCAAGCATTTGCCTTTACAAGACTGAATGAATATGGTAATAGTTACATAACCTTATAATACTTTGAAACAGAAATCTTAGACTGGTCTAACTTAAAAAAATAAAAGTTAATTTTGGAATTTGACTATTTACCATTTGAAGTAAAGACATCTGAGGTAACAAAGTTAACATTAAAGCCCCTGTTTGTTTTTAAATTCCTACAGATATTGTTATTACACAATATATTTGAGGATTTTTAAAGCTAAGTGAAATAATTTAAGTTATTATGCTATAAGTCCTGCTAAACACTGTTCCTATAATATTTAAGCACTGAGGGTCACAAGCTTTGAGCTGAACACATGGCCACAGCATCCTGCAATGGGGCCAAATGCAGTCATGGTACCCTGAATTGCCCACTGGGAAAAGGAAAATCTTCATCAGCAAACTCATACACAAAGCTAGTGAGAGATGTCCTTTTTAGTTCCTTTTCCAGGCTCTTTTAGGTGACCCTGGGAAACTTCGCATTTCAACTTTTAGTTTTTTTCAGTTCATCAGAAATCAAAATCTCAACACCAATGAGTCAATATATTTATAGAGCTCTCGAAGAACTATGTTTCTTTGTAAATAAAAGGTACTTGACTTTGTGTGTCAGATTAGGGTGCAGAGAACGGAAAGCTATTTAAATGAGCTCAGGTAAATGTCAGTTTATTATATGGATATGATTCCCATAATACAAGTGAAATAATAGATCAGGATACCAAGGATCTTAGCTTTGACAATTTTTGGAATTTAGATTTGAGAGGCCTAACAAAAATGTGCTCTGTAAGTCTTTATTCGGTCAATAATTTCAACACATTCCCAGGTTCAGGGGCAACTGAGAGGGGATATAGGCATTGAATGACTTCTTTCATATCAATAAAAGATAGACCAGAGAATATTGCTTGCATGAGGGATCAAATGTACTTGCTATACAGTGATCATTAATTATTAAATCATTTTACTTTTGCAATTATAAATAACATTTATACTTTAGCTGACCATTATAATTTCATACTATAAAACACATAAGGATATTGCTTTACTCCAATTTGCATCTTTGAATGGCACTTTTATCTGAAAAAGAGCATTTAGATATTAACAATAAACATGAATGCCTCATCTGGGATACAGACATTGTCAAGCCTAATGGGTATAATGATCACTTATATCATTAATGATGCAGAAGGTCAGGAACATCAGAAATGACACTAGATAGTCATTTTCTATTCAGTCTTCAAAGGGCCGAGACTTAAGCCAAGGCAGAAGACAATTTTTTTTTCTGAATTTCTAGGGCTATTCTAAACTTTAGTGCTTCCTAAAAAGAGAGATAAAGTGATAGACTTTTTTATAATATAGAGCCCTTAAATCATCTAGGAGACTCCTCTTTCAGACCCCTGAAATTTGGTCATTCCATCATATGTTATAATAGAAGGTACACAGGGTCAAAGAAAAATGTAAAATGTCCATTTCCAAACAAGAAAAAGCAAAAGGAGTTCATCACCACCAAACCAGTATTACAAGAAATATTAAAGAAATGTCTATAAGAAGAAGAAAGAAAATAAAAATTATGGATAAGAATGTATTGTGAAGAAAAAGAGTTCTCACTGACAAAGGCAAACCCATAATAAAAACTGTAGATCAACCAACACTAAAGCTAGTACAAAGGTTAAAAGGCAAAAGTAGGAATATTATGTGTAATTACAACAGTAAATTAAAGCATGCATGCAAATAAAACACCAAAAGAAGTAAAAAGTAATGAAAAAATATATATATAAACATTGGAGGGGTATATAAAAATAGTAGTGATTCTATTGTACACTTAAAACTTTTTCAATTTTGTTAATCAATGTCACCATAATAAATTTACAAAATGGTAGTGATTCTAGAATGTGTTCAAACTTAAGCAACTATCAAGTTAAAATGGACTTCTATAAGCAATAACTATGTACTTGTCAATAATTTCTTTAAATGTAAGTGGATTAAATGCTCCAATCAAAAGATGAATGGATGAAGAAGTGGTACATATATGCAATGGAATATTACTCGGCCATAAAAAAAAACAGTGAAGTTTTACCATTTGCGAAAACATGGATGGACCTAGAGGGTGTTGAGCTAAGTGAAATAGGTTGGAAGATAAAGACAGACATCATATTATTTCTCTTATAAGTGAAATCTAAAAACAAACAAACAAGCAAACAAAAAAAACAAGCAAGATAAACGCAAACAGAGACAAAGAATAAACTGATGATTACCAGGTGGGAGGTGGGTGGAGGGCTGGGTGGAAGAGATGAACGGATTAAGAAGTCCAAATTGGCACTTACAAAATAGTCATGGGGATATAAAGTACAGCTTAGAGAAATAAAGTCAATAATATTGTTCTAAGTATACATGGTGTCATGTGGATACAAAACTTGTCAGGGGGATCACTTTGTAAGTTACATAAATGTCTAACCTCTATGCTGTACATCTGAAACTAATACAATTAAATGCCAACTATAATTGAAAAAAAACTTTAAAAAGGAAATGTAGAATATATCAAATTCTGGTTTGCTGATATTCAATAGTTATGGTAAAATAATTGGAAAGCAAGGTAATTCAATAAAGATTAAAATTAGGGATTTTCAATGGTTTTCATTAATTCTTATTTTCTTTCATTGTAATAATGAAAATTGGTTGTATAAGGGCACACCTGGGTTTGATCATAAGATTTTAAATTTTCCGCACTTGGAAGCACTTCACAACAATCTTTTTAAAAAGCATTACCAATATTCTTTGCTTGAAATTCTTGGCATTCATTCCTGGAGAAAAATTTAACTATTCTTGCTCATATACTCAGAAGTAGCAGAGTACATTAAGGGTGCTGTTGAGTAGTCTAGAGAGCTGAAGTAGTATGAACTGAAAATATCTTAATTCTCTACATTTTAAGTGCTAGGTTTTGTCCAAGTAGCTATGAATTTGCAGGAGGAATTTCAATATAAACTATTTTTTCTTCTATTTTTCTAAATTAATTTCAGGTATATAGTACATTAATTAGACATTTATATAGTTTATGAAATGGTACCCCCGATTACTCTATCAGCCATTTGGCTCTACCCTTAGCCATTGGAGTACTACTGACTACCTTCCCTATGCTGTACTCCACATCCCCCTGACCATCTCTCAACTACTAATTCATTCCTCTTTAACCCTTCAACCCTTTCACCAACCCCTCAAACCCTCTCCCCTCTGGCAGTCACCAGAATCTTCTCTGTATTTGAGTCTGTTTTCATTTAGTTTGTTCTATTTGTTCCTTAGATTCTGCATATAAGTGAAATCATATGATATTTATTTTCTCTGACATATTTCACTCAGCATAATAACCTCTAAGGCCATTGATGTCATTGTAAATGAAAAGATTTCATTTTTATGGCTGAGTAATATTCCACTGTATATATAAACTGTAACTTCGTTATTCAATCATCTGTTTATGGGCATATAGTTTGCTTCTATATCTAGGCTATTGTGAATAGTGTAACCATGAACAGAGGGGTGCATAGATCTTTATGAATTAGCGTTTTGGTTTTCATTGGATAAATACCCAGAAGTGCAATTGCTAAGTCAAAAGGTAGATCTATTTTTAATTTTTTGAGAAATCTCCATACTGTTTTCCACAGTGGCTGTACCAATTTGCAATTCCACCAACAATGTATGAGGGTTGCCTTTTCTCCACATCCTTGCCGACACTTGTTGTTTTTTGATTTATCGATGATAGTCATTCTGACATGTGTGAGGTAATATCTCATTATGGTTTTGATTTGCATATCTCTGATGATTAGTGGCCTTGAGCATCTTTTTATATATCTATTAGATATATTTATTTCCTCCTTCATAAAATACCTATTCAGGTCTTCAGCCTATTTTGTAACTGGATTTTTGGGGGTATTTAGTTGTTGAGTTGTATGAATTTTTATAAATTTTGATATTAATTTTTTATCAGATGTATCATAGGTGAATATCTTCTCCCATTCAATAGATTTTCTTTACATTTTCATTGATGATTTCCCTTGCTGTGGAAAAACTTTTTAGTTTGATGTGGTCTCATATGTTTATTTTTTTTTATTTTTTTGTTACCTGTAACTGAGAAGAGATGTCAGAAAAAAAATTATAAGTAGCAGAGAGTTCATTGCCTACGTCTTCCTCTAGAAGTTTTATGATTTCAAGTCTTACATTTAAGTCTTCAATCCATTTTGAGATTTTTCTTGTTTATGGTGTAAGAAGGCAGTCTAGTTTCATTTTTCTTTCCATTTATTGACGAGGTCGTTTTAATTTCATTGTATGTTCTCACCTCCTTTGTCGAATATATACTGAATGTATAGATATGGACTTATTTTTGGTTCTCTATTCTGTTCCATTGATTCATGTATCCGTTTTCATGCCAGTACCATGCTATTTTAGTATAGCCTTATAGAAGAATTTGACATTAGGTAGTATGATATCTATTTTATTGTTTTTGATGCATTTGTAAATGGGATTGTTTTCTTAATTTCTCCTTCTGAAAGTTCATCATTGATGTGTAAAAATACAGCTGACTTCTGTATGTAAACTTTGTATCCTGCTACTTTACTGAATTCATTAGTCAGTTTTAACAGTTTTTGTTTGTTTGTTTGTTTGTTTGTTTTTTGGTCGAATCATTAGGGCTCTCTCTATATATTCTATATATAATATCATGTCATCCACAAATAATGACAGTTACTTCTTCCTTTTCAATTTGGATACCTTTTATTTCTCTTTCTTGTCTGATTGTTGTAGCTAGGACTTCCAATACAATGTTGAACAGAAATAATGAAAGTGGACATCCTCGTCTTGTTCCTGATCTGAGTATAACATTATGTTCCCTTTATTCTCACTTTGCTGAGAATTTTTATCATAAATGGATGCTGGATATTGTCAAATGCTTTTTCTGAATCTATTGATATGATCGCATAATTTTTATTTTCAATTTGTAAATGAGGTGTATCAAATTTATTGATTTGCAGAATGTGTACCAACCTTGCATTCCAGGAATAAATCCAACTTGATCATGGTGTATGTTATTTTTAATGTATCGCTGAATTCAGTTTGCTAATACTTTATTGAGGATTTTTGCATCAATGTTCACCAGAGATATTGGCCTACAGTTTTTGTTTTGTTTTGTTTTGTTTTTATATCATTGTCTGGTTTTGGAATCAGGGTAATGGTAGCCTCATAAAAAGAACTAGGGTTGGTAGTAATCAGTCAGTTCAGGTTTTGTTTCCTCTTGACAATCTAGAAATGTATCCATTCTTTCCAGATTGTCCAATTTTTTGGTATATAATTGCTCATAGTCTTTTCTTATGATTTTTTGTATTTCTGTGGAAATTGTAATCACTTCTTTTTAATTACTGATTGTATTTATTTGAGTCTTCCCTCTTTTTTTCTTGAGGGTCTGGTTAAGGAATTATTACTTTTGTTTATCCTTTTAAAGAACAAGATCTTTGTTTCACTGATCTTTTGTATCATCTTGTTAGACTCTATTTTGTTTATTTCCACTCAGATCTTCATTATTTCTTTCCTGCTAATCACTTTGGGCTTTTTTTGTTGTTCTTTTAAGTGTAATGTTAGATTGTTTATTTAAACTTTTTCTTGATTATTGAGATAGGCCTCTATTGCTACAATTTTCCTCATAGTTTCCACTATTGTTGCATAGATGTTGAGCCATTGTGTTTTCATTTCCATTTCTCTTTAGGTATCTTTGAGTTCTTCCTTGATCTCATTATTAACACTTTATTCATTGTTTAGCAGCATGTTATTTAGTTCCCAAGTGTTTGTGCATTTTTCAGTTTTTATTTTTCTTAGTCGATTTCTAGTTTTATATCATTGTGATTGAAGACGTTTGATATGATTTCAATCTTCTTAAATTTATTGAGATTTGACTTGTGGCCTAACATGTGGTCTATCCTGGAAAATGTTCTACGTGTACTTCAGAAGAATGTATAATTTGCTGCTTTGGGGTAAAATGCTCTTAAATATCTGTTAAGTCTATCTGGTCTAGTGTGCCATTTAAAATTGCTATTTCCTTATTGATTTCCTGTCCATTGGTGTCAATGGGGTATTAAAGGCCCCTACCGTGAGTGTGTTATTATTGATCTCTTCTTTTATGTCAATCAATAATTGTTTTATATATGTAGGTGCTCCTATGTTGAGTGCATGGATGTTTACTAAGGTTATGAGCTATTGTTGTGTTGATCCCTTTATCATTATGTAATTCCCTTCTTTGTCTCTTATTATAGCCTTTGTTTTAAAGTCTATTTTGTCTGATATAGGCATTACTACTCTGGCTTTTTTTCATTTCTAATTACATGAAAACTCTTTTTCTAGCCCTTTACTTTTAGTCTGTGTGTGTCATTTGATCTGAAGTGGGTCTCTTATAGATAGCATATGCATGGGTCTTGTCTTCTTATCCATTCAGCTACCCTATGTATTTTGATTGGAGCATTTAGTCCATTTACATTTAAAGTGATTATTGATAGGTATGTGGTTATTGACATTTTATTATTTGTATTTACTTTTTTTTTTTGTCCCTTTCATCTTTCTACAGGAGTGCCCTTACTTAACATTTCTTATAATACTGGCTTGTTGGTGATAACTTCTTTAAGCATTTTCCTGTCTCGGAAACTCTTTATCTCACCTTTTATTTTAAATGATAGCCTTTCTGAGTAGCGTATTCTTGATTGTAGAATCTTGTTTTTCATAACTTTAAATATTTCTTGCCAGTCCCTTCTGGCCTGAAAAGTTTCTTTTGAAAAATAAGTAGACATTCTTATGGGAGTAGCTTCCTTTCTCTTGCTGCTTTTAAAATTCTCCCTTTGTCTTTAACTTTTGGCATTTTTGAGCCTGTTTAAGTTTCTCTTGCTTGGGACTTTTTGTCCTTCCTGGACTTATATGTCCATTTTTTTCTCAAGGTTAGGGAAGTTTTCTGTCATATTTCCTCACATAGATTCTCAATGTCTTGCTCTCTGTCTTCTTCTCCTGGTACCCCTATGATGTGGATATTGGTATGCTTCATGTTGTCCCAGAGGTCTCTTAAGTGATCCTCATTTTCTTAAATTCCTTTTTCTTTTTGCTACCCCAATTTGGTACTACCTTGTCTTCTAATTTGCCAATTCAATCTTCTGCTTCATCTAATCTATTGATTCCTTGTAGTGTATTCTTCATTTCAGTTATTGTATTCTTTTTTTCTGACTGGTTCTTTTTTATGTTTCCATGTCCTTTTTTATGCTTTCTATATCTCTGTTGAAGTACTCACTGAGAACATCTATTCTCCCCCTAAATTCATTGAGCATCCTTTTAACCATTGTTTTGAACTCTGTCTCTGACAGGTTGTTTGCCTCTAATATATTTAGATTATTTTCTAGAGAGTATTCTCTAGTTTAATTTTGGCATGTTTCTTTGTCTTCTCATTTTAATTGCCTCTCTGTGTTTGTTTCTATGTGTTAGGAAGATTTGTTTCATCTTTCTGCCTTGGCCAGCTGACCTTATGTAGTAGGTGCCCTGTGTAGCCCAGTGGCACAGTCTCCCTAATCACCTGTGCCAGGGGCTCTGGATGTGTTCTTTGTGTGGATTGTGTGTGTTTTTCTGTGGTATCTAAGTCTTTATTGTCATTAGTATGTCAGTATATGGGATTGACTCTCAGGATGACTAACTGTGGGAATTGGCTATCCCCACAGGGTATGAGTTGCTGTGTGTAGGCTGACCCCATGGAGTGCAATGTGTTTTAGCAGGCTTGTGTACTTTTGAGAGCACCCTTTGGATGAATTGTTTGTCAGTCTAGTCAGGTGTTGCTCTGTGGTGGTCTGATGCCAGCCTCTAGATGTGTTGGTTTTGTGGCCCCTTAGGAGGGGCTCCTCAGTAGGCCAAAGTCATTTGCTGCTTTTGATTGCTGGAGGTTAACTGGTGGGAGCTACAAAGTGATCCACCTGTGGTTTCAGCCATGCTGGATCTATAAGAAGAGACAGTACTGTAAGCTGCAATCTGGTTATCCTCAGTACCAAATATGTGGTAGTTTAACAAAAGGACTGGTGCACTTCAGGGCCTGAGGCTGTATTTTAGTTGCTCATAAGATTTTGCAACAGGAGGGGCCAAGAAAGACCTTTGGGTGATATGTGAGCTGGGTCATGTGAGGACCCAGGGAATCATCGAAATATAATAAGCAGATTTCCTCCAGTCACTGCAGGGTCAATTTTCATGTCAATGCTGTCTCTGTGTCTTCCTATAAAAGTCTCAGTTTGCAGCAAGGCCAACCACTGCCCACCTCAAGCCTGCTCACATCCCAGACCTTTTTAAGGAATGCTATAGCTCAGGGGTAGGGTTTATGGTCCACTACAGAAGGTGTCTCTTGGGATGCACAGACTTTGTATGGGCTCCATGAAATAAGTTCTGTTGTTTGCTATTGAATTCATGTCCCATGGAAAGCACAGGGTGGTGCTGGCTGCCTGGGACCTGGTAATTTGTGGGTTGGGTAGGACAGGATATCAGGGAGACACAGGACCATTAACCAATACCACACCAGATTTGCTACCAGTTCTGAGTCCATGGGCTCCTATAAGAGTCACAGATCACAGCAAGACCAGCTGCTATCTGTGATGGGTCCAAAGATCCCTGCAATCCACCCAAGCAATATATCAGTTTGTGCTAGCAGCAGTTATCTGCTAGCAACTGTTTTCCCTGAAATGCATGCACTGCGTGAGCCAAGGTCTAATGCTTGCAAGATGTTCGGCCCCAGAAAAGACCGCCTGGCAATTGGTCACTCTGGGCAATTTTTAGGTTAGATGTGGCAGTCCACTCTCTCTAGGTCAATGCAGTTTCAGAATTTGGCGTTCAGGAAGAGGATTCAACACAGGTAAGATGGCGCCTCTCTGTAGTCTGCTCTGGAGAGTGGCTGACAAGAAAGCAATGTCAGCTGTCCCTCCAGCCCTTGCTCCAGAGCCATGCAATGCAGTCTTTCTCCATGTGTTTCTTGTGCCTCCTGAGCCACAACCTTTTGCCTGCACCAGGTGTGTTTCCGTCAGCAAATGAGTCTGTGTGCTGGGCCCTTTAAGGGAGGTGTGTGGGATTTTAGTTTCCTTCCATCTCACCCAAGTGGCCAGAATCCTTATTGACTTTTACAGCCAGATTTTATGGAAACTGCTCTTCCCTGGGCTGGGACCCTGAGCTGGAGAGCCCCCATGTAGGGTTAGGACCTCTCTTTACTTCAGGGAAGCCTCTGAAGCCACACTCTCCTTCCTGGTGCTCCACCACCACAAGTAAGTGCAGAACCAGCTTGTTTAGCATGTCTGTCCCTTCTGCCAGTCTTGCTGGGGCTCTTTGTTTATATCATCAGATGTATGTGTTATGATCAGCTAGATTTCAGGAGATTCTCCACACTGATTATTTTATAATTTGGTTGTCATTTTAATGCAATCCTGAGAGGAGATAAACCACACTTTTACCTAGTCTGCCATTGTCTCAAAACTCCAAACTAGTGGTTTTGTTTAATTTATTTCGAATAGCATCAATAGGTATTTTGAAACTTCTCCCCTATAATCAGATGTCTTGTGCATTTTTTATGCATCTTATCCATTAGGTATTCCAACCTCTTCTCTATTGAAGGTCCTTAATCTTAACCCTAGTCCCATATATCCATCAACATCTAATCAAACACAGGCTCTCAAGTGCTCCCTTTCACAGTAAAGGTTAACATAGAATGAAGGGCACTTAGCAAGTAGTGTCCTATAGGCCAGAATGTGCTATATACATGTGCACACTTTTCAGACTCAAAATCCATGACAGCCTCAAAGAAGGTTTTATATTTAATGTTAATATTAATAATTCTAAGATATTCTGCATATTTTGTAATAAGATCATATGGTGATTCCTTTCCAAAACAAAAATTGTCTTCAAACAAAACATTCCCATGTAAAATGGCTTAGAGTGGTCATAATGTTTCTCTAATGGACACTTCCTCCATTTTAAGAATTCAGGTTAATTTAGTGTACCTTGGAGTCGATAGTGATTTGATTGGGGATGTTGCAGAATATTTAAGGAAAATAGCACAATACAATTTAATATTTTCAAATCGTATAGAAATAGAAAAAGATTCAGGATTTGGGTCATTGCTAAATCTGAAATTTTAAAGCTATAGATATATTGATGAACTTTTTTCACATTTTTTCTCTTTATTGAAATATAATAAACAATTAGTTGTTTGTATTTACATTGTACAATTTAATGAGTTTTTTTCAATTATAGTTGGCATACAGTAATATACTAGTTTCAGTTGTATAGCATAGTGATCAGAGATCCACATAACTCACAAAGAGATCATCCAACTAAAGCTTGTACCTGTCTTCCCCTTACATATTTATTACAACATTATTAACTATCTTCCATATGTTTCAGTTTGTATCTCCATGTCTATTCTGCAACTATTCATTTGTACCTCTTAATTCCTTTGCCTTTTTTTTGTCCTCCTCAACCTCCCTACTATCTAGTATCCCTTAAAATATTATCTGTATCCAAGAGTTTATTCCTGCTTTTGTTGTTGTTAATTTTGTTCTTTCGATTCCACATGTAGTGAAATTACATGATATTTGTCTTTCTCTATTCAACCCATTTCATTCAACACAATAACTTCTAGGTCCATCAAGGCAATATCTTTTTTCATCTCCTTCCTTTTAATCTCTGTATGTCTTTTATTCTGAAGTGAGTCCCTTGTAGGTAACATATGTAGGGGGTCTTGTTTTCTTATGTATTCAGTCACTCTATATTTCGGTTAGAGCACTTAATTCCTTTCAATCTGAGGTAATTGTTGATAGGAATTTAGTTATTACCATTCTTTATTCCTGTTTTTGACATATGTTTTTTTTGTGTGTTTTTTTTTTAAAAGAAGTCCCTCCAACATTTCCTGAAATAATGGCTTGATGATGATACATTCCTTTAGCTTGTTTTTGTCTGGGAAGCTCTTTATCTACCTTTCAACTCTAAATGATAGCATTGCTGGATAAAGTATTCTTGGTTGTAGATCCTGGGTCTTCATCAGTCAAATATTGTGTGCCAAGCCCTTCTGTCCTGCATAATTTCTTTTGAGAAATCAGCTGCCAGTCCAGTAGGTGCTCCCTTGTAGGAAACTATCTGTTTTTCTTGTGTTGCTTTTAAGATTCTCTCTTTCTCTCTGGCATTTTAATTATGATGTGTCTTCATGTGGGCCAAGTTTTTGGTACTCTCTGAGCATCCTGAGGTTGTATATCTATTTCCTTCACTAGGATAGGGAAGTTTTCCGCCATTATTACTTCAGACAACTCTTCAACATCTTGCGTGGTTTTTTTCCTGGTACCCTGATGACACGGATATTTTTACCTTTAATAGTGTCCTGTAGACTTCTTAAATTATTGTTAAATTATTATTATTGTCTTGGTTTCTTTTTTCCTGTCGTTCTAATTGAGTGTCCTTAACTTTCCCATCCTCTATATAGGTCATTCGATCATCTTCTTTATTCACTCTGTTTATTCCATTTAATATACTTCTCATCTCAGATAATGTGTTCCTCATTTCTGACTTCTTCCCTTTTATAAGTCTCATTTGGATTTTTATATATTTTTTATCTCTTTGTTGAAGTTCTCGCTGAATTCATCTACACTTCCCGTAAGTTTATTGAGCATCTTTATAACCAGTGTTTTGAACTCTGCATTTGTTAGATTGCTTGACCCCATTATATCTCTGTTCTGTTCTCTCATATGATTTCTACTTCTATGTCTTCTCATTTTGGCTCCCTTTCTGTGTCTGTTTCTATGTACTAAGCAAAGCTCTTATGCCTCTAAGTCTTTTCAACGTGGCTTCGTGTAGTAAGTGTCCAGTGGAACAGTCCTGAGAGGGGTTCAGCTGCAGGCCAAGTTTGGCTCCAGCTTGCAGACCTTTAGGGCCACCTGTTAAGATTCAGCAAGCAGTCCACAGATGCTGGGCTTATAGTTGCCTCAAAAGGCCACACCAAAATCCGAGATCAGTTGCCACCAATGCGATTCTAGGCACTGCTCAGCAAAGGGCACCTGACTAAGTGAGGAAACACCTGGATGTGGCTTGGGTGGGGCTGCAAGTTGATGGAGGTGGAGTTTCAGGGAATTCTCCAGGTGAATTGACCCCTTTTTTCCAGTTTGATAACATCTGTGCTATGGTAGCGCTAAGTCGGGGCACTGGAAGAAGGGAGAGCACAACAGAGGAACAATGGATACCACCAGAACTGCTGTACAGAGTGAGTCTTTCCTTGACCTTCACTCCGAAAACTCAGTGTCCCCCTGTATTCCCTGGTGTCCCCTGCACATCTGAACTGGTGTTGGTGCTCAGAGTGAGTAGGTCTAACACAGCTAAAGTCCACTGGCAGACATGGCCCCATATAGAAGTGTTTGCAGTAGCTGGCTGCTGCTGCTATGGCCTCTGTTCCAGTCTGCCACTCGGGACCATGCAGCTTCATGGCCTTGCCTCTTCCTACCTCCTGCCATTGCAGGGGTAATTTCTTAGTTCTCTTTCTAGTTATATGGCTTGTTCATCTAGATTGCAGATCATTTTCCTTGCTGTTTGCTCCTTGTTTCTGTCACAACTTTAATTTGGTCGTCAGAGAGATGAACAGAGCCTCTATCATCTACGCTATTTTTTTTTTCAGGGCCTTTGATAAACTTCTTGGTTACCAAATGAAAGTCTACCAATTAATGTTAGGCTCATTTTTTAGATTTCATTATTATGGATTAATAAGGAAAATTATGCTCAGTGGAGATAAATGTTGGGTGTTTATGTTCTCCAACATGTACCAACATAACAAATTTGGAAGTCAGTCAGTGCCTAACATTTCCGAGTCATCTTATGCTAAGATTTCATCACAATGAATTGTATTTTTTCAAAGAACTTAATGATGACTGATAGGGAAAAAGGAACACTGAAAATTGAGTTGCATTCTGGAGGAATGCAACTATTCTGCATTGGGAACTGGCAACAACAAATTCTAAAGGAATTTAGGCGGTAAATAGTAACTATATCTTGTCTTTTGTATTTTCTTAGAAATTCGTTGTATTGAAATCACATTGTTTTTCCTGACACCTTTTTTTAATTTTATTTTTTGTTTCAAGTATATAGTACATTGGTTAGACATTTCTATAGTTTATAAAACTGTTCCCTTAATTAGTCTTTCTGTCCTCTGGCTCTCTACCTAGTCAATGCATCAATGTTAACTGCATTTCCTATGCCATGCTCCCCATTCCTATAACCATCTATCAACTACCAATTTTTACTTCTTTAACCCTTCACCCCATTCTCCCAGCCCCCCATCTGACAGCTTGTTTTGAGAAACACTTTTTGATTTACTAATAAGACTAGCATCAAACTATGATACCATTCATCTATCAGTGCAAACACATATTGCTTCATGACAAAAAGAACTATGGGGAGAAATTTTGCTGTTTATTCAGATTCTGATCCTGGTTTTATATGGTAATAGTCTTCTTTAATTTTACAGTTTTGAAAGGTATAATAGGTTATACTAATGCAGCCAATTATTTGCCATCTTCCTATTAAAGAGTAATCTATTCCTGCTGATTGCCATACACTTATGATACCTCCCTCTAAGAGGATATTTTTTCATCCTTGATACTTTCTTCAGACAATGGAACGTGGCATGCACCATATCAGATGTGAGTTTTGAAAGCCATTTTATAATTCAATTCTGCCTCTTTTTCCTTCTCTAATGAGAACTGCATGTTACAAATGGAAGCTGTTCCTCAAATTTATATCCTGAAATTAAAACCTAAAGAAAACATAATGTGAGTGAGAAATGAACCTTTGTTGTTTTAAGCCACTAAAATTTGGGCATTGTTTGTAACTATAGCATTAACTAAAAATGTTGAATTCACGAGAAAATGAGGATAAAGATGAGAAGCCCACACAATAAGAATAGTAGTTCAGAAAGACAGGAGTATGGGTCCTTAACAGCATTGTTGAATTCCTTTTCCAACCCTTGAACTACCCTAGAACTTTCAATATATGAAAAAATCACATGTCATTAGTGCTTAAATATTTGTTAGTTGAACTTGTCTTAATGGAGCTGAGAACTTTCCTAACTACATGATGTTCATCTTGTCCTCCTTTATTTCTGTCACAATGGAAAGAGTCTTGTCTCTGCTTCTATATGTGGAACCACTTCCTTCTTACATTTTCAAGGTTGTTTTTCCATCAGTTGCCAGCTCTCCCTGTACTGGATCCATTTATACCATTTCTTTCTGGAAGTCTATATTGACCTGTCAACATTTGCCCAGTTATCAGTAAGCATTCAGCTCCATACCTATAAGCATCTCCAGTTTTCTATGCCTATGCCTAACTCTGTATTAACCTTTAACATACTTTATCCTAATTGTTTGTTTTCTTGCCTGGCATATGTAGGTTTTTAACTACTTTCTCATGAGTATAAAAAACATGTTCAGATAACATTTGTAACATTTAGAGAAGTATGTTTTGTATTAGTAGTACTTATCAAATTTCAAAAAAATAATAATAATTGGTACTCAGTAAATGTTTACTGAAAATTTATAAATGCACAAATTAATTTTTTAAAAAGGAAATATTTATAGTATAAAGTGGTTGTAGAATGTGCAAGTAATAAAGATTAGGCTGGAATTATAGTTTGTGATCTAATCATAAATTTTTAAATTTATGTTAAAGTGTTTGTTCTTTGCTTTGTATCAATGGAATACTAACAAATAATTTTTAGAAAGGAAAATCATGTTTAAATTTGCACTTAAAAATAATATTGGTGATATAAAGTATATGAATTGGAAAAGAATAGACTGAAAATTATAATTTTATCATGCCTAATAAAATTCAGGCTGACATTAATTACCCAAATTAAAAAAGCAGTAGTACAGATTAAAAAATACTTTATATCAGATGTATTTAAGAAGTAAAATTTATATAAATCAATACATTGGCTAGGTCTGAAAAATTGAGGATTATGCAAAAATTTCTAGCCTGTGGTAGGACCTGAGGACAGAAGAAAGAAATTCCCCTTAACGATAATAAAATCAATTGTGGATGTACTGAGCCTGAGGTTTAGGTGAACTGCAATACAGCAGTAATAAGGATCAGGAAAATATTGGGGCTAGACATAAAGATCTGTAAGTCATCTGCAGGGAACTGATAAGTAAGAGATAAAAGTGAGTATTTCCTGAGAGGAAATTGGATTACATAAAGATAATCCAGTAGAAGACACAGCCTAGAGGATGCCTGTACTTCAGAGTAGCTTAGGAAGCAACACGAAGTCAAACACTTATAAGGAATGGTCAGAAATGGAGAATAATCAAGAAAACATGGTGCCAAAGACTCTAAAACAGAGAAGGCTCAAGAAGAAAGATCGGTACCTTCAAATGCTACAAAAAAAGTAAAACATTGACAATGAACCAAGAATTCTTTGACATACGTTCTTAAAAAAAAAAAATTGAGTTCCACCACACCCAGAATCAGATAAATTAATGAGAGATAACAGAATAAAACTATAAAAAATAAATTAATATAAATATATTAGTAGGTTATTTGTGAATAGAATTCAGTTTCTTGCAATGATGTTTTTAATTGACTACAAACCTACAGAAATCATCCAGGGCCTTAGTTTCTCACCTGTAAAGTGAATTAATTAAATTGAATAATTATTTGACCATTATGTCTACTTCTCAGAGTCTATATACATTCTGTTAAACTAAAGTAAATAAATTTGCTCTCATGATTTTAAAATACAATATTCAATATACGTAACTCTGCTCTCTTTCATAACTGTATTCTGTAGAACTAAAGATTTTTGAAGTATTAGTCACTAATTTTCTTATGAACATTTACAAATATCAAGCAATGCCCAAATTAAAGTTTAAAAAACTTAAAAGTTCAAAACCACAATGAGATGCACATGTCCTTTTAAAAAATTGCGAGATGCTTATGAATGTCCCTTTAAAGTCTCATCCCTAAATCACAAAAATATTTTTGCAAAGAAGGGTGTGATGTGTTATTTATTTATCACATTTAGTTATAATTTCTTGCAACAAATAGCAGGTGTATTCTAAAAACCCTGCTATAGTATGTAAATATTTCTATTAAAAATCTTGCTTTTTGCAAAAACCTAGGTGATTTCACTAATAGTTATTCCATTTCTCTGAGGTGCTTTGTGCTCTAATGGTACAAATACACTATTTGTTAAATAAATATTTGAATTCCAGATCTAATTAAACACAAAAAGAGCCAAAATAAATCATTGTGTAATGAAAATTCATATTAGAACACCAGTATATAAATTAAGCATCATTGAAAACTGAATTATGTACATAGAGGGATTGTTCAAAATAATTCCAGTAAATGAATACAAGATTAAGAGAATTGGAACAAACAATAGATATAGAACATAGGTAATCCAACATAAAGATAACTGACAGTAAAACCAATGGGAAGTAGAAAATTAAACAGAAGAAGCATATATGAACAAATATTTGTTTTAATTTTCCTGTTATGAAAATTTAATAAAGAAAATGCAAAAGTGAGACATATTTTAGTTAGGCTATTCTAATTCAATGAAGAAGAAAGAAATCTTCAGTATTTCAGACAGAAAAAGCAAATCAACTTTAAGGAAAAAAACTTAGTTTGTCTTCAGCATGTTCCATATTAACTTTTAATGCAAAAGGCAATGAAACATTTCTACAGACATCTGAGGGAAACTGTGATACAAAGACTACAGTATCATGAAAGTTTAAAAGAATCTAAACATTATAAAACATAAACTACTTTAGAGAATACAATTCTTATGAACATGTCTTAAAAATAGCAAAACTACTCTTAATAATTCCAGACCAAAAAGGAAAAGATAAATTAAAATAAATACATCAATATTGAAATAGCCATATTTAAGGACATATTTAAGGACATATCATAAGCAGGAAAATAATGTCAAATAACCATAGATATTTTTGTTGCAGAATGAAATGTGTATGTTATAAATTGGGACAATGTAAAAATAATATAACTAACAAATACCGAAAGGTAAGAGGAGGCAAGATGTGAGGAAATAGAGTATAAATGTCCTAATTTTTCATAACAGAATATCGAATGATACTATCTAAAATTAATTCATGTTATTTTAAAAACAAAATGCTTTCATACTTACTATTATCATTTTTTAACTTTAGGGGAAATTTCTAGAAAATATTAACTTATGGAATAAAGAGTTATTGAAGTGTAATAGTTCCCTTATTTAGAGTTCAATAGCCTTTTTTTTTTTTTTGGTTTTACTTCAATTTCTTTTCTTTCTAGTATATGTAGGTAATATTAAATGTCATACTTTTTAAAAATTAAAAATAACATCTATAAAATGCTCTCATTTTTCTAAAAGCGTTTTTATTTACTTGTCCTATTAATTCATATTTAAAGAATGATGTCTAGAATTATATTTATTAAATATTAATGATAAATAATTCTGAAAGATACAGTTTGGGGTGAATTTTAATATTTACATGTAAAATTCCTTTAATATTTAAATTATTTATAATAAACATAAATCATTTCTCTTAAAAACAATAGAAGCTTTTTAAAAAAATAATATAGAAGAGACTAAATCAGATATTCTGAAATAAAAATACGGCTAATTGTTAGTTTCTTATTTCTTGTTTGTACTTTGTTTTTAGTACCAGAAAAAATTTATTTACAAAATTTCTTACTTAACCAATAGTGAGAACCCAGAAACAATATAGCAAGAAGCTATTTTAAATACGATAACAGAACCAGGCCTGAAAGTACAAGAAAGGAAATTAGAAGTCAATGCATAAGCCTAAATTCAAAATCTCTGAATAAAATATAAGAAATAAAATGTAGCCATGTACTACATATATTTTTTAAAGTTTTTGGTGTAATTTTAAGAGTAGAGTTGATATGCAATATTATATAGCTTTAGGTGTACAACATAGTGATTCAAAATTTATATACACTATGATGTAATCACTTTGATAAGTTTAGTCTAGTAACCATCTGTCAACATACAAAGTGATTATGATATTACTGGCAATATTCCCTGTGCTGTACATTACATCAGCAAGACTTATTTATTTATTTTGTAACTGAAAGCTTATACATCTTATTCCCCTTCACCTTTTTCACCCATCCTTCATTAACCTCTCCTCTAGCAACCATCAGTTTGTTCTCTGTACCTATGAGTTTGTTTCTGTTTTGTTTTGTTAGTTTGTCTTGTTTTTTTTTAGATTCCACATACAAGTGAAATAACACAGTATTTAATTTTCTCTGACTTATTCTAGATTGCATCAAACTAAAAAGCTTTTGCACAGAGAGGGAAACCATAAACAAAACAAAATTATCCTACTTCATGGGAGGAGATTCTTTCAAATGATATATCTGATAAGGGGTTAATATTCAAAATACATGAATAACTCATGCAATTCAACATATTCTTTAAAAACTGAAGCAAGACAAGGATGTCCACCATCACCACTTCCATTCATTGTTGTAGATATAGCCTAATCATGAAGTCAAGAAAAAAGGAATAAGTATACATATTAGTCAGAAATTTGCCAAAACTATGCTACAAAACAAACCAGTGGCTTACTATAAACTTTTTCTCTTCTCTCATGGTCCAACTTCTTCTGCCTAGACATAACTAAGATTGGCTCCAGGCTAACAGTCAGGTTCAAGAGATTTGTTCCATATTTTCCCTCATCCTGGGTCATAGGCTGACGTATGTACTATTAGTGGGGACTTGTATTTCTCTCATTAGGATGATGAACTTAAAGCCTCTGCTTGGACATGGTGTCATCCCACAAGTTCTACTGAGTGGAAAAGAATAAAAAGTTGTTAATATTATAGTGGGAGAAATAAAACCGTATTGTTTGTAGATCATATTAATAACTATATAGAAAAACCAAAAGAACACAAGATAATGTTAGCAAGGTTTCTGGCTCTGAGATTAATATATAAAAATCAATGATTTATCTGCTCGCTAACAAAAAAATTTAAAAAACTATCACCTTCATTAGCAACAACAACAACAAAAATATATCAAGATGTAGGAGTGATAATTCAAATAGATTAAACTTGGTGTGACTTGAGCATTGACCAAAAGAATGGACACTAGTCTTAGTATTAAAAAGTGTTCCTTGCTGCGACAGGCATTATCCCTTTAGTTGTTATATCATAGGATGATGCAAAGAATCCTCAAAAAGATGATGTTCAGGAATACCCAGCAGCTTATGGAGCTTACAGGAGTGGTTACCAGTACATTTTTAACTTACAGTCTTCAATGTATGTTTCTCTAGTCAAATCTAAAGCTAATTTGTGTCCCTCTCCTTTTCTTTGCTAAAATCATGCACATAGAAAACTATTTTAAAAGCATGGATAACCATTAAAAATAAAAAGACATAGAATACACAACTTTCAAACATATAAATGAAAATTTTAAATATCCCAAATCCTTGAGGACTTTTTTTGACTCTGCTTGACTTTGTCAAAGTTCTTTCTAAAATACTTTCTTTTTGAGGTTTTGCACTCTCCCAAAAGCAAACGAATCATCAAAGAACTTAATTTCTTGCTCTCCAGAGTCTTTCTCGGATTAGAAGAGAAAGAAAATGGGTCTCTCTAGTCCTTTCTTTCAACAAACCTTCTTCCAAAGTCTTTGACAGTTTTGTGTTCAGTGGACAATGTGGTTGACTTCTTAAAATCATTTCTATCCAAGATAGTGTAACAATTGCAGTGATATCATTCCTATATTCCCATGTGGGCCAATGTGTATAAGGAAAAATTTGTTTGGAGGCTTCTAGGAAAAAGAAAACAGTGCCTATTATTTACTTAATATAAAGAAAACAATTTGTTGCCCTAGTTGTTGCAGGCAGCTGTCTTGAGACGATGAGGGAAGCTAAACAAAGGAAAGTTAGATACATGTGAGATGGCAGAGCCAAAATTATCATTCAAAGGCAAAGATAGAAGAGGTCAAATGGCCTTATCTTCAAGTAGATTTGTATCAGGGAGGAAAATCTTTCTTCTAGTTAACCTCTCCTTGTATCTCGGTGGCAAAAGTTGGTCCAATGCCTGCCATTGTCTGGCAAAGAAAAATAAGATTGCCAGAATGGAGCATTTCTAACGTATTTCTTAGCGCTATGCATACTGCCATCTATGTAAAATTTGTCTTCTGTTAACAGAGGAATGGGCAAACAATATCTACCACCCCTGTGATCTGTTGAGGACCTAACTTTAAGAGACTGAATCAGACTCTACATTATTCTACCACATCTTATCTGTCCTGGCATCATTATGGGGTGAGCTCCTTTAATCAACCATGCTCCTAGAGTACCACCATCAGTTCCTACACAAAAGTAAGCAGAACTTTCTTTTTAATTAGCGTTGCAAAGAAAAGGAAAACACAAACTTAGAGTTGGAGTGAACCTGAGGTTATTCAATATTCTTAACTAGCAATAGCTATAGCACAAACCTGGTTCAGGAGCTTCTAATTCTCTATACTGTGTTCCTCCTTCCTCTAGCAGATGTCCAACTAGAGCACCTAGAACAGAATATCCGTTCTTGATGGTAATAAATGATAAAGGCTAAGAATAATGATGGTTATGAATTACGAATCTCATACAAAAACTCCTAATCTGCTACACACTCACTCAAGGACAGTGAAGTATTTGGTCAGAAAAAAAAAAAGTGAAGGTACTGGTGAGTTTGTGCCACAACAAAGCCTGACACCAGGGCTATAGTTTTCCATTCAGATGAGTATTTTCATGCTTCAGATATTTGGTATTCCAGTGACATATTATTAGCAGTCTCTAATAATAATTCACAGAATTTTTCTCTATAGTTGCTGATATGTAACTTCCCATGAATTTCCCCAGATTCTAATAACAAGTCTCCTGTACTAGTGGCTCCCAAATTATTACAGAAATTAATATCACTAAACTCAACAAGACATAGAATACCTATTGCTAAAAACAGAGTAAATGACATAGTTAGCCTTAAAAAAATTTCCACAAAAAATTTCCAAAATTAATTCACAGAAGAGAATTAAGAAATGAAAATGGTAGAAAATATCACTAAATATTAGATACAAACTGGAAAAGATACAACAATGAATAAATCAAAAGAAACACTCAAAAGCTGATCAACACAGGTTTTTTCTGATTAAGTAATTTATGTTCGAGAGTAAAGAAAAAGTCTATGACAACTTAAACAGAAGTAGGTCACATGCAAGGGAGAAGATTCAGGCTGGCTCAATTTTACCATATCAGTATTTCAACATTCGGAGCTTGAGGATGATGAGGGTAAAACTACTATGAAACTATGTACTGAATATATTGATTAATAAAGGTATAAGACTAAAGCTGAGTAACTGTATTAATTATAGTTGTGGAAGTGAAGGTAAATGTTATAAAATCTTGACATTGTAAAAATAACAATGTTACAAGCAAAAATTAGAATCCGAAGACAGAAAATGTGAGAAATACAGGTGGTCTAAATTGCCTATTTCAAAGTAGCTCCTTGTTGCATTAAAAAAAGGTCCAAAAAGGAAAAAAGTTGGAAAGGAAGAAGGAGGATGGGAGAAAAGGAAGGAGGAAGAAGTTGATCCATGCTTATAGGCATAGGAGGACAATTACATATATTTATAATTATTTGTTTATACATGTGTAATTATTATAAGTGAAAAAAGCAAAAAAGTAGGCAGTTCATGATTTCATGTTTGTAAAAACAAAATTTGATTTTGAATGTGCACAGAAATGAGGCTGGAAAAATATTTAACAATTATTTCAAACTACCAACAGTTGCTACTTCTAGTTATTGGAATTGGACCAAGGTACACAAGACATATTCACACTTAAAATTATGCACTTATACTTTATAAAGTTTGCATTTTCAGCCTAAATTTAAGAGCATTAAAAGTTTTTGATTTTAGCATATTATCACCATTGACCCATTCAAGGTTAGTCTCTCATTTTATGGATGTGCATATTGATAAGTTTCTCCCTTCTATCCCCATTTGCCTTCTCTTATAAGCAGCCATACTAATGTGTTAATCATGCATCATTCTGTGTATGTGTTTGGTATTGATATACTTTTAATTTATATAAATGATGCTGTTACATATTCTGTTTGTCATATTTTAACCTAGCACTATTCTTTTAATATTTTCTGTATAACAGCTTGTGTGGTTGTCCATTGATTCTAATTGCCCTGTGGCATGCTTCCACTATTCTCACTCTACCAGACATAAAGATTCAGGCTGCCTCAACTCCCTTCCTCCTCAAACAATTCCTCATAAAGCTGAGTATTATTCATTTGGTACATAATCCCAGAAGAATCATTGTTGTGTAAATGAATAAGTGCATACTAAATTTAAGCACTGCCAGACATTTTACAATGTATCATTGGCAAATATATTCTCCCACTTCATAGGTCATGTTTTTATTTTGTTGGTGGTTTTTTTTTTTTTTGCTGTGCAAAACCTTTTTAGTTTGATGTAGTCCCTCCCATTTGTTTCTTTTTTTCTTTTTTTTTTTCCTTTGCTCAAGGAGATGTAATCAAAAAAATTGGACTAAGAGTGATGTCAAAGAGTTTGCTACTTACATTTTCTTTTTAGGAGTATTATGGTTTCAGGTCTTACATTTAACTCTTTAATTCATTTTGAGTTCATATTTGTAGATGGTGTAGGAAAGTGATTCAGTTTCATTCCTTTTTATGTGTCTGTCTATATACTCTTCCCTCCTTTGTAATAGATTAATTGACCTTATGGGTGTGATTTATTTCTGGTCTCTCTATTTCGTTCCATTGATCTATGTCTTTGTTTTATGCTATAGCCTTGTAGAAAGGTTTGATATTAGGTAGTATGATAACTCCAACTTTGGTCTTCTTTCTCAAGATTGTCAAGGCTATTTGGGATCCATATAAACGTTAAGACTGTTCTAGTTCTGTGAAAAATGCCATTGGTATTTTAATGGCAATTGCATTGAATCTACAGGTTGCTTTAGGTATTATAGATATTTTAATGATGTTAATTCTTCCTATCCATAAGCACGTTATACGTTTCCTTTTATTTGTATCCTTCAATGTCTTTCTTCATTGACAATTTTTTTAGTGCAGGTCTTTTACCTTCTTGATTAAATTTATTCCTAGATTTTTAATGTTTTTAAAGCAATTGTAAACGGGATTATTTTCTTAATTTCTCTTTCCGATATTTCATTATTGGTGTATAAAATTTGTAATTTTGTGTGTTCTTATTTTACTGAATTCATTAATCAGTTCTATAAGTTTTTTGGTGGAGTCTTTGAGGTTCTCTCTATATAGCATCATGTCATCTGCAAATAATGGCAGTTACTTCTTCTTTTCCATTTTGATGCCTTTTATTTATTTTTCTTGTCTGACTGCTGTGGCCAAGACTTCCAATACTATGCTGAATAAAAGTGGTGAAAGTGGACATCCATGTTTTGTTCCTAACTCAAGTAAAACACTTTTAGCTTTTCCCATTGCATATGACCTTATCCATGGGTTTATCATACATAGCTGTTATTATGTTGAGGTATGTTCCCTCTATTCTCATTTTGCTTAGAGTTTTCTTTTTATCATAAAAGGATGCTAAATTTTGTCAAACTCTTTTTTTGCATCTATTGATATAGTCATATAATTTTTATTTTTCAATTTGTTAACATGGTGTATTACATTAATTGATTTGTAGATATTAAACCAACCTTGCATATCAGAAATAATCCAAATTGATCCAAATTCATCATACTATATGATACTTTTAATGTATTGTTGAGGATTTTTGCATCTATGATTATCGGGGATACCGACCTATAAATTTTTTATAATGTTTTTGTTTGGTTTGGGAATTAGGGTAATGGTGGCCTCATAAAGTAAGATTGAGAGCCTTTCCTCCTCTTGAAATTTTTTGAGTAGGTTGAGAAGAATAGGATTTAATTTTTAAAAAATTGAAATACACCTGTGAGGCCATCTGGTCCAGGATTTTTGTTTGTCGGGAATTTTATATTGCTGATTTAATTTCATTAGTAGTAATGCGTTGGTTCAAATTTTCTGTTTCTTCTTGACTCAGTCTTGGAAGTGTATAATTGCTCATAGTAATGTTTTGTAATTCTTACATTTCTGTGGAGCCAGTTTTCACTTCTCTACTTTTAATTATTTGAGTCCTCTCTCTTTTTTCTTGGGACTTGTTTTCTTATCCAGCTACACTATGTCTACAATTGGAGCATTTTATCCATTTACATTTAAAGTGATTACAGATAAGTTCTAGTTATTGCCATTTTATTATTCATATTTATGTTCTTTTTTTCTTCCTCTTCTTTTTCTTTTGAAGTTCCTTCATTATTTCTTACAGTATTGGCTTAATGGTGATAAATTCCTTTTTTTTTTGTTTTTTGTATTTTGTATATTTTTGTTTGTTTGTTTTTTGCCTGGGAAACTCTTTATCTCACCTTCAATTTTAGTTGATAACCTTACTAGGTCATATGATCTTGGCCGTAGGTCTTTTCTTTTCAACATTTTGAGTATTTTGTGCTGGTGCCTTTTAAACTGCAAAGTTTCTGTTGAGCAATTAGCTGACAATCTTATAGGAGTAGTCTTGTATGTAACTAGTTGCCTTTTTCTTGCCACTTTTAGGATTCTCTCTTTACCTTTAACCTTTGCCATTTAAATTATGATGTGTCTTGGTGTGGGCCTGTTTGGATTCATCTTGTTTGGGACTTTATGAGTTTTCTGGACTTGGTCCACTTACTTCATCAGGTTAAAAAAAATTTTAGTCATTATTTTCTTAAATAGGTTCTTAATCCCTTACTATCCCTCTTCTCCATTTGATACCTCTATGATGAGAATGTTATTACACTTGATGTTGTCCCAGAGGTTCCTTAAACTATCCTCATTTTTAAAATTCTTTTTTCTTTTTGCTGTTCTAATTGAGTATCTTCTGCTACCTTCTCTTCCATATTGCTGATTTGGTCCTCTGCTTTATCTAATCTATTATTGATTACTTTTAGTGTATTCTTCATTTCAGTTATTTTATTCTTTACTCTGGTTCTTATTTTTGTTTTCTATCTCCGTTTTTAAGTTTCCTGCCTCTTTGTTGAGATTCTCAGTAATTTCATCTACTCTTCCCCTAAGTTCATTGATCATCCTGATAACCGGTGTTTTGAACTCTGCAGTTTGCCTTCATCTTGTTTAGTTCTTTTTCTGGGCATGTTTTTTTGTCTTATTTCAGCTGCCTCCCTGCATGTGTTTCTATGTACGAAGTAGATCTTCTACATCTCCTGGTTTTGGCAGAATGGCCTTATGTAATAGGTGCCCCGTGGGGCCCAGGACATAGTCTTACTGGTCACCTGAGCTGGGTGCTCCAGGGGAGTTACTTGTGTTAATCGTGCATGCCCTCCTATTGTGGTTGCACTTTAATTGTTGTTGGTATGTTAGTGGGACAAATCGATCCTCAGGCTGACTGGCTGTGAGGAATAGCCATGACTACAGCAGATAAGCTTTTGTGTAGTAAGTCCACCCTTTGGGTGGTTTATGGAGCTGGCTGGATGGTGCTTGGTGTGAACTGAAGCCGGCCACTGGGTGTCCACTTGAGAGGGGTTCTGGGAAGGCCAAAATCAACTGCTGCCTTTTCCCAGCATGGGGCCACCTGGTAGGAACTACAAAGTGACACGTAGTTGCTTGCCACCTATGCTGTGCTTGGAAGCACTTGGGAAAGGCTAAGCTGCAAACTGATGCTGGCTACTAGTGCCGGGATTGGGTCTACTCCTCAAGTAGGACGAGGCATGCACAGGCCAGATGCTGTTTGTTCCAGGGTTTTCAAATTTTGAGATATTTTAGAAAAGTCTGTAGCATGAGTCAAGACAGGCCGTATTTCTAGATAAGCCACTAGAATAGGTTCTGGCCAGGCACACAATTTGGATGAAGCAGGGTCGCAAGAAACCAGTAGCGCTAGACAAAAGCTAATAGCCAAGTTAATGAAGCATCAGATCTGATCCTGCCTGTGTCTGCTGGCTGGGTAGATAGAGAACTCAAGAAGGGAATAGTGGCATCTGCCAGCATATCTTTCCCAGAGTAAGCTACTCTGCCTCATGACCCTCTATCTTTGCACTGAAACTAGTAAAATCGACTCCTTCCTGTATGTCCTGGGTGCTTTTCAAGCTGCTGCCCTGGTGCTGGAGTTCAAAGCAAGTGAGTTCATCAGTGAGAAAGTCTGTGCACAGACCCTTAAGAGGAACACCTGGGACTCCAGCAAGCAGCCTTCTCTCTCACTCAACCACAGTCACTGCTGGTTTTCACAGCCTGATATTGTGGGGACTCCTCTACTTGGCACTGGAGCCCCAATATAGGGAGCCTGGTGTGAGGCTGGGACCCCTTACTCCTCAGAGGATATCTCTGCTGCCAAGATATCCCTCCTATTTCTTAACCACTACACTGTGTGTGTGGGGCCTACCTATTCCATGTCTCTGTCCCTCCTGCCAGTTTTAACATGTCTTCTTCTTTATATCCTTAGTTATAGGAAATCTGTTCACCTAGTCCATATCTGGCTCTCAATGGTAGTTGTACTGTAATTTACTTGTAATTTTGATGTGGTCATGGGAGGAAGTAATCACAGAGTTTACCTACTCTGCCATCTTGACTGGAAATGCCTAGTGTTAACTTGAAAAGCTACTACAAAATATTTATATAAAAAATATGTACAGGGGATAAAATGATGTAGATGATAGAGGATCTGTTCATCCCTTGGCTACCATATCAAAGTTGTGACAGAAACAAAGAGCAAACAACAAGGAAAAATCACCAGTGAGCTAGATGAACAAGACATACAACTAGGGAGAAATCTAAGAAATCACCCTGCAATTGCAGAAGGTAGAACAGATTGAAAGGAATTAAGTGCTCCAACCAAAAGATAGACTAACTGAATGGATAAGGAAACAAGAGCCCTACAAAAGTTTCCTACAAGAGACTTCAGATTAAAAAACACACATAATCTAAAAGGAAGGGAATGGAAAAAGATATTGCCTTGGTGGACCTAGAGGTTATTGTGGTAAATGAAATGAGTCAGATAGAGAAAGACAAATATCACATGATTTCACATACATGTGGAATCTAAAGAACAAAATTAACAACAGCAACAAAAACAGAAATAAACTCATAGATACAGAGAATATTTTGAAGGATACTAGATAGGAGGGAGTTGAGGATGAAGAGGGCAAAGGGATTGAGAGGTGCAGGTGGATAGTTGTAGAGTAGACATGGGAATGTAGAGTATAAGATCGGGAAAATGGTTAATGTTGGAATAAATATGTGGTGGGGGAGGAGGGGTACTAGATTTGGTAGGGTGAGCACTTTGCGGGTTGTGTGGATCTCTGATCAATATGCTGTACAGCTGAGGCTGGAGTGTTTTATCCCAAGTATAACTAGAAAAAAACCTCATTGAATTGTACAATGTAAATGTAGGCAACTAGTTACCTATTTTATTTTGAAAAATGGAAAAAATATGTACATAATTAAAGTACCTCTACTTCTCAAAGGTACTCCTAATCTTGATTTCGAAATGTCAATGTGTTCATTCTTTTTCTCTCTTAATATAGATTTTATCTATGCCAACAGGGACATGTAAATGTAAAGGAGTAGAAAATTGAAATTCTTACATCCAGATGCTCACCCTGAAGCCTAAATAGGTAAACTTAAATGTCAATGTGCTTAGATTAATGCCTTAATCACCTTTTTTCCCTAAGTCACTTTTATCATTAGATTCCATGTGTTGAGCTTCTTTGTTTACTTCAGAGTCAAGAAAATGTGCCCCCATAACCACATTTCATGTGCATCAAGAAAGATAAAGTGTTTATGCATGTCTGCCTACATACATGCATGTGTATAGTGTAACTTTTCATTAATTTATTCACTCGTTGATTCTTTCATTCTATGACTTAGACTCGACTTACTTTAAAAAAACCGGTAGGCAGAATATGAAGAAGAAAGGATGCAATAATCACCATTTATGACTTCTTTATATAGCTAAGATGATTTTTACATAAATATCTAAAAAGATTTTTACATAAATGTCTAACTAAAATGATATTTACTAATATCTAATGAATTTAACACAGATTTAACATTTTTTTGCCATCTCTGCATGATTATAACATAATTTCAAGTCTCTTTATTGTATAAATTATAAGCAACCAGAATATAAAACTTAAATCTAAGTAATATTCTTTATTTTTATAACCATAGAACATCATAGAGCCTTTAACTGCTTAATAAGTACTTTTAATTATGAAAAAAGAAAGTTCACAAATCAATTGTTCCTCATAAAAGTATACTGGAATTGTATGCAGCAAATATACAATACATTTGTGTTCTTAATCCTAAAGTAACAAGATATATTTAACATGCTAGTATGATTAACCTTATTACTAAGTTACATGTTATACTCTAATGTTATATATGCAAATAGAAGAGCACTGCTCAGATAAACACAGTTTTATATCTGGCCCAGAAGCAAGGGTTCTCAATGGTGACCTTCTTTTCCAGTCTAAGGTGATATGGCTTGGTTCTGAGATGGTGAACTACTTCAGAAGGGGAGTTAAGAGGCCGGAGCACTAAATGAGCAGCCTGGACAATTAGAGAGGAACCTCTGTGTTATGAAAGAGGTCAAGCTATATAAACATGAGAGCAATTCATTACTCTACAGCAATGTAGTGGCTACTTGTTCCAGGACAAAATAACACCATATTCTCAATGCAAAATAAGTTTGATGATAGCAGTTATCTTATTGTGTAAGAGATTGACCAGGTAACCTCATAGTACTTTGTCAGTTCTAGGATGCTAAGATTCTCCCTATAAAAGTGAGACATTCTACACATTCAAAGAGTTGAAATATTTAACACCAAATAAATAAACCTCAAGAGAAATGGGCAGACATGGCCAGCACTGTCAGACTACATAAACTGAAGAAAAGAAAACCAACACATATGTGAACACAGGATCAAGGAAGTCTGTTTCCTCAAGGTTTTTACAGCCTTTCTATTTTGATACTTTCATGGGTTTCAGCATATTTGAATACTGGTGATAAGCAATACAACAATGAAAGGAAAGGATTTGGATAGGTGAGTCAAAATTGTCAAGGTAAAAAATGTTAAGGCAAACTTTACCCTCTTTACCATCATATCTCCAGTACTCTGTGAGGGCTAGACATTATCGTGAGATTATACAATATTTGGGAGAACTAGACAGATTACTTTTTGTTTGGATGTCTTTAAAATATTTATCCTGAAGAGCAAAAGAAAACAAATAAGCTACTCTGCTATAATTACTGGCTTCATAAAGATTCAATGAAATGAGAGAATTCAGGAGTGAACGATGAAATATCTGTCTTCATAAAAAGTGAAGCAGAGTATAAAGTTAATTAATCAACTTGGAATTTCTTTCTATGATTCAAAACACATTTTTTTCTGAAAATGTTCCTATTTCTGAAAAATACATATCATCACTTCTAAATTCAACAATGCTTAGTTGAAAAGTCAAGTAGACTATATACTTATTAAATATTTATATGTATCTGACTGCCTGCTAAATCATTTATTACACATAAAATTCTAATTTTGGAAATGTTAATAATTTTAATTAAGTATTTTTAATTAAGAAAATAATCTTATTAAAAATTTAAAATATAGATAATGTTTTCTTCTGACATCTAAACCCATGTAATTAAGCCAAAGTTTGAAACACCTGCTTCCAAAGCAGGCTTAGCAAATGTTGGTAAAATCATTTCTCCATCCTCACTCCAGTAATGTTTAAATGTTGCACAGAGGTTGCTGGAAATGAACAGAAAGTCTCCTAAGTTTTCATTAAGTCACAAATAAGCAAATGGATTAAGATAATGTGATTTGTAGAGCTAAAATGGCACTGAGGGTATAAAGCTCAGCCAATCATTTTACAAATAGGAAAAGTGAATTTGGAAAGATGAGGCAAATTACCCAGCACCATTCAGTGCATTTGTACTAACGCTGAGCTCAGAAACTAAAGCTCAGCACCATTCTCTCCAGGAAGATACTCCTGGCAAACTTATTCTCTCTCAGGGCTCCTGATAAACTATTTGAGGTTTGCTTGAAATAACAGAAATTAATCTATATTTGTTTGAAATGAAATCCATGACAGAAATTTAAATCATTAAGGCATATTACAATTGATTATCCAAAAACCCATTAATAATTACTAGAAAATAAAGTTGGAGATTTGCACAGTAAGATTTCTAAAATGCCATATGTTAAAAGGCAACAGTTTACCATATAATTCAGTCATTTAAAGTGTACAATTCAAACGTTTTTAGTATATTCACAAAGCTGTAAATTCACCACAATTTTAGATTTTTTTTTTTTTACTTCAAAGATGCCCTATTTCCCTCAGCTATCAGCCCCAAACCTCCATTTCACCACATTCTCTAACCCTAGGCAAACATCTATTTTCTGTCTCTATGGATTTGCCTATTTTAGGACATTTCATGTAATTAGAACCAAACAATATGTGGTCCTTTATAATTAGATAAAGCTATTTTTTAAAGATCTAAAAAAAGAATTCGTATTCAGAAACATTTCTTCAAATTTCTATTCTTTTCTCTTTTTCAGTAATCTGGGTGACTTGCAAAGTGAATTCGAAATTTATTTTTTTCATTTTTTGAAAATATAGTTGTATTTTTATCATCAGGAGCATGTTAAATAGTTTGCCATACTGAATCTCTCCCAGAACAGAAAGTGAACTGTTCCAAAGTCATTGCATATTATTTTGTGACCCCTAGTGGCTGAACATAATAGTGTATTTTCAAAATCGACCTCTTAGACCTCTTCCTGTCTTAAATCTTAAAATAATGAACAGAATACATGACTGTTAATTGGTATAAAATGTAATTCAAATTTAATTGCTGAGTGTAGTATCTTAGAGAAATTATAAAGCTTTGAGTTAGTCCAAAAGCTATAATCTAAACCCTGTCCAAAATTGTTTACTTCTCAACACTTCTTTATTCACAAGGAAAATGCTTAATCCTAAAGTATATTATTTAATCTTAACAAAAATAAAAATCTGAAAGCTGTTTTATTACCATTCAAAAGAAAAAAATACAAGAGATAAAGATTTTACTCAACAATGTGTGAGACTACTAATACAAATGAAAAAAATACAAAAATTTAAAACATGTATAATAACAATAAAATGCCTCTAAGACATCGAACTGTGTAAAAATGATTTTTAGTACAGTTTTTAACATGCCTATTACTCTTTGAGTATTTCTCAACTTTTAAGTGGCTTTAAAGTTGAAACTTTAATATTTGCTGACTACCTACCCTTGTTTCCACTTTTTTTTTTTTTTTTGTAAATTAAAACAGAGACGGTGAAAGAAAATAAAATTCATAAACAATTTTTTATGGTCTTCATAATATAACAGTTTCATATTCCAGGTTTGTAAACATTAAAACTATTTCTGATTTGTTAATAAAACTCCATAATCATAGGACCAATGCTTCAAAATCTATGCTTAAATTCTCAGTAAGAATTTACCCATTTTTTTAATAAGAGAAAATAAACAAATTTAATTATAAATGTATTTTAATTACATATGCATGAGGATCCTCCCCCCATACATGAGAGAGTCAGAGATCCCACACATACATAAGAGGTTCAGAGACAGGAAGGTAAAATGAAGTATATATGACATCCTGAGCTATACAGATTGAAGTAAGAGGCCTGAGACCTCAAAGAGGAGGAGGGTAATTTGCAGATCTTTGCAGATGGGTAAGAAGGGAAGATGTTTAGACATTAGATGTTTGCCCTGCCATATAAATAGGGCATAAGATCTTATCTCTGGTAATAACTCATTATGGGCAAGGCCCTTAATTTAAATACTTTTAGGTAGTTAAGTGGAGTACAGAAGTTTCTCTTGCATTCATATGCTCTTTTTTTTTGTTTTTTGTTTTTTCCAATCAAGATTGTTTTGTTTTTATTTTTTGTTTTTCAATTACAATTGACTTTTAATATTATTTTATATTAGTTTCGGGTTTACAGCATAATGGTTAGACATTTATAAGTCTAGTACCCACCTGGCACCATATTTAGTTATTACAATATTATTGACAATATTCCGTATGCTGTACTTTATATCCTAACTATTTTGTAATTACAGATTTGCACTTCTTAATCCCCTTTCCTTTTTCATCCATTCCCCCTACCCCTTATCCCATTGGCAATTATTAGTTTGTTCTTTGGTATCTATGACTCTGTTTTTAGTTAGTTTATTTTGTTCTTTAGGTTCCCACATATAAGTGAAATCATAAGGCATTTGTCTGACATATTTCACTTAGGATAATACTCTCTAGATCCATTGTGACATTACCATAATGTCACAAATGGTAAGCTTTTATTCTTTTTATAGTCAGGTAATATTCTATTGTATATATGTACCACATCTTCGCACCCGTCAGAATGGCTATCACCAATAAATCAACAAACAACAAGTACTGGTGAGGATGTAGAGAAAAGGGAATCCTCATGCGCTGTTGGTGGGATTAAAACTGGTGCAGCCACTATGAAAACAGTACAGAGGTTCCTCAAAAAATTAAAATTAGAACTACCTTATGACCTAGCAACTCCATTTCTGGATATTTATCTGAAGAAATCTAAAACACTAATTTGATAAGATATTTGCACCCTTATGTTTATTATATTATTTACAAAGCCAAAATAAGAAAGCAACCTGATACCCATCAATGGACAATTGGATAAAGATGTGGAGCATTTAGCCACTTTTAAAAAAACATTACTTCCGATTATGCAGAAAGCTTTAGAAATGTTCAGAAGTGAATGTGTGATTTAACATACTAAATTTCTCTCCTTGTTTCAAGAAAGAATAAGAAATAACACCAAAAAAATCATTTAGATGAATGAGTATATTTTATTAGACTTTACTATTATTTGTGTGTCCAAGGGTAAGTTTACAGCGAGGACTTTATTCTACTTTACGGAGATTTTAAAACATATCCATGTACTATTTAGGGCAAAGAGTTTTCTTAAAATCAGTTTATGTGTAAATAAACAAACCTTTTGAGTTAAAGTTTGCTAATTGGGTTACTGTACTTTAAATATTTAATAAAATATTTTTAAAATGTATAAATATGATAGATATGGATAATAAATTATGTTCCATAAGCAGGCTCAGGAAATCCATCACGGTGCTTTAAAAATAGAGATCTCTTATTTGTTGGAAATGAGAGGAAGGAAAAGAGAGGTTGATCTTCATCCATCATTGGAAAGAGAAATATATGAGTTTCATAATTATCAGCAGAGATTATGTGTAAAAGAAAAACTGAATGCGAAACACATATTTACGTTGATTATTATTGCCATATTTAAATATATTTTCATACTTGCTTTAGGTACCTCTTTGAAATGGTGAATTTTACACATTTTAATACAGAAAATAATTCCGGGTAGGTTTTCTTTCCCTTCTTTATTATATATCATTGCCTGCAAGAATGACCTAAGATATTGCTCCTTAAATAAAACAGCCTTAATTTCTCATATATCTCAAACCTAAAATATTAGCTTCCCTCATTTCCTGTGTTTTTTTTTTTTTTACATTTACTTAATTATAGATGACCTTTATTTCTGCGCTATTGGATTCCTTTTACTTTGTCAAAAAGTCAGAGATACTTAAAATGTCAGCAAAATACTTTCTAAATATTTTTATTTATTTGTTTGCTTGTTTGTTTTGCATTTTGTAAGAGGCTAGCTCAACCCACCTTTCCTATCAAAACAAAAGAAATTTAAAAATTAGAGAATGATTTATTCTCTTGGCCTGGTAATGCTAGATGATGGTTTCTAGCCATAAGGGGCTAATGAGAATGAGAGACCTTGTCTTAAAGGAGCTCTACTTTTCCTCTGAAAACATACAAATTACTGTTTACAGCTCCAGCACTCTTTTATACTCATCAGTGAATTTAGTCTAGTGACCCTCAGATGTATTGGTATTTACTCTGTTAAGCAGCATACATGTCAATAGAGTGAAACACACAGTCAGCTGAAACCTGATCTTTCCACTCATCAGTTCCCATGATGCAGAGGTGAGAGAGAAAAGACAAAAGACTGTTGGTGTCCAAAGTAGCCAAATTAAGAGCAGTCTCCAAGTAAATTTTCTTAGAGCAAGGGAGATGTTAGAAATTGGTAGGGTAAAGGCTTTTGGAAAAGCGAGTTTATAGCATACAGACTCAGCCTGGGGACATCTGGCTAAACGTGCACACCCCTCTCTGTAGTAGGCAGCTGTGTGCTCCATTGACAGCCCCGATGTAATATCATTGCAGCAGGAAACCTGGAGCTGCATCTTGATACTGACAAGGTAATGAGGACTGCCAGGTGCAGCAAGGGACTCTTGTTTCTGCATTGGGGTTTTTACGGTTATAGCTTCCATTTCTTATCAGTCAGAATTTGCTACCTGCTTCTATGTCTTGGACAGAAATCTGTCACTAGAGGTATCCAAATAGGGACATTGAAATAAGTAACCAGCACATCTGCACTCTAGGAGGCAGTGTTCCCAGGGTTAGTTGAGATTTCTGACAGTTAATAGTTATTATGATTAAATTTCTTATTTCATACAACAAACATTTTTGGATTTTGTTGTGAACCAATGAAATGTGTGAATGTGATGTTTCGTAAAGACCCTCTATGAACGTTTTAAATTTATCTTATACTTACATGAATAGAAAGTCCTATATGCCATCATATGTATTAAGAAACCTATTTTAAATTTTCTGACAAAATCTAAAGCCATGTTTCGTTCTCTTACTCTTTACTATCATGAGTACTAGAGGATTGGGGACTGACAATATTTAGGACAATAAGGTTCATTGGGAAGGTCTCAACTAGAAGAAGGATGGGAGACATTTCCTCCCTGCTTTCCCTTCAACAGATAAATAGGAAGGGAAGGAAGATAGAAAGGACCTTTGGGAAAGAAAACTCCTCAGGGCTGGTGTATGCAAATGTGTTGTAGTTCACATGAAGATATCCTCCTCCAGAATATTTAATCACCATCTCCTAAAATTAGACATGCTGCCTTCTAAACTCACTGGACTATGCAAGTCACCCTCCCAAACCCTACAATATTCTCCTTTTCCATATTCAATAGAGCTGGCTAAGTCAAGGAATAGAAATGAAGTCACCATCATGAAAATCATGCTGCAACTTCCAACATTTGGTAGGCATCTAACCAAATTGGTCACTAATTTTTGGACTTAAACTACAAACTTATCATTACATTTTTGTTATACATTCCAGATCACAGGTGCACTTCACAAACACGTGCTGATTTTGAAGACAAGGAATTACATGTATGTATATGTATACATTTATATACATACATGAAAAACAGATATAATTAATTCATTTAAACTTTGTTAAGGTATCAAAATAGTTTGTAAATATCATTTTATAACAAAAAAATAATTTTTAAGCAACATATAACCAGATGCTAGTGTTTCGAGATACTCTAAATTCTGGTGAAAAAAAATCGAATAAATTCTTTCAGTTAAAAAGTCTAATTATATGAATGAAAAATAAAATATGAATAATAAGTAAAACAATGTAGTAAATGTTGCCCACAAACGTCTTTCAAACCGCATTTTAATTCCTAAATTTGATGATCAAAAAAAAAAAAACCCTTGATTTTAGTGATAAAACGAAAATACGAAAAGAAAACTGATGTGAGAATGAAACTGCATTAGTTATATTTAATGCCATTTTAAAAGCTGAGTTGAAATTGAATGTCAAAGAGTCAATGTTTATTATATACATTTTTGAACTCATTAACGCCTACATGGAGTACTAAAATGCCCCCAGGGGGATGTTCAAAGAGTGATAGAGTGGTCAGAAAATGATATGCACATTTCCAATAGTCAATAGTCCTGTAACACATCTTCTATATTATCAATTATAAAATACCTGTGGCTGCTTTTCAGTTTTTAGTAGTAGCATCATCTCTGTTTATGTTAGTCATTTGCATCTCACAATTTGTTCATTCTTCTTTCCTCTGAAGCAGAGGGAGAAGAGAGCAGGCAGTTCTGCTTGGCTAGCTACAGTCTGAAAGAAGAAATTATTCATTTCAGAGATGGATGAGGGGCCAAAAGTATCTAGACCAGGGCTAGACAGAGATTGAGCAGCTGCTTAGCTTCTCCTGTTTGTCCCTATCTTTATGGTGGGAGGGGGTACTTCTTTATTTGGCAAAAAGCAAAATTTCAAACAGGACTTCACACACACATATTAAAATCTAAGTATGAAAACAAATCCCAAAGCCAAATATAAATAATTTTTGGATTGTTTTTATTTTGGATTGTTACTGTATTCCTTTTTATCCTTAGTTAAGAAATGAAGAGACGAATATGCTGCAATGATCAAAAATGTACAGATTTTCTTATAATATATTTTCCCATCCAAGAAAATAAGTGCACACATTGCTCATTAACATAGTAATCATTTCCTTCCCAAGATGAGGACAGATCATCCTCTCCTCATCATACTGTTACTGAGCCTCTTCTAGAGTTGTAAGGATTTGTTTTATTTCCAAAGAAAGCCTGTTGGTTAAATTAATGTTTCAAATACTTCACTATTTCTTGTTACTCCGAGGCTGTCATTGATTTCCATCATAACCTCAGTTTTTCTGGTTGTTACTAATTTGCTGAGAGAACCTGTAAAAACCTGAAATTTCCATGTCAACCCTCAGTTAACAAAAATCGGTAAATATATCCACTCTGAGCTACATAATGTAATAACAAAATGTGACAAGGTAAGTTAAGAGTAACACTACAATATATTTGGAAACGTTGTAATTCTTTTTTATTAAATTTATTGGGATAACATTGGTTAATAAAATTATATAGGTTTCAAATGTACAATTCTATAATACATCATCTGTATATTGCATTGTGTGTGTGTGTGTGTGTGTGTGTGTTTAAGAAAATAGTACAAAACACAAAGAAAAACAAATTTCATCAATAGGTCTAATTCAATAGGAAAATTGAACAGAAAATAGAGAGTTAGGAGAAAGTACAATTTTGGGGATTATTAGACCAAAACTTTCTGGATCTGGGGATTTTTAGTTTAACTATGTGTCTCCATGTCATACACAGTCATACCTCTTTCCAAGCCTATTTTGTGCTAGTATATGCATAATAACAATAACAGCTCCCACTAATTTCCACAATAATTAAGATGTCATTGTCCCCAATTTAGAGATAGAAGTTATATAATGAACTTAGGGTTGCCCAGCTTGTATGTAACTATGTCAATTCTGTCTTTTTCTGAGTTCATCTATTGTGAATATATCTCATCGTCAAATGATAAAGCTGGAGGGCTATCCTAATTAATCACTAATACAAACTATTTTCAAATCTATAACACAGAAACAAAAATTCCAGAGGGTATAAAACATGCATGAACTTACAACCTAATGTGATTGAGTGGAGTCATTTTTAATGTTGAAGAAAGTCTCTCTTTAGGCTGCCATCTGTAAAATGTTTATGAATATGCTACATAATATCCTTCAGGCTATTGTGAAGTTTAAATGAACTAACATGATTCATGTGAACCTCCTTACACAGTGCCACTCTTCCTTTCCTATGAAAACCGGTATTTAAGGCAACATTAATGATAACAAAATTTGATGAGAAATGCATGAAGATACATATCAGATTAGTAGACTCTCCATGGACACAGGGACATACTAGAATTAGCAAATGCAGAAACTGTTTTACTATCACTGGGTACTCAGCCAATACTATTTTCATCCCTGAGAGTATTTTGAAGGCAATGCATGAGTTTTTGCTCTGTTAACCATTTAATCACACAACTCTCACTTGGATATAGATATTTTGAATCTAAGAATTTTCTGCTGTTTTATGAAACATTTTCTTTTAGAACTCAAGTCCTATTAGACAGTAGGCAGAATAAAGAATTTCTTCACCTTTTCTTCCATTTTAAATGTTTTATAAGAAATATCTCGAAACTTGCTGAATATTAAAATTGTGAGCTCTGGTTCAAACTGATTAGAAAATAACTGAATTAATACAGAAATAGAAGAAAAGGGAACAGATGAAAATGGGCTTTGCTCATTTATGAATTATCTGTGTGTCCTAAAAACATTTTACCTGTGCTCCGGGCCTCAGTTTTCTCAACTGTAAAATGGAAATCATTTGCTATATAATCCCAATACTTGAATTTCCAAATCCTATAATTATGATAAACAGCATTTCAAACCCAGTGCTCTCAGACGCCTACATGGGACTATGTGGTTCCTGAATAAAACTTAACTAGGGAGAGCCAGCAGCAGAATGGTATAGATCCAAATTACTTGGACTAAAGCTGAAGCATCTCAGTATTGTAGATTTCTCCAGACCTTACTTGTTTTTTTTATTTGTTGTTTTTTCAACAATCTGCAAAGTTCAAGTGGAGAAGATGTGAGCAATATTTGTTAGGTCAGTAAGGAAGGGACACAAAAGTAACTGGCTATACCTATATGCTCTACTTATTTTATATAAAGAATAAACTGAAATATGGTTTAACATATTAACGTGTTAATTTTGAAAGTGAGCATTTGAATTTTTGTTACATTATTTTCAGTATTTGTATTTTTTCAATAGAAAAGGCAGCAAGATACATTAAACAAAATATTTTCTAAAGAAATTTAAAATTTTCTGAAATACCTTAACTTAGGAAATTTGAAATCAGATACATATTGTATTTTTCTATTCCTAAATTTGTTAATAAATTGAATATTTCTTTCCTTGGAAAAAAGGAGGGAAGAATTCAGGTTACAAAGTAGTGTTTGCTACTAAATTAGTATTTTGGTTTATCACATCAGCCATAATACATAGTGTCCATAATTTCTCAAATTCTCTATTGCTAATCTCTTATTGTTAAACAAACTCCATCAAGAGTAAAATTACATTAAGATAAATATACTTTAATGTATTTACGCTTGCATTAATTAGACAATTCAAGTTGCCGGGATATTGATACTCTGAGATTATCCTAGCTATTAATCACTTCTTGTAAACATATTTACTTTCACACAAAATATACAGGTATATAAGGTGTACCTCAATTTTACAAGAAAATGTTTTGAAAAAATTTAACCTATGTTAAAAATTATTTTAAAGTTCTAGCTATGCAATATAATTTGTTAACTCTGGAAGAAAAATGTTAAATCACAAAGCTGAAGAAAAAATACAGTAGTCAATATGGACATATACCAAGTAACAAAACAGGGCATATTTACTAGGAAATTGTCTCATACTCCACATGGGCACTGCAAGAACAAATAATATTATTGTATTCTACTGAATATTATAAACTAAAAAACAAGCCACATTATACATAACTTTGACTCCTGAAAAAAACATGAAAGGCAAATATAGCAGTAAAAGCTTATACAAATAATCAGCAATATAAAACTTTGAATGAATCCCTAGACAGGAAGTTATAGTATATCCAGACCAAAAAAAAATGTAAGTTACAAAGAATACAGGAAAAATAATTTTGAAGAAACTATCACATCTTGCTTCTGCATGATTGAAAGCAAATCCAGCTTTTACATTAATACAAATAAGAAAAGTGAATAAAAATACTATGTTTCCAGTATAAACTGGTATTTCAATAACTATTATTTGTACATACGTAATAAACATAATAAATGTAAAGAAAAACGTATCAAAAGTTTCCATTTCCATCCTCAAAGACTAGAAAACCCTCATCTTCAAAAGCAGGGAAATGACCCTTCCATAAATACATTCTTGCTGCTAGAATACAGATGATTCTCTTTCATCATCACAGAATTCTCTCTACTGGATACTAAGCTATCACTATCTTCAAACAATAAATTATTCTCCATAAACTTGGAAGCATTGCTAATTCCACATTGTTAAGACATTTTACTACTATCTCTTGATGTTCAGCATTCCATGAAGTCTGAACTCACTCACACACTTGTCAAAGAGGGCCACTTCCTTCCTCCTGTCAGAGTCACTTTAAAAGCCCAGGCTTTAGCCCACCTGTTCTACTTCTTCTTTCTAAATCTTTTAAATCACATACAGAGAGACTCACATCTGAAGCTTACAACTGGTCTTAGCCAATCCAGAATTACAGCCAAATAAGTGTATCCTCCAAACACTTGGCACTAATAAAGCTGAGATTTTGAACCTGTCTTTGTCTATTAACAATTTCATTTCTCCCTCATTCATCCACCATTTGCATGGACACAAATATAAATTTTATTTGAGATTCTTCTGGTACAATATTTCTTCTTATAATTAGACATGATGGCCTTTCATGAAATTCGTACAACATACTACCCTGTAGTATGTTTTCTCATATCCAAAAGTTGTAATTGGCACAAGTAGGACACATTAAAAGAGGAGTCCACCTTTTTTTTTTTTTTTACCTTTGGGGTATATAATAAATATCAAAAGGACTTTAGTAATATTTGCCATCAATGAAAGGCAAAAATTACCTTTTTTCCTAGCATTATAATTTATTTTTTAAAATTGATTATTTCAATTTAATATGTAGTTAATGTGTTTTGTGCTCTATAAAACTTAATTTTCCCAGTGAAACAACCTGGGAATCCAGTCTGCATCTGATCTGTGGAATAGTCATTCTTGGAGAAGAGTAGAATCATCTTTTTCAGGATCAGCAAGTTTTTTCATAAAGAGCCAAATGGTAAATATTTTAGGCTTTGTGGGCCATATGGTCTCTTGCCATAAATAATATGTAAACAAATGAGCCTAGTTGTGTTCCAATAAAACTTTATTTATGGACACTGAAATTTGAATTTCATATAATTTTCACATGTCAAATTTTTTTTCACTGTTTAAAAATGTGTAAATTAATCCTCATTAATTCATAGCAATAAAAGTTGATTCATATATCTATATTTACTAATTGTTGTTTATATATTTTTATTGTAATTGCCACTAACTTCTCTAAGTTTCTTTAATGTTTAATTTTATGAAATGTGATTTTGGCAACTTTGGAGATTATTTTGTTGTTGTTGTTCTTGTATTATTATATTTACCAGTTTCTTACTTTTCTTGATTTCTAGAATCCTTATTATTTATTCAGTTTTCAGTGGGCAAAATGCCACTCAGCATTTTGTTTCTAATTTATTTTACTAGATCATTAATACATAACAATGCTTTCATTAATTTTGAGCTATGGGTTAGTAAAACCAATAAATATAAAATTAAATATGAAGGGAAAAAGAAAATTCTACCTATAAACAAGTGAGTTGCTATTTTTTTTTTTAAAAAAAAGGTAACAATGGGTGAAAACTCCAGTCTTGCCTATGTTTCTGTGTGATATTCCCCCACCACTAGGAAGTCATAGCATGGCTGTTGGCCTCTAATCTACTCTTTGCAAATGGTAGACTTATGGATTGAAGTTTCTACCAGCATTTCTTTAACCTTCCTAGGTGTATTTTTCATTTATACTGTGCAGAAGTATTTCTTAGAGTTAACAGTAATTAAATAATTAAAGATATTATTTTAATGAGCTGTGTATACTGTTAAATAGGAACAGTGGAGTGATATGAATTTCCATAACACAGGCACTAGATAAAGGGCATTTTCTGTTACAGTCTTTTGAGGAAAAAATAATGCATTGCTTATATTATCATATACAGCATATATAAGAAAGTAAGAGAAACAAGAAATCTCAGAAGTCACAGAGACTAAAATGTCATTCTAAATACAGCATTTTTCTATAGTCTAACATCAGTTTCCCTGACTCTCTAGTGCCTCTAGAATTCCCTCCTACCAGAGTACAAGCACTTGTCCTCCTTTAGTTTTCTGTCATTCAAGTGGCACATCTGCTCCCTGTCTGCATTCTTGCTCCTTCTTCTGCCACAACTAGATCTTCTCTCTCTATCCTCCTCTCTGTTCCTATTCATGGGATCTGCTGCCTCAACTAATGCAAAGCTTTTGCTTATCATCTCATCTCTGCTGGTCTCTTTGTTTGAGGAGAGACCTATTATTAATCCATTTATTTGAAAATATTTTTGAGTACCTAAAATGTGGCAGACAGGCACTCCTCTAGGCACTGAGCACATAGTATTAACAAAACTATAGCTTACTAGTGGGGGCAATAAACAAAATAGATAAATACAAAATAAATAATATGCAAGTAAAATTTGTTATGGGAAAAAGGAAAGTCAATAAGGCAGGTAGAAAATTCTAGAGTAAGAAGACTGCAATTTTAGAAAGAGCCATCAGGAAAGTGACATTTGAGCTAAGATTTGATAGAGATGATGAAATGAGATATGAAGCTATCTAAGGGAAAGAAGTTCCAGCCAGTGGGAACATAAGTGCTAAGACCCTAAGCCAGGGTTGGTTGAGCCTGGAATGTTGGAAGAAGAAGGAAGTCAAATTGGAGTGAGTGGTGAACTAATACAAGAAGGTCAGAGAGCCAAGGAGATGCTAACCTGTGTAGGGCACTGCCAAACACTTGGATTTTCCTTTTGAGAGATGGGAAGGCTTGAAAGGTTTTGAACCAAAGTGAAATATGATCAGATTTACATATTTAAAGAATCACTCTGGCTACTCTGTTAAGAAAACACTATGGTGAGAAATAGGGAGTAGAAGAGCAAAGGTTGAAAGAAAATAAGCAAAAATAAATAAATAAATAAGTTAGAAAGCTACTCCAATCCCCCAGATAAAAGAGCATAATGGAGAAGTGACAGTTATGATTTAGAAATATATCTTTAAGTTAAAGCCAGTGTTGTTCATGAATTTGATTTGGAACATGGAATAAAGGAAATAATAGGAAAATGGCTCGGGGTGCTGCTATGAAAAACTTAGAAGGATGAAGTTGCAACTTATTGATATGATCAAGAATTTGCTCTCAGAGACTTATTAGATATTCAAATGAAGATATCAAAGAGGAGGCAGGATATCTGAATCTGGATCTCAAGGGAAAGGTCTGACTTAGAGATGTAAATTTGGAGAGCTTCCGGATACCAAATGATATTTAAAGCTACAATACTGAATGAAATCTCCAAGATGTGAGCATATTTAGGCAAGAAAAGAGGTCCAAGCATTTAGCTCAGGAGCAATTGTATTTAGAGGTCAGAAAGATAAGAAAGACCAGCACAGGAGACTGAGAAGAAGTAATAGAGTTGGAAGAGTTAAAGACAAGGGTATCTTCTGAAAACTTAGCAAAACAAATGTTTCAGTAAAGAAAGAATTGTTTCAAATGTCACTGACAATAAATGTAACGATAAAAGCTTAGACATGACCATTGAATCAGCAACATAGGTCTTTGGTGGTATTCATAAAGACAATGTAAAAAGTTTGACTGAACTGGAATCGAGAGAGAATAGTAGGAGAAGAATTAGACAGAGCAAATATGCACAGTGATTGAGATTTTCTGTAGAGGAGAATAGAGAAGTTAAGTAGTAGCTACAGTGAAATGTAGAGTCTGGAGAAGGGACTTTTAGGTTGAAAAATACAAAAGCATATTTGTGTACTGCCAGGAACAATCCAGTAGGGAGAAGAGATTAAAGGTACAGATTAAAGGTACACCCCACTTTCTCTGTCCTAGGCCACCTATCCTCTCACCCCTGTGCTGGCCCTGCCTATTAGTAAATAAGAGAGGATGTAATTCTATACATTCAATTAGTGAAAATGTCACCCATGACCAACAAAAGAATGATACAACAAAGGAGCCGATGCAGGCAAGTCCATAAATTGCTGGTAGAAGTGTGTAGAAGCATTTTCTGTGTGTTTTATGTTCTTTTTGAAATGAAAAGCAGCTCAGAGTGAAAATTGGAGACTGAGGCAAGTGAAGAAGATATGAAAGAGTTGGGAAAAGCAAGTGAGTGAGGGGACTGGGTAAATGATCAACAGCTCAGCTACATAAAGGCCCACTGGAGACCTGCAGTCATACATTTAGATGAGACCCATCAACATAGTTGAATGTTCTCTAGTTAGTATGATGGTGCATGTTAAGCTGGAGTTGGCTTTAACTAGATGATTTTGATGGAATAAGAGAAGGAGAGGAAGAACTTGAGCATGTATGGGAGGGATGAATTATAACAGTAGATAAAGAAAGACAAGGTACATGAAGTGATGAGTGGCAGTGAAAAAAATGGTAGGTCAATGATGTCTAGATAAGGTCTAGATTTTGTAGGAATTTGGACATAAAGCAAATGCATCACAAAGATGAAAGATCATGGTCCAAGCGTGGATGCTTGAACTGAGATGATGAAGGGGTTGCCCCTATCAATAACAATAAGGGGCCATTGAGGGAGTGAGTGACTAAGGGTGAGTGGAGAAAACTGTTATTGTAAAAGAGGATGATAACAAAATGAGAGGACAGGATATTAGGAAAATCATATTCATAGGTATAAAAGTTAAATTTGAGATAGAAGTAACATTGAAGAGAATACAAAGGCAGGAACTAAAGTCATCAAGGAATACTCTGGAGTAAGTCCAAGTTTTGTCAGGATAAAGCTATACAATTTGGAGATCTCTCTTTTAAAAAAAATGAATAAAAATTACAAGTAAACACCATAAAACCTAGGAAAAAAAACCTTACTACTAATAGTGTTAATGGAAGGTCTGATACACTTCTATAACACATTTTTAACTACATTATTCACCTGAATCCTCTTTACTTAGCTTTTCATATGACAGTGATTTTGTAATATTTTCTATAGAGGAAATAGCAAAAATATTTATGTCTTTTCTCAAGCATGGTTGATGGAAATTTGGGGGTTTTATTATTAATTATTTTAATTATTGAAACTTTTTTCAATTTTCATAATTTCTTTATTGGTAATACTATAACTAAAACTTCTTCCAGTTTCCTATTCAGAAACTCTTGTTCAGGGGCCTGAACTCTGAACACTTCTGTCCTTGCAGCTCACTTGGCAAGGTTCCCTCCCAATCAGCCACACAGCATTCATATTATTCTCATATGGTGTGTGTAGGAGAAAACTGTTTTGATGTGGGTTGGCCAGGACCCACTCCAGCACACAAAGAAAGACCCTAAGGCATGCAGCACTCAAGGCCTCCAACACACAGTTGACACTGCTGCTTCCTTTCCCTTGTCCTGGAGAAAAAAGCCTTAAAAGGGACACATAATGTGTGTCTGAACTCTGAAGCACTGATCCTTATGGCTTCATTTTGACTCCTGCCAAGGGAAGTGTAAAGACCAAGGAGGAAAATGGACTTACACTACACACACAGAGCTTTTGGTTCTTTCTATGGTAGCTAAGGATGGACAATCAACCTGGCATGCAATGTGGTACTTGGATGAGCTTAGCAAGTCAGGTTCTGTCTAGACCAGAAAGTTATGGCATAGGTGCATTTAGAACCTCCAGAGCTTTCTTCAGGAAAGACTCGGTTTTCTCCTCTAGTGTTCAGAATCTTCAGGCTAAAACCAAATCTGGGAAGTAACAGAGAGTATTCTGAATTTCCAGCTGGCTGGGATTGAGAGGGATCGAATAACACCTCAGATTGCTCCAGGTGCCCATAGGCTATACATAGCTCTGCCTTTTGCATTCAGATTCCACCTATGAATATCTGATAGTATTAGCCTGGTACCATTTACTGAGGCTAAACTGGGAAAAAAAGATAAATGTTAGAGCAAACTGCTTTTTAGTTTAGTATAAGAAAAAACACAGTGACATACAGAGCTAACATAGACTAGGCTGCACTGCTAAATAGTGGGTTTGTATCATGAAGATATTTTAGCAAAGGTTGTAGTATCACTGGGAAGAAATTATATAGATTCACCCATAAAATATGGAGGTTGGAGAAAATGTTTTCTAAGTTGCTTATAACTATATATTTTCTCGTTCTTTCAGCCTTTTACAGTCTCTTCCTTTTAATATCATTTTCAAATAAGTTAATAGTGTACCTCTCCACCCAGAAAGTAAACTTCTGGGGAATCGGTGCCATATATCATTTTCTTCTTGTATCCTCAGAATCTTGAGCACAAAGTTAGAACTAAGTATGACTGGCTGATTGATGATTTGGTAGATTGATATTATCAGTGGGGTTTCCTAATATAGAAATTATTATTACCTTTTCTTTCCATAATTCCATAATTTATAATAATAAATCAAATAGGGCGGCAAAATGTTAAGAAATGATGAACCTAATTCTAGGGTTATGTGGGTTGTTGTACTATTTCTACTTTTTTAAATAAAAAAGTTTTAAAGATAAGTAAAAGTCACAATTTTAAAAAGTTGATAACAATGAGTGTCTGATAATAGGGGTTTGGTTAAGTCAATGGTCATGATTGAAAGTCATGCTGAAAAGCAATGCATAACTAATAACATGAAGAAATGTTCAGAAACTGTTGCTTTAAAAAGAAAAAAAAGCATTTTATCACTTTCATGGAAACAAAATCTCTGCACCCTCACCACTTGAAAATATCCATGTGGCTTCTTTCTGCTTCTTTTTTCTTTCATTGTTAGATCAAAACAGCATAAAGAAATTTTATGCTCACCTTTTTTTCATGTTGGTCTCCTGAAGTCCCAGAATCATTTTCTTCCAATTAAAAAGAAAGGCCCAAAACAACGTTTCTTCTCATTCCCTCCAGCTAACTTGCTTCCTTAGAGCTCCTTATTGGGTACTTAAAATTAAAACTATTCAAATATCACATAGATGCAGAAATCTGGGTAATACCTGATCAATATTCAGTGACCCTCCATGTGTCTCTGTTTTGATTTCTTGTTTACATAGTCAACTCCATGAAAATAGTTGCCATGGACAAATAGAGTTGAGTAATGGAAACAACTTAAATCTGCTTCTTTATAAATCTGTTTGACAATTCTCTACTGTTATTAAACACCAATAATAACAAGCTTCTATTCTGATCTTTTCTCTACCTGCTGCTACTTCACTATATACTGAGGGGAGCTTCCCTGACATACCTCTAAAATATGTGGCTTTGAGTAGCAAGCGGCATGGAACTGATAGTGAAAGCAAGAAGGTGAAGCTCCATGTCACCAAGTAGCAAAACATTTGGGAGAGCTATTGCCTATGATGACACAGGAGGCAGGATTGGAAAAAAACTGAGTGTTTCTAGATCCCAAGCATTAATAGATGGGACTAAAGAGTCACCTTTGAGAGCAAAGGTGTATAAAATGTTTCAACTTGGATAATGACTCAAGGCAACAAACACATGGAAAGTGTGGCCTCTATAGTTATTGCAAGAAGCTCCAGGGCTGAAACAGGCAGAGAGAGCAAGAGCCAGAGCAAGAATGAGGGAGTCAGAAGAGCAAGAGAGGCAAGAGAATAAGAAAGCAAAGAAATTAAGCAACTGTAGAATTATTCTTGAAATATCCTTTTGGTGTGATTAATGGCATATGGAACTTACTGGAAGCACATAGGTCAGAAAACTACTAAGTTTTTAACAGCTTTATTGAGGTATAATTCATATTCTATAAAATTTACCCATTTAGTTGTGTACAATATAAAGACTTTTAGTATATTCACAGAGTTGTACAATTATCACTACAATTGATTTTGGACACTTTACTCACTCCAGAAGGAAACTCCATACTCATTGGTAGCTACTCACCTTTTCCTCCTAATTGCCCCCTCACCCCAACTCTGGCCCAGGCAACCACTGGTCTATTTAAAGTTGCTATAGGTTTGTCTGTTCTGAAAATTTTATGTGCCTGGGATCATACAATATGTGGTCTTCTGTGTCTGGTTTCATTCGCGTAACATGTTTTCAAGTTTCATCCATATTGTAACATTGCTCTTTATGTATTCTTCTTTTTAATGGCTAATAACATTTCATTGTATGGCTATACCACCTCGTATGGCTATACACATTTTGCTTACCCATTAGTAAGTTGATAGACCTTTGGGTTTTTCCTATTTTTTGCCTATTGTGTATAATGCTGCTATAAAGATTCATATGGAAGTTTTTGTGTATACATATCTTTTCAATTTTGTTGGTTATATACCTAGAAGTGGAATAGGTGGGTCATGTGGTAACTCTATGTTTAACTTTGATTAACTATCAGACAGTTTTCAAAAGTGGGTGCGCCATCTTGCATTCTCGCTAGCAATGTATTAGAGTTCTGATATCTATATATCTTCTGCAACACTTTTTATTGTTCATACTTTTATTATAACAATCCTAGTAGCTGTGAACTGGTATCTCATTTTGGTTTTAATTTATATTTGCCTAATGACTATATTGAATATCTTTTCACATATACCTTCTTTGAAAAAAATTGTCTATCCAAATCCTTTGCCTATATTTAAGTGAGCTATCTTTTTATTGTTAAATTGTAATAGTTCTTTCTATATTATAAGTATTAGACCCTTATCATAAATGCAATTTAAAAATATTTCTTCTATTCCATAGATTGTCTTTTCACTTTCATGACAATGTCTTTTGAAGTACAAAAGTTTTTAACTTTGATCAAGTTCAATTTATCTGCTTTTTATTTTGTTATCTAAGAAAACAATTTCAGTCTATGATAATATACTACCCTAAACACCTCAAATAACTTTTAATAGTTATAGAGAGCTAGAACTAGCCTACATAAGAATTGTTAAGTTCTGTTTTAACAAATCAGAGGTACAATACGATACAAAAATTATTCTGAAATGAGTGAAGTAATGAATCTGCAGATAAAAAGAGCATACTTTCATTCAGAAAAGAAAATGTATATCAGTCATCGAGACATATCCTGGTTTGTTTTTTGAATTTCAATTAAATTATAAGGACCATGAACATTTTCTCCCAATATCCAAGCACAAAGAAAAAAAAAAGAAAAAAAAAAGAAAAAAGAAAAAGAAAAAGAAAGAAAAGAGAAAAAAGAAATTCAGCTACAAAGGAGAAATTTTTTTAATTTCAGAGTTTTCCAACAAACAATGGCAGCAGAATGGAATAATGTCAATGGAACTCTGTAGAAAAAAGTGTGATTATAGAATATTATATATAGTCAACTTGTAATTGAAGTTTGAGAGCTGCATTGAAATTAAAAAATAGCCTCTGTAATGTCACTTATAACACCAGAAAACCATTCATATATGTATAAACACAAATGTGGAAATATTTACACATAATTATTTCTAATTATTTTGTATGTTTTCCAGTATGAACTATAGATTATTTGAAGGAAAGAATATTTCTTTTTTGTTCTTCATAGAACCGGGCTATAAATATAATACCTCTGTACCCAGCCTCTCCTCTTTTTTAATCTTGGAAAGTTGATTTCTCTAATGTAGTTATTCTCAAGCTTTAGTGCTCATCAGAATTACCTGGAAGGCTTAGTAACAAAGACTGCTGGCCCCCACCCCCAGAGATCCTAATTCAGCTGCTATGGGATGGGATCAGTAAGTTTACACTTCCAACAATTTCCAAGTGATGCTGATGCTGTTGTTCCAGGGAACACACTTCAAGAGCCACTGCTCTAATACAGCAGTCCCCAACTTAGCTGATCATTGAAATCACTCGGAGAGATTATGACCAATGCCTGGATCTTACCCCTAGACTTTCGATTCAATCTATCAGAGAGGATTGAGCACTCAAATCATGCTAATGTGCATCCAAGGTTGAAAACTACCACTCCAGTGCCTAAGCAGATCTTCTCTTCTCCTTTATTGCCCTGTGTCTTCTCTTGCATCAAGATATGGATATGTACACATATCTTTATTCGAATATAATGATTAAGGCAGAAACTTTGTCAGTATTGCTTTATTTCTCAGCATCCCTAATAGTAATCAATAATGGCTGATCCAAAATGTTTTCTGAATGAAGGAAGAAATAAAAGAAAGAGTTGGAACAAATCACATAAGGAAATTATAATGCAGTATCTTGATGGAAATTCCTTCCCACATTCTTCCATAAACCCTAGCTTAATGTATGGGACAGCTCTGACTCCCCTGTCTTAATTACCTTAATCTGTGTCACCTAGTCTCCTAGACATCTCAGAGTTTTGACATGGGATTTGGTGATATTCATTGATGGCTAAGTTCTACAGGGTATGTAGGTGTAATTGGGGGCCAGAGGTCCTGTGCCACAGTTGGAGGGGATTTAGAAGCCACATCTGGTTTTTCTCCTAAACTTCTCATGATTCCAAACAATAATGCTTATTTCTCAAAAAACTGAACCCTTATGTAAAGTCTGTCATATGGAGCTTTCTCTCTGCTATTTCATAGAAACTAGTCATCAATTTCATCAAGGTCCTCTGTCTATCATACATAGTGGTTACTTTTATGTTTTCATTTCATTCAACTTCTCAACAGATTACCATATGATGTGCTTTCAACTCTTGGCTTAGATCATATCCTTCTCCCTGCTGTCCTTCTACTTTCATGTTCCTTTACCAGTTCTTCCCTACTGCTCAAACTCTAAATGTTGCAAGATCCCTTGATTCTTTCCTGAAGCTGCTCTTCATTCTCATAATCCTCACCAGTGATTCAACCAGGACTCCAGACAGGAAAATTGGGGAGAGAAAGGGAAAGAGGATTGTTCTTCCTATTATGTATGTAAATAATTTATAGTATATAATTCACAGCTAAAAATCCTCTCTGTTGTAAAGCCACATTCTGAATTACCAATAATTTTACTTATTCAAAATACATGGAGACAGGGAAAATTTCTCATTCAGAATTTTCCAGAATTTCATGATGGATTGAGTTGAAAATAGGGTAACTCGATAATTTCTTAGAACTTCCATTTCACTTGTAGAAGCCTCCTCTGGGGAAGGTTTTTCTTTTTGGTCTTGCATGCACAGCTAATTAAAATTCTCACTGGGTTTAAGATCAAAGAATCCTGTCCCATTGCATTCGCACATTCTTCCTTCTTCTTTCAATGTCTTCCAAGATCTATTTTAAACTGGAAGTGTTGAATACTTTTCAGCAACCCTTTGACCTGTTCACATTAAATCAAAAGGGAGAAAGAGATCTCAGCCATTCACCTAACAGCCAATCAGGATAGGGTCTGGACAAATTTTTCTGTGTCTAATCCCCTACCAGAAAAGTGGTTATTTCTAAATGTTTCCCTGCCAGTCAGTCTACAAAGTTGATTGCTAATCTTGATTCCTATTAGTGGGTAATTTTGAAATGAGACTCTGAGGTTAAGAGGGAAGGTATGCAGAGGTTGAAAGTCGCAGAGAACTTTTACAGACCTTAGGAGATTGATACAAGAAGTTTGCAATGAGCTGGAAAGGAGTGGAGAGAACTAATATAGCTCTGGATCTTTTCCATTTCCCACCCAGTCTGCTTGGCAGCTCACATGATACCTTGACTTTTCCAAATATTGGGAAGAAAAAGGAGCCAAGCTTTTATGCAAGAATGAAAAGGCCTGAAGCACTTCAATTTCCGGGTGGTTAAACAAAAGAGGACACACACCAAGAAAAGTCACTTTAAGTACATGCAGAAGAGATGGGCCAACCAGTATAGGCAGTTAGTTAGAAAAAAATATATACTCATTATTAAGGTATAGTAGAATCGCCATATAGGTATGTTTTCATAAATTTCTGGGGCTTCTTTCAATAATGTGATAATGCTATAATGTCCACAGTTCCTCAAAAATTTAACTGGAACATGGAGTTAAAGTATGAAAAGGACAAAAGTCCCAGAGAACTTTAACAAACTTTAGGAGATTGATACAGAAGTTTACAATGAGCTGGAAAGAGATGGATAAAACTAATATAGCACTATATCTTTTCCAGGTGATATTAATCATAAAACACAATTATTGCACAAGTTAAGCTATTACTACAAATATGGCATATGTACTGACTGGATGTTACAGTTATTAATGCTAAAGGGTCCTGATTTTGTAGTTAGTACATCTGAAAACCAGAGAAATTAACTGATTAATTCTTCCTTAGGTTCACACTCCCCAAAGAGCAGGGACTAAGAGCAGACTTGCCCAAAGAGGGTAAATCTTCAATTAGAAGTTACCATAAAACTACCTGTCAAAAAAGTAAGTCAGAGTGGGAAGCGTGGAAGAGTTACAAATTGATTTCAGACTCCTCTTTTATTAGGCCATAATGGAAATAATTACTGAACTTATTGAAAAATTTCTATCATGTTATGACTCTTCTAATCCTCTGGTCTCCCAAGGAAAAAGCTGAGGGAATGCTCAGGAATAAAACACTCAAATGCCTTCTATCTTACTTGTGCCATGTAAGATCATCTCATGGAAGGTAAGCATGGAGAGATGTAACTTCAGGGGAACTGCAATGGCTATCTACCTCATGTTTTTGGTTACCTGAAAATTCTTAACCTTGGGACATTTTATTGGGCTATTAGATATAATCTCCCTTTGGAAAGCTTAAGTTTACCATTTTTAGTAATATCTGAGGAATCACGCTGAACAAAGAGAGGTTCCAGAACACTGCAGGCAGACAAGTGTGCCAATTTTATGTAATAAAGAAAAAGAAGATGAATTTTAGGGTTCTAAACTGGTAGATTTGCTTCAGATACCTGAAAAAATTATACAAATGGTCCCCAATTCAAGATGGTTGGACTTACAATTGTTTTTTACTTCACGGTAGTGCAAAAGCCATATGAATTCAGTAGAAACTGTACTTTGAATTTTGAATGTGGGTCCTTTCCCAGACAAGTAATATGTGGTACAATACTTTCCTGTGATGCTGCACAGCAGCAGTGAGATGATTTTACCCAACTGTAGGCTAATGTAAGTGTTCCGAGCACATTTTAAGTGGGCTGAGGTAAACTATGATATTTGGTAGAGTGGGTGCATTAAATGTATTTTCAACTTATAATGGGTTTATTGGGATATAACCCCATTTTTAAGTCGACAAGCACCCGTAATGGAATAGTCATTTTATTTATAGCTTAATTATACTCAAAAGGAATAAAGAATGCATCCAACCAAATGGATTCACTTAAATTTTGGTGGGGTCACTAGGTATGTAGATTAGGAGAACATAAGCAGTATAGTTTCTGCAGTGTTTGACTTGGTAGAGAAGTGAGGGCTGAATGAAAATATTATCAGACATGTTTGTAGTTTTTGAAGCAATAATGATCCAAAGGGTATTGACAAATCAACTGATATTAGCTTGGAGAAAAATCTCAGAAGACCAAACTGGTGGGGATAACCAACATGCTAGATGACAGAATCTGTATCCAAAATGATTTCCAGGCCTAGAATGAAGAACTAAAAACAAATAAAGTTTATTAGAAATAAAAGCAAGAAAAATGTGAAATTCTGAATTCGGATTTCTGCAAATAATTATATAATTCCAGTGTAGATAACATCTAGCTTAGAAGTGATCTTTGAGATAAAGCCCTGAGGATGAGTTTTATTTGCTTTAAAAAGAAAAATAGAGTTGGGCTTAAGCTTCATTAGCAGACCATGGAGTCTCTATCAAGGCAAGTGACAGGAAATGCTTTTATTTTCCCAGGACCCTTCTGTCTCACTTTATATGTGTGTCAGAAAGACCATTGGCCAACCTTTCCTGCAGTCCCTCTCCCTCGCATTCCTTTGCTTGTCATACTTTCCCATGAATTTCAATTTTCCCTCCCTGTTGTTATTTTTCCTAGATGATAGTCAAATAAGTATTGCTCACATTTAACATGGTCTCTCTCACATTTCATCTGTTAAAAATATACCAACATACTCATTTTTAGAGGTTCAACTCAAATCCTGCCTTCTCTTCATGACTCTTCTTTCCTCACCAGTAGAAATAATCTTGCCATCCTCTGTGTGCTTATGGACTTAACAGCAAGTGATCCTTATGACTCTTACCAGCCTTATTGGATAGTGTCTTGTTGTCTATTACATTCCATGGTATCCTAAACAATTTCAAAGTCAACTTAGAATATAAATTATAATTTAACATATAGTTTGCATTTGTAGTATAAGTATATTTGTATTATGAGGAAGAAAGGAGGGACAGAGGGAGGAAGGATGTTAGTAGATAGAATGGGTACACCATCCTAACTATCAACTATTAGGGAGGAGGAACAGAGGTCTGTCATGTAAAGTGTTACACTGTATATTATAGTGTAATTTAGTATATTATAGAGCTCTACATCGATGTGAAAAGTTAAATCCCACAAACCTTGAGATAATGAAGTTTTACTTTTGTAGACTGACATTTTTTGTCTTTAGGGATCAGCTTCTTAAGAAACAACACCATTTTTGTCAAGGCCCCGTCATCCCACATATCATCGGGTATCTAAGATAATGCTCAGAAAGAAAATGTATTCATAGCTCACCATCTCGATACATAGGGTAGGTAAACAAGGTGCAGAGAAAACTGTATTTCTGAGCTCAGTAATAATTTATTAAAAAGTCAGGGAGTTATATAAGCATTTTCCCCTGAGGCGTATGTAGACAAAACTAGAGGAAAATGCAAGTATAAAACATATTACATTTGAAACCGGTAAAGACTGGTTCAAAAACTTTTAAAGAGATGCTGGATGAACATCTAAAACTTGTAAGCTAGTCCGCCTCAAGAAAAAATAGTGCCCAGCTATGCTCCCTGAAAATGAAAAAAAAAAGTGGTTCAGAAGAAGAATTAATTTTACAAGAAGAATTTTACATTAATAAGCCTAGTTTTTTTTGGGGGGGGCAAATTTTTTCTAGAAGTTTTTTATGAGTTATTACTATTTCTATTGACTTTTTTCCCCTTATTTCTACTTTTAGCTGAGACCTCAAATTTGCCAGCCTTGGCAATTTTGGATACTATGGCTAATGACCAAATATTATATTTATATCAAGCACATCCCCCTGGAGGACCAAGCTTCTAATGAGAAAGTCTTGGGTACTTAAGATAGGCTTATATATAGAAAGACAAAAGTTTTAACTTCCAAAGATTCTAGCCCTAAACCGTTATCACTATACAGGTAGCATAGCAGCTTGTCGGGGGTTGTTTTGACTAAGATGGCTGCCAGGCCGAAAATGGCTGCTCAGCAGGGCTCCCCCCCCCACCCCCGCCCCAAGGCCACGTAAGCCTCGCTTCCCACCGAAGGGACTTTTTGCGGGTCTTTTCACCCGGCCCCTTTGTGTTACACAGCATCTCCTGAATGCCTCTGGCCAATCAGCCCCGCTAACGCAACATCACCCAATCACGCCCTATATAAGCCTGCAGCGAGCCTTAATAAACGAGACTTGATCAGAAAGCCTGCCTTGTCTCCATTCTTTGCGTCGTCTTGACTCCCTCCCCTCCCCATTCTGTCTCAGGGTCCCTGTTGACTGTCCTGCGGGCCGGGAAAGCAGCTAAAGGCAGAGATTCTGCCCCACGCAGAATAAAGAAGTAAATATTCAGAGCTTCTCATATAATCCTTGTATATGGACATAAATACATCAAAGCTTTGGAAGAGATCATGATAAGCCATGAGAACAAAACTCAGATTTGCTATGACACCAGCCCAAACCAAAGATATGAAGGGTACTTTCATTTCAAATTCAGGGTCATTTGACACAGGCTGTTGGTGAAATGTGCCCAAGTATTCAAAACCAAGATGGTTTTGCTTAAATGATGAAGAGTGTAAGCCTATGAAAACTACATCAGTTAAAAGAAAAACTCATTTACCTTGCAGCAAATCCAACCCATTAAGTTCCCCTGTAAAGCGGGTTTATAGAGCATATGAAACTTGCTGGCTTTGGGGGATATTGCAAAGACAGATTTGTTGATGGAGAGTATTATGCACTTTTTCCTATTTCTTACTTCAAATTTATTATTTTCTCTTTTTAAAATATTTTTTGCAAAGAGTAAAGTTTGAATCAAGCCAAAACCTCAATCTGTATATTTTATCTTTGAACATATTATAAGTAGACATGGAAAATAGATATTGAAGCACTTGTCTCTTTTAACTAATCCATAACAGAAATAAATAAACTTTTCAAGACACTTATCAATTACAGGATGTACAAAAATTCTGCAAACACATGAAAGTTTTATTTTTAAACAGCATGTTATTTACATTATTTTTAGAAGATATGTTCAATATATTTTTCTTCAGCCTCCAGACAACTTTTTAGATGAATTACCTCTAAACTTAAAGCAGTGATCCTATTGCTAATCTGAAACAAAATTACAATAAGTACACCACAGAGTGTCCAAATATTCTAGAAACATGGAAGAAATAGTATATTCACTGTTCTTTTTCAGACTAAAGATCAGACATACTGCTTTAAATTTACAGTTACTTTACCTTAAAAGGTGTCTAGATTTTGAGGGAAAATATATTAAGTATATTATTTGAAAATGTAACTAATAAACTATTTGAAATAAATTTAACCTCTGTTGCCAGACTTTTCAGACAGCCTGTATATTATTTTGGCTCAAATAGCAGAGCATTTTAAATACTAATGAATGACATATGGGTTGCAAAATTACTGCCCAATAAAAACTAAAGATATGAGTGTATATATTGATCTACAGAAAGAGGCTGATTAAGGCAAGAAACAGGGCATGGAATCTCTCTGAACCCTCAAAAGAGAAAAAAAAACTTCAACAAACGTTAAAGATTGACATCCCTGAGGAGAACCAAGTTTTTAACAAGCACATGGTTACTAAATTTCTGTGATGTTCAACAATCAATCACATAGGCATTGATGGTTAGGGGTGTCTGTGGTCAATTTTTTGTTCATTTAATCCACATACATTATCTTAGTACCTATCCTATGGCAGACATTATAATCTCTGGGAAACTTTTGCGTTTAGGCACAAAGTTCCTGACAGACAAGCCTTGCAAAAATATAGCTCAATTCACTGCACAAATGCCTCTTCTTTGAATACTCTAGGGAAGTGTGCCCAAAGGTGCCATTCATATGGCACACCCCAATAAATAAGCCTTGGTTTCTCTGTGAAACATAGCTCCTGTGTCCTTGGAGGGCACCTTCTGGGGCAGCTACAGCTGTTTGCTGGCCTAGGACTATTCTTAGGATGCAGGAAGATGATGCTATTTTGTCACCTCTGGCCAAGAAGTGAGCCTTAAGCACAGCCAGTACACTCTTAAATTCAAACTCGCATTACAAAGCTACCAAGAATAAATGCACATTCAATTTTAATCTCTAATTAACTATATTACACAAATCTGGACTATTTTATCTAATTATAGTATAAATGAGCAATATTAAAACTTGCTAATTACCAAATATCAGCTTAATCAATTTAAGATGATTGATACTACAACTCATTCCAAGACACCCCAACCCAATTCATTTTCTCAGGGACCAAACGTCTCTCCTTTACCAGACGTTCAAAATGACATTTAAATATAAGCACACATTTATCTAGAGTTTTGCTAACTCAGAGTCATGACCCACGGAAATTTCTCCTTCAATATTTTCCCAGAATGTTATTTGAAATGTCTTTTCCTTGCTCAAGCAAAATCTAACCAAGACCCTCCATTAGCATTCTCCCACTTTGTCAGGCTGTCAGTGCTTATGCTTTTCTCAATTTTATAGAAACCTTTGTCACCATATTATTAGTTTGTAAATACAAAAAAAAAAGATGTATAAAAGAAATAACAATCTGATAATTAAGCATCTGAACAACGAAAAGGCTCAACGTAACAAAGAATACCTACCACAAAATCATGACAAATGCAAAACACATATAGTGCTTCTGTGTCCTTCCCTCCAAAGTTTGTTCTGAATATTACTGCCAGATTAATTTCTCTTATCAACTAGTTAAAATATAGGTTTAGCCTTGTTAACAAGTACCCAAAATAATGGTTTGTGTTTTTACTCCATGACATTTATAGAGGCTCAGGTTCCGTCTGCCTAGATTTTCTGTTCTTTCAAAAGTACTCCCTTTATCTACATGACCTTCTCCACCAAGTTCACATTTCAGCCACTAGAAAGAAAGGAAGGGAAAAGAGAGCATGTCCAGTAAGGGAAAAGCATGGGTGTGGTTTATATCATTTCTGTTCACATTCCCCTAGCCAGAACTTAGTCATAAGGACACACCTAGTTACTAAAGAGGCTGGGAATAAAGTCTGCATTTTGTTTAGCCAGCTGTACCCAGTTATGGGAGATAAAGTTCTATTGTAATGGGTGATAAAAGAATGGGTACTGGGGGATACCAAAATGATTCTTCATATGTTTTTACTCAAAACTTTATATCAAATATTTATATTCCTATAAAAATAGTACATTATGGACTATTTAGCTTGTATTGCAGGGTATTCTTGAGCAGACTCTACTCAATCACTCTTTCATTACCAGCTCAGGCTTTCAGAAGCCTCTAGATTTAAGCACTCTACCACCCTGGCTCACTGTCCCCCCTCCCATCTTTCAGAGCCTGGATCAATTCCCAACTCCTTCTATGAATTTCTCCCTTCTTGCTACATCCCATAATACTCTCTTTTTCTCTTGAACTCATTTTGCACTTGTTGCACTCTTTACCTACTCAATTATTATAGCAGATGCTGTGGATACTCACCCTTGTACCTGCTGAGGCCATTCTACTGCACGAAACTGCAACTCACCAACTGAAGGCTTTCTCTTCATCTTCACAGTGAAAGTCAGAAATGCTGGGGAATAAATGCTCTCAGGAGCATTCCTTAGCCAATAATGTGTGGGAATTAGAAGATAAACTACTCTATCTCTTTCATTCTTGGGTAGACTATTCTGTACAGTTTCCCAGTAGAGTTAGTAGTTGTTTAACTGGTACTTAGCTTCAGTTGTTTTCTTTCCCTTCCCTATCTCACTTCTTTCACTTTCATAGACATAGTTCCTGGGATCACCCCTAATTAAAATAGTAGTCCTCAAATCCTTGTCTCAGTGTTTACTTATGGGGAAACCTAAACCAAGATAATCACACCTTATCTTTTTTCACACTCCCTGGAGTTCTGGACAACTCAAGTGCTTCTATCTCATTATCATGTGTCGTACCTTCACATCTGGCAGATACTAGGTGCTTAACAGATATTTGGAGTTCATTAGAACTAATCGTATCTAGTTTTTTCCTTCTTCATTCTAAAATCAGTAATTTTCTAGTTTAGTACCCAAACTGCTAAAGAGTAGTTGTTGCAAACTTAAAAACCTGTGATCTGGGCAAATACCACAAAGTGATACTTCCCTATGCTTTATAAAGCATAAATCTATTTGTTTTGGTTTAATCACCATCACTTCATTAAGCAGCAGAAAAGTGAGTTTATATACTGAATCAATTTGCACTAAGCTTTATTTACCTTCTTTTAATGAACATGCTAATACAGTTTTGTAGAATTCATAGTTTACATGAAGTTCCATTGCCCACTATTCTCCCAAATGCTAGCAATCTGAAATTCATAGCAAATGATTCCATTCATAGATAATGCTAGTAAATATTTAGAGCAGATACATGGTTCTCTTCTTCCTTCCTTCTCTCCCTACCCTATATGCTCATCATTTTGTTTCCCTTCTACTGAGAGAAGCTTATAGAAGAGATAACTACTTCCATCAGGTGCATCCATACATAAGCTGCATGCTGTTTGGAATTGCACCTATCATTTTTGTTATCCCACAGGACACATAAATTTTGTGCATATACAAAGAAAATTTTAAAGCACTTTGAATTCTGTAAAATCCAGAAGAAACTTTGTCAACTCTATTCCCTTTTTGTTTTTTAAACCCATTAAAAAAGAGTAGTCGATATATTTATTTTTGAAACAGTTACCCATAACCCATTGAAGTGTTTTCTTTTAAAAACTATTTGCTATTCGAGGAGCCTAGGGATCTCATTTTAAAATACTTTTAAATCTTTTTTTTTTCTAAAACAGAAAGTTGCATTTTTCTATGAGTAAATGCAGTCTGACCAGAGTGAGGGATGACTGGGATCTATGAGCTATCCCATAGCTCACATATAAGAATCCACAAGAATAAAAACTGAACTAATACAATTAGAGTTAGAAAACAATAAAATGAAAATTGGAAGCTTAAATACCAGCAAAGAAGCTTTTCTTATGGGTCTGAAACTATAGATTGTTGGAGAAGGTATGTTTCTCAAAATCTAGAGAGTTCTCAGGTTCAAGGTATGCTGTCATAACTTTCCAAGCTACTTTGGCTGGATAAATCAGCAAATGAGTCATACAGTACAGCATGTAGCTACCAATTACCATCTGGATTTTCTAATTCTTAATGTTTCATTTCATTTTTAATTGACAGTGCAGTAACTGAAGAAGAAGCTACCCAACATGTAAAGTTTATATATGTGGGCAAATAGGCCATCCAGGCTAGCGAAAGCAAATTAAGCTTTCCTTCTTTTTCTTATTGCTGCCTATTTGTTCACCATGATATGGGCTTTAGAAAATGTATAGCCCACTCTGGATTAGTTTCCTACAGCTGCCATAAGAAACTACCACAAACTGGGTAACTTAAAACAACGACTTATTCTCTCACAATTCTGGAAGCTACAAGTCTGAAATCATGGTGTCAGCGGGTCCATGATCCCTCTAAAGGCCCTAGGGAAGAATTCTGCCTTGCTTCTTCCAGCTTCTGGTGTTTGCCAGAAATCCTTAGTGTTTCTTAACTTGCAGAATCATCACTCCAATCTCTGCTTCTGTGGTAATATGACCATCTTCTCCCTGTGTGTTTCTGACACCAGTCATTTTGGATGTAGGATCCACCTTACTCAAGTATGACCACATCTTAACTGATGACATCTGCAAAGACCCTATTTCCAAATAAGATCACATTCTGAGACCCCAGTATACACAAATTTTGAGGGGACACTATTCAACCCTGTATAGTCCACCTGTTGGTCCCCCCAAATGCCCATTCATCCCATGTGCAAATACATTTACCCCATCCTAACTTCCCCAAAAGTCTTAGCTCAGTGAGTCTAAAGCCTCAAATAACTACTATCGATTCAAAAAGTTCCCAATCTCATCATTTAAATTATCTAAAACAGATACGGATGAGACATTGAGATGTCCTGGCACAAAATATCTCACCACCTGTGGACCTGTGAAACTAGAAAACGAGTTAACTGCTACTGCAATGCAATGGTGGCAGTCCACCACCTTAAACACTTGGCCACCTCATCCCATGATTCTTGATATTATTATGCTAGGTGAAATAAGTCAGACACAAAAAGTTTGGAATCATATAATTTCACTTACATGTGGGGTATAAAGCTGAAAAGAACAAATAAAAATCATAGACACTGTTTAGTGGTTATCAGAAATAAAGGGTCAGGAGAGGTAGATAAAGGTAAAGAGGGTCAAATATATGGTGACAGAAGGAAATTTAACTTTAGGAGGGTGAACACAATGAAATATACTTATGATATATTGGTGAATTGTACACTTGAAACATATATAATTTTATTAACCAATGTCACCCCAATAAATTTAATAAAAATAAATAAATAAATAAAATGGTGCAATGGGCATAAGATAGCCATTCTCATTCTAAAATAGGAGAAATAGAAGGAATAAAGAGAACACGTGTTCCAAACAAGTTTGAAACTCAGCAGGACTAATTTCATTAGATTGCAAGGCCTGGGAATAACTTTCTATATCTCCATGCTCTATCCTTCAATCCCATGGAGGCCCTAGGAAAAGTCCAAACAGTTCTCTGGGAAGTCCAATTCCTGTTTACAGAATCTAGAAAGCCTAAAAATCTTCCTTCATTTTATCCTGTCCCTATCTCCTCCAGTTCAAGTTGGCAGTGTTTCTGCTGGCACGACATTCTCAAAAACTTTGGTTGGTCTTCCCTGGATATCACAAGTATCCATGCCATTAGACATGAGGATCCTCAATAAATCTTTTCTGGATAACTCTATCCCTATTCCTAGATTCTGCTTAAATGGATGAGTGGATCAATAAAAAAATATACCTAATATCTTTAACCAAGGTTGCCTAGCCTCACCCTTGACCCTTTCTCTAGAGCACACCTTGACATCTTTGGCAATATAGAGAGGCTAAAAGTTTTTCAAATTATAAAATTCTAGTTCCTTTTTATTCACCATTTCCTTCCTCAGTTTATCTCTTTCCACCTACATATTATAAATAGCAAAAAGAAACCCAACCACAACTTTAACTCTTAGCTTGAAAATCTCAACTAAATATCCAAGTTTATCATTTTCAAGCCCTATTTCTACCCAATGGCAGGACATAATTCAGAAAATAAAATTTCCTGTCATTTTATAACAAGGCTCACCTTTCCTTCAGAGTCCGTAACATTTTTTTCATTTCTTTCTAAGGTCTCATCATAAGCACTTTTTATTGTTCACACCTGTAGCAACATTCTGATCATGATAATATATGTATTCTCTAAGACAGTGAAAATTTCTCTATTATTCTATTCACTTCCTTCTAAGACCTCACCAAATCATCTTTAATGTCTGTATTTCTACCAACATAGATTCAAGGCAGTCTATGCTCTTTCTAGTATATATCTCAAACTTCTTCCAGCCTCTACCCACTACCCAATGCCAAAGCTGCTTTCACATTTTAAAATATTTACTAAGGTAGAACCCAACTTCCCAGTATCAAAATTTGTATCAGTCAAGGTTCTCTAGTGAAACAAAATCCATCGATAAGAAAGATTATGATATGGATATAGAAAGATAGATAGATGTGTGTGTGTGTGTGTGTGTGTGTGTGTGTGTGTGTGAGAGAGAGAGAGAGAGAGAGAGAGAGAGAGAGAGATGATAGATAGATAGATAGATAGATAGATAGATAGATAGATAGATAGATAGATGGATAAAAGATAGATGATAGATGATGATAGATAGATAGATAGATAGATAGATAGATAGATAGATAGATAGATAGATAGATAGATAGATAGATAGATATGATAGATAGATAGATAGATAGATAGATAGATAGATAGATAGATAGATAGATAGATGATAGATAGATAGATAGATAGGTAGATAAGAGAGAGCGAGAGCGAGAGCGAGAGCGAGAGCGAGAGCGAGAGCGAGAGAGAGAGAGAGAGAGAGAGAGATTGGTGATAGATAAGTGATAGAGAAATTTATTTGAAGGAATCAGCTCATTTGCTCACTTACAGGGGTTGGCAAGTCAAAATGTGTAGGGCTGTTGGGCAGGAGTTCATGCTACGGTCTTGATATAAATTGGCACACTTCTCTGAGAAACTTCAGTTTTTCTCTTAAAGACCTCAATTGAATGAATGAGGTCCACCTACATTATTCAGATTCATCTCCTTTAATTATTTAATTAAATGTATTGGGGTAACATTGGCTAATAACATTAAATAAGTTTCAAGTGTACAATTCTATAATACATTATCTATATAATGCATTGTGTGCTAGCCTCCCAAAGTCCAGTCACCTTCTATCACTATATACCTGACCCCCTTTATCCTGTTTAATCTCTTCCCATCCCTCTCTCTTCTGGTAACCATGATAGCGTTGTCTGTGTTGATGAGTTTGTTTGTTTGTTTTGTTTGTTAATTTGTTGCTTTCTATTTTATATACCACATGTGAATGAAATCACATGGTTCTTGCCCTTTTCCATCCGACTTACTTTGCTTAGCATAATACTGTCAAGACCCATCTATATTGTCACAAATGGCAATATTTCATCCTTTCTTTTGGCTTATTAGTATTGGATTGTCTGTATAAACCACAACACAATCATCCATCAAAAGATATTTAGATTATTTCTATGTCCTGGCTTCAGTGTATAATGCTGTGATGAATATAGAGGTACATATATCATTACAAATGTTTTCAAGTTTTTCAGGTGGATACCTAAAAAAGGGATTGCTGGGTCATATGTTAGATATATTCTTAATTTTTGAGAAAACTTCATACTGTTTTTCATAGTGGCTATACCAATTTACATTCTCACCATTAGTGTATGAGGATTCCCTTTTCCTCACAACCTCTCCAACACTTGTTATTACATGTCTTGTTGATGATAATCATTCTAACAGATATGAAGTGGCATCTCATGTGGCTTTGATTTGCATTTTCCTGATAGCTAGTGGAGTTGAGCATCTTTTTATATAGCTGTTGGGCATTTGCATGTCTTCTTGGGAAAACAGGTCCTCTGCCTGTTTTTTTTTTTTTTTTTTCAATTGGATTGTTTGGTTTTTGTTGCTGAGTTGTATGAGTTTTTACATATTTTAGATATTAGCCCTTTATCAGAGATATCATCCTCCCATTTGGTGGGTTGCTTTTTTGTTTTGTTGATGGTTTATTTTATATGAAGAAGCTTTTTAGATTGATGTAGTCCCATCCATTTATTTTTGCTTTTACCTCCTTTCGGGGTCAAATTCATAAAATCCTGTCTGAAACCAAAGTTTATAAGTGTAGTACCTATGTCATCTTCTATGTTTCATATTGTTTCAGGTCTTAAACTTAAGTCTTTGATTTATTTTGAGTTAATTTTTGTGTATAGTGTCAAATAGCAGTTTAGTTTAATTCTTTTGATTATGGCTTTTCCACTTTCCCAACACTGTTTATTGAAGAGAATTTCTTTTCTCCATTGTATGTTTTTGGCTCTTTTGTCAAAAACTAGTTGCTCATATACATGTGGGTTTACTTCTGGCTTCTCACTTCTGTTCTATGATTCTGTGTGTCTATTTTTCTGCCAATACCATACTATTTTGACTATTGTAGCTTTGTAGTATAATTTAAAGTTGGAGTGTGATGCCTCCAGCTTTGTTCTTTTTTCTCAGATTTGCTGTAGCTACTTGGAGTCTTCTATAGTTCCATACAAACTTAAGGATTCTTTTGCTCTGTATCTTTGAAAAATGCCATGGGCGTTTCGATAAGGATTGCATTAGATCCGTATATTGCTTTAAGTAATATCACCATTTTAATCATGTTGATTCTTCCAATTCATGAACATGGAATATCTTTTCATTTCTTTGTGTCTTCATTTTTGTTCAATAGTATCAGATAGTTCTCAGTGATTAGTTCCTTCACATCCTTTGTTAGGTTTATTTTTAATTATGTTTTGTTGTTGTTACAGATGTAAATAAACTTGGTTTTTCTGGAATTTTATTTTTAGCATGTAGTAACACAAGGGATTTTTTTATTTGGATTTTTATATATTGATTTTTGTAATCTGCAACTTTATTGTATTTGTTTTTTATTTATTTCCAATAGGATTTTTTTTTTTGGTGGCATCATTAGGGTTTTCTATATAAAGAATAATGTCATATGCAAAAAATAACAATTTGACTTCTTCATTACCAATTTCAATGCCTTTTATTTCACTTTCTTGATTAATTATTCTGACTAGGATTTCCAATATTATGTTGAATAGCAGTGGTCAGAGTGGGCATCTTTTTCATGTTCCTAACTTTAGAGGAAAAGCTTTTAATTTTACACCATTATTACATTAACAGAGGGTTTGCCATATATGGTCTGTATTATGTTGAGGTACTTTCTTCTATACCCATTTTATTGAGTGTTTTATTAGTCATAAATGGATGTATCTTTTTAATGCATTGTTATATTCAATTTGATAGTATTTTTTTCAGGAATTTTTCATCTATATTCATCAGAGGTGTTGGCCTCATAAAATGAGTTAAGAAGTTTTGCCTCTTTTTCAATTTTTTGAGAGAGTTTGAGAAAGTTAGGTATTAAATCTTCCTCAAATGTTTGGCAGCATTCACTATTAAAGTCATCTGGACCTGGACTTTTACTTTTAGGGAGGTTATTGATGGCTGTTTCGATTTCCTTATTGTTTTTTTTTTTAATTAAGTTTATTGAGGTAAATTTGGTTAATACAATTATATAATATTCAGGTGTACATTATTACTTGACATGTCTGTATATTCTATTGTGTGTTTACCACCCAGAGTTCAGTTTCCTCCGGCTATCATATATTTAATCCTCTTTATCTACTTCACCTTCCCCCTAAACCAGATATTTGACCTCCTTTACCTCATCTACCTCCCCCCTCCTCCATCTCCCCACTAATAACCACTAGTCTATAGTCCATGTCCATGAATCTCTGTTTGTTTGCCCTGCTCATTTGTTGCTTTTAGGTTTATATCCCACATATAAGTGATATCATGTGATTTACAACTTTTTCTGTCTGGCTTATTTTACTTAGCATGATTATCTTGAGGTCCCTCCATGTTGTAAATGGCAGTATTTCATCTCTTCTTATGGCTGAGTAATATTCCATTGTAAACATGTGCCACAGTTTCTTTAGTCAATCATCTCTCGTAGGATACTTCGGTTGCTTCCATATCCTGGCCACAGTGAATAATGCTGCTATGAACATCAGTGTGCCAATATCTTTTTGGATATGAGTTTTCAAGTCTTTGGGTAAATACTCAGTAGAAGGATTGGTGGATCATATGGTAGATCATGTCTTAGTTTTTTGAGGAACCTCCATACTGTTTTCCATAGTGGCTGATTTCCTTACTGTTGATCATTTTATTTAGATTTTCCAGTTCTTCATGATTCAGTCTAGGAAGGTTCTATATTTTTATGTACTTGTCCTTTTTATTTAGGTTATCAAATTTGGTTGCAGGTAGCCTTTCATAGTATTCTTGTATAGTCCTTTATATTTCTGGGATACTTGTAGCTTTTCCTCTTTCATTTCTGATTTTGTTTGAGTCTTTTCTCTTTTTCCTTAATGAGTCTAGCCACAGGTTTGTCAATTTTATTAATCATTTTAAAGAACCAGTTCTCTGTTGCATTAAATGTTCTATTGTTTTTGTGCTCTCTGTTTCATTTACTTCTGCTCTAATTTTTATTTCCTCTCTTCTACTGGCTTTGGGTATCATTTGTTCTTTTTCTAGTTCTTTAAGGTGTAATGTTAGGTTGTTTGAGACTTTTCTTGATTCTAGAGGTAGTCCAGAATGTTCTAAACTTTCCCTCTTGTTACTGCTTTTGCTGTATCCCAAAGATTTTGATGTATTGTATTGTCATTCTCATTTGTCTCTATATATCTTTTGGTATCTTCTCTTATTTCTTATTATTTAGTAGCATGTTCTTTAATCTCTAGATATTAGTGGTTTTTCCTGTTTTTGTTTTTGTTTTGTTTTGTTTTTTGGCAATCTATTTCCAAGTTCAACACATTGTGTTTGGAGAATATGCTTGGTATGATTTCAGTCTTCTTAAATTTGTTGAGCCTAGTTTTGTGTTCCAGTATAGGCAAGGGTACTGGAGTAGCAGTCTCCAATCTTTTTGGCATCAGAGACCAGTGGTCCTATAACAATCTAATTCCTGATGATCTGAGGTGGAGTTGAGGTGGTGATGCTAGAGCTGGGGAGTGGCTGCAAATACAGATGAAACTTCTCTTGCTCACCTGCCATTCACCTCCTTCTATGTGGCCCAGTTCCTGACAGGCCACGAATGGGTATTTGTCCACAGCCAGGTGTTGGAGACCCTTGTACAAGAGAAGGATGTACATTCTGATGTTCTGGGATGAAAAGCTCTGTAAATATCAATTACTTCCATTTGGTCTAATGTGTCATTTAAAGCCAATGTTTTTTTTGTTTGTTTGTTTTTTATTGATTTTCCATTTGGACAACCTATCCATTGCTGTAAATGGAGTATTTAAATAATCTACTGCAATTGTGTTTTTGTTTCGTTAGTAGTTGCTTATATATTTTGCTGCTTCCACTGTGGTTGCATATATATTAATGTGTTATATCTTCTTGATGGTTTGTCCCCTTTATCATTATAAATTATCCATCTTTGTCTCTTGCTGTCTTTTTTTAAAAAAAAAATTATATCTATTTTTTTCTGAATGCCATCTGCTTGGAGTATCATTTTGCACTCTTTCACTCATAGTCTATGTATATTTTTGCAACTGAGATGTGTCTCCTGTAGGAAACATAAATTTAAGTTTTGTTTTGTTTTGTTTTGATCCATCTCACTACTCTGTGCCTTTTAATTGGCAAGTTCAATCCATTTACATTTAGGGTAATTATTGTTATATGAGGATTTTCCACAACCATTTTATCTTTTGTTTTTTGGTAGTTTTGTGGCACCATTCCCCCCTCCCCCACCTCCACCCCTTGTGTTTCTGTCTATTATTTTACTCTTTTGGTATTCTATGATTTCCCCTCTGTTTTCTCCTTTTTGGGAGGTAATGTGTCTCAGTTCTAGATTTATTTTTTTTGTAGTTACCATTAGGTATATGCAAAAGAAAATTTCATGCATATAATAGTTCTTTTTCTTCTGCTTGCATTTTATCTTCATTTGCCTGTGCAAGGTTAGCTCTTTTCTCCCTTTTTTATGATTTCATTGTGACAAATTATCCCTTTTTATGCTCTCTGTTTATTTCCAAGTTGCAATAGCTAGTCCCATATTTTAAAAATATTTTTACCTCCTTTAATATTTATATTACATTTAAGTGTTCAGTACACTATTCCAAACAAGGGTTATGATTTCCTGCTTCTGTCTGGTTGTGAATCATCTTACTCATAGTTTTTAATGTTTATGTCTTTTTGTTTCAGGTAGAAGAGCAGCTTTCTACACTTCTTGTAATGTAGGTCTTGTGATGATCAAGTCTCTCAGCTTCTGTATGTCTGGAAAAGCCTTTATTTTTCATTCATATCTAAAGTATAATTTTGCTAGATATTGTTCCTGACTAGTGGTTTCTCTCTTTAAATACTTTAAACATTTGTTTTCACTTTCTTCTGGCTTGTAGAGTTTGTGTTGGATAATCTGATGATAATCTAATGTAGTTTTCTTTGTAGGTTATTGTCTTCTTTTCTCTGGTTGCCTTGAACATTCTTTTTTTTTTGTCATTTTTTAAAATTACATTTATTGTGGTAATATTGGTTAATAAAGTTATAAACTTTGAGTACAATTCAGTAATATGTCACATGTATATTGGTTGCATTGTGTGTTCACCACCCAAGGTGAAGTCTCCTTCTGTTCTCATATATTTAACCCTCTTATTTACCTCCCCCAATCCTTTTCTTCAGGTAACCACTACACTGTTGTCTGTGCCTATGAATTTTTATTTGTCTTATTCATTTGTTCCTTTCAGTTTTATATTCCACATATAAGTGAAATCATATGGTTCTCACCTTTTTCTGTCTGACTTATCTTGCTTAGCATAATAATCTCAAGATCCATCTACATTATTGCAAATAGGAGTATTTCATCTTTTCTTATGGCTGAGTAATATTCCATTATATACATTTACTTCATCTTCTTTATCCAATCACCTATTGAAGAAAAACAGTATGGAGGTTTCTCAAAACATTAAAAATAGAATTACCATATCACCCCACAAATACCTCCTCTGGGTATCTACCTAAAAAATTTGAAAACATTTGTTCATAAAGATATATGATCTTGGGGTACCGCTCCCGTGGTTTGAAAGTGGCAGACCATAGTTCTCCTGTGTGTACCTGTCATTGCTTTCCTATAGCCAGAAGCTGGCAGAGCTACTCTGTCTGAGTTAACCAAGCTGCCTCTACCAGGCTGCACTGTGGATGGATGGGTATGGGGTGGGCCACGTGAAGCAGTTTTGTGAGTCCGTAACTCTGTTCTCTCCAGTAGATTTAGCTGCAATGAGTACTAACTAGGTAGGCTGAAATGTTTTTTTAGCCTTTTCACAATCTTCCCAGTGAGGATTTTACTGCTGGGGGGACAAAAAGGGGAGTAGGGCACAGGTGGAAGGGGTGGGCTATTTCCCATATCTGTGGAATCCTTGATTCAGAGCTCATGGGTTGTAAAATGCTGCAACACTTTGCACTGTTGTTACGTCCCTCACCCTAGGTTAAGACTCAAAGTGTGCTACCCAACCAGGCTCAATTTCTGTCTCTATCCCTCTGGTTTGCCAGTGAGGGTTGCACCCTGATTCTTTATTACTGTCGCATCTACTGGGGCCCTTGCAAATGTTATACTGATTGTAGCTTCCTTCTCTTTCTTCCCTTCCCCTTTCCTTCCTGTCTCCACTGTTTACTGAGATACTCTCACTTTCATATGTCTCAATGCATTGATGTCTCAGACATGTTTGTGTGTTGAGTAGGTGATTCTTTGTTAATTTATAGCTGTCCAACTTGTTGTAACTTCAAGGAAAGAGATACGGAGGTCCTGTCATGCCACCATGCTCTTCTTTAATTTTTTAAAGTCAACCAATTGTGGATATTAATCACATCAGCAGAGTATCTTTATAGCAAAACCTGTAGATTAGAGTTTAATTAAATAACTGGGTACTATAGTCTAGCCAAGCTGACACATAAAACTAACCACCACGTATTTCCAATTTAGTGAAAACCCAGGATTTAAAATTATATATCCATATTTTATTGGTCACTATTTCACTTATTTTTAAGATTCCATTGGAGTGATATCAGAAGCATGGTGGCACAAGGAAACTCCCCTATCTCTCCCCTTGAAATAGCAATAAGTTGTACATCTAAAACTGAACAAATAAGGGCAAATTTGCACACAAGCATGCCTGAGTGAGTGATCTGCACATAAGAACTTCTAGAGGTCGAAATCATGAGAGTCTGAGGTAGATTGGGAGGAACAAAGAAACTCCCTCACCTGGTCAGAGCTTCCTGCAGTAGAAGGAGGAGGGGAGAATTTGTGGCCCATTCTCCAAACAGCCCTGTCTGAGGAATCAGTGAGTTCCACAGAGTGGAGCCCAGGCATCAGAGCAGAAAGCAGAGAAGGAACTAAATACTGAGGGGAAACAGCTGTGTCTTAGCAGCTTCAATGGGGAAGTGGGAGGCTGAGACATGGAGACTCACAGCAATTGCCAAACACCAACCAAGAGCATGCCGTCCCTCCACCCTATATCCTCCCAGATCTAGCACAACAGAGCCCCAGGGAAATATGAGCAACTTGTACTGAAACAAAAACCGATGTTGGTACCACTGACAGGGGCTAGGACTGAGGGTAGGTGATCATGATTTGAATATTCAATATATCAGAGAGGAAAAAAAGCATTATTAGCCTCAAAGCAGAGATCCAAGAGGCTCAGACACCATCTACTGGAAATCAAAAGAAAGACACTTTCTTATCAACAGGGTAAAGAGAGACCTCTATATAATAAACCTTTCTGGGGGGTGAGGGGGACAGAAAACACTCCAATCAATGCCTAAATGAAGGAATAGTCCATTGAATATCATGAACAACCTGGGTGACAATGCAGCTCAGAAAGAAAGAGAAAAATCTCCAGAAAGTAAGCTTAAAGACATAGAAATACATGATTTAAATGACAGAGAATTAAGGATTGCACTCCTGAAAAAACTAATAAGACACAAAATAATTCAGTTCAACAATTCCAAGAAATTAGAAAAAATAGACCAGCAAAATGGAAACCTTAAAAAAGAACCAAATAGAACTTCTGGAGATGAAGAATACCCTAAAAGAGATGAAGAGTGAAATAACAATCTTAGGAAAAAGAGCTGACCAGATAGACGCAAGAATCAATGATACTGGAGACAGAAAACTAAAAATGATTTAGAAGGAAGAAGAAAGAGACCAGAAAATAAAAAATAATGAAAGAGAATAAAAGAAATTAGGCAACACCATCATTAAAAGCAACATAAGGAAAATAGGTATACCAGAGGAGAAGAAAAGGAGAAGAGAGCGGAGAGCATATTCAGACAAATAGTTGATGAGAATTTTAAATCTAAGGAATGAGCTGCAGCTTCAAAACTAAGAAGCTAACAAAACACCCAATTATCTCAACCCAAAAAGGCCTTCTCCAAAACACATTACATTTAAATTGTCAAAAATTAATGACAAAGAAAGAATTCCAAGGCTGCCAGGGAAAAGAAGAACATAACCTATAAAGGAAAACCCATTCGACTATCTTTAGACTTCTCAGCACAAATCTCACAAGCAAGAAAGGACTGAAACCAAATATTAGAACTATCAAATGAATGAATTACCAGCCAATAATAATGTATTCAGCAAATCTCTTCTTTAGATATGAAGTAGAAATAAAGACATTTACAGACATAAAAAAAAAATTGAGGGAATTTAGTATGAGGCCTGCATTACAGAATATACTGAAATGGTTCAGCCCACCTGAGATAAAATGACAAAAAAAAATTACATAACAAAGAGTAAAATGACTAGCAGGCAGACAGAAGCAGGATAGTGCAACACTTATGAAGAGCAGGGTATTATAAGCTTGAACATTAAGAAGATAATCGCTATTACGAGTTAGAAGAAAATGGACTACTATATATATATAACTATCTTTTACATAATCTTTACATAATGGTAACCACACACCAAAACTCCAGTACAAGAAGGACTGGAGGGAAAATATGCAAAATCCCACCAAATTAAAATAACAGACAAATAAACAAGGATAAGGAAACAATGAAAACATGAGCTACCAGAAAAAAAAAGATAAAACGACTATAGGAAAACCTCGTATTTCCATAATTATCCTAAATGTAAATGGACTGAATTCACCAATAAAAGACTCAGAGGTGTAGTTTGGATCAAAAAACAAAACCCAACCATAGCCTGCCTCCAGGAGACACATCTCAGCTCCAAAGACAAATATAGACTCAAAGTGAAAGGGTGGAAAATGATACTCCAAGCAAATGTCATTCAGAGAAACATGGGAGTAATCATACCAATATTGAACAAAATAGACTTCAAGATAAAAATGGTAAAGAAAGATACTTAGGGACACTTCATAATAATATAAGGGAATCATGCAATAAGAAGACATAACACTTATTAATATCTATTCTCCCAATCAGGGAGCCCCAAAGTATATAATGCAATTACTAACAGAACTAAAGGGAGAAACAGATTAAAATACTATCATAGTAGGGAACTTAAATATCCCACGGTCAGATAAGGGTAGATCATCCAACAGAAGATCAATAAAGAAATAACATGCTCAAATGACACATTAAACCAACTGTACATAACTGACATTTACAGAGCTTTTCACCCAATATACAGCTGCTTATACATTCTTCTTTAGTGCACATGGAACATTCTCAAAAACTGACCACATACTGTGGCACAGAGGTAGCCTCAACAAATATAAGAGTTAAAATCATACCAAACATATTCTTTGATCATAATGCTTTGAAACTGAAGATCAACTGTAAAAAGAAAGCAAGAACCAGAAATACATGGAGATTAAACAACGTGCTACTAAAGAATGATTGGGTCAAAAAAGATATAAAAAAGAGAGATCAAGAGATAAATCGAAACAATGAGAATGAAAGTACAACATATCAAAACTTGTGGGACACAGCAACAGCGATAATAAGAGGAACATTCATATCATTATAGGACTATCTCGAAAAACAAGAATGACAATGGAATATTTCTTAGCCGTAAGAAGAGATGAAACACTGCCATTTGCAACCTTGAAATAATAATGTTAAGTGAAACAAGCCAGACATAAAAAGTTGAAAATCACATGATATCACTTATATGTGGGATATAAACCTAAAAGCAACGAATGAACAGGAAAAACGGACAGAGAGACTCATGGACGTAGACAATAGACTAGTGGTTACCAGAGGGTGGGGAAAGGGGTAGATGGGGTAAAAGAGGCTCAAATATGTGGTTACAGAAATAAATCTAACTATGAGAGGTGAACACACAATGTAAATATGTATATGCTTTACTGTTAAAATGTACAGCTAAAACTTACCAGATTTCATTAACCAATGTCACCATTAAAAAAATCAATTAATTAATTAATTAGGAAAAAAAAGAATGAACCCAAATAGGCAACTTAACACTATATCGTAAAATCTAGAAAAAAAATAAAGTCCAAAATCAGCAGAAGAAAGAAAATAATAAAAATTAGAGCAGAATTAAATTAAATTGAGAACAAAAAGAGGATAGAAAAAATAAATGCAAGAAAGAACTGGTTCTTTGAGAAGATTGATAAAATTAACTAGAACCTGGCTAGACTCACTAAAAAGAAAGAAAAGGACACAAATAAACAAATCATGAATGGAAGAGAAGTTACAACAGATACCGCAGAAACACAACAACATACAAGAATACTATGAAAAATTACATGACAAGGAATTTAATAATCTAGAAGAAACTGGAAAGTTTTTAGAAATATACAACCTTCCTAGATTGAATCATGAAGAACTGTAAAATCTAAATAGACCGATCAGCAGTATGGAAATTGAAACAATCATCAAAAACCTACCAAAAAGTAAAAGTTCAGGACAAGATGGCTTCGCCAGTGAATTCTACCAAGTACTCAAAGACATAATACCTATTCTTCTCACTTTTCCAAAAAAAATCAAATTGAAAACAATACTTTCCAATTCATTTTATAAAGCCAACATTACCTTCATAACAAAACCTGGTAAAAATAACACACACAAAAAATGAAAACTACAAACTATTATCTCTCATGAACATGGATGCAAAAACCCTAAGTAAGATACTGCCAAACAGAATAAATGCATTAAATAGATCATAGAACATGATCAAGTGGGCTTCATCCCAGGGGCACAGGAATGGTTTAACATGTGCAAAACAATTAATGTGATAAATCACATAAACAAATTAAAGAATAAGATTCATATGATCATATCAATAGATTCATAAAAAGCCTTTGACAAGATACAGCATCCATTTATGATCAAAATACTTAACAAAATAGATATAGAGGGAAAGTACCTCGATATAATAAAGGCCATCTACGACAAACTCTCAGCTAACATTATACTTAATGGTAGAAAACTAAGAACCTTTCCTTTAAGATATGAACAAAACGAGACTCTCCACTATCATCATTGGTATTTGATATAATATGTAAAGTCTCAGTGAGTGCTATCAGGCAAGAGAAATAAATTAAAGGCATCCAAATAGAAAACAAAGAAATCAAATTGTCACTATTTGTGGATGACATGATTTTCTGCATAGAAAATCCTAACTATTCCACAAGAACACTACTAGAAAAAGTAAGGAATATAATAAAATTTCAGGATACAAATCGATGTTCAGAATTCCATATCATTCCTATATTCTAATAACGAATTGTTAGAAAAAGAATTAAAAAATTTTCCTAATGCAATTTTAAATCTAAAGAAATATGTGAAGGACCTATACAATGAAAACTATAAGACTCTATTAAAAGAAATTGAAGAAGACACAAAGAAATGGAAAGATATTCTGTGTTCTTGGATTCAAAGAATCAACATAGTTAAAATGACCTTATTACCTAAAGCATTATACGGATTTAATGCGATCCCCATAAAAACCCTCTTGGTATAAATTAAAGAATTAGAACAAAAAATCATCAGATATGTACGGAAGTACAAAAGACCCTGAATTGCCAAAACCATCCTGAGAAAAAAGAACGAGGCTGGAAGTATCACTCTGCCCGACTTCAAATAATACTACAAAAGCAACAGTAATCAAAATGATATGGTATTGGCAGAAAGACACACAGACCAGTGGAACAGAAGTGAGAGTCCCGAAGTAAACCCCCATTTATATGGACAAATATTTTTGACATAAAATGTCAAAAACATACAGAGGAGAAAGGAAAGCCTCTTCAATAAATAGTGCTAGGAAAACTGAAAAGCTCCATGCAAAAGAATGATACTAGACTGTTGTCTATCACCACACACCAAAATTAACTTAAAATAGATTAAGGACCTAAATATAAGACCTGAAACAATAAAATGCATAGAAGAAAACATAGATACTAAACTTATGGGCTTTGGACTTAAAGAGCATTTTATGAATTTGGCCTCAAAGGCAAGGGAAGTAATAGTAAAAACAAATGAATGAGACTATATCAAACTAAAGGTTTTTGCACAGCAAAATAAACTGTTAACAAGTCAAAGAACAACCATCTGAATGGGAGAATATATTTGCAAACAATGCCTCCAGTAAGGGCCTAATATTCAAAATATACAAAGAACTCATACAACTTAATAACAACAAAATAATAATCTAATTTAAATATGGGCAGAGGACCTGTGTAGACACTTCTCCCAAGAGGATATACAAATGACCAACAAACATATGCAAGGATGCTCAATTTCACTAGCTATTAGGGAAATGCAAATCAAAACCACAATGAGATGCCATCTCACACCTGTTTGGCTATCATAAACAGAAAAAATAATAAGTGCTGAAGAGGATGTGGAGAAAAGGGAACCCTCGTATACTGCTGGAGGGACTGCAAATTGGTACAACCACTATGGAAAATAGTACATACTGTCCTCAAAAAGCTAAGAATTGAACTACCATATGATCCAGCAATCCCTCTACTGGGTATTTATTCAAAAAAACTTGAAAACATTCATTCAGAAATATATATGCACACCGTTGTTCATAGCAGCATTATTCATGGTGGCCAGGACATGGAAGCAACTAAAATGTCTTACAATTTATGATTGGATAAAGAAGATATGGTACATATATACAATGGAATATTACTCAGCTATAAGAAGAGATGAAATACTGCCATTTGAGACAACAGGGATGGATCTTCAGATTATCATGCTAAGCGAAATAAGCCTGACAGAAAAAGTTGAAAACCACATGATATCACTCATGTGGAATATAAATCTAAAAGCAAAAAACAAACATGACAAAAAAGAGAGACTCATGGACGTAGATAGTAGACTAGTGATTACCAGAAATAACAGGGGGAAAGAAGAAGGTAGATAGGAGGAAAAGAGGTCACATATATGGTGACAAGAAAAAATATAACATAATATTAATATGAATAATTAATATTAGACATTAATATGACTAAACTATAATGATGGATTACAAAACAATTGAAAAATCTACTAGTGATTACGAAATAATATGTGAAACTAAATCATTCCTATTAATTTTAAGGAATTACAGAAATAAATGTAATAAACTAATTTAACAGAGCCTAGAAACTGAGGATCCAGAACATAAAACTTCTCTCGCTTCTGGGCTTCTTGGAATCATTAAGAGATCTGAAAACTGTCACCACACACAGCATCAGTGTGCCCTGTGGGTTCCAAAATCATGGATGCTCAGTTCCCTTATATAAAATCATGTAGAACAAGACACACAGTCAGCCCTCTACATGTTCAATTTCTAATCGTGGATTAAAAATACCATTTTTAATATGTTTAATCCATGGATGAGAAACTTGGAGATATATAGAGAAGACTGTATATTTATTGAAAAAAATCTATGTATAAGTGGACCTGCCCAGTTCAAACCAGTGTTGTTCAAGAGTCAACTATACACAATTCCCATCCATGCCCTCCAGCCATCTGTCCCATCTAAGCGATAAGAAGAAAAAAAAAAAAAAAAAAGACACACTTGTGAAGTTTACAGTCCAGGGCCAAAGACTCACTAAAAGACTGAGACCTAATCATAGAACTATGGAAAATACCTTCTTTTCCTCATTAACTTCAGCAACACAGTAGAATAAACTAACTAACTAACTAAAAATAACTGCAAAAAAGGGAAAGAAAGACAGTTTTATTTTTCCCACACCATTCTATCCCTCAAGCCTACATTGATCAGCACCAAGAGGGAATTCCTCGGCTAGAAAGAGTTCCCTTCACTGGGAAAGATAGCAGAATGAACTACCAGCTTCCATAGCCTTTTGAGGCACCTCCCAAAAGAACTCACTTTGTTTTTACCCCATCCAGAGACTGGCAACAATGAGACATATACATGTAACAGTAACAACTGTGATTCCCAGTAACCTGCCCTGCAGCTGTTGCAAGCGGCTTTTGCCACTGAAGAAACCAATGATCAGCACAGCTACTGTAGATCCCCTGTGAAGTTTCTGGCTTTTTGGCCACACAGATATTTGCTTATCTGGCAGGTAATTGAGTTCCTCCTGGTCTCTTCACTCATTCCTTGTCCCTGTCAAAACTAGGAAACACTGACATCCAGCTCTGGCCAATGAAGCTGTGTGAGTAAAAGAGACCAACCCCTTCAGTTGTGTACAAGCACATCTGCAGCCTGACTCCCAACACTGGCCTACACTACTCTGTGCCTGCGGTGAGACTCAGTAGCCACAGTAAAGCATGCCAACAGCCAAGCTCTTCAACTGCCCCACACCGTGCCCACAGTTGGCACTGGCCCTTGCTGTTTTCCCTGGCCCCCACCATTATATGTGTGTCTAAAATCAGCCCCCGTTATTATGCGGGCATCTTCAGCCCTCCCACCCAAGTGTGTGCACACCACCAGCTCTAGTCACCACCACTGCCTGCCTCGGTCCCTACCCATTGGACCTGAAGGCATCAATAAGGACACTAACAAATCTTGTAGCCACTGTGAACCCATTAGACTAGACAAAAACCAAGAGTTTCCAATATTGTGGATCCCAGCAGTCTGAGCCAAAGACATATCATACCACTCTAGACCTAGAGCTAACAGATACTCCTGAAGTTAGCAGTTTGCACAAAAAGTAAAAATAGAACAGCTATACAATCTAGCAGTTCACCTTCTGGTATATATCTGAAGGAAATGAAATCAGGATCTTGAAGAAATATTTGCTCGTCCATGTTTATTGCAGCGTTTTTCACAATAGCCAAGATATGAAAGCAACCCAATTATCAATCAATGGATGAATTAATAAAGAAAATGTGAATACACACACAGAATATTATTTACCATAAAAATGAAATCTTACCATTTGTGACAACAGGAATGGACCTCAAAGGCATTATGCTTAGTGAAGTCAGACAGAAAAATATAAATACTGTATGATCTCACTTACATATGTAATCTAAGAATATCAAAATCATATAAAAAGAGAGTTGAATGGTGGTTTCCAGAGTCAAAGGGGTGAGGGAAATGGGGAGATGTTAGTCAAAGTGTACAAATTTCCCTCTATAAGATGAATAAATTCTGGAGATGTAATGTAAAGCATGGTAACTAAGGTTATTAATATAGTATTTTATAGGTGAAAGTTGCTAGAAGAGTAGAGTTTTAATTTTCTCACCATAACATCAACAAAAAGATAATTGTGTGAGGTGAAGTATGTGTTAACTAATATTTTGGTAAACATTTTATAATATACACATATCAAATCATCACATCATATACCTTGAACTTATATAATGCTATATATCAATTATATCTCAAACTGGAACTGATTAATTAATTAAGTTTTTAAAGTGAAGGAAAAATCAAAACTTCTTCAGATTAACAAAAATTGAGAGAATTTGTTGTTTGTAGAATCGCCTTGCGAGTAATGTTTAAAGAAACTCTTTAGAAAGAAGGAAAATAACACAGCTCAGAAACTTAGGTTTACAAAACAAGAATAGTAACAATGTATTTGATTAAATATCCTTATTTAAATATGCATGTTTATGTATAAGTTAAATGACGGCAATGATATAGGACAGAGGGGAGAGGAAATAAGATTATTTTGTTATTATAAGGTACTTGCACTACACACGAATCAGTATAGTGTTATTCGTAAGTGAATTTGGACCAGTTATAAATGCATATGGTAAATCTAGGGCAATCACCAAAAAAAAAAAAAAAATGTTTTAAAAGAGTGTAACTGATGTGCTAAGAAACAAGAGAAAATTTGTATTACTTTGGGTTACTAGACTGTTACAAAATACTGGATGGTTTAAACAACAAACATTTGTTTCTCATAGTTCTAGAGGTTTAGAAATCTAAGATCAATGTGCTAGCAGATTCAATATCTAATGAAAGGCCTTCTTCATCATCTAAAGATGGTTGTCTTCTTGTATCCTCATATGTTGGAGGGAGAGAAATAGTTTATCTCTCTCCCCCTTGTACAACAGCATCAATATTATGATAAGGATTCCACCTTCATAATCTACTTACTTCACAAAAACCTCACCCCCTAATACCAGTGTATTAGGGGATAGAATTTCAACATATAAATGGGAGGGAGACAAATATTATGTACAAAACAAAATGGAATCACATAATCATGTAATGCTCAATTAAAGCCACATAAAGTGGAAGACAAAAATAGGAACAAACAACAAAAACAATAAATAGAAAACAGTGACAAATATGGTATACATTAATCTAAATATATCAAAAATTACTTTAAACATCAATAATCTAAATATACAAGTAAAAGATTATCAGAGTAGATTAAAAAACAAAATCTAACTATAGGCTGTCTACAAAAAATTTATTCCAAATATAAAAACACAAATAGATTAGAAGTAAATGGATGAAGAAAAAAATAGCATGCTAACATTAATCAAAAGAAGTAGACTACAGAAAGTAATAAGGAATAAAGAGAGGCATTACATAATAATTAAGGGATCAATTCTCCATGAAGATATAACAATTTTTTTATGTGTGTGTACCTATCAACAGAGTAACAAACTAAGTGAGGTAAAAACTAATAAACTGAAAGGAGAATTGTATGAATTCTATATTACAATTGGAGTCACTTCCTCTATCAGAAATGAACAGATCTAGCAGGCATAAAATTAGTAATAACATAGTTGAAATGAGCAGTACTATAATAGGATATATTTGACATCTATTGACAACTTTATCCAACAACAGAAGAATACACATTGTTCTCATGCTCACATGGAATATTCACCAAGATAGACCACATATGGCTCATAACAAATACCTTAAAAATTTGAAAGAATAGATATCATACAATGTGTGCTCTCAAACTGCATGGAAATAAACTAGAAATTAATAACAGAAAGATAGCTAGAAAATCCCAAAATACTTGGAGGTTAAACCACATGCTTCTAAATAACACATGAGTCAAAAAAAAAAATCTCAAAATATCATGGCATAGTGAGAAACAATAGTTTCTCCCCTTAAACTTACAAGTTGGAAAACTATAACTCAGCAAAGAATCCCCTCTCAACACAGAGACATGCCTTAAAGATACATGCATTCGGACATCTGAAGGTGGACATATTGGAATGAGTAGGAGAGGATGAATGAGGGGAAGGACAGGAACGGTGGCTGCTAGTGTAGTTCCATGTCCACCATGACCCCAGCAAAAGCTGTAGCGGAGGAGCAATCAAAGTACAGCCCTCGCACTATGGCCTAGAGCATAAGAGGGACAGAAGCAGTTTCTCCTTGGGAAAAGTCATCTCATTCTCCCCTCCTCACTGTGGCAGAGATAGGTAGAGGTTGTTGGAAAGCTTACAACAATACAGTCTTGCCAAAATATATTACCAGAAAGTGGGCATAGTGGTAAGATCTTGAACTTGCCTTCCCTAAACCACACTCCCTGGTAATGCCCAGTAGAGAAAGCAGGGAAGCTTTAAACAACAAAGTAGGGCAACAGCCATTACTAGACAGGAGATGAAGCCACAAGGTTATGAACTTACTTTTCCTGCCCCACACTCCCAGGCAAATCCAGAAGAAAGTACCCTATCAACCTGCTGAATTACTGAGAGCAAAACAGTGTCCAAACAGGAAAATAGTTTATTACCTCAAATGCACAAGTCAAGAAACAGTTCATCAAATACCATGAACAACCAAGGTAACTTGAGAGCACAGAAAGAAAATAAAAAGTCTCCAGAAACCGAACTCGAAATCATGAAAGATGGTGATTGAAATGACAGAGAATTCCAGATTCCAGTCATAAAAAAACTGAATGATATGCAAGAAAACAAAAACTGGTAGTTCAATGAGCTTAGAGATAAAATCAGTGAAGAAAGGAGTACTTTACCAAAGAGTTTTAAACTATTTTTCTAAGGAAAGAATCAAACAGAAAGTCTGAAGTTGAATAACTCAAAAACAATGAGAAATGCATTAGAGACCATTAGAAACAGAGCAGACTAACTAGATGGAAGAGAGAATTGGTGAGCTCAAAGATAGAAATCTAGAAATGACTCAGGAGAAGGAAGAGAAAGAGAACTAAGAGTAAAAAAAAGGAAAGAACTATCTGACTGCATTAGGAAGAGCAGCATGAGGATGATAGGACTACCAGAAGTAGAAGAAATAAGGGAACAGTCTATCAGAAGAAGTATTGATGAGAAATTACCAAATCTATAGAAAGAACTAGACTTTAAATTAGAAGAAGCTAACAGAACACCTAATTATATCAATACAAAAAGACCTTCTCTAAGACACATTTTATTCAAAAGGTCAAAAATAAATAATAATAAAAAAATAGAATTCTAAGGGATCCAGAGAGAGAGAGAGAGAAAACCGTAACCAACAAAGAAAACTCCATTCTGTTATCATCAGATTTCTCAGTAGGAAAAGTATAAGAAAAAAGAGTAAAACGAATAGTTCAAAATGTTGAAAGAGAGGAAATATCAGCCAAGGATAATAATTCAGCAAAGTTATCATCTAGATATGAAGGAGAAATAAAGACTTTCCCAAACAAAAGCTGAGACAATTTATAACCACAAGACCTGCATTACAAGAAATGTTAAAAGGAGCTCTTTCACCAGGAGCAAAAAGACAAAGCTATACAAAACTTTAAGATGACTCACAGACAGACAGAAGCAAGAAAGTACAAATCTACATCAGCATCTACTTCAGCATAGGATATTAAACACATAATTATTACATGAAGTTTAAAGAAAGAAAGAGAGGCATTAAAAATAACTATAACTGCTGCAATTTGGTAATGAAATAACAACATAAAATGGAAAAATTTATGACAACAAAATCATAAATGAAGAGGCGGAAAAGGACTGAATTAATATAGGTGAATTAAGATAAGCAGAAGAAAAAAGATTAAATAACAAAGTGGGAAGTATTAAAATATACTATAAAGTTCCAATAATCAAAACAATATTTTACCAACATGAAAACTAATATATGGAACAATGGAATAGAATAGAGAGCCCAGAAATAAATCCTAACTCAACTCGTATGGTCAATTAGTCTATGACAAAGTAGCTAAGAATACACAATGGAGTTAGAACCATCTCTCTAGTAAATAGTGTTGGATAAACTGTGTAGATAAATGTAAAAATAAAATTGGACCACTTTCTTATAGCATACACAAAAATAAACATGAAGTGGATTAAAGACTTAAATATAAGACCTAAAATCATAGAACTTCTGCAAGAGAACACAAGTAATGAACTCTTACATTGCCCTTAGAAGTATCTTTTTGTATCTCTCCTTGTGCAAGGGAAACAAAATAAAAATAAACAAGTGAGACTAATCACACTAAAAAGTTTTTGCACAGTGAAGGAAACCATAAACAAATGACATGACAACCTACTGAATAGGAGAAGATATCCACAAATGATACATCGAATAAAGGGTTAATATCCAAACATAAAGAATTTATTTAAAAGTAAACTGTCTAAATACACATTTATCCAAAGAGAACATACAGATAGCCAAAAGACATATGAAAAGAAGTTCAACATTACTAATCGTTAGAGAAATTCAAGTTAAAACCACCATGAAATATCACCTCACACGTATCAAAATATCTACCATCAGTAAATCAGCAAATAACAAGTGCTGGTGAGGATATGGAGAAAAGGGAAGCCTTGTACATTGTTGGTGAAGTTTTAAATTGGTGCAGCCACTATGAAAATAAGTATGGTGATTCCTCAAAAATTAAAAATAGAGCTCCCTTATGATCCATGATTTGCACTTCTGGGTATTTATCTGAAGAAAACAATAACACTGCTTCAAAAAGATATATGTACCCCTGTGTTCATTGCAGCATTACTAGTAATAACCAAGATATGGAAGCAACCTAGATGTCCATTAATAAATTAATTGATAAAGATGTAGTATTCATATATAATGGAATATTATTCAGCAATAAAAATAAAATCTTGCCATTAGTGACAACAAACATGAATAAATCTAAAAGGTATTACAGCAAATGAAAAAAAAATCAGAAAAAGATAAATATCACACTATTTCATTTACATGTGAAATCTAAAAGAAAAAAAGAAAGAAAAAAAGAATGAAGAAAACAAATAGACACATCGATATAGAGAACAAGTTGATGGTTTCCAAGGGTGAGATGGGGGGGGTGAAAATTTTAAAAATGATGATAAAACCAAAAAAATATCAACTGAAAAAACTAGGCAAATTTAAAGCGTAAAACCCATAAAAAATTAAAGGATTATAATATTTTCCATGTATGAAAAAAATTGTGAATGATACTTTACTATTCAAAGAAGCTAATCTTCATATTCTTAGTTTGATAATAATCAAAACAGAAGTATATAAAATATTTGTTTTTTAGCCAATACTATGCTTTTTTGAGTACTGTAGCCTTGTAGTATAGTTTGATATCAGGTAGTGTGATACCTCCAACTTTGTTCTTCTTTCTCAAGATTGCCATGGCTATTTGGGGTCTTTTATGTTTCCATATAAATGTTCGGATTGTTTGTTCTAGCTCTCTGAAAAATGCCATTGGTATTTTGATAAGGTTTGCATTGACTCTAAAGATTGCTTTAAGTAGTATGACTATCTTAATCATGTCAATTCTTCCTACCCATGAGCATGGTATATGCTTCTATTTATTTGTATCTTCAATTTCTTTTTTTCAATGACTTGTAATTTTCTGAGAATACATCCTTTATCTCCTTGGTTAATTTGATCTCCAGGTAATTTACAGTTTTCAATGCAATCGTAAGTGTGGTTATTTTCTCAATTTCTCTTTCCAAAGTTCATCATTGGTATATAAAAATGCCACTGACTTCTGAATATTTATTTTTCAACCTGCTACTTTACTGAATTCATTGATCAATTCTCAGTCATTTGGTGGAATCTTTAGGGTTCTTTCTATATATTATCATGGCATTGGTAAATAATGAGAGTTTTACTTCTTCCTTTCCAATTCAGATACCTTTTACCTCTCTCTCTTGTCTTATTGCTGTGGCAAAGACTTCCAATACAATGTTGAAAAGGAGTGGTGAAAGTGGGCATCCTTGTCTTGTTCCTGATCTTAAGGAAAATGCTTGTAGCTCTTCCCCATTGAGTATGGTGGTGATAGCTGTAGGTTTTTCATATATGGCCTTTATTATGTTGAGGTATACTTCCTCCATTCCCACTTTGCTGAGAGTCCAATTTAAAAAAATGGGCAGAAGACCTAAACAGATACTTCTGCAAAGAGTAAAAAGAGATGACCGATAAACATATGAAAAGATGCTCAAGGTCACTAATCATCAGAGAAATGAAATTAAAACTACAATGAGAGGGTATCTTTGGAAACATGGTGGAATGAGAGATGTCCCAGATTTCTTCCCTTGAAACAACAACAAGCTGAGCATCTAAAACTCAACAAAAAACATCCAAACTGCACACCAGCAAGTCTGAGCGTGGGATCTGCGCATAAGAACTACGATAGGTCAGAACCCTGGGTGTTGGGTGGTGGACTGGGAGTAATAAAGAAGCTGTCTCTCGCAGCTCTGGGAGCTCCCTGCAGGAGGAAGGGAAGGGGTGAATATATGGGAACTTCCCCGAACAGCCCTGCTTGGGACTGCTGTAAGCAATCCTCACTGGGAAGAAGGGCCTACTCATCAGGGCAGAAGAGAGAGAAGCCGATGCAACCTCAGAGAAAAAACAGTTGACTTTTACTGGCCTTGGTTGCAAAACCGAGACTGAACTGCAGTCTCCAACGCCCAACCCAGAGGGCCTCTCCCCCCATATCCTCCAAGACGGAACACCACAGAGCCCCAGGGGAATCTGAGCAAAGGCTGCCTAGACTGAAGCAACTTTACTCAGCCTGTGGACCTCCCTGCAAGAGGAGAGGGAGGAGAGAAGGTGAGGTGACTTTCCTGATCTACCTGCCTGGAAGTACCAGAACTTCTTGTAGCCCGCAGCAGCGCCAAGTCATCAGGGCAGAAAGCAGAGAAGCGGGATGGAATCGCAGAGGAACAACAGTTTATTTTTACTGACCACATTTTCGAAACCGAGGCTGAGCCACAATCTCCAATCCCCAACTCAGAGGGTGCCTTCCCCCATACCCTCCAAGACCCATCACCGTAGAGCTCCAGGGGAAACTGGGAAAACACTGCCGAGACAGCCCCTGAAATTGACAGGGACTGAAACGGAAGGTAATGAGCATGATTAAATACTTAAAAAGCGCTATTAAGACTTTATATAAAGCAGGGATCCAAGAGGCTTACATGCCACCTATTGAAAACCAAAAGAAAAGCGCCTTCATTGCAACAGGCTAAAAAGAGATCTTTATATAATAAATCTTCTTTCTGAAAAACAGCAGAATACACTTCCATTAATGCCCAGGCAAAGAAATAGTCCATTAAACACTATTAACAGCCAAGGTAATGAGGCATCTCAAAAAGAAAGAGAAAAATCTCCAGAAAATAAGCTTACAGACATAAAAATACGTGACTTAAAAGACAGAATTCAGGATGGTACTTCTGAAAAAACTCAATGAGATCCAAAATAACTCAAATCGACAACTTCAGGAATTGAAAAAACAACTAGATGGGCACAGCAAGGAGATTGAAACCCTCAAAAGAAAAAAAAAAAACAGGTAGAACTTCTGGAGATGAAGAACACACTGCAAGAGTGGAAAAATGAAATAGCAAGCTTGGGAAATAAAGTCAACCAAATGGAGGAAAGGATCAGTGATATCGAAGACAAAAATCTAGAAATAAATCCGAAGGGAGAAGAGAGAAACCGAAGAATGAAAAATAATAAAAGAAAAATTCAAGAACTAGCTGATACCATCAGGAGAGGAAACATAAGAATAATGGGTATTATTGAAGGTGAGGAAAAGGAACAGGAATTAGAAAGCATTTACAGACAAATAGTTGACAAGAATTTCCCAAATTTAAGGAATGAGCTGGGGCTTGGAATTCAAGAAGTCGACAGAACACCCAATTATCTCAACCCAAATAGGCCTTCACCAAGACAAATTGGACTAAAATTATTAAAAATCAGTGACAAAGACAGAATTCTCAAGGCAGCCAGGGAGAAAAAAAATAATTTATTAAGGAAAACACATTAGATTATCCTCAAACTTCTCAGTGCAAACCTTACAAGCCAGAAAGGAATGGAATCAAATATTTAAACTATTACATGAAAGGAACTACCAGCCTATAATAATGTATCCAGCTATGTTTTCCTTTAGATTTGAAGGAGAAATTAAGGCTTTTCCAGATATACAAAAATTGAGAGAATTCTCCACTACAAGGCCTGCACTACAGGAAATTCTGAAAGGGGTCAGTTCACCTAAAACAAAATGACCAAAAAAGAAAATACATAATTAGGAGTAAAGTGACTAGCGGGCAGATAGAAGCAGAGGAATGCAATCCTTACTAAGAACGGGGTATTATAAGCTTAAATAATAATAAGAGAATTGTTGTAACAAGATAGTAATGAACATTCAGCATTCATAGGAACAAAATAAAATAACAATGAATGAAAAGGGGAGAATTCAAAGATCCAAATTCACAAAGGGGAATGGAGATAAGGCACACACAGAAGAAAATGGACAACATATATATATAACTATCCTTTACATATTTATAATGGTAACCACACACCAAAGAATCAGAAACATTGTATGTAAACAAGAAGGACTAGAGCAAAATCCACAAAACCCAACCAAAATAAATAAAACAGAAACACAAGGACAAGGAAGCAATGGAAACACTGAGCTACCAGAAAGCAAAAGATAAAATGGCTTTAAGAGGACCTTATATTACAATAATCATCCTAAAGTTAAATAGATTGAACTCATCAAAAAAAAAAAAAAAAAAAAAAAGCACAGAGATGCAGAACGGATCACAAATCAAAACCCAAACATACGCTGCCTTCAGGAGACACATCTCAGCTACAAAGACAAATATAGACTCAAAGTGGAAGGGTGGAAAATGATATTTCAAGCAAATGGCATTCAGAGAAAGGTGGGAGTAGAGGTACTAATATAAGATGCAATAGACTTCAAAATAAAAATGGTAAATAAAGGTACTGAGGAACACTTCATAATGATAAATGGAATCATGCAGCAAGAAGATACAACACTTAATAATATCTATGTTCCCAATCAAGGAGTACCAAGATGCATAAAGCAATTACTAACAGAACTAAAGGGAGAAACAGACCAAAACATTATCTTAGTAGGGGACTTAAATATCCAACTGTCAGATATGGACAGATGATCGAAGCAGAAAATCAATAAGGAAATAAAATCCTTAAATGACACATTAGACCAACTGGATATAATTGACATTTACAGAGCCTTTCATCCTAAAACAGTTGCTTATACATTCTTCTCTAGTGCACATGGCACATTCTCAAGAATTGACCACATACTGGGTTACAGAGATAGCCTCAACAAATATAAGAGGGTTGAAATTATACCAACCATATTCTCTGATCATACTTCTTTAAAACTAGAGATCAACTGCAAAAAGAAATCAAGAAGAACCACAAATACATGGAGATTAAACAACACACTACTGAAGAATAACTGGGTCAGAGAAGAAATGGAAAGAGAGATCAAGAGACACATAGAAACAAATGACAATGATAGTAAAACATATTAAAAATTTTAGGACATAACAAAGCGGTCATATGAGGAAAGTTCACATCATAACAGGCCTATCTCCAAAAACAAGAATGAGCTCAACAAACAACCTAATGCTTCATCTTAAAAAACTAGAAAAGAAAGAGCAAATGAAGCTTAAAGTCAGCAGAAGGAGCGAAATAATCAAAATTAGAGCAGAAATAAATGAAATTGAAACAAACAAACAAAAAAAGTAGAAAAAATAAATGCGACAAGGAGCTGGTTCTTTGAGAAGGTTAATAAAATTGAAAAACCCCTGGCTAGACTCACTAAAGAAAAAAGACGAAGGACACAAATCAACAAAATCAGGGATGAAAGAGAGAAAATTATGACATAGCAGACATACAAAGGATCAAAGCAGAATACTATAAAAAAGTATATAACACCAAATTTAATAACCTAGAAAAAATGGACCCGTAATTAGAAAAATACAACCTTCCTAGACTGAATCAAGAATTGGAAAATCTAAATAGAACGATTTGCAGTATGGAAATTGTAGCAATCAACAAAAACCTACTAAAAAGTAAAAGTCAGGACCAGATGGCTTCACCAGTGAATTCTACCAAACATTCAAAGAGGATTTAATACTGATTCTCCTCAAACTCTCCAAAAATTAGAAGAAGAAACAATTCTTCCCAACACATTTTATGAGGCCAATATTACCCTAATACCAAAATCTGGTAAAGATAACACACACAAAAAAAAAAAAAATATAAACACAAATGCAAAAATCATAAATAAGATGCTAGCAAACCGAATACAGCAATATATTAAAAAGATTATACACCACAATCAAATGGGCTTCATCCCAGAGACACAAGGATGATTCAGCATACACAAATCAATTAATGTGATGATATACCACATGAACAAATTAAAAAATAAGAATCATATGATCATATCAATAGATGCAGAAAAAGCCTTTGACAATATACATCATCCATTTGTGATCAAAACACTTAACAAAATCAGAATGGAAGGAAAGCACCTAACATAATAAAGGCCATATATGACAAACACTCAGCCAATGTTATACTTAATGCTGAAAAACTAAAAACCTTCCCTCTAAGATCAGGAACACAGCAAAGCTGTCCACTATTGCCAATATTATATGTTATTCAATATAATATTGGAGATCCTGGTGAGTGCAATTAGACAAGAGAAAGATATGAAAGGCATCCAAATAGAAAAGGAAGTCAAACTGTCACTATTTGTGGATGACATGATTCTCTATATAGAAAACCCTAAAGACTCCACAAGAACACTACTAGCAACAATAAGCAAATACAGTAAAGTTTCTGGATACAAAACCAACGCTCAAAAATCCAATTCTCTAATGATGAAATGTCAGAAAAAGAAGTGGAAAAAATAATTCCTTATGCAATTGTGACAAAAAGAATAAAATACCTAGAAATAAATTTAATGAAACAAGTGAAAGATCTATATAATTAAAACTATAAGACCCTATTAATAGAAATCGAAGAAGATACAAATAAATGAAAAGATATTCCATGTTCTTGAATTGCAAGAATCAACATAGTTAAAATGACCTTATTACCTAAAGTATTATACAGATGTAATGCAATCCCCATCAAAATCTCATCTGCATTTTTGAAAGAAAAAGAACAAAAAAAATCATCAGATACGTATGGAAACACAAAAGACTCCGAATTGCCAAAGCCATCCCAAGAAAAAAGAATGAGGCTGGAGACGTCACTCTACCCAGCTTCAAATTATGCTACGAAGTGACAGTCACATGGGCCAGTGGAACAGTCATGTGGACCAGTACAACAGAATCAAGAACCCAGAAGTAAACCCACATTTATATGGGCAAATAATGTTCGACGAAGAAGTGAAAAACATAAAATAGGGAAAGGAAAGCCTCTCCAATAAATGGTGCTGGGAAAACTGGAAAGCCACAGGCAAAAGAATGAAACTAGACTGTTGTCTATTACCACGCACCAAAATTAACTCAAAATGGATTAAGGATCCGAACATAAGACCTGAAACAATAAAATGCATAGAAGAAAACATAGGAACTAAACTCAGGGACCTTGGACTTAAAGAGGACTTAATAAATTTGACCTCAAGGCAAGAAAAGTAAAAGCAAAAATAAATGAATGAGACTGCATCAAACTAAAAAAATTCTGCTCAGCAAAAGAAACCATTAACAAGGTAGAAGAGAGAACTATCAGAATGAAAAAATATATTTGCAAGGAACACCTTCAATAAGGTTCTAATATCCAAAATATTCAAAGAACTCATATGACTCAACAACAACAACAACAACAATGATCCAATAAAAAAATGGGTATAGGAACTGAACAACACTGCTCCCTAGAGGACATACAAATGGCCAACAAATATTTGAAAAGATGCTCAACATCACTAGCTATTAGGGTAATGCAAATCAAAACCACAATGAGATAGCATCTCACACCTCTTAGAATAGCTATAATCAACAGAACAAGTAATAACGAATGGTAGAGAGGATGAAGAGAAAAAGGAACCCCTATATACTGCTGGTGGGATTGTGCATCGGTACAGCCACTAGGGAAAACAGTATAGAGTTTCCTCAAAAAACTTAGAATTGATCTACTATGTGATTCACAATCCCTCTACTGGGTATTTACCCCAAAGACTTGAAAACCCATATCCAAAAAGATATTGGCACACCAGTGTTCATAGCAGCATTATTCATAGTGGCCAGGACATAGAAGCAACCAAAGTGTCCTACCATAAATGACTATCTAAAGAAGTAGTAGTACATATATATAGTAGACCATTACTCAGTGATTAGAAGAGATGAAATACTGCCATTTGTGACAACATGGATGGACCTCTAGATAGTCATGCTAAGTGAAATAAGCCAGACAGAAAAAGTTGAAAATCACATGATATCACTTATACGTGGGATATAAATCTAAAAGAAACAAATGAGCAGGACAAACAAATAGAAATTCATGGACATGGACTATCGGCTAGTGGTTACCAGAGGACTATAGACTAGTGGTTACTAGTAGGGGGCAGGGAGAGGGGAGGTAGACAGAGAAAAAGGGGTCAAATATTGAGTTTTGGGGAGGGTGAAGTGGATAAAGAGGATCAAATATATGGTATCTGAAGGAAACTGGACTTCGGGTGGTAAACATACAATAGAATATACAGATGTCAAATTATAACGTACACCTGAAAATTATATAATTGTATTAACCAACTTTGCCCCAATAAACTCAATTAAAATTTTTTAAAACTAAAAATAAAATAAATAACTAAATAAAACCACAATGAGATATCACCCAACACCTAGCAAAATGGCTATTATCAATAAATCAAAGAATAGGTGTTGTCAAGGATGTAGAGAAAAGGGAACCCTCATACATTGTTGGTGGGATTGTAAATTGGCATAGCCACTATAGAAAACAGTATGGAGTTTTCTTAAAAAATTTAAAAAGGATATACCATATGACTCAGCAATTGCACTTCTGGGTATTTATCCAAAGAAAAGAAAAACAGTAATTTGTAAAGATTTATGCACTCGAATATTCATAGCAGTACACTATTCAATAGCTAAAATATGGAAGCAACCTCAATGTCCATCAACAGATGATTGGATAAAGAAATTTTGATTCATATATATAATGGAATATTACTCAGCCATTAAAAAAATGAAATCTTACCATTTGCAAGGACACGGACAGAACTAGAGGTTATTATGCTGAGTGAAATAAGTCAGAGATAGATAAATAGCATATGATTTCACTTATGTACAGAATAAAAAGAATAAACTGATCAAAAGCAGACACAAATATAGAGGACAATCTGGTGATGGGCAGAGGGGCATGGGGTTAGGGGCTAGGAGTATGGAGTAAAGGATTGAAGAAGTGCAAATTAGTAGTTGATAGATGGTCACAGGGATTAGGAACATGGCATAGGGAATGCAGTTAGCATTAATGTATTGGCTAGGTAGAGAGCCAGAGGAGAGAAGGAGCAATTAGGGGAATGATTTTATAAACTATATAAATGTCTAATCAATGTGCTATATACTTAAAACTAAAAGAATAAATTTTTTAAAGTATATAAAATATATTTTTAAAATAAAATAATATAAAAACAGGAAAAATAACATAAAGGACTATATTCTGTATGAGACAGTTAACATAAACCTAATGGTAAACACAAAACAAAAATCCAGAGCTGAGATACAAACATATAAAAAGAGGAAATGGAGAAAAAAATCATAGAAAATCACCAAATCAAAATAGCAGACAGAATCACAAATGGAAAGAAAAAATAGAAATACTAAGCAACCAGAAAACAAAAGATAAAATGCCTATAGTAAGTCCTCCTATATCAATAATTACCTTAAATGTAAATGGACAGAATTCATCAATCAAAAGCCACAGAATAGTGGCATGTATTTAAAATAAAATACTCATGCCTGCAGGAGTCTCAGCTCCAAAGACATATATAGGCTCAATGTGAAGAAATGAAAGATGATACTCAAAGTAAATGGCATCCAGAGAAAAGAAGGTGTGGCAGAACTTATATCAGACAAAATAAATTTCAAGATAAAAAATAACAAGAGACAAAGACAGGCACTTAATAATGATAAAGGAAACAATTCATCAAAAAGGCATAACACTTATCAATACATATGCACCCAACTTGGGAGCACCAAAATATATAAAGCAACTGCTAACAGACCTAAAGGGAGAAAATGACAAAAAATACAATTAGTATAGAATACCCGAATGCCTCATTCACAGCAATGGATAGATCATCGAGACAAAAAGTCAATAAGGAAATTTTGGCATTGAATTACTCATTATATCAAAAGGACTTAGTTGATATTTATAGAATGTTCCAACCCCAAATGAAAGAAGATATTTTCTTCTCAAGTGCACATATTACATTCTCAAAGATAAATCATTGTTGGGGCACAAAACTAGTCTCTACAAATTTAGGATTATTAAAATCATACCGAGCATATTTTCTGAACACAGTAGTATAAAAGTAGAAATTAGCCTCAAGAAAAAGCTAGAAAACCACAAATATGTGAATATTAAACAGCATGGAATAAACATCAAAAGATACATGGAGACAAATAAAAATGTAAATATGACATACCAAAAATTGAGGGTGCAGTAAACTAAGAGGGGGGTTTAAAGTATTACAAGCCTACTTCAAGAAATAAAAAAAAATTCAAATAAAACAATCTAAGATTAACTTTAAAGAAGTAGAAAAGAAGAACAAATGAAGCCCAAAGTTGAAAAAAGGAAATAAATAATAAAAATAAAAACAGAAATAAATAAAACAGAAAATGAAAAGTCAATAGAAAAAAATTAATGATACAAGAGTTCATTTTTTACAAAGATAAACAAAATTAACAAACCTCTAGCTACTAAGGAAAAAAGAGAAGAATCAAATAAACAAAATCAGGAAGAGAGAGAATTTACAGAAATACAAAATATTATCCAAGAATACTATAAAATGCTATATGCCACCAAATTTGATAATCTAGAAGAAATGAACAAAGTATTAGAAATCAACGACCTTCTGATATCGAATCATGAAAAACTAAAAAACTTAAATAGAATAATCACTAGTAAGGACATTAAGACAGTCATCAAAAAACAAAATTTCAGGACCATATGGGTTTTCTGTTCAACTCTACCTAGTACTGGATTTGTAGTCACATCAATTAGACAAAAAAAAAAAAAAAAAGAAATAAAAGTCATCCAAATTGAGAATGAAATAAAACTATTGTTTTTTCCTAGATAATATAATTATACATGTAGAAGACAATACACCAAAAACTATTAAAAACAATAAATATAGTAAAGTTGCAAAATACAAAATCAATATACAAAACCTTATTGTGTTCCTATACAGTAACAACAAAACATTAGAAAGAAAAATGAAGAAAACAATCCTGTTTACAATTGCAACAAAAAGGATGAAATACCTGGGAATAAACTTAACAAAGGAGTTGAAGGAGGTGTACACTGAAAACTTCAAGACACTGTTAAAAGAAATTGAAGAAGACACAAAGAAACAAAAAAGATATTCCATGTTCATGGACTGGAAGAATTAACATTTTAAAATGACCTATATACAGATGTAATACAATCCCCATCAAAAGCCCGATGGCATTTCTCACCAATATAGAACAAAAAATCCTCAAATTTTTATGGAACCACAAAGGGCCCTGAATAGCCAAATGCAATCCTAAGGAAAAAAAGAAATAAAAGCCAGAGGTATCACACATCACACTCCCTGACTTCAAGCTATACCATAAATACAGCAATCAAAGCAGTATGGTATTAGCAGAAAAACAGACACACAAAACAGTGAAATGGAATTGAGAGCCCAGAAATAAACTCACACATATATGAGCAAATTACTTATGAAAAATCAGCCAAAACACAATGAAGAGGGAAAAGCCTCTTCAATAAATGGTCTTGGGGAAACTGGAAAGCCATGTGCAAAAGAATTAAACCAGATGACTACCTGGTATCAGACACAAAAATTAACTCAAAAGGAATTAAAAACTTGAATGTAAGACTTGAAACAATATAGTACATAGAATAAAACATAGAATTAAACTTATGGACCTTGGCCTCAGAAGGATTTTTATGAACTTGGCCTTAAAGGCAAGGGAAGTAAAAAGAAAAATTAATGAATTGGATTGCGTCAAACTAAAAAGGTTCTGTACAGAAAAAGAAACCATCAACAAAACATAAAACCTACCAAATGAGAGAGGATATTTGCAAACAATAACTCTGATAAGGGGCTAATATTCAAAATACATTTAAAAACTCATACAACTCAACAATGACAAAAAAAAAAATTCAATTGAAAAATAATCTGAGTTCCTGAATAGGCACTTGTACCAAGAAGACATATAGATGGCCAACAGATATATGAAAAGATGACTACAACACTAGCTATGAGGGAAATACAAATCAAAACCACGTGAGATATCACCTCACATCTGTTAGAATGGCTATTATCAATAAGATAAGAAATGGCAAATGTTATAGAAGATACAGAGAAAAGGAAACCCTTGAACACTGCTTATAGAAATGTAAATTGGTACAACCTCTATGGAAAACACTATGGTGGTTCCTCGAAAATTAAGAATACAGTTACTATATAACCCAGAAATTTCTCTTCTGGGTATTTACCCAATAAATTTGAAAAACATGCATAAAGATATGTGTGTCCTTATGTTCGTTAGACCATTATTTACAATTGCCAATGGAAACTCAAGTGTTTTTCAATAGATGATTGAATAAAAAATAAGTGATACATGTATTCAATGGAATACTACTCAGCTATTAAAAAAAACATGAAATATTGATTGTGGTTTGCTACAACAAGGCTGGTTCTTTGAGAGTATTGTGCTAAAGAAAATAAGTCAGATGAAAAAGGACAATAACCATATGATTTCACTCCTCTGTGGGGTATAAAACAAAAAGTAACAAACAAACAAACGAGAAAAACCCTTATAGATACACACACTGGAATAGTGGTTACCAGAGGTGAAGGAGGGTGGTAAAAAGATAAGAAAGGTAAAGAAGGTTAAATATATGGTGTTGGAAGACTAGACTTTAGGTAGTGGGCACTCAATAGAGTATACAGATGTCATAGTATAAAGATGTACACCTGAAACTTATGTGATGTTATTGTTAGCCAATGGCACCTCAATACATTTTTAAAAGAATTAAAACTCAAAAAATAAAAAACCTGAAAAGAAATTTAAAAATATTTTGAACTAAATGAAAAGGAAAATACAGCTTAGCAAGATTTGTGGGACTCATTAAAAACAGAGATTATTCAAAAATGTATACATTGAATGCATATATTAGAAAAGAAGAAATCTTAAAATCAATAACCAAAGCTTTCACCTTAGAAAAAGAAGAGCAAACTAATTCCAAAATAAGCAAAAGAAAAGAAATAATAATTGGAGCTCAAATCAGTGAAATTATAAATAAAAATGCAGTAGAAAAAATCAACAAACCCAAAAAGCTGAATTTTTGAAAATATCAATAAAATTAATAAGCCTTTAGCAGGCTAACTGAAGAAAAAAATTAGAAGACACAAATTGCTAACCTCAGAAATGAAAAAGGAGACATCATTACAGATACTGTAGACATTAAAAGGATAATAAATATTATGAACAAATTTTATAACCTAAATGAAATAGACCAATTCTTTGAAAGACACAATCTACCAAAACTCACATAAGAAGAAACAGAAAATTTGAATAGGCCTATATCCATTAAAGCAATTAAAACAATAATTAATAACCTTTCAAAACAGAAAGCACCAGTCCCAGATGGATATACAGGCAAATCATATTTTTAAAAATTCAGGAAAGAAATTATACCGATTCCCTATAAGATCTTCTGGAAGTTAGAAGCAAAGAGAATATTTTCTAACTCATTATGAGGCCAGCATTATCTTAATACCAAAACCAAACAAAGACATTGTAAAAAAAGGAAACCATAGACAATATCTCTCATGAACAATGATGTGAAAATCGTTCGAAAAAAATTATCAAACTGAATTCAGTAATACATAAAAGGAAATATACACCACAATCAAGTGAGATTTATCACAGATTTGCAAGGCTTATTCAACACTTGAAAATCAATTAATGTAGTCCATCACATTGGGCTACGAAAGACACAGAATAGCCACCACAATATTGAAGAAAAAAAAATAAAGTTGGAGGACTAAAACTAGTTGATTTCAAGACTACTGCAAAGGAACAGTAATCAAAAAAATGTGGCATTGGTGACAAACAAGCAAATAGATTAATGAAACAGAATAGAGAACCCAGACATAGATCCACAAGACACAGAAAACTGATCTTTGACGAAAGAGCAAAGGCAATACAGTAAAGCAAAGACTGTCTTTTCTACAAATGGTGTAAGACAACAGACATTCACTTACTAAAATAAAATTCAAAATATAAAACTCCCAGAAGATAACATAGGTGACGTTGGATATTGCAATGACTTTTTAGATGCAGTACCAAAGGCACAGTCCATGAAAGAAATAATTGATGAGCAGGACTTTATTAAAGTTTAAAACTTCTGCTCTGCAAAAGATAAAGTGAGTGAGAAGAAAAGCCATAAACTGGGAGAAAAAATCTGCAAAGGACGTGTAGGATAAGTGGCTGTTATCGATATACACAAAGAACTCTTAAAACTCAACACTAAGAAAACAAGCATCCAATTTAGAAATTGGGAAACAACCTGACCAGACACCTCATCAAAAAATATACACAAATGGCAAATAAGCATATAAAAGATGCTCAACATCATATGTCATTAGGAACTTGCAAATTAAAACGGTAAGGAGACACCACTACATGCCTGTAAAAATGACCAAAATATAAAACACTGACAACACCAAATGCTGCCTAGAATGTGTAGCAACAGGAACTCTCGTTCATTGCTAATAAGAATGCAAAATGATATAGCTACTTTGGAAGACAGTTTGGCAGTTTCTTACAAAATTAAATATACTCATCATATGATTTAGCAATTGGTATTTACTCAAAGATTTGAAAACATATGCCCATACAAATATCTGTGCACAGCTATTTATAGCAGCTTTATTACCAATTGCCAAAACTAAAGCAACAAGGTATCCTTATGTAAGTAAATGGATAAATAAACTGTGGTACCTCCAGACAATGCAATATTATTCAGCACTAAAAAAAAAAGTGAGCTATTCAGCCATGAAAATACATAAAGAAACCTTAAATACATGTTACTAGTCAAAGAATCCAAACTGAAAAGGCTACGTACTATATGATGCTAACTAAATGATATTCTGAAAAAGGTAAAACTATGTAGACAGTACAAATGACCCTTGATTTACAATGAAATTATATTCCAATAAACACATCATAAGTTGAAGATATTGTAAGTAAAAAATACATTTAATATAAATATCCTGCCAAACATTATAGCTTAGCCTAGTGGTTTCTATTGAATGGTATTACTTGTGCACCATTTTAAAGTCCAAAAAGTTTTAAGTTGACACATTATAAATTGGGGACCATTTGTACAAAGATCAGTGGTTGCCAGCGGGAGGGTAGGAAGGAATGAATAAGCGGAGTACAGAGAATTTTGGGGGTAGTGAAACTACTATGATACTATACTATGGAATACATGTAATACATATATCAGAACCCATAAAATGTACAACACCAAGAGTGAACATTAATGTAAACTAAACTTTGAGTGATAATAATGTGTTAATGTAGATTCATCAAGTATAAAAAATGTACCACTCTGATTTGAGATTTTGATAGTGAAGGAGGTTGTGCATCCTTGTAAGTGCATACCTGCAGGTAAAGAGAAGGTGGGGAATCTCTGTACCTTCTACTCAATTTTGCTGTAAATCTAAAAATGCTCTAAAAATTAAGTTAATTAATTCTAAGAATCGATTTGTATTAGCAGACAGAAAACAGCAAGAAACCATACACTCTCTGGGTAAGAAAACTTTAATGAAGAGACCATTATAATTATGTGGGCAGTGTTTAAGAATATTAACAAGAGGTGGTGTAGTGTCACAGTGCTAATGACAGCAGAAAGTTTTTACTACTCTATGATCTGAAGAGAAAAGGGGAAGAGGAAATAACTGGAACACAGAGAAAGCTATCTGACAGGAGCTGCAGCCAGATAAAGGGATTTCATTCTCCTCGGTGCCTCCAATCTCCTGCTTATGCTTTCCACTGGTTTAAAGAAAACAGAAGAAGAGGAAAATAAATTATAAATCAATGAATTAGAAAACAAACACAATAGAAAAATAAATAAAAACAATAAAATCAATAAAATTAATAAACCTCTAGCCAGACCAATTAGGAATAACAGAAAATACAAATTACTGGTATCAGGAATGAGAGAGTAGACTTCTCTATTGATCTTGAACAACTTTATGCTAATGAACAACTTTATGCTAATCAATTTTCATATTTTAGGTGAAATAGACAAGAAAACGTCTTTCCTTAAAAGACATACAAACTAACAAAACACGTTTGAGTGGATATACAGTGCCAGGTGTCTCCATTGATAAATTCTACGGAACATTTAAGAAATATTTAATATCAATTCTATATAATCTCTTCCAGAAAATAAAAGAGGGAATACTTCTCAACTTATTTTATAAGCCTAGCCTTACTTGATACTAAAATCAAAGACATTACAAGAAAAGAAAATATAGACCCATCTCTTTCATGAGCATTGATGTCAATATCCTTGACAAAATATTAACAAACTGAATCTGGCAACAATTTTTTAAATGATATATTACATCTAAGTGGTGGTTACTTCCAGAATGAAAGGTCCAACTTTCAGAAATCAATCAATGTAATTTAACACATTAGCAGAATAAAGAGAAAAAAATACATGATTAGCTAATAAAGATAATATTATCTTTAATAATAATGTAATAATATTCAACTCTCATCCACACTAAAAACTCTCAACAAATTAGGAAGAGAAGAAAATATCCTTAACCTGTCAAACTGCTTCAATGATAAACACACGCCTAACATGATACATAAGGGACAAAGACTGTAAGCTTTCCTTCTAAGAACAGGAACAAGGTAAAGATGTCTTCTTTCACCATTTCTATTTAACATCCTATGGTAAGTCCTAGCCAATGTATTAAGGTAAGGGAAAGAAATAAAAGGCATACAATTGAAAAGGAAAAAGTAAACTCTCCCTATTTGTAGACAACATAATTGCCTAGATAGAAAAGCCCATGGAAAGTTCTAAAATGTTTCCAAGTTTATTAAATGAGTTTATCAAAGTCACAGAAAATAAGGTCAACATACAAAATTCAATTATGCTTCTATATACTAATAACAATTAGATATTAATTTTTTAAGTTTATAATAAAATAAATATTTATGAAATATTTAGGAATAAATTTAAGAAAAATGTGCAAGGTCTATACATTAAAACTATAAAACCAAACATCCCTGAGACAGTTAAAGAATACCTGAATAAATAGCTATGCTATGCTTAGAAGACTCAATATGGCTCTAATGTCAATTCTTGACCTACATATTCATTATAATCCTGATCTAAATCTCAGCAAGATCTTTTGTAGGTGTAGACAGCTGAGCTTAAAGTTTGCATGTAAAGACAAAGGAACTAGAATAACCAAAACAATTTTGAAAAATAATAACAATATTGGAGAACTTATATCACCTGATTTCAAGACTTCCTATAAAGCTACAATAATCATGATGGTATAAAATTGATGAAAAGATAGACATATATTAGTAGATCCAAATAGAGAATCAAAATAGATTTACACAAATATGGTCAATAGGTCACTGATAAAATTGCAAAGACCATTCAGTGGAGAATGATAGTCCTTTCAACAAATTGTTCTGAGACAAATGGGCATTCATATGCAAAAAAAAAAAATGAAACTTGACCTATACCTCACATCTTATATGAAAATTAGCACTATATATATATTATAGACCTAAATGTAAAGCTTTTAAAAGAAAGCAGGATACAGTATCTTCATGACATGGGTTAGGCAAAGAATTTTTAAATATGATGCCAAAAACACAATCCATAAAGGACAAAACTCAATTGAGAAAATGAAAAGTCAAGCCATAGACTGGGGGAAAATATTTGCAAATCACATCTGATGAAGAATGTGTATTCAGAATATTTAACAAACTCTCAAAGTTCATTAATAATAAGAAAACTTTAATAGGTATAAGAATTGAACAAGATATGTGGATAGCAAAGATGTTCAACATGTTTAGTTTTTATAGAAATGCAAATAAAAACCAAAATGTGATACCACTGCACTACTTGGAAAAGGAAAATTAACAATACCGTATTCTAGTGGGGATGTGGAGCTCCTAGAACTCTCATACAATTGTTTGTAACATCTTTATTTATAATCATCCCAAACTGTAAATAATAAAAATATTCATTAACAAAGGGGAGGACAAATAAATATGGAATGGAATACTACTCAGCAATAAAAAGGAACAACTACAACATTGATGTATCTCAAATTTGTTATGCTGAGGAAAGTAAGAAATATTCAAAAGACTTAAGTACTTTATGATTTTGTTATATGAAGTCTAATAAAGGCAAAACATAATGATAGAAAACAGATGAGTTAGTGGATGGGGTAATGGAATTGACTGTAACTGCGAGGGAACATTTTAGGGTAACAAAAAAGCTTCTCTATCATGATTTTGGTTGTCTGGTGTTTTTTACATTATTAAATACATTTGCCAAAATGCATCAGCCTAATTAATTTTACTTTGTAAAAACTATACTTCGATCAAGATTAAGAAACAAAATGTGTATTTATGGACTACCCACTGAGTTAGAGCCACACCCCCAAATGTGGTGTGCACTGCTTCCAAAGTCCTATCAATATCAAATTTCTTTCTTTGAGGTAGGTACTATAAGCTACAGTAATGTATTCCTTATAGTCTAACATATCCCAGACTACCCAACCTGTAGACACATCACAGATCTATTAGGTTCCTTAACTTTTGCAGAATTTATTTCGCACTCTCTGCCATGTATATGTGTCACCAAGGCACCTAGAATGCTTGATATTTCCTGCCCACTAGGTCTATTAGTATAATATCATCAACATAATGAGCCACCTTGATGGTATATAGACTATCAGAATGATCAAGTTTACCTCCAGTTTACATTATTACAGTTGGCTATAAAACAGGCAAAATCCTGAGGCAGGAGAGAAAAGATATACCGCCCCTTGAAAGCGAACTGCTTATGAGTAGTTTTACTTTTAAGGATGTAAAAGAAGCGCTCTTAGCTAGTTCAAATGCTATATTACCAAATGTTAGGGGCTACAGGTTTGTTTGCTCCAGAAAATATTCAGAAGAACAGATAGAATTAGCAGTCACCTTATTAAATTTGATATGTCTACAACAAAAATCTTCAAAGAGTAGTTCCAGGATCAGTAAGATTATCATCACCTGGGATCTGTTAGAAATACAAATTCTCAGGTTTCATCCCAGACCTACTAAATTAGAAATTCTGGGGTAGGATCTAACAATCTATGTTTTAATTGCCCCAGGTGATTCTGATTCTCACTAAAGCTTAAGAACAACTCATCTGCGGTGATTCTCTACAAATCCTCTGGATTTTGCAACAGCGGAATTAAGATGAAGAGGCTAATTAAATTAGAACATAGTAGAAATCACCATACTACATCTTTTAAGTCTTTGAAATTTCTAAAATTCACCCAGGGATTCATTATTGCTTTTGGTTTTCTATATGCATTCATGGAATGGATAACAGAAGAGGCACATTTCCAGGGCCTTCCACTACAACTTTTCCTTGGAGAACAAAGGTGGCGATTCTGCTAGATACTAATTGTATCTATAACTAAGTGTACGTTTTTCCCTCTATACATTCTTGACCCAGTGAAATAACTGGGGTCTTCCTGGCTCCTTTGGGGACAGACTTGGGCAAGACACTTCAATCACCTGAGTCCTTAGGCTTCCGCTCTAACTTGTGCACCATGGTTGGAATTCAAGTCATTTTGAAGCCAGTATCAAATAATCCACAAGAAATTTGTATATTTTCCTGTGTACAGTCAACTTGGCAAATGCACATGTACCTTTAGGGAAGGCTAGATTGAAAATGACTGTATATACCTGTGACCACTTTGCACAGTCCTTCCTTCAAGGAACTTTCTTTTCCCTCAATCTAGGAGCTCCATTTCTGCAAACTGCCTTAGCTGTAGGCACTGGTATTAGGACATGAATCCCCAACACAATGATTTAGGGTAGGTTTCTGCCAATCGAAATTAGAATTTTTTCTTTAATATATGTCAACCATCTTCCTGGTAAGCTGAATATTTCATTTCTAGCAATTATATCAATTAGCCTTCAATGCAGATCCATGGTGACTACTTTTCTTCTGGCTTCTTCTGGTAATTGTGTCTAACTTGGCTCTGCCACATAAGCACCATTAATTAACTGGCCTTGGCCACTTTTAAGTGCAGAATCTTCCACCATCACCTCTAGCCCATAGATGTCAGACACATAGTACTCTCCAATGACGCTCTCACTCTCTTGCCAGCTGACTACCTTGGTCAGGGAGTGTCCTCCAAGTCCTTCCAGGAAAGGGCATGAAAAAGGAAAGAGACATAAGTAGAAAATAGCTAATCAAGTTGCACAGAATAGGTCCATTCTGTGCCTTTGAATGGCCATATAGTTGTTTCAAAGTTAAGAAGATCAAATAGTATAAAGCATTTTATTTAGAAAAAGAGAACCTGAAAGAAAAGGTAATTCAATAACCTGAGAACAACACCCTTATTTTTTTTAGTAGTAAGCACATCTTTTAAAATTCCAAAATTATATTCCCTTTAAAAATCTTCCAAAGAAAGGTAAATTTTTATTGTGAATTATAATAAATTGACTTTAAATAATCATATTCTGGAAAGTTAAGTAAGTAGTCTGTTTCTAATGGAGTAGAGAAGTAATGGGGAAACGCTTAGTCACCAAGAAGCACAGAATGATGGAGATTTTTGTTAACGAGAAACAGAGGCAGGGATTTTAGAAAAAACAAAATGGCTAAAATAAAATATGCCTGGAAGAAATATTGGCCTTATTCAATCAAAAAATCCAAAGCCATCTAGCATTAGGGTCAATAGGGTCAATTCTGCATAAAACTGTGAATGCGTGAAGTTGATATTTGATATTATAATTTTTTTGTCCTTTCTCCATTTGTTAGCAAAACTTCCTTGACTGAAAGATACTTTGTTTCCTTTCTCCCACACCCTCTCCTTCATCATCCTCTTTCTTCCTTTCTCTCTCCCACCCCCTGCCTCCCCACCCTCTCTCTTTCTTAATGGCTGCCCTATCCTGTTCCTTTCACACTCCATTTAAATTCTAATTTCAAGAATCAGGAAAGTATCTAAGCAATTCCATTGATGATGAAATTATTAATAAAGGTTATTATAACTTTTAAACTGTTACTATTTCACAGGTGGCAATGACTTTGTAGATCAAAGTGACATAACTATAGAATTTTAGGCAATAATAAATAGGAGTAATATGTTTCTGTGTCTGAAGGTAGGTCACAAATATTTCAGTTAACAAAGCACAACATATATCTAGGCCTCCTGTAAACTAAGTACTTCAATAAGACTTAAAAATGCAAATATGGGTGTGCAGATTCGTGGGCCAAGACAAGCGGTACGAGATTCGGGCAATTGGAAGAAAATGCGGGGAGCCACAGAACGTAGAAAAGATTCGCTTTACTTTTATCGTTCTGTATAATGCTGATATTGAAAACTGACAAAAATAACACAAAAAAGAAAAAATATAGAATTTTTATTAGTAGAATAGCTGTTCACAGAAATCATTCAAAAAAAAAATAAGAAATAGAAGTGCCAGTTCCATCTTTGACAAAATATATATACATCTAACCTAATCACAATATTTGAGAAGGGACTGCTGAATGTCCGCCTTGAAAGATATTCATCGATCTCATAGATGAGTAAAAATTTTAAATTCTAAATAAATGAAACTGAGTCTTGATTGTTGAAAAGTAATTCATCACAACCAAGCAGGGCTTATTTTAGGAATAAAAGAAAATATTATCCCAGGAATAAAAATAAAATAAATATAAATGTATTAATATTATTATTTATATATTAATATAATGCAGTACATTAACTGTTTTAAAACTATCTTATACCCTTAATAAATGGAGAAACACAGTCACTAAAATTGAACATTCACATATGATTATAAATAAAAAAGACTATTTGCACCTATAATAGAAGAAATATCGTTTTGATAAAAGATAATCATTAATGACAGAGGGGAGGGGATTTGGGGGCAAAGAGGAAGGAACGAAGGTCTAAAGAAGTACAAATTGGTAATGAGAGATGGTCACTAAGATGGGAGAATGGCATAGGGAATGTAGTTAGCAGTAATGTATGTAATGGCTGTGTGTAGAGCCAGATGGTTGATAGAGTAATGGGGGTATCATTTCATAAAATAAAATAAAATGCTGTAAAAAGATTTCCATTAAAAGTAGAGCAAACATGTATAATCAAAAATGTAGAAGCATTCCTATTAAAATCAGGCAAAAATACCCTCTATCACTATATCTGTTTGACATTGAACCGAAGACCCTAGCCATGTAATATAGTAAGAAAAAATTTAATAGGTGTAAAAATTGAAAAGGAAAGACCAAAAGTATTTTATTTTTTATGTTATACATTGTCTCATAGAAAACCCAAGAGAATCTATAGAAATACTATTAAAACTAATAAGAAACTTCAACAGGGTTGCTGGAATATAAAAGCAACTTTTAAAATATTACAACATAGAAATTCAAAATTGAAAGAAAAAGGATATCTCATTTCTAAAAGCAATGAAAACTATAACCGACATAGACATATATCTAACAAAAGTTGCAAAAAGATTTTCTGTAATGATTACTGAACATTATTAAAGGGCAAGAAAAATTTGAGAATTGGATAAATAAAAAGCTGAACTATATTCACAGACAGAAAGACTCTCAAAATCATAAAAGATATCAATTTTCCCCTATTTAAAATATAAATTAAATACAATTATGATAAAAATTCTCACAAGATTTTGTGAAATTTGGAAAGCTGATCCTGAAATGAATATGAAAAAAGTAAGAACCAAGAAGAACTAATAAATTTTGAAAAAGAACAAGAGGAAATTACTTTAACATATGGAAAGACTTATGAAGCTATTGTAATTAACATAGTGTTTTATGGCACCTGGACAGTCTAACATACAAATGAAGTAGAATCCAGAAATAGAGTTGAGTATATATGAAAAGTTGATATATAACAGCATTGACATTAAATATATGGTGAATAGTTCTTGAACAATAGATTATCAAATAGAAAAATAAAATGAAGTTATATCCCCACATTATCTTTTTCTCTCTCACACACACACACTGGATGAATTAAAGACTTCGATGTGAAAAGCATATTTTTTTGAAGAATATAAAAGAGAATATTTTTCTAACCCTAGGGTAGTATGTGATTTCTTCAACAAAACACACACAAAAAATACTCTATTCATAGAGAAAAAAAAATTAAGTTTATACCCAAATTAAAACTTTTCTGTGACAAACAGGACTTAGTAAAACAAAGTATTATTATCCGTAGTACAAAAAGAACTCCTATGAAGCACTAAGAAAATGATGAACAATCCAAAAGAAACTGTAGAAAGTTTATGAAAAGGAAATTCACAAAAGAGAAAACAAATGTACACTGACAAGATGAAAAGATTCTCACTCTTACTAGAAGTCTGGGCAATGTAAATTATAACATGAGATACAATTTTTAATATCAGCTGGGCTTGGTTAAAAAATCTTAATTTGACAATAAGCACTGGCAAAGAAATGAAGTATTAAAAATGTACATATAATTCTGGTAGAAATGTAAAGTATTAAAATCACTTTGGAGAGAAATTTGGTGATCTACATATTAAATAATAAAGATGTATATAACCTAAAACTCAGCAATTTCACTTGTAGCTAAAATTTTAAAAAAGTTCACATATTTACAAGGAAACCCACAAAAAGAGTCATTATAGTATTTCACGGAAAAATAAGGGGGAGAAGCATAATTGTAGGGTTAACTCAGAACATAGCCCATCTGCGTACTTAGAAGACTGATAGCTGCCTGGCCTGCAGCCATAAGGAAGACAGTGCATGAAGAGCTCTTGGCAGTGCCTGCTCCCAAGGACATTTTCTGCTTCTCCCATGGACATTATCTGCTTGCTCTGTTTGAGAATGATGGCTGGTCTATCATTCTCATGGACACTATTTGCTTCTGTAACTAAGCAGCACATCTTGCTCCAATACACCTGAGAAGGCGGCTGCTCCCCCAATGATGTAATCCCCCCTTCCCTGTTGCCTGCCTTTGGCTGGTTGCCTTTTCCTGCAGCTCTGATCGACCACTGCTGAAGCTTCTCTACTTTGTGAATAGTAAATGGCACGTATTATCTTCTGGTCCTCTTGGTGGTTTTCTCAGAATATCCAAAACCCAGGTGCAAGCTCTAGGCCTGGGGCTCCTGTGTTACAATAAAAAATAAATTGTAATAAATAAATAATAAATTAGAGTACATAGAGCATATCTATTTATATAAACAAATCTAAAACAATGTAATATAGGAGGGAAAATGATAGAATAATATGTATTCTATCATAACATTTACATAGAGTTTGATAACATGCAAAGTACTAAATATGTATTATTCATATACATAGTAATAAATAAAATGTTTAAGGGAATGAAAAACACAAAATTATAAAAATATCTATATCTAAAGAGTTCAAGGAGAATGGAATTAGGAGTTTGAGGGGTTGAAATGTACTGCATTTTCAAAAACTAAACTAAAATAAATAAGATAAAATCAAGGCATTACAGCAAACTTTAAGGTTTGGCAAAGCTAGATGCTATATATGAAGTGTTTGTTCTACTGTTCTTTATCCTTTTATGTTTATTTAGATTATTTTATAATTAAAAATATATAATTCGAGATCAAGAAAGCTTACAGGAAATAAATTTAGAATAGAATTTACCAATTGAGAAGTCCTAGAAAAATCTCACACATGGGTTCCGATCAAGATGCTAGAGTAGGGAATACTGTGATCACCTCCTCTAATGACTACATAAAAACTACAACTAAATTATAGAGCAATCAACCTGGAAAATCATCTAAAAACTAGCTAAAGAGAAGTCCTATAACTAAGGATATAAAAAAGAAGCCACTTCCGGTAAAGACCGAGGAGTAAGTAAACACTGTGCTTGCCTCCTCTCTCATCAAAAGTACAAATAAACTACAAAATAGTCATCATTGGAGTTTCCTGAAGTTTAGCTGAACAGAAGTCCAACTGGGGACACACAGAAGAGGCCACGCAGAGACTGATAAGAGGGGCAGAAATGTGAAATGGCCTGGTCCCACACCTTCAAGTGGCGATTGAGAAGTAGGAGGAATATCTCCACTGCGGAGGTCCCCCAGAAGAGCAAAGGGTCCCTGCTCTACAACGGCTCCTCAGCCCAGGGTTCCAGTGCCAGGAAGAGAAGTTCTCACAATTTCCGGCTGTGATATGAGCCAAGATTGTAACAAAATAAAATAAAGTGCTGAGAAAATTGAAGAATTTTTCTTAAGGAAACTGCATGTGAACTTACTTGGCCACAGACTCACTCGCTCCTAACCTCAGTGCTAGGGCAGCAGCTGGAAAGGCACCAGGGACATACAGGGAGAAATCAATTTGTCTGCCTTCAGGATGAGGGCTGAAGGGGCAGCTTTCTTCCAGATAGAAGTGCTGGCAAAGGGCATTGTTCTTTGATTGATCCCTCCCCTGCCCAGCTTGCAGACCAAGGAGAGAGCCATACCAGAGCCTCCATCAACATAGTTAACACTGGCTGCCTTGCCCTGGTGATTTCGTAGGACCCCACCACTCCCAATGTGCAGGCCTACCCAAGCCACTTCCAGTGGATTTTCCATACAAATGGCTTGTCTTGACTACTGCTGTTGATTTCATGAAATTCTCAAAGTTTCACAAAACATAAACAAGCAGCATCTGGCTTTAATACGTCCTATACTTCTTGCTGAGTAGCCCCAAGCTGGACATTAGAGTCAGCCAGCCTCAGTTTGTGGCTTGGCCTCTCAAGGAACTTCCAAGCCCAGTGTGGGTTGTGGCCATTTGTGGATTGCTATGCGGCTCATGTCAGGTAGCCTCAGGCAGGTAATAGGCTATAGCTAAGCTTGGCCTGCAGCGCAGCCTCTTCCAGGAGGCCCCAGCCTGCAAGCCTGGTGGCCAAAAAGTCTGGTGGCCAGCTTCAGACTGAGCTGGAGCATCACCTGGAGTCATATCAGAGGACAACTACACAAGGCAGATTTGACAAGCACCAGAGTCCTGCTAAAGCAAATCCTGCTCCATAGGGTCAGGCCCTGCACAACAGCTCCTCGATTGGTCATGGCCAGTCATCACAACCAATGGGAGGATCAATCCCTCCTATTGATGAGCCAACAGCAACCAAGGCTCAACTACAACAGGAGGGCATACACAACACATACAAGGGATATACCTGCAGCACCTGTCTCAGGTGACCAGGCAAAACTGTGTCCCTGGGACCCATAGTACACCTACTGCATAAGGCCACTCTACAAAGACTAGGAGACATAGCAGCCCTACCTAATACATAGAAACAAACGCAAGTAAGTAGCCAAAATGGGAAGTCAGAGAAACATGTCCTAAATGAAAGAACAGACAAAAGTTCTAGAAAGGAACTAAACAAAATGGAGACAAGCAATCTACCAGATGCAGAGTTCAAAACACTCTTTATAATGATGCTCAATGAAATTAAGGTAAGAGTAGATGAACTCGGTGAAAACTTTAACAAAGAGATAGAAAACATAAAAATGCAGATAAATATAAAAAAGAATGAATCAGAAATGAAGAATACAATAACTGAAATGAAGAATACCTTAAGAGGAAACAGATGAAGCAGAGGTTTAAAAAGAGATAGCAGAAAATAATCAAAACAGCAACAAGAAAAAAGAATTTTTAAAAATGAGAATAGTTTAAGGGGACTCTAGGGAAACATCAAATATACCAACATTCTCATCATAGGGATACCAGAAGGAGAAGAGAAAGAGCAAAGAATTGAAAACCTATTTCAAGAAATAATGACTAAAAACTACCCAAGCCTTGCGAAGGAAATAGACATTCAACCTCAGGAAGTGCAGACAGTCCCAAACAAGATAAACTCAAAGATGCCTACACCAAGATGCATCAAAATTAAAATACCAAAGGTTAAAAGATGAATAGAGAATCTTAAAAGCAGCAAGATAAAAACAGTTAGTTACCTTCAAGGAAGCTCCCTTAACACTATCAGCTGATTTTCAACAGAAACTTTGCAGGCCAGAAGGAATTGGCAGGAAATATTCAAAGTGATAAAAAGTAAGGACCTACAACCAAGATCAGTCTACCCAGCAAAGCTATCATTTAGAATCCAAGAACAGATAAAGAGCTTCCCAGACAAGAAAAAGCTAAAAGTTCATAACTACCAAGCCAGTATTATAGGAAATGTGAGGACTTTTTTAAGAAGAAGAAAAAGAGAAAATAAATCAAAAATAAATAATGAAATGGCAATAATACATATCTAGCAACAATTATTTTAAATATAAATGGATTAGGGATCCAATCAAAAGCTAAGGTGGCTGAATGGATAAGAAAACAAGACCCTTACATACACTGCCTACAAGAGACTCATTTCAGATAGAAAGCACACACAGATCAAAAGTGCAGAAATGAAAAAAGATATTTCATGAAAATGGGAACAACAACAACAAATCTGGGATAGTAATACTTATACCAGACAAAACATAATTTAAGACTATAGCAGGAGACAAGGAAGGACCCAATTATCCCATTTCTAGATATTTATCCAAAGAAATCCAAAACACTACTTCGAAGGGACATAAGAATCTATATGTTCATGGCAGCGTTATTTACAGTAGCCAAAATATGAAAGTATCCTGGATGTCCATCAATAGATGAATGAAGAAGAGGTGGTATATAAACAGAATGGAATATTACTCAGCCATAAAAAAGAATGAAAACTTTGCATCTGCAACAACATGATGGACCTAGAAGGTATTGTCCTGAGTGGAGTAAATCAGACAGAGAAAGTCAAATGTCATATGTGAAATCTAGAGAATAGGATAAACAAACAAACAAACAAACAAACAACAGAAACTAGTTTATAGATACAAAGAGTATTTTGATGGCTGTCAGATTGGGAGATAAAGGGATGTTTGAAGGGGGAAGGAATTAAGAGGTACAAAATAGTCATGGGAATATAAAGTATAGCATGGGAAATATAGTCACTAGTATTTTAATTACTATGTATGGTGTCAGATGGGTCCTGTATTTATTGGGGTGATCACTTCATAAGTTATAAAAATGTCTAACCATTGTGTTGTACACCTGAAATTAATATAATATATTGTATGTCAACTATAATTGAAAAAAATAAAAAATAATAAAAATTGAAAAAAAGAAGCCATGTTAAGACTGGTAGGTAGACAGAGATACTAAATGGGCTGGCCCTACATCCACATGTGAAAGTTGTGAATCAGGATGGATATTTTGGTTGCAGAGGTTTCCTATGAAGAGTGAGGGGGGTCTCAGTCCCACACCAGGCTTCCCAACCCCGAGCACCAGTGCTGGAAAGAGAAGCCCCCATAACATAACAGGTGCCTCTGTGCCTCTGTTGAGCCCTCTTGTTACACAGATGGCTGGCAGGCAAGTACCATTTTTCTTGTGTTGAGCCCTCCCCCAACATGGCCAGATGTGAATCTACATTGGCCTTTTGAACTCCACTCACTCCAACCTGATGTTTTCCTGAAACCCAGCTCCATCCAACTCTTGCACCACCAGGGGCTCTTTTGGAGGCAGGCAGATGGCCTTGGCCCTTGCTGCAGTCATTTTTTTAAAAACTCTCATAAACCTGCAGGCCCTAGGCAGACACTAGCTGGCCTTGGTGTGATCCGTGTTTCGTGCTGAGTAGCTAGGCTCAGCACTGGCACCATTTCTGAATTTGCAATAATCTGGTAAACAATGCTTACCCCACCTCTTGAAATCTGGTCTCCTCCAATTCAAATATCACAGGAGGCTCTTTCCGTGGTTGAGCCTACCAACAACTAACATGCATTGGCAGGCCTTAAGGTGCTCTGAGTCTTTTGTTGAGCTACCCCAGAACCAGTACTAGTGGAAGCTGGCCTCAGTTAGCAGCGTGACTTCTCCCATGTGCATACAGATCTAATACAGGTAGCTACCAAATGGGGCACACTTGGTAGCTCCTGTCAGATAGCCTCTGGTCAGTCACAAGCAGCAGCTGACTCTGGCCTGGCACTGAAGCCTCTACTAAGAGGCCTCAGAACCAACACACCCAGTAACCATATTCAGACCACAACAGAGTACCACCTAATTAGCCCCACAATCGGCACACCCAGAAGGTGCTCTCAGCAGAGCCTGGTGGGGTGAATCCTGCTCTGTGAGGTCAGTCCTCCACAAAGCAGCTCATACACTGTGTGGATGAAGCCAGTGCTCACAGCCAGTCAGCCCAAGAATAAATTCCACCCAATGATGTGCCAACAGTGATCAAGGCTCAACTACAAGAAAATGGTACATACAACCCTCACAAGGGATGCTCCTGGAGAATCGCCTCAGGTTATCAGGGAGGCTGTGTTACTGGGCCCCATAGGACACCTAACTACATAAAGTCAACCTGCCAAGACTGTGAGACATAGTAGATTTACCTAATACATAGAAACAAAAGAAAGGAAACCAAAATGAGGAAATAAAGAAACATGTTCCAAATGAACAGAAGAAACTCCAGAAAATGAACTAAACAAAATGGAGGCAAGCAGTCTACCAGATACAGAGAACAAATCACTGGTTATAAGGATGGTCAATAAACTTAAAAGAATAATAGATGATCACAGTGAGAACATCAACAAAGAGATAGAAAATAATGAAGGAGACAGAAAATGAAAGAAAGAATGAGTCAAAAATAAAGAATACAAAAAGAAAAAGGGAACAATACTTTGGAGAAAATGAAAAGCACCTTAGATGAAGTAGAGGATCATATCAGCAAGCTGGAAGACAAGGTAACAGATAACATCCAATCAGAACACCAACAAGAAAAAAAATATTTTTTAATTAGAATGGTTTAAAGGATTATTGAGACAACATCAAGCCTAACAACATTCTCATCATAAGGATACCAGAAGAAGAGAAAGAACAATAAACTGAGAATCTATTTGAAGAAATAATAATGGAAAACTTCCCTAGCCTGTCAAAAGAAATAGACATACAAGTTCAGGAAACACAGAGTCCCAAACAATACAAATTCAAAGAGGTCCACACCAACTCACATAATTAAAATACCAAAGGTTAAAGATAAAGGCAGAATATTAAAAGCAGCAAAAGAAAAGCAGTTAGTTACCAAAAAGGCAGCTTCATTGAGACTATCATCTGATTTCTCAACAGAAAATTTGCAGGCCAGAGAGATTGGCACAGTATATTCAAAGTGATTAAAAAAAAAAAACTACAGTCTATGGCCATGCCACCCTGAACAAGCCCCATCCTGTCTGATCTCAGAAACTAAGCAGGGTCGGGCCTGATCAGTACTTGAATGGTAGACAACCTAAGAAGACCAGGTGCTCTAGGTGTAAAAAACTTAAAAAATAAAGGATTGTAAGCTGACAAGATCCTTGCAATCCGTGAGGGTTGCCTCATCTAAAAGAAAAAAAAAAACCCTACAACCAAGACTACTCCACCCAGCAAAGCTAGTCAATTAAAATTGAAGGAATTAAAGAGCTTCCCAAACAAGAAAAACTTAAAAGAATTCACCACAACCAAGCCAATATTATAGAAATGTTAAAGGGACTTCTTTAAGAAGAAGGGGAAGAAAAAAACATGAATACGAATAATAAAATAACAATAACTATATAGCTATATATAATAACTTTAAATGTAAATAAATTAAATGTTCCAATCAAAAGACATTGGGTTGCTGAATGGATAAGAAAACAAACCCATATGTATGTTATGTACAAGAGACCCACTTCATATACAAAGACACACAGAAAGTAAAGATGGAAAAATACATTTTATGCAAATGGAAACAAAAAAATTGATGTAGCAATATCTATATCAGACAAAACAGACTTTAAAACAAATAAACAAATACTACTATAAAAACAGACAAAGAAGGACATTTCATAATGATAAAGAGAACAATCTAACAAAAGGAAATAATCCTAGTAAACATCTATGCAGTCAATATAGGAACACCTAAATATGTAAAGCAAAGATTGATGCACATAAAGGGAATGATCCACAATAATACAGTCATAGTAAGGGGACCTTAACACTCCATTGACACCAATGGATAGATCCTCCAGACAGAAAGTTAACAAGGAAACAGTGGCCTAAAATGACACATTTAGACCAGAGGGATTTAACCAATATCATTAGAGCATTTCACCCCAAAGCACCACACTATATATTCTTTTCCAGTGCACATGAAACATTTTCCAAGATAGACTCACATGTTAGGCCACAAAAACAAGACTCAATAAATTTGAGAAGCTTGAAATCATATCAAGTGTCTTTTCCAACCTCAATGATATGAAGCTAAAAATTAATTACAAGAAAAAAATCTGAAAAAAAAACCCGCATAGAGGTTAAATAACATGCTACTAAACAATGAATGGGTTAATGATGACATCAAGGAAGCAATCAAAAGCTATCTTGAGAAAAATAAAAATACAAACACAGTGATAACAAAATCCATGAGACACGGTGATGCAGTCCTAAGAGGGACATTCGTAACAATACAACCTTGCATCAAGAAACAATAAAACTCTCAAATTACCAATGTAAACTTACACCTAAAAAACTAAACACGAATTGTACAATATGGAAGAAATGGATAAATTACTAGAAACATACAATCTTCTAAAACTGAATCAGGAAGGAAAAGAAAATCTAAACAGACTGATTACTACTAAATGAATCGAGTCAGTAATCAAAAAATTTCCAACAAACATAAGTCCTGGACCAGATGGCTTCACAGATGAATTTTACCAAATATTCAAATGAATTAACACCTACTCTTCTCAAAATATTTAAAAAATATAAGAGAAGGGAAGGCTACCAAGCTCATTTTATATGGCCACCCTGATTCCAAATCCAGAAGAAAACTACAAAAAAAAATTATAGACTTATATCCCTAATGAACATAGATGCAAAAATCCTCAACAAAATATTAGCAAACTAAATTCAGCAATACATTAAAAATATTATACAGCATGGTCAAGTGGAATTTATTCCTGGGATGAAAGGTTGTTCAATATCCACAAATCAATTAATGTGACATACAACATAAACAAAATGAAGGCTAAAAATAACATCAATAAATGCAGAAAAAGGATTTGACGAAATCCAATATTCATTTGTGATAAAAAAAAAAATCTCTCAGCAAAGTTGGGATAGAGATAATATACTTCAACCCATGTATCACAAACCCATGGCTAATACTATACTCAACAGGGAAAAGCTGAAAGCTTTTTCTTTAAGATCAAGAACAAGACAAGGATGTCCACTTTTACCACTTCTATTCAGCTACAGCAATCAGAAAGAAAGAAAGAAAGAAAGAAAGAAAGAAAGAAAGAAAGAAAGAAAGAAAGAAAGAAAGAAAGAAAGAAAGAAAAAGAAAGAATAAATAGAAGGCATCCAAATGGAAAAGAAAGAAGTATAACTCATCATTTGCAGATGACATGATACTCTATAGAGAGTACCCTAAAGATTTCACCAAAAAACTATCAGAAAAGATAAATAAATTCAGTAAAGTAGCAGAATACAAAATTAATATTCAAAAATTGATTTCATTTTTATACAATGACAAACTACCAGAAAGGCAAATTAAGAAAACAGTCTCATTTATGATTGTATCAAAAAATATAATACTTAGGAATAAATTTAGCCAAGGAGCTAAAAGTCCTTTACCTGAACAACTGTAAAACTCTGAAGAAAAAAATTGAAGAAGACATAATGAAATGAATGGATACAATGTGTTCATGGATGGAAAGAATTAAAGTCATTAAAATGTCCACAGTACCCAAAACGATCTGTAGATTCGATGTAATCACTATCAAAATGCCTATGGCATTTTTCACAGAACTAGCACAAATAACCCTAAAGTTTATATGGAAGCACAAAAGACCTCAAATCGCATTGCAATCTGAGAAAAAAGGAACAAATTTGCAGGTATCACAATACTTAAAATCAAACTGTCCTACAAGAATGTAGTAACCATAACAGCATTGTACTGGCATAAAAATAGACATATAGATCAAATGGAACAGAATAGAGAACCCAGAAATAAGTCCATGCCTATATGGTTATTTAATCTATGACTAAGGAGGCAAGGATATATAATGAGGTAAAATAAACGCAGTCTATTCAATAAATGGTGTTGGGATAACCAGACAGATACATGCAGAAAATGAAACTGGACCACCTTCTCACACCATATACAATAACAAACTCAAAATGTATTAAAGACTTAATCATTAGATCTAAATCCATAAAACTTCTAGAAGAAAATATAAACAGTAAACTCTGGCATTGCCCTTAGTAATAATTTTTCTGACATATCTCTTTGGACAAGAGAAAAAAAAAAGAAAAATGAAAAAACAAGTGGTAGTACTTCAAACTAAAAATTTTTGCACAGCAAAAAAATGATCAACAAATGTAAAAAATAACCTACTGAACAGAAGATGTTTGTCAATGATACATTTGATAAGGAATTAATATCCAAAATTTATAAAGAACTCATATAACTTAATAAGAAAAAAATCAATTAAGAAATGGGCAGACAACCTGAATAGACATTTATGTAAAGAAGACATACAGATGGCCAATAGACATATGAAAAGATGCTCAACGTCACTAAGAATCAGAGAAATGCAAATCCAAATCACAATAAGATATCACCTCACACCTAGATAGTCAGAATGGAGGTGTCTCAAAAATTTAAAGTAGAACTACCTATAATCCAGCAATTCCACATCTAGGTATTTATACCAAGAAATTCAGAACACTAACTTAAAAAATATATGTGCACCCATATGTTCATTGTCATGTTATTTACAACAACCAAGATATGGAAGCAACCTAATTGCTCATTGATAGATGATTAGATAAAGAAGATGTGGGGCATTTAGCTTTTTAAATAATTATTATCTTCAGTCATTCAGAAAGCTTTAAAAATTTTTTAAAGAAAATGTTTGATTTAACATACATTACTCTGAATTTCTCTCTTGGTTTAAAAAAGAAGAAATAATATCAAAAATTTATTTAGGGCAGATGAATGTATTAGACTTTACTATTCCATGTGTGTCCTGGGTAAGATTACAGGGAGTGCTTCATTCTATTTTATGGAGATTTTAAAACATATTCATGTATTGCCTAGGGCAAAGAGTTTACTTAAAATCAACTTATATGTAAATAAGTAAACCTTTTTAAATTAAAGGATGCAATACCAAAAGCACAATTATGAAAGAAAAAGTTAATAAATGGGACTTTATTAAAATTTAAAACTTATGTTTAACAAAAGATGTTCGTAAGAGGAGGAGAAGAAAAACTACAGACTAGGAGAAAATATTTGTAAAACATATATATGATAAAAGACTGGTATCCAAAATATACAAAGTTCTATTAAAACTCAATAATAAAAAAACAAATATCAAACTCATAGAAACAGCAAGTAGAACAGTGGTTACCAGCTGACAGGAGAACAGGGAGGGGATGGAGAGATGTTGGTCAAAGGGTATAAAGGTATAATTATGTAGGATGAGAAAGTCTAAAGATACAGGTACAGGAATGATAACTATACTTAATAATATTATATTAAGACTGTGAAAATATACTAAGAGACATTTCAGGTGCACTATCACGCACAAAAAAAAATGTTAACTAAGCAAGGAGATAAAATGTTAATTAGCGTGACCAAAATAACTATTTTACTATGTTTATGTATATCAAATCATGTTGTACACCTTAAGTATATACAATTTTTTCAAAAATATATAAATTTTAAAAAGGAATAAAAAAATACCCAATATAAAATGAGCAAAAGTTCTGAATAGACACCTCATCACCAAAGAAAGCATACAAATGACAAATAAACTTATGAAAAGATAATCAACATCATTCATGATTAAGTAAATGCAAATAAATTGACATAGAGATACCAATATACACTATAAAAATGTAACAAAATTAGAATAGCTACACAGGAATTTCTATAATTTACCTATAGAATAAACAAAGTTTGCTCTTAGATGTTTCAAAACAGCATGAATTTAGCCAGACAGCTAGAGGAAGTGTATCTTTGTCTACAGAAGTACAATTTGAACTAAACTAAAAAAATAGACTAATCAATAAGACCACTGGAAAGATAAAGAAAAAGCAATGAACTAAAGACCTCTATAAATATTAAATAGCAGAAATAAAATACTTTAACATTGAAAACTAACTGTCATATTTTCTGTTAACTATAATCAATGCCCCATTCTTTAACCACCATTTTAATGAAAATATTTTACAAGCAGAATTGTTATTAATTTCTTACATATTTTTCAGTTTTATTGAGATTTAACATACATCACTATATAAATTTAAGATGTACAGCATAATGGTTTAACTTACATATATTATGAAATGATTACTGCAATAAGTTTAGTTAGCTTTCATCATCTTATATAGACATAACAAAAAATCAAAAAAAAAAGGAAAAAACTTTTCTTGTGGTAAAAGCTCTTAGGATCTACTCTCTTAAATATATATAGTCAGTCAACCAATAGTCATTGGCACCAATTCAACAACAGAAATCCCCAGTTTAGGGGTGCAGTAAAAAAGGAAACCTTATTTAGTGCAAACAACTCAATTGTGATATAGCATGGCTGTGAAAACAGCACAGCTGTGAAACAGCTTAATAGTGCTACAGCTCAATTATGAAGCAACACGACTGTGAAACAGCAGGGCTATAAGAAGGGAGAGCTGGGGCAGGTGGCTCTAAGGCAAGACCCCTTTTCAGCTAGACAGCTCTGCTCTGCTCTGGTCTGCTCCACTCTTATTGGCAAGACATCTTGGTGTTTCAGCTCCAGCTGAGGAGCTATAATATTCAATCTTTGGTGGAAAGGGAAGTTATGCTCTATGAGCCAAAGGGGAGCTGACATATATAGACAGAAATCCCTGCCCCTGGTCCCTGATTGTCCTATCTTTACACAAGTAAAGACTCCAAATTCTTGCAGTTTGATTGGTCCAAAATACACTGTCCTGATTGATCATAATGCTGATGGGGCTATAGCTGCACAGCTCCAATTGAATGAAGAAAGTCTCAGTATTATTGGTTGAAATACAATTCCAGGAACTCATTTATAAGTGTTGGCTCAGATGGCAGGAATGCAGTGTAGGCAGATAGTTCAATGCAGGTTTTTCTGAAACACAGTTTGCATTTGAGGCCCCTGTATACAAATAGCTGCTAGGCTCTGGTTTGTTTGTTCGTTTGTTTAATTTGAGCCCAGTTAGCCACTGGGAGCCTTAGTAAGTATCTTTTTTTCTCAAGGTCCATGGTATCATTCGGCAGTGTTAACTATAGTCACCATGTTATACATCTCCAGTACTTATTTATTTTATAACTGGAAGTTTGTACCTTTTTGACCACCTCCTTCCAATCCCCCCTCCTCCACCCTTCACCTCTGGTAACCACAAATCTGATCTCTATTTTTGTGAGTTTGGGGGTTTGGTTGCTTGCTCTTTTTTTTTTTAAATTCACATATAAGTGAAATATATATATTTGTCTTTCTGTTTAACTTATTTTACTTAGCATAATGTCCTCAAGTTCCATCCATGTTGTCCCAAATGGCAGAATTCCCACATTTTTTATGGCTGAATGTTATATATATATATATACACACATATATATATATGTGTGTGTGTATGTGTATACGTATATATACACATACACACACACATTTAAGTACATATATATACACATACATATATATGTACACATACACACACACACACATACATACATACATATATCCCAACTTCTTTTCTTTATCCATTTATCTGTCAATGGATACTTAAATTGTTTCCATGTCTTGGCTATTGTAAATAATGCTGCTATGAACATTGAAGTGCAGATATTTTTTCAAATTAGTGTTTTATATCCTTTGGATATATTCCCAAAAGTGGATCATATGGTATTTCTATCTTTCCTTTTTGAGGATCCTCCATACTGTTTTCCAGAGTGGCTGTACTAGTTTACAAAATCACCAACAGTACACTAGAGTTCACTTTTCTCCACAGCCTCACCAGCATTTGTTATTTATTGTATTTCTGATAATAACCCATTCAACGAGCATGCTCCTCTCTCTTCTTAATAAAAAATCCAATTGTGAAATGACTGAAAGTGGTGGCTCTTGACCTCTACTGCACATTAGATCACCTGGGAGCTCTAAAAATATACTAGTCAATGAAGTCAGAATCCTTGGATAATTTTGAATTTAGTTTACTTAAGAACTAAATTCTTTATACCTAGAAGATCTATTTCTCCTATTTCTATTTCTCCTATTTTTGACAAGCCAGCCTTTGATGTAATAATGATACCAATAATAATAACAGCTAATATTTGTACAGTGCTTACTATGCAATGTAACATATAATAAAATATCTACCTCTTTATATGTAATTATGTTCTCAACTTCTTCATGCATAACAATTTTATCTATTTTTTAAAAAGTTAAAGTTCACTCATTTGGTTAAAATAAATTGAAAGACAAAATTAAAGATATTGTATCTGTTCACACAATAAAAGATGATGCATCTTTCATTCAGACTTTCTACTTTGATGGTTATCAATGCATGAAACTTAAATTATGAAGAACTTAAATATATTATGGTTTTTTTAAAAAGTCATCTTTCATTCTACCACAGAAATAGAACACTATTTTTGTAGCTAATCTAGCCATAGCTTCAGGTTGTCTGATCAGACATTTCTTCTCCCTGACTTATTCGTAACCTAGATGTAACCAAGCCCCCAAAGGGCAATCTCAGCCAAAACTCGGCACCATCTTAAAACCATACTCACCACTTCTCTTCATCCTTGAAGCAGTCCAACTCGATAAGGCATGGATAAAAACTTGATTGTTCTCTCAGGAATCATGGAGATATAATTAAAAAGCAAAATTGCACTTTCCAAAAAGAATTCAATCAAAATTTCTATTAAGCAGCTTTGTTCTTTCTCTTTGTTCTTTGCCAACTAACTCAACTCTCCTTTTTGCTTTCCTTATAAGACCAGTAAAAATTCTGTCTGCCAAATCCACATATTAAGCTCATATCCTCACCTTGCATAACCCACATGGTAGAACAAAAACCCACCAGTTATCTTGATGGTGACAATTTATTTTTCCTTGAGCGGTCTTTTAAGTGATTTTATCTCCCAGGACAAGTAATCTCCCAAAGTGTACCTCTAGTACATTAAGGCCTAGTTCTAATTACTTAGAAGACTTTTTCCCATTCAATATATATACAATTGTACTCTTTTCAAAAAGGTTTTTTTATAGAAATTATATAACTAGATATTCATTGCAACTCTGAATCCACAGTGCTGAAAATACAGAAATGAGTTTAACTTTATCTCTACTTACAGATGGAGAAACAAGGGCATTGAAAGAATAGGTAATTTGTCCGTCTTTTTCATAGCAAATGGCAGACCAACTTTCTTCCCACTAAAGAGCTCTGCCTCTCAGTAAGAACCTAACTTTCAGCTTGAATTAGGTTCTTAATTTTTATTTTCTTATCTATAAATTGAAGCTACACCTTATCTTTGAAATTTCAAGTGGCTTCTATGAGGATATACATTATGAATGTGTACATCCTTTGTATTTCTTAGAATAAATGTATCTAATCAATTCAAGGTGTTGTTCTAACAAAAATCCAAGTTTTGACCTCTGATATATGTCAGTGACTGATGTCATACATTTCAAAGAAAAATGTAGCTTGATATTGTCTGAGTAAACAAGGCATGTAAATTAACTCAGCCATAAAAACTTTTTAAAAATTTTTAAAGAGGAGAGCTTTGGCAAGTAGATTAAAATATGGAACAACATAAGTATTTCAGGCTGTTGGTGCTACTCACTGTCATTCTGTGTGTTATTGCTATGACAATGACAAGTGTGAGAAGGACTAATGACTCCTATGGGCTGGTAGATTTTTTTAAACCTATTTATCATATTATTCATATTAACCTCTCTCAAACGACCAGCACAGACAAAAAATGGAAATTGAAAATACTTTATCAGCTGAGATAAAGCAGATAAGTCAGTGTCACCTCTGACATCTTTTCTCCCAATGCATTGCCTATCTGGATAATGTAGGAAATTGAAGTGAAGGTATATCCATTAAATAATTTTTCTTTACAATGTGACTGATTATACTGTGCTAAGAAGATGATGACATCTTAAAATATGAGTAACAGTGAATTGAATGGTATTAATTTAATTTCCAGAAATCTGAAGTTGCTAGGGTTTTGTTTTGTTTTTTAATATGGAAATCACGTTTGAAATATATTTGTCTGGTAGGAGGATAAGATTGGCATTAAGGTAAGCAACTGGCAAATTGTTCACAGCAATAAATTTGCCCAGTGCTTTTCATTATAAAACTTTAGAAATGAGAGACTGTTCACCAGATGTGATAGGGAAAAAAATGTTTTGTTTTGTTTTACTAATTTAACTACTAAATTGCTTAAAGGTACACTCTGGTAAGTCCTCTTTTAGCTAAAAATGACTGTGTCTTGTTAAACATTTATCGAATAGTGTAATTATATTGCTTTTGTTGTTAAATGATATTGACATTTTTGAATAAAGATTTTTATTCAGGCAAGATGAAATGTGAACATCTGGCAGTAACCTTATGCATACCATTCAAACAAGCAAACCGAAACTTTGACCATTCTATATTTTTTTTCCTTTTTTCTCTTTCCTAAGTTCTATGAAAGTGACTCACATCAAAATATATTTAAACATGAAGACTTGGTCACTTATCATTGAACACATTTCAATGTAAATTCCTAGCAAGCTGATGGTTGCTGAAGTTGGGATCAATTTAACCATAAAACAACTATTTCTCAATGTGGCAGCTGCTTAGTTCACTTCAGATTATTCTGATAGTGAAAAAGAAAAAAATTGATTTTTAAAATAGGCAAAATATAATGGTCATTTATTATAACATTTCCAGTTTAATATTTTTATAATAAGTAAAGACATTAATTTCTAGATGGTATCATCAGTTTGCTGTCAGCTTTTTTGTCTGCATAGAATGTTTAAGTTCAAGAATCTCTTAATTTTATCTATTGTATGATTGACCCTCCACAAAGTGGCCATAATTAGACCACAGGAAAAGGATCACTAGAGTTGTTGGTTCACTAAGTCCTAGCACATTTCTTTCTTCTCTTTCCCATTTCCCATTGTGTAATGGAGGGTGACAAAACTTGGCTCTCCTATATTCTGAGAACTGTTTACTAATTTAAAGGTAAAATTTTGATTTATGTGGAAGAAAGGAGTTTCAGATAACCCTGAGTGTTTTACAAGGACTTTTCAAAGCAGATTTTTTTCTTTTAAGTTTTCCTGTCAAAAAATAGATTTATACAGCAGAGTAAGTAAAATATGATCAAATGCAAATGTCTAACATAAGCTGTATCTACAGAGCAAAGCAACAGTTGACAAACTTATTCCCTTAATCTAAGCCCAAGTCCAAAGGCATTCATTCATCTAAAATATCCAGAATGATTATCAAGAATGTCCCCAGTTGGCTGATTTCTCAGTATCTCATTTGCTTTAATTACTTAAAAACATATTCCCATATATCTATGGCTTAAGAACAATCTGGTTCCTTCTCTTCCACTCATCCACACAACTGCTTTTATAGTGTGCTAGGATGGTCCTAAGTAAATGGAAAGATCAAAATTCTACAGTCCCAGAACATATTTTTGATCTGAACTACCACTACTTACTGGCTATTATAGGACTCAAATATGGTAGGCCTGGAAACCTGAAGAGAGTTGATAAAGACATCTAAGTTAAGGAAAAGCATATGAACACAAGTATGATACTGAAAACCACAGGGCATATTTAGTAAAAAAATTAGTAGGTTAAACAAATCAGAGTAGGAGATTACTTTCAGTCTTGAAAGCTATATTAAATGGGTTGTAGCAAGTAGAAGGACAGAACATTAAAGAGAACATGTGCAAGAAGCTTGGCACAGCCGAAGCATAAATTCTGGGTGTAGATGAAAGAGAGATTTAGCCAGTAATCATGTAATTAAGTAAGCAGGAGTCAGGTAATTGAGTTATCAGGCATGTTAAGATGTTTGAATTTATTTAATCCAAGATGCAATGGTATTTTGGGCAAGATTGTAAGAATGGTCAGCTTTGTATTTTATTAAGATCACCCCTATGACTTTATAGAGGATGGGCTAGAGGAATAGTAATGTAGGGATGAAGAGATGAAGTGGATGGGAAACATTCTAAAAAGACAGAACACACAGGTCTACTTGTTAGGTAGAATGTGGAAGGTGATGGAGATGATACCCCAGTTGATGGTTTAGGTCACTGTCTCCATGAAGGTTCAAGTCTTAGATGTGTAGAAGATGATAAGGACTTTGGTTTGAGATACAATAAACTAGAGTTGCTTATTAAACACTATAACTGAATCCCTGATAGAGGGTATAGAATTTAGAAAGAACCATAACAAATAACTAATGTAATGTGAAATAATACATATAAATAATATATGATAACTGGAATAAGGTATACATCATATATAATTATTCTTCTGATTTCAAAGTAACATGTTCATTTTAGAGAATTAAGGAAAATTAGAGAAGAGTAAAACATAAGATGCAGCTGGGTTGGATATATAAATTCAATAGTTAAATGTCATGAATAATAATTGTCATCTCATATGTGAAGCATAAATTTTCAGATTTATCATATAATAAAATGCATTTAAAAGTAAAACTAAACTGCACATGTGACATAGTTAGACTGTCATGAACTAAGAATGACTTTAAGAAACCGAATTACCACAAGAAGGAAAAGCTCAGTATTAACTATACTAAAATCCTAATTACATTCACATAAATCAAATTAACTCTTAAACTTCATGGGAACATTTGTGGCTAGGTCATCTTTGTAAGCCAATTAGAGAGTGGTACTATAGAAAATCACGTTCCACAAGAGACATAAACTTGTGTTCATCTGTAGTTGAGACAACTAACTTTAAACACCTGCCTCTATAATTTTCTATTTTGCATGTATATAATTCTAAGATCTCAAATAATAATTGCCCACACACATAAGAAAAATTGAAAACTTTCTTTTATAAACAAGTCGACTCTGTCTTTGGTCATCTCTATAGCCGAATTTCCATTAAGGTGTGGAATGTAACCTCTTTGGGTCAAAAATAAAATTCAAAATCTACCATTTTCATAGAGGATTATAAAATTTTAGAATGGTTTATCCAGTGTCTCTCTCACCTATGTAGAACTTATTCACTTCAGGCACTTACAAAAACAGCTTGATCTTTTTTTAATGAGATACGACTTCCATAAAGTGCACAAATCTTAAGTGTACAGCTAGATAAATTTTTACACGTGTAATAATAGATCTGTGTAATCATCACAAAGATCAAGTTAGGAAACATTTCAACACTAAAAATGACTTTTTGTGTATCTACCCAGTAACTACTGCTCTGAACACCCCAGATAAACACTGTTCTGAATGCTAATACCTAGATTAGCTTTTCCTGCTCTTGAAGTAGAAATGGAATCATATGATATCTTTAGTATCTGGCTTCATTTGTTCAACATATTGTTACTGAGCTTTATCTATATTGTTACATGGTCTCTTTTGTTGCTGTGTAATATTCCATCATATAAATGCACCAGTTTGTTTATTCATTTTCCTATGATGAACATTTGGGCTGATTCCAGTTTGTAGCTATTATGAATAAAACTGCTAGCAACATTCTGGTATATATTTTTTGGCAGACATAAGAGCCCATTTTTCTAGGATACCCACTAAAAGTGGGTATATGTATATTTGCTTTCAGAATATACTATAAAACAATTTTCCAAAGTAGCTATACAAATTTATACTTCCAGTAAAAAACTTAATCTTGACTTAGACGCAGTTTTTTTCTTTAGTATTACTGTGGGTAGAATTCATATTATATCAGAATAATATAAGAAACATGCTAACTTCTTATTCTGCTAGGTTGTTATTAAACTCAGACCTTGTTTTAAGCTAGATCACAAGAAATATTTGCCTTTATTTTAGATACTTCAAAAAAAGTCTGATTGAATCTTATCAAAAATATGTATAAGAAACAAAAATAGAAAAATTATACATTTTTAGAACTTCTTATAATCAATGTGACAAACAGAAGGATTTTCCAATTTAAACAAAACCAAAAAAAGTATATTTGATCATTTAATATTTTAAATATGAAGAATTTCAGAAACAAGGCAGAATGACAGACATCCCCAGATCTCTCCCCTTGAAACAATAATAAGTTAAACATCAAAAACTCAACAAAAAAAAACACTCTAACTGCACACCAGCATGTCTGAGCATGGGATCAGTGCATAAGAGCTACTACAGTCAGAACCCCGGGTGTCAGGCTGTGGACTAGGAGAAATAAAGAAGCTGCTTCTCACAGTCACCAGAGCTACCTGTAGGAAGAGGGAGAAAGAAGAAGTGGTGACTTCCCTGAACGGCCTTTCCTAAGAGAGTTGTGAGTTCCACATGGCTGGTGGCAAGGCCACGTCATCAGGGCAAAAAGCAAAGAGGGACCACAGGAAAACAAGAGTTTTTCTATTGTTTACCAGCCATGGTTGCAAAATGTAAGCTTACCATGGTTCCCAAATCCCAAACTAGAGAGCCCCTCCACCCAAAACTTCCAAGACCAAACATGGCTAGCCTCAGCGGAATCTGAGAAAACACTACCGAAACTGTTACTAATACTGACAAGGACTGAAACTGAGCATAGCGAGTGTGACTAAATATCTATAAGAAACTAAAAAGGCATTTTTAAGGCTTTTTATAAAGCAGGGATAGAAGAGGATTAGACAACATGTACGGGAAACAGAAAGAAAAGCACCTTCTTTGCAACAGGCTAAAAAAAGACCTTTATATAATAAATTTTCTTTCTGGAAAAAGAGCAAAATACATTTCCATTAATGTCCAGGTGGAGAAATAGAACATTAAATATCATGAACAACCAAGGTGACAAGACATCTCAGAAAGAAAGAGAAAAATCTCCAGAATATAAGCTTACGGATATAGGAATATGTGACTTAAAAGACAGAGAATTCAGGATGGTACTTCTGAAAAAAAAACTCAGTGAATTCAGAAATAAGTCATATCAACAATTTTAGGAATTGAAAAACACCTAGGTGAGCAGAGCAAAGAGATTAAAAACCTCAAAATGAACAGAATACATCTTCTGGAGGTAAAAAACAAATGAACAAATAAACAAATACTGTAAGAGTTGAAAAATGAAATAGCAAGTTTGGGAAATAGAGTTGACCAAATGGAGGAAAGGATCAGTGATATCAAAGATAGAAATCTAGAAATAAATCAGAAGGAAGAAGAGAGAAACTGAAAAATGAAAAATAATGAAAGAGAAAAACAAGAACTAGCTGATACCATCAGCAGAGGAAACATAAGAATAATAGGCATTCTCAAAAGCGAGGAAAAGAAACAAAAATTAGAAAGCATTTACAGACAAATAGTTGACGAGAATTTCCCAAATCTAAGGAATGAGCTGGAGCTTGGAATTCAAGAAGTCAACAGAACACCCAATTATCTCAACCCAAAAAGGCCTTCACCAAGACACATTGTATTAAAATGATCAAAAATCGACACAAAGCCAGAATTCTCAGGGCAGTCACAGAGAAGAAAATGGTAACTTATAAAGGAAAACCCCTTAGTTCATTCTCGAACATCTCAACGCAAATGTTAAAAACCAGAAAGAAATGGAATCAAATATTTAAACTACCAGCCAAAGGAAATACCAGCCAAGTGAAAGGAAATACCAGCCAAGAATAATGTATCCAGCTAAGCTCTCCTTTAGATATGAAGGAGAAGTTAAGAGCTTTCCAGATATAAAAAAAAAGGAAAAAAAATTGAGTAAATTCTCCATTACAAGTCCTGAACTACAGAAAATACTGAAAGGGCTCACTTCACCTAAGAGTAAAGTTCATATCATTACAGGCCTATCTCAAAAAAAAAAAAAAAAAAAAAGAATGAGCCCCAATAAACAACCTAATGCTTCATCTTAAAAAACTAGAAAAGGAGGAACAAATGAGGCCTAAAGTCAGCAAAAGAAAAGAAATAATCAAAATTAGAGCAGAAATAAATGTAATTGAAAAACAAAGCAACAAAAAAATAATAAATGTGACTAAGAGCTGATTCTTTGAGAACATTAATAAAATTGACAAATCCCTGGCTAGACTCACTAAAGAATGAAGAGAAAGGACACAAATCAACAAAATTGGGGATGAAAGAGAGGAAATTAAGACTAAGATTGCAGAAATACAAAGATCATTCAAGAACACTATGAAAAAGTATATCACACCAAATTTAATAATCTAGAAAAAATGGACCAGAACTTAGAAAAATACAATCTTCCTAAACTTAATCAAGAAGAATTGGCAAATCTAAATAGACTGGTCAACAGTATGGAAATTGAAACAATCATCAAAAACCTACCAAAAAGTAAAAGTCTAGGACCAGATGGCTTCACCAGTGAATTCTACTAAACATTCAAAGAAGATTTAATACCGATTCTCCTCAAACTCTCCAAAAATTAGAAGAAGAGATAATTCTTCCCAACATATTTTATGAGGCGAATCTTACCCTGATACTGAAACATGGTAAAAATAACACAAAATAGAAAACTATAGACCAATATCTCTCATTAACTCAGGTGCAAAAATTCTAAATAAGATACTAGCGAACCAAATACTGCAACATATTAAAAAGATTATACACCACAATCAGGTGGGCTTCATCCCAGTGGCAAAGGGATGGTTAAACATGCACAAATCAATTAACATGAAACACCACATGAACAAATTAAAAAATAAGAATCATATGATTACATCAATAGATGCAGAAAAAGCCTTTGACAAGATACAGCATCCATTTATGACCAAAACACTTAACAAAATTGGAATAGAAGGAAAGTAACGTAACATAATAAAGGCCGTATATGACAAATCCTCAGCCAACATTATACTTAATGATGAAACACTAAAATCCTCCTCTCTAATATCAGGAACAAGGCAAGGCCGTCCACTATCGCCATTGTTATTTAATATAACATTGGAGGTCCTAGCAAGTGCAATCAGGCAAGAGAAAGATATAAAAGGCATCCAAATAGGAAACGAAGAAGTCGAACTGTCACTATTTGTGTATGACATGATTCTCTATATAAAAACTCTAAAGATTCCACAAGAACACCGCCAGAAACAAAAAGCAAATGCAGTAAAGTTTCTGGATACAAAATCAACGTTCAAAAATCCATAGTGTTCCTATACCCTAATAATAAAGTGTCAAAAAAAAAGTGGAAAAAATATTTCCTTTTACAATTGCAACAAAAAGAATAAAATATCTAGGAATAAATTTAACAAAACATTGGAAGGACCTATATAATGAAAACTATAAGACCCTATTAAAAGAAATCAAAGAAGATGCCAAGAAATGGAAAGCTATTTTGTGTTCTAGGATTGAAAGAATCAGCATAGTTAAAATGACCATATTACCTAAAGCTATATACAGATTTTATTCAATCCCCTTCAAAATACTATAGGCATTTTTGAAAGAAATAAAACAAAAAATCATCAGATTTGTATGGAAGCACAAAAGACCCTGAATTGCCAAAGCCATCCCAAGAAAAAAAGAATGAGGCTGGAGGCATCACTCTACCTGACTTCAAATTATGCTACAAAGTGATAGTCACATGGGCCAGTGGAACAGTCATGTGGACCAATGGACCAGAACCAAGAGTCCAGAAGTAAACCCACATTTATATGGGCAAATAATGTTTGACGAAAAAGCGAAAAACATACAGTAGAGAAAGAAAAGCCTCTAGAATAAATGGTACTGGGAAAACTGGAAAACCACCTGCAAAAGAATGAAACTAGACTGTTGTCTATTACCACACACCAAAAGTAACTCAAAATGGATTAAGAATCTGAATATAAGACCTGAAACAATAAAATGTATAAAAGAAAACATAGGAACTAAACTCAAGGACCTTGGACTTAAAGAGGATTTTATGAATTTTCCCTCAAAGGGAAGGGAAGTAAAAGCTAAAATAAATGAATGGGACAACATCAAACCAAAAAGCTTCTGCTCAGCAAAAGAAATCTTCAAGAAGGTAAAGAGAGAACCGTCCAAATGGGAAAACATATTTGCAAGCAACGTCTCCCATAAGGGTTCTAATATCCGATATATACAAAAAACTCATACGACTCAATAACAACAAAAAACAAATGATTCAATAATGGTCAGAGGACCTGAACAGACACTTCTCCCTAGAGTACATACAAATGGCCAACAGATATTTGAAAATATGCTCAACATCGCTAGCTATTAGGGAAATGCAAATCAAACCGCAATGAAATACCATCTCACACCTCTTAGAATAGCTATAATCAACAGGACAAGTAAAAACAAATGTTGAAGAGGATGCAGAGAAAAAGGAACCCTCAGACACTGCTAGTGGGAATGCAAATTGGTACAGCCACTATGAAAAATAGTTTGGAGTTAAGAATTGATCTACCATATGATCTCCAATTTCTCTACTGGGAATTTACCCCAAAGACTTGAAAACCCATATCCAAAAAGATTTTCACACCAATGTTCATAGTAGCATTATTCACAGTGTCCAAGACATGGAAGCAACTGAAGTTGCTTGATGATTGGTGATTGATGATTGGTTAAAGAAGCTATGGTACATACATACAGTAGAATATTACTCAGCCATAAGAAGCGATGAAATAATGACATTTACAACAACATAGATGGAACTCAAGATACTCATGCTATGCAAAATAAGCCAGACAGAAAAAGTTGAAAATTACATGATATCACTTATATGTGGGATATAAACCTAAAAGCAACAAATGAACAGGACAAACAGTGACTTATGGACATGGACTATAAACTAGTGGTTATCAGAGCATAGGAGGTGAGGAAGGAGGGAGGAGGTAGACACAGTAAGAGGAGTTAAATATAAGGGAGTAAGGGGAGAGTAAAGTGGATAAAGGAGATCAAATATATGGTAGCTAAAGGAAACTGAACTTTGGGTGGTAAACATACAATAGAATATACAGATGTTAAATGATAATATACACTTGAAAAATATGTAATTTATTAACCAATGTTACCCCAATAAACTAAATTTTAAAAGAAAATAAAAAAATAAAAACTTAAAAAATAAAAAATAAGAAAATAAAATATAAAACTAGAAACACACAAAAATAAAATTTTAAATATGGAGCTGATCTCAAAAGTAAGACAAAGAAAAATCACAGATGCCCTAAGTAAAAAAGGGAATTAAAATCAGAGTAAAATGGTGAAGTTGACATCAAGTGGCCCAATCAAAAATTGGAATTTGCTAAGTGCCTAAGGTACAGGGGTTTAAACATTCATTCAAGAATCAGGAGTCAAATATTTTTTCAATACCTCCAGTTCAACTTGTCTCAAGGTAAGCTACCTATCTTGTGGACTTCCAAACTCAGTGCATTTCATTCACCCAGTAAACTAAACCAAATTTTGGATCTGGCAAACTTTTCCTGTAGAGTCATTTTAGGCTCTGCAGGCCAGATTGTCTCTATCGCAACTACTCAACTGTACTTTTTATAGTGTAAAGGGAGTTAGTGATACATAAATGAACAGGTATGGCTATGTTCCAATAAAACTTTTATTTACAAAAACAGGCAGCAAACCAGTTTTAGGAAAAGGACTATAGTTTTCTTATCTCTGCTCATAAGGCAGCAAGCTAGGCTCCTCCAACATACTTCTCTTCAACATCTAATCAATCCCATCTAATTATTTTTTAAATTGCACTACGATTTGTTTCTTCCTCTCCTTTGTTGACTGTAAAAATTAATTATATTTCTATGAGTCGTCCATATTCTTGTGTATATTCATTCATTTTTAACTGTTATGTAATAGCTCATTATATCAACATTTTTTAAAAAAATTATTTATCCATTTTCCTGTTGGTATTTAGACCATTTCTACTTTTGGGCCTCAATTTCCTCATATGTAAAATATAATACCTATGTCACATGATTATTATATATTAAATAAATAAATATATAGAAATTGCTTGAAAAAATATCTGACACATGATAAATTGCACAAAAATTGGCAAGAATTAAGAAAGCTGACAAAATAAATATTGAAAAGAAGTGGACAAATAGGAGTTTTTACAAAGTGCCAGTGGAAGTGTAAAATGTCACAGCTATTTGGGAAAAACAATTGTCATCATCTTATAAAATTTAATATTTACCCAATGACCCCTCATAGCTACATACCTTAGAAAACTTTTAAACATTTTTATTATGAAACATGTACAAAAATGTTCATAACAGCACTGTTCAGCACTGTACCCAAAAACACTGCGAATAGCCAATGACAGGAAATAGATAAATTAATATATTTTTACTCACAGAGTGGACTACTCAACATTTGAAAATGAATGAATTGCACACAATGACATGGAAGACACAGAAATATCATGTGAGTATAAAAAGAAAGTCCCAGATTACTTAAAATTATAAGATACAATTGTCAAGCTCAAGAAAAGGTAAACGATATGTTTATAAATGTAAATAAATGAGAATATTACTTTTTAAGGTAAGAAAATAAGAAAAATAAAAATTGAGATGCTGTTCACTTCTGGCTTATAAGTGGAGCACATGGGGAAACACTATTTAGTGACTATAGCATGGGTTTCAGTCTAAGTTTATATTCTGCCATTTTGCTTCATGTTTTACATATATGTTTCTTATATTAGATTATAATTTACAAATAAAGAATGAATGAAGAAATCTTGTTCATGAAATGCCAGGTAAGACTATTACCTCTACCAAACTGAACTTGATCTACTGCTCAGGCCTAGAAGGGAAAAGTAATACATTCTCTAACATAATAGAGAGTAGATTAATCTCTCTCTAGAATTATTTTGAGTGATCAAATTTTTTCCAAGTACTCTCAAGAAGCTTATTATAGTTCCTATGGCCAATGCATTAGGAATCCTGGAGTTGTACAGGGCAGCCTAGAAACACCAGGCAAAGGTCAACATCTATTTTCTTTGCTCTTCTTGCTGCCCCTTCTTGAGATGAACTAGAAGATTAGTTTCATTTCCTCCATAAAAGAAAAAGCATGATCCTGGAGATAGCATATTGATGACTCTTAACTCAAAGGATTGGATGTGTGAAAGGTACATTTTAAGTGAGCTAAGGAATTTATGATGACAAACCTTAGGGACAAAAAACAAGGCCTTGAAGAGATTTCATATAGTACAGATACACTTGGGGAAGGTAGACTTAGGAAGAAGGTAGATCGGGAAACATGAATGAGAAAGATATAACATGAAGGGCTCTCTGTTAGATAGGCCATTGATTGGGGTGAGAGCATGAATTGAGAGGGTAGGTGGTATCTGGATATTGAGTTCAGATAGGAAAGAAAAAGTGAAAGGGTCATAAAAACTAACAAATAAAAATACAAACAAAAACCATTTGCCTATGGTTTGGTTTACATAGTCACACTCTCAAAAGATCAAGAAATGGACAGCTGTAGGGTAATGTGGACACAGATAGATAAGAATCCATTGTATCTGACATGAGTGAGAGGCTGAAGTGTTTTAGAAACATTTCAAAATAATATTGCGAGGCTAGGTAGTTTTTCTTTGAACACATATTCAAAACAAGTGAAATCTTCCAAAAATATTTACCAAAATTATACCCATTTTAATATAATGAAAATATTGAAAATGGTAAGAGCAAATATGTTTTTGATTAAAAAAAAATGAGAGTTTTTTTAACACTTCCTATGAAATGAAACTGAGTTATCTTAGGTTTTTCAACTTTGATTATGCCTGCTTTGCTCATTCTCTACTAGAAGGTAAAAGGAATGAAGATTATATTTGTAAAAATAATATACTTATTAAAACAATTCTTTGTGAATCAGCTTAAACTTTTTCTGGATAGTTATTTAATGAATGAGGTTAATAGGAAGAAGGAAGAAAAAAGACTCAAGAATGAAAGACACTCCACAATGATGTTAATTTCTTTGCTTTACAAATCCCAAAAATTCAGGCAGTGTTTCCTGTCTCCAAATACAAGTAATCTGTAGAATTTTAAAAACTTTAAGAAAATAAATTAAATATATCTATCTTATTTTGGTCTGAGTAGCTTTTGAAATTAAGAACAAATATCTATCATTTTATGAACTATACAGATGTCTAACCAATGTAATGTACACTAGAAACTAATTTAAATAAATAAATTTAAAAGATGGGAAAATAGATATGGAAAGTTTATATAATACCTATAGATATGAAATTCAATGCTTATACATTGGTATAAGGGCCAAAAAATTAAAGCTATAATAAATGAGAGTTTCATTGTGGAAAAAAAAAAAGAAAGAAATATTTAAACTTACTCATGGTTTGAAGCACTTCATTCACTCATTTATTCATTTATTTAACTTCTCCACTCTCTGAACAACCTATTAACTTCAAAGTGATTTGGAAAGTGTCACATATTTGGATGATAACTAAGATTAAAAACCTAAATGTAATATAAGGCTACCTATTTGTAGCATTAAAAAATAACATGAGGTAAAAGGGGTCAAATATATGGTGACATTAAAGAATTAAAAATAAATTAATGAATTAAAAAAACTGCTTTTGCTCTATCTTATAAAAAATAAATAAAAATATCATTCTCCCATACAGATATGAACAGTATAGAATTATCTTGTACACCTTTAGAATGTAATAATATAATCAAACATTCATTAGAAAATAATTTTGTATATGTGTTACTACAAAACATTTACCTTTTTCCATCAGTTTCTCTAAAATATTATCCTAGATTCCATTCACAGTTAGAGCCATTAAAATCTCTTCTAATATATATGGTTAATATTTTTGCATATTAATCATCATTACGATCATGGTCAAAAGAAAATACTCGATTTGATTGAATTGCCTTATAAATAGTAGTATTAAAACTACCTTATAACTGGAAGAATTAAAAAATTGATATCCCACCTGAAAGATCTATGATATCAACCTTATAAACACCAAACGATGAAAGAGAAGCACTATTATATTGTACTGTTAGAAATGAATTTCAACAACAGAGTCTAAGTAGTAGATAACATCTTTTTCTACTAATGTGTGCACATCTATATTTATCTACAGATGTAATGCCAACCCAGTATAAATGTGGCCATAGTACTTGTTTAGAGATGCAGCTGTTAACAATAAACGTTGATTCTTCACTTTTTTTCTCATGTCCTTATTTCCTTATATAAATATATACTTGTTTTTTAACTTGTTACACAAGTCACAAATCGATGATCTTCCTGCAGGAAATTTTGATTTGGCATATGTGGTGACATTTTAGAAGTTTACATTAGTTGCCGACATACAAAAATTGTGAAATTTCATATAAAAATGCAGTTTTCCAGCTTGACAACTCAGAAGATCTGCCAGCTTGAGGTTTGTTTGTTTGGTAAGTAATTGCTGCCCCTTCGATTGCGACAAATACTCTCTACTTTTGCCCGTACCCTAGAAATGTGTTTGCAATTCTTTAGACCATGTCTACTGACACAAAAACTAAAGATGACCAATGGTGTTTTTAAATTACATAAAGAGATACCTTAGTATTAGAAAAGATAAATCTGTTTTTTCCATTTTTTAAATCAAAATTTCCTGTAAGAAGATATAATAATTAAAAAATTTTAAATAATTTTATTTTTAATTTGTGATGATTTTAGGGTACACAGAGCTCTTTACAGACACTATCTCATAGAAAGCAAAGGCACTTAGAGACATTTATTTTTTACTAAAATGATCTTCATTCTCCTGTTAATGAGGACAGGATAAGCAGGAAATGTTAGAAAATGCTAGAGGAAAATTCCAAGGTTCAAAGGGTAAGAGGGAACAGTTCTAAGAGAATATAAAGCCATGTCTATGGAATAAAGTGCAGTGCAGATGAAGACTGTGGTTTAGGAGGTTGAAAAGTGGCAAGATTCCTCACTGTTGATGAACTACAGCAGCAGAGAGGTCAGGGAGGACGACAAGTTGCCTAAATCATTGAGGAAGGTGTCCAAGGTACCATTTCTGACAGCATGAACATGGAGAAGTGGTGAATGAAAGGAATGAAGTTAGGTACAGTCATCTGAAATGTAAACAAGAGAAATCTAGAGAAAGAATAGGCCTGCTGGAAAATGAATGGCCTCCCTTTAAAAAGGTTTGTGGGGGAAGAGTGGAGGGAAAGGCCGGACTTCAGATGAAGAAGTAGAAAAAACAGTTTTAAAAAATGTTCAGGATATAGAGGAATTCATTCAAAATTAAACAATTCTATTTAGATAGGAATTAGTTAATGAAAGCAAAAGCCGAAATTAGCTGTGTTAAAGAAATCAAGCATTTCCCCATTTCCAAATATTCATGATCATTAATATGCTCTTCTCTTAAACCTGGTTTCTACACGCTGATGTGAAAGTAAGTTTATTAGTTCATTTCTTTGCTAATTACAATTTTAAGTTGTTAAGAAGTTAGCTCAACTGTCATTCTATAGCTTTTCAAATGAATTCTAATTGAAGGTAGTATTTAATACACTTGTGCCAGAATGTCAAACATGATAGAATTATTTGAATTGATTTACTTTTCTAGGTTTATGTTTCTTTAAATGTAAAAAGAATGTCTCCATCAGCTAAGTTTCATAAACTTGTATATATTTAAAAACTACAGAGGTAATAACAGTTCTAACATGAAGATAAAAATCAGCTTATAAGTATAAGAACTTTTCCTCCATCAGAAACTTTCCTGGACTTTTTCCGATTTTGGTATACCATTAAAACCAAATGATTAAGTATCTTGTTTTGATGCTTGTCCTTAAATCAGCCTCGAAAGAAACATACTGTTTTTTACATTATCTGGTCTTGGTGAAACTTAAATTCTCCCTACTCTTTTTCCCCTTGCCAAATTTTAACAGTAAACAAACAAACAAATAAACTTGTTTTTCCTTAGTATAGGACATACAGCTGATGTTAGTGCCCTAAAGCTTATTTTCCCCTTTGTCATAAAATTCATGGAGCCATGTAGTCCTAATACGAGCACACTGAATAAAAAGAAGCTGAAGCTACTGAGAGATTTTCTTTTCACTACTAGTAGACTATGATTTGAATATCCAGTATACCTATTTGTTCACAGAAACTATTCCTGGTAGAGTACAAATAAAAATGCAGAAGATATGTGGGGAAAAGTCTAGTACAATACATGACTGGACTAGTAGAAAGTAAAAGAATTCCTCAGAAGCCAGAGCAAGAAAGTTCTTATTCACAGAAGTAAGCAGGCACTGCGGCTAGAGGCTGCCTTCAGGTCTATGCTCAGTCCTGGTGCTCTAGAGTCTGGATTTTAATGGAATACCCATTGTGAAAGAAGAGACTAAGCCAGGACCTTAAAATTAGATGAGAAGCTAGAAATATAAGGTCTATAATAGTGATTACTTCCAGTCAGTCAGGAGGGGCTGGCAGAGAAACACAGAGGAGATTCCAATGGCACTGCTGCCATTTTACTCTTAATTTGGATGCTGGGTATATAAAGATTCACTTTCTTTTTATTCCCTAAATTATGCATGCATTCCTTTCATAAAAATTGTGTTAGTTTAATGTGAAATAATTTTGCTGAAGTCAAACTCGTGTCAAAATATCCAGGATAATTTTAATATAGAAAATGATCTTTGTTGCCAACAAAAATCACAGCTAAGATGTTAAAATATCTATTTATCTAAAGTCACTCCAGAGGACATGCTTTAATAAAATTTTTACAATAATCTCCTCTGCCTCATCATCATCATCATCCTGTATTTGAAAAATCAGAGACAATACTGAACTACGGTTTATTCAATTAGCTAAGGTTCAACTCTGTTACCAAAGTCACCATACTCTTCATTGTGCTGTAAGTTTGTAACAAATAACCCTCTGTAACTACCAGGATCAGCTGTAAATGACTTATGAGTTTTCGAAAATCAAATTCATACACCCAAAGCAAAGAATGATCAAAAATAAGGTTATATTTAATGTTCTAATCTTTAAAAACAATTCCAATATAAGAAATACAAAATACTTTGAGGAATGGACATTCACCAGAATATATGTTCAGCTTCCTAAATGACAACACTGAAAAGGCCAACATTCATTCAAATGTCAAAAACTTATACTTTAAGTTCAATGTTTCCTGTATAATCTATTTGTTGTTCAAAGTGGGGTATTGAGGACTCCTATTATTATTGTAATGCTGTCTATTTTCCCCCTTAGGTCTATTAATACTTGTTTTATATATTTAGATTCTTCTATCTTGGGTACACGAATATTTACAAATATTGTATACTCTTGTTGAGTTGACCCTTTATCATTATATAGTGACTTTCTTTATCTTTTCTTACAATAATTGGCTTCAATTCCTTATTTCTTCTTTATTTCTCCATAGTATTTGTTACATGTAACACACTATACATTTTTAATGTTTTTATTGTTTATCTCCCACACTAGAATGTAAGCCATATAGTGCAGAGATTTTTTTCCCTGCTGCGCCTCCAGGAACTAGAAGAGTAGCTGATACACAGTAGATATGCACTAAATATTCTTGAATGTCAAGAAGGCTACCTATGTCCACCCATTTCAAATAATTGTGTGAGAGAAAAAATTATACCTAAGAACCTTTGATAGTGGGACAAGTCTTTTAGTTACAATAATTATTAGAGTCTGCAATGTAGTCATTTAGGAATATTCCCAGCAGCTCTCTGGCTTCCATGCCTCACAGCTGAATCAGAATTTTAGAGCAGGGTACATTCATTCAAAGATTTTTCTCTCTTGCCCACTTTTTGAATCAAATTAACAATATAGAAACACCCCTTATTGCCAATAGATTTTTGCCAAAACTCTCCAAACGATATTTCAATACCAACTCTGCAAAGAAGAAACCCAATGCTGGAAATGAGTCATGCAATCAAGCAGTTGCCATTCTTAGGTTACTTTCTGCACTTTTTTTTCTCATTTAAAATTCTTAAACCTTCAAGTTCTGTTCATTCTTATGGTTCTCTCTTTACCTTGTTGATGATTTCTTTTGCTGTGCAGAAACTTTTAAGTTTGATATAGTTCCATTCATTTATTTTTGTTTTTACTTCCCTTGTTTTTGAGGTCAAATTCACAAAATCCTCTCTAAATCCTCTCTAAGTCCATGAGTTTAGTATCTATGCTTTCTTCCATGTGATATATTGTTCCAGGTCTTATACTCATGGCCTGAATCCATTTTGAGTTAATTTTGGTGTATGGTGACAGATAGCAATCTAGTTTCATTCTTTTGCATGTGGCTTTCCAATTTTTCCAGTGTCATTTATTGAAAAGGCTTTCTTTTCTCCATTCTATGTTTTTGGCTCCTTTGTTGAAAATTATTTTCCCACATATATGTAGGTTTATTTCTGGGCTCTCAATCCTTTTCCATTGGTCTGTGTGTCTGTTTTTCTACCAATTACCATGCTGTTTTGAGTGCTGTCACTTTGTAGTATAATTAAAGTCAGGCAGTATGATATTTCTGGCTTTGTTCTTTTTTCTCAGAATTGCTTTGGCTATTCTGGGTCAGACAATTTAGTTTTTCAGCATTATCTTTCCTTTACATGTTCAATTATAAAATCTTAATGCAGTATCAACATTAAAAAGTAAATTGTATTTGTATGTTTGTCCTCTATGTGCTACTTTTGAAGAAATAGAGTTATGCAGAGTATTTCAGACTGAAAATTCTTTCCCTACACTCTGGCTTCCGTCTATAAGTCAATTTCCATGGCTGGCTCAACATTAAAATAAATATAAATAGAATAATCAATACTTTCCCTTTTAACACATCAGTTTCTTACTGGTTCCATCCAGCCATTAATTCAACACAATTTATAGAAGTTGATAGTACATAGGTGTTGGGTGACATTCATACAAAGTGGAATGAAAACAAAAAGATGTTACTAACTAGCCACTGCTCAGTTTCAAAATCAGAAAAATTTATCTTATATCCATAGATCAGTTAATGTCATTTGCCCTGAGGAATTCAAGGGAGTATAACAGGATTTTTTCAGTTTATTTAATATCGCAAGTTAGTTACCCAAGCTCTAGATGCAAACCTAACCTTCCACAGGTATCTACTAGTCTATAGAGGCAGATATATATCTTTAACTGATGGGGCTAAAGTATGTGTGAATCATTACTTAGAGTTTACAGAAAATGCAATAACCTAACTTTTAACTAATTACATGGAATATAGTACATACAATGTTGCCCAAACTCTAGGCATTATCATTCTACACTCATCATTTTTGTTATCGCCACCATCCTGTTATTTCTTAATAACACTCTTTAAATTCTCTTAACATTTTTCTTTACAAACTAACCTTTATCTCACTAAAAGATAACAAATTAACAAATATTAATTGAGTATGTATTTTGTTACACATTTTGGGGGAATGAAAATACAGCTATGACCAGGATGAACAAAGAACCTCTCTTACGGAAATTACATTCTAATGGAGAAGAGAGTCAATAAGCAAATACAAATAGGGTATTCTATAAATACTATGTAAGCTCAGTACTATAAAGAAAACTAAAGGAAGGTAAGGAGAAAAAAAGGAAATGATGTTGGCAAGTGACTCTGAAAGGGTGATATTTGGGTGGAAACCTGAATGCAATCCTAGGAACACCTCAGTAATGGAAAATAGAAGGGTAAATGCCCCAAGGTGAGAATGAGTCCACCATACCCAAGCAATACCAAGAAGGCTAATGTGGCTGGGACAAAGGAGGGAAATAGAGAGGCCCAGAGATGAGAGTTCAGATTCAGGCAGGGACCAAATCAGGTAGGACCTCACAGGTCCTAGGTAGGAGTTTGAGATCCCTTTGGAGTGTAATAATAAACTATTGAAGGATTTTCATCAGGGGAGAAACATGAAGTGTTTGCCAATCATAATTATCACTGGAGCTTCTGTGTGAAGAATGACCTTGGACTAGCAATTTTGGAAACCACTTAGAAATTTCTGGCAGTGATTTTAAGGGAGGTATAGAGAGGGCAGCAGCAATGGTGGAGGTGGGGGAAAGTGAATGTATTGGCTAATTAATATTACTTTTTCTCTAATATGCATCAAAAATAAATGCACGCTATTAGAAAAAATGTTAAGTTCCTCCATATTTCTATCTGAAAGTATTTCACATACCACGTTCTCTGTCCCATGCTTTGTAAGAAATTGGTATAGAGGTTCAACTTTAGCTCTGAAATCAAACTGCTTGGATTTGAGTACATTATTTGATTTATTGCCTAGCAGCCCTTTTGTAATTTACTTTACCTTTTAGTTTCTATTTCTTTGTCTAGATAATGAGGATGTGGATAGCTCTCTCATAGGGCCATTGGAAGTTTTCAGTGGGACACTGTATGTGCAGTACTTAACACAGTACATGGTGGATAGTAAATAATGGCTATTAAATATCTGTAAACAATAAAATTCATAGAGACATTCAGTTTTTATTCTGTCTTCTCACAGTAACCACAACCAATGCTATGTTAATCTTATAAATATGTTTGCTCATTTTTAGTTACTGCTGTTATTGCTGTTACAACCCTTAAAAAGAACCATTTTTTAAATTAGGCATTTAATAAAAAGATTTAATATGCTGCAAATGTGGTGGTATTTTCCAAATACTTTTAGTGCTTCAGATTCAATGTTCTGAGAGGTTTTTGCTCTTGTGCTCCCACAGGTGAAATAACAACTAGAAGTTACCAGAATTTCACTCATCAAAGAATTGCATGCAGTGGCATAAAACTAACACAGGTGCCGCAGCATGAGGGCAAAGAATAAATAGAAGCACATGTTCTGAAAGGTACATAATACTTCATTTCTTAAAATACTACTTATAAAATGTGGTCAGCTTTGTTCTGCAAATTGGCTGACACCTAACATATAGAGGAACTGCTGTTAATGCCCCGTGGCCATGCCACCTGGATTCCCTTATCTTGTTTATTATTATTAATCATTTCAAAAATACTTTGGAGATTTTACAGGAATAGATTGTGATCTCTTCTTTGAGTGTGGTCCTGCCAGAAGACCAAATGATTTTTTAAAGGTGCCCTTAGTGACTCAGTTTGTCTTAACTATATTATCCTTTTAAAAACAACTGTCCTTTTGGGGGACACTCAGAAAGGATATTAGGGATTATGTTTGAATAAAAACACTGGAACTTGCTTTCCTATCCCCCCTTTTTTCAGAGGAGAAATCCTCTTGGAATGTGGAAAAGAAATGAGTTTGAGCATACTAAATCCAAATAACCCAACACTGATCTCTCTTAGTCACAAGTGAATACAACAGCAAAAGCCCCAACGTTGTTAAACTCAGTATTGGGAGATGGGGCTTATATCTGCTCTGCCAGAGTGAGACAGAAGAGTGGTCTGAAGGATGTGATTCTCCTGTAAAAACAGGGGCATATATACACACACGCTTATAAAGACTTCTTGAGGAGGGCTTTCAAGGAATGTGTATGCCACCACTCCAATTCTTTCAATTAAAAATGAAGAGCCCTCTAAGTTATCAAAATTACCCTGAGTAATACTAAATGTTGGACTTGACTGGGATCATTAACCACAATCTGAGAATAACCTCTCTAGCTTAATACTTCACTCACCCTCCAAAATGAAAGTGAAGGAGTAAATTTCAGAACAGAGCCAAGCCCAAGCTCCTTGAAACACAAAATTGGTTTACCAAGATTACTAACAAAAGCTTTTGATTCAGCCCAAGTTTACCTGAGAGTTCTTGAAAAGGGCTCACTTAGTTTGACCATCTATAGATCTGCAAAACTGGACCAAAGTTAACCTAGACTTAAGTTAATTTGTAGTAGATGAAATGCTAGGGTAATACTAGGAACAATGCATTCAACCACTGACTTCCGAATATGTTCCTTTAAATCTGAACAATATTCTTAGAAACTGGTAAAAAGCTAGATTTCTCTACCTGGAGTAAGTATTTCTTCTTCTGGACTCTAATACTAACTGAATCATTTCACATATTAAAAATTATATTAAGTGACCTATTTATGGAGAATTTTACAGCTAAAATGTAGAAATGCCATGGTCAAAAAATTTTATTAAAGAGCCAAAACACATAATAAATTAAGATTTGCATGAAATTTTGCAGACATCCAGATGAGAATATAAAAAAAGGAAACAAACTTTGTTTGAACTCTGTAGCTGTTATATTAGATTATCCCCTTGTCTGACTCTACTCCTGTTTCTAATTTAACACCTGTAAGTTGTCATGGAAATTGTATATATAAAATGTACATTTCATATTGCAAAGGCAGGAAGTTCAAATTGTACGAGAGTCAGAATTTTATTAGAATTTCTTCAGCTTATGCCTTTTCTGAGCCTTGGAAACGTGGGTAATTCATTTTCTATCACTTTTTGTATCTTGCAGTATTTAACAGTAGTTAACAAAAATGCTCAGGAGATCAGGGAGGCATTGAGAGAACTGTAAACCACGGCAAAAAGATGAAACAGAATGAGTTTGAACTTTATAGTCTTCTAATTCACTTTTTAAAATTAATTTCTTAAACAATGGAAAAATTGGAGAAGCCCCCTGGTGGCTGTAACCATACTGAAAGCTTGAGAACAGTGCAAGGCAAACTCAGAAAAGGGTCTAGCTTTGCATCTCTAAAGTAATGAGATGGGCTTTCCTAGAGTCATGTTTTATTACTCATTACATTAGCTTTCTTCTTTCCCCACATTGGATTTGTTGATTCACTGCAAAAAGAATCTGAAAGCTAAGGCATCAATCAGAGAAATTCTTTCTCAGATATACTCGCATACTAATCTTTCATCAACTGGCATTTTCTAACTGGAGTGACAGGTCAAGCGCATAATTTGTATGAATGTGCATCTATTTTCCAAACATATTATGAATCTATTGCTGAGCTAGAGCTAGTATCTAGACTTTCGGAAAAACCCCCTATTCAATGCTTGCAGTTACTTCATAAACTTCCCTTGGTATGAAAATACTTCAGTTTTCTTTTTTTCCTGAATGCCCCAGGCAGTTCACCAGGTGTGTCATGGCCTCAACTGGCGGGTGAGCATCAAAGACTCATGATATTATGACTCCAGATGGTTAAACTTGTATGACGCTTTCTCACCCCAATAAATGTAAATTTCCCCATTCTTTCTTTCTTATTAAAAAAAAAAAAAACTTTTTATTTAGCAAATGTTAAAATTTAACTGTTATTTTGAAGGTAACTTTTTAAAAGCAATTCAAATAAATGAAAGCAGAAATTCAAATTAATTATTACCTTTTCCCAATTTTTCTACCTTTAATTCAAAGCTCTTTTTTTAATGGAATTTTTCACAAATGTTTGAGCTTCCCTGTACCACTGCTCATTGATCAATCCCTTTTTACCTTAGAAGCTACAGGCTGCTCAAAGGTTATTCATGGCTTAAGCTATTCACTGCAAAGTTCTTTGGTGACTGAACATTGATTTACATCTTCACATGCGGGAAGAGAAAAAGAACAAACTGACCAATGGATCCTGTTGAAGGAGTCCTCCTTTCTCCAGTTGAAAAACAGTCATTTGGTAACAAAAGGAAATTTTACTTCGGGTGGTGAACATAAAATGAAATATACATATGACATATTATTGGATTGTTCACTTGAAACATATATGATTTTATTAACTAATGTCACCTCAATAATTTTAATTTAAAAAAAATGTAGTCACTTACACTCTTCCTTTTGAGTTCCCAGCACCTATTAGTTACTTAATTTTGTTAGGTAGCCCTAAGTGCAGCCTAATTTGTATATTATACTTGTTTATTTGTGCCTTTACCATTAGTAACAACCTGAATCTACAAACTGCTTAACAAAGAAAAGTCTGAACAAAAGATAAACAGCTCCTTAGAACAGGACTTTATACTCAATAAATTACACTATACATTAACTGACACCAATCTCCAACTGATAATCACCTGACTTTCCAGGATATGTTCCATTTATACAATATAGTTTTGGTATAACTACAGGACAAGAAATCCCAGTAGGCCATAACTATCCACTTATAAATTATAATTTTCCTCTATGTAGAAGAAAATATTCAAAACCTATATAATTCACATACTTAGAAATGAAAACAACTTATTTTTTGCCCTACTTTCTCAAATTGCTTGGAGGTGAAAAAATGTTAAACGGATAATTTCTTTCAACGCTGAATTGATTTCTCAGCTTAATTTAAGCATAAAAATTATGTGCCAGATGGCATAATCAACATGTTCTGTTGAAAGATTGCAATTTTATTTTTATAAGAAAGAATAAAATAAGCATTTTTCCAAGTGGTCTACTCAGTAGGAAAGAAAGTTTATGTATGCTTATTCCAACAAGGCCATCTTTGACAAGAAAAATGACAATAGCTTTGAAAACAGAAAAAGTGAGTTATTTCATTTTGCCTCAGGTTCCATATAATATCTACAGTGAATAGCTGTAAAAAGAAGTAATAAAAAAATAATCATGAATATAGTAAAATTTATTTAGTGCTGTTGGACATTTAAAGACTTTCTGAAATGCATTTCATTTTCAATCATGTCATAACCATATTCATTCAATATCCTGAACTTTGTGCTATAAAATCAGAATACGCCTTTGGCTCTTTCCTCTCAGGGAGGTCATTTGAAGATGTGCCTATCTCAGGAAAGATGGCAGATGACTACTTTCAGAACTCATTCCATTTTATGTGACATCTCTATTCCCTATGCCTCCATAAAGCACTTCACCAGGAAACTCAGTCAGGAACTAAAAAGAAAAACACAATATTTATACAAAGGAACGAATTCTGTCAGTGAGTCCCCAAACTGAGGAGCAGAAAGAGGAGAAAGTTTATTTAAGTGAACAGTTTGCAAACCAGGGACTTACAACCCCCATGGGGAAACCACAAGTGTACTCTGCAAAAACGAATAGGGGTGGGGCACCTTTTATAAAACCCCCACCCTGGTTCCCAGATTGGTCCATTAGCAAATGAGGTCCAATTTTGCACAGGCCGATTGGTCCAAATAACAGTGTCCTTATTGGTCAGCTTCTTGTGATCTAACTGGTCATTATGTAGCCACTCTGATTGGTCAGTATATATGCAAATGAGTATAGAGCTGCACAGTTCTGGTTGGATGGGGCAGGAATCAGCCCATTAGTTGAAAGATAATACCAAGAACTCCTTTATATGGGTTGACTAAGCAAGCAGGAACACAGTGCAAGAGGCTGAAGGTTCGAGCTGTAACTTTTCCCTGAAATGCAGTATGTGAGAGGCATCTGTCAACGATGGCTGCTAGATTCTATGAATTTGTACCTAGTTAACCACAGAAGTCCTCTTGGCAAATATATTCATTCTTGAGGTCCACAGTACCAACAGTTAACTGATAGAAATATTTGAGCAATCTGAAGTATCAAGAAAAGAAGGGGAAATGAGAGAAAATAAGGGGAGGAGAGGAAAAAATAGAGAGGGCTGGGGGGGGGGGGGTGTGACCAGATAATATAGGGAGACAAAAACGTGAAATGATGAATTAGTGACCTTTATTCGAAAAAATAAAGAATTCCCTTCCTATGATAGATCAATTATTGCTAGAGAAGACGAGATATTTCTAGTTTTTTGAAGAAAAATTTTAAGTGGTTATTAAAATACATACTTGGAATAAAATAAGTGTTCCAGTAAAGTAACCTCTCAAACTACACTTTTTTGGGGCTGGGTGGGGGAGGCAGGGAGGGAACATTAAACATGTCATGTGGCAAGTTCTATTTTTCAACTACAGTCAGAGATTGTTCTCCCTTATCTTTAAAACACCTGTATTTTGTTTTCTTATTTGTTATTTATTTTTTTATGGTAACATTGGTTAACAAAATCCAGTAAGTTTCAGGTGTGCAATTTAACATATATATATTGTTTGTTTACCTCCCATAGTTAGATTTCTTTCTGTCACCACATATTTGACCCCTTTTACTCCATCTACCTCTCCCTTGCCCCCTACCAGCTGGTAACTACTAGTCTATTGTCCATGTCCATGAATCTCTGTTTCTTTATCCTATTCATTTGTTGCTTTTATATTTATACACTGTGATTTTCAACTTTTTCTGTCTGGCTTATTTTGCTTAGCATGATTATCTCAAGATCCATCCATGTTGTTGCAAATGGCAGTATTTCATCTCCTCTTAGGGTTGAGCAATATTCCATTGTATATATGTACCACTGCTTCTTTAGTCAATCATCTATCATAAGACACTCGGTGGCTTCCATATCCTAGTCACTGTTAATAATGCTGCTATGAACATTAATGTGTAAATATCTTTTCAGATATCAGTTTTCAAGTCTTTGGGGATAAATACCCAGTAGAGGGATTGGAGATCATGTGGTAGATCAATTCTTAGTTTTTTGAGGAACCTCCATACTGTTTTCCATAGTGGCTGAACCAATTTGCAGTTCCACCAGCAGTGTATAAGGTTTCCTTTTCCTCCACATCCTCTTCAATAATTTTTATTACTTGTCCTGTTGATTACAGCTATTCTTAAATATGTGAGATGGTATTTCATTGTGGTTTTGATTTGCACTTCCCTAATTGCTAGCGATGTAGAGCATCTTTTCATATATTTGTTCGCAGTTTCTACATCTTCTTGGGAGAAGTGACTATTCAAGTATTCTGCCCATTTTATAATTGGATCATTTGGTTTTGGTTGTTGTTGTTATTGAGTTGTGTAAGTTCTTTGTATATTTTGAATATTAGGCCCTTATTGGAAGCATTGCTTATAAATATATTTTCTCATTCCGATGGTCGTCTCTACCTTATTGACGGTTTCTTTTGCTGAGCAGAAGCTTTTTAGTGTGTTGCAGTCTCATTCATTTATTTTTGCTTGTATTTCCCTTGCCTTTGAGGTCAAATTCATAAAATCCTCTTTAAGTCCAAGGTCCTCGAGTTTAGTGCCTATGTTTTCTTCTATGCATTTTATTGTTTCAGGTATTACACTCAGGTCCATAATCCATTTTGAGTTAATTTTGGTATGTGGTGATAGAAAACAGTCTTGTTTCATTCTTTTACAGGTTGCTTTCCAGTTATCCCAGCACCATTTATTGAAGAGGTTTTCCTTTCTCCACTGTATGTTTTTGGCTTCTTTGTCGAAAAGTATTTGCCCATATAAATGTGAATTTACTTCTGGACTCTCGATTCTCTTTCACTGGTCCATGTGTTTGTTTTTCTGCCAATACCATGTCATTTCGATTATTGTCGCTTTGTAGTATAATTTGAAGTTGGGCAGAGTAATGCCTCCAGCCTTGTTCACTTTTCTCAGGATGGCTTCAGCAATCCTGGATCTTTGTGCTTCTATAAGAATGAGATAATTTTTTGTTCTATTTCTTTGAAAAATGCCAATGAGATTTTGATGGGATTTGCATTAAAGTCTCTGGTTACATCTGTATAATACTTTATTTAATAAGGTCATTTTAACTATGTTGATTCTTCCAATCTAAGAACACAAAATATCTTTCTTTTTTTATATTTTCTTTGATTTTTTTAATAGAGTTTTATAGTTTTCATTATACAGGTCCTTTATATGTTTCACTAGACTTATTCCTAGGTATTTTATTCTTTTTGTTGCAAGTGCAAAAGGAAATTTTTTTTTACTTCTTTTTCTGACACTTCGTTATTAGAGTATAGGAATGCTATGGATTTTTGAACACTGATTTTGTGTCCAGAGACTTTATTGTATTCACTTATTGTTTTTGACAGTGTTCTTGTGGAGTCTTTAGGGTTTTCTATATAGAGAATCATGTCATCCACAAATAGTGACAGTTCAACTTCTCCATTTCCTATATGGATGCCTTTTATATCTTTCTCTTGACTGATTGCATTTGCTAGGACCACCAATGTCATATTAAATAACAGTAGTGAGAGTGGACAGCCTTGTCTTGTTCCTGATCTTAGAGGGAAGGACTTTAGTTTTTCATATATAAGTATAATGTTGGCTGAAGGTTTGTCATATATGGCCTTTATTATGTTAAGTTACTTTCCTTCTATACTGATTTTGTTAAGTGTTTTGATCATAAATGGATGGTCAAAGGCTTTTTCTGAATCTATTAATATGATCATATGATTCTTATTTTTTAATTTGTTTATGCAGTGTATCATATTAACAATTTGCATATGTTAAACTATCCCTTTGCCACTGGGTTGAAGCCCACTTAATCATGGTGTATAATCTTTTTAATATGTTGTTGTACTTTGTTCGCTAGTATCTTATTTATGATTTTTGCATCTGTGTTCATGAGAGATATTTATTGGTCTACAGTTTTCTTTTTTTGTGCTATCTTACCAGGTTTTGGTATCAGGGTAATATTGGCCTCATAAAATGAGTCAGGAAATAATTGCCTCCTCTTCGATTTTTTGAAAGAGTTTGAGAAGAATAGATATTAAATCTTTTTTGAATGTTTGGTAGAATTCACTGGTGAAGCCATCGATCTGGTCCTGGACTTTTACTTTTTGGTAGTTTTTTGATGATTGTTTCAATTTCCATATTGCAAATTGTTCTATTTAGATTTTCCAGTTCTTCTTGATTCAGTCTAGGAAAGTTGTATTTTTTCTAGGTACTGGTCTATTTCTCCTAGGTTATTAAATTTGGCGTTATAAACTTTTTCATAGTATATTTGCATAATCCTTTGTATTTCTTCAGTTTCTGTAGTAATTTCCCCTTTTTCATCCCTGATTTTGTTCATTTTTGTCCTTCCTATTTTTTCTTTTGTGAGTCTAGCCAGGGATTTGTCAAATTTATTAACCTTCTCAAAGAACTGGCTCTTTGTGTTGCATCTATTTTTTCTATTGCTTTCTGTTTTCAATTTCATTTAATTCTGCTCTAATTTTGATGATTTCTTTCCTTCTGCTATCTTTAAGCTTCATTTGTTCTTACTTTTCTAGTTTTTTAAGTTGAAGTATTAAGTTGTATATTTCGACTCATTCTTATTTTTTGAGATAATCCTGTAATGATATGAACTTTCCTCTTGTGGCCGTTTTTGCCATGTCCCAAAAATTTTGATATGTTTTACTATCATTATAATTCATTTCTATGTATCTCTTGATCTCTCTTTTTATTTCTTCTGTGACCCAGTTTTTCTTCAGTGTCATGTTGTTTAATCTCCATGTATTTATGGCTCTTCCTGCTTCCTTTTTATGCTTGATCTCTAGTTTCAAAGCATTATTATCAGAGAATATGCCTGGTATGATTTCAACCCTCTTACATTTGTTGAGGCTATCTCTGTGTCTAAGTATGTGGTTGATTCTTGAGAATATTCCAGTGCACTAGAGAAGAATGTGTAAGTAGTTGTTTTGGGATGAAAGGCTCTATAAATGTGAATTATGTCCAGTTTGTCTACTGTGTCATTTAAGGGTATGATTTCCTTATTGATTTTCTGTTCGGATGACCTGTCCATATCCGTCCGACAGTGGGTATTTAGGGTCCCTACTAAGACAGTGTTTTGGTCTGTTTTTTCCCTTTAGTTCTATTAGTAATTGCTTTATACATCCCAGTGCTCCCTGATTGGGAATATAGATATTAAAAAGTGTTATGTCTTCTTGGTGCATGATTCTCTTTATTGTTATGAAGTGTCTCTCTGTATCTTTCTTTATCATTTTTATTTTGAAGTCTATTCCATCCAATATTAGTACTTCTACTCCTGCTTTTCTCTGAATGGTATTTGCTTGAAATATCATTTTCTGCCCTTTCACTTTGAGTCTATATTTTTCTTAGAACTGAGATATGTCTCCTGGAGGCAGCAAATAGTTGTTTTTTGATCCATTCTGCAACTCTGTGCCTTTTTATTGGTGAGTACACTCCATTTAAATTTAGGGCAATTATTGAAATATGAGGTTTTCCTATAGCCACTTTACCTGTTCCTTTGGTAGCTCCATGTTTCCTTTGCTTCCTTGTCCTTGTGTGTCTGCTTTTATTTATTTTGGCTGGGCTTTGTGGATATTCCCTCTGATTCTTCTTGTTTTATGTTATATATTTCAGTTCTGAATCTTTTGTGTGTGGTTACCATTACACATATGTAAAGGAATGTTATATATATACAGTCATTTATGTTCTTCTGCACATGCCTTTCTTCATTCCGCTTTGTGAATTTGGATCATTGCATCCTTCTTTTTTCTGTTATTGTTGTCTCAATTCGTCCCTATGTATGCTGAATGTTCATTACTATCTTGCTATAGGAAATCTCTTCTTGTCATTTAAGCTTATAATGCCCTGTTCTTAGTAAGGGTCACACTCCTCTGTTTCTATCTGCCTGATAGTCACCTTACTCCTAATTATGTATTTTTTTTTGTCATTTCATTTTAAGTAAGTTAACCTCTTTCATTATTTTATGTAATGCAGTCTTCGTAGTAGAGAATTCCCTCAATTTTTGTATGTCTGTAAAGGTTTATCTCCTCTTTATATCTAAAGGATAGCTTTGCTGGATATATTATTCTTGGTCGATAGTTCCTTTCAATTAATAGTTTGAATATTTGGTTCCACTCCTTTCTGGCTTATAAGGTTTGTGTTTAGGAGTCTGATGACAATCTAATGGGTTTTCCTTTATATGCTACCATCTTCTTTTCCATGGCTGCCCTGAGAATTCTATCTTTGTCATTGATTTTTGATATTTTTAGTACAATGTGTCTTGGAGAAGGCCTTTTTGGATTGAGATAATTGGGTGTTCTGTTGAATTCTTGATTTCTAAGCTCCAGCTCATTCCTTAGCTTTGGGAAATTCTCATCAACTATTTGTCCAAAAATGCTTTCTTGTCCATTCTCCTTTTCCTTCCCTTCGAGATGCCCATTATTCTGATGTTTCCTCTCTTGATGGTATCAGCTGGTTCTTGTATTTCTCTTTCATTATTTTTCATTCTTCAGTTTCTTTCTTCTTTCTGATTTATTTCTAGATTTCTGTCTTTGATATCACTGATTCTTTCTTCCATTTGGTCAACTCTACTTACCCAGCTTGCTATTTCATTTTTTATTTCTTGCGGTGTGTTTGTTCTTCATCTCCATAAGTCTATTGGGTTCTTTTTGAGGTTTCAATCTCCTTGTTAAAGAACTCATTATGCTTACTAGTTTTTTCCCCCCAGTTTCTGCAATTGTTGGTACGAATTGTTTTGGAGCTCATTGAGTTTTTTCAGGTGTACCATCCTGAATTCTCTGTCATTTATTTCTATGTCTGTAAGCTTATTTTCTGGAGATTTTATTTTTTCTTTTCGACCTGTCTTGTCACCTTGGTTGTTCATGTTATTTAATGTTCTGTTTCTCTACTTGGGAATTAATAGAAGTGTATTCTCCTTTTTTTCCCAGAAAAATTTATTATGTGAAGATCTCTCTTTAGCTTGTTGCACAGAAGGAGTTTTTCTTTTGGTTTCCAGTAGGTGGCATCTAGTCCTTTTGGAGCCTTGCTTTATATAAAATCTTAATAATGGCTTTTATTTTTTTCTTACCGATATTCAATCATGCTCACTACCCTCAGTCTCAGTCCTAAGTATTAGTGACAGTTTTGGTAGTGTTTGCTCAAATTCCCCTGGAGTGTTAGGTCTCAGAGGACGTGGGAGGAGGGGCTCTCTGGGCTGGCGGATGCAGGCTGCAGCTCAGCCTCTCCTTTTGCAACCATGGCTGGTAATGATCAACTGTTGTTTCTCTGCTATCCCCTCTTCTCTGCCATCCCTACTTCTCTGCTTTCCGCCTTGATGACTAGGCGCTGCCACTGACCTCTAGGAGCTCACAGCTCTGCCAGACAGGGCTGTTCAGGGAACTCACCACACCTTCTCCCCTACTCCCTCCTCCTATAAGGAGCTCCAGTTATGAGAGGCAGCTTTTTCATTTCTCTCAGTCTATCACTCTACTCCCGGGGTTCTGACCTGTGGTAGCTCTTATTCACAGATCCCACACTCAGATGTGCTGGTGTGCAGGTTAGGTGTTTTTTGCTGAGTTTTAGATGTTCAGTTTATTGTTGTTTTAAGGGGAGAGATCTGTGTACGCCATGTTTCTGATGTCATTCTGTGCCCTAGTTTTGAATTTTCTGCAGTGAAAAGACTGAAAATAAGCTTGGGGGCAAGTGAGAGAGCGTAGAAAGCCATAGTGTAGAGTTGAGTTGGTTGGTACCATGGGCTAATGGAGTTGAATTTCATTGGAACCCACAGGTACATCGTGCACCTCTGAGAATTGTCCTTTTTTAAGGACTGGAAGCTGGGGAATGTATGCACAGACTTCTGCCTAAAGTAACTAAGAGTTGCTCCCAGGGCATTAATTCATTTGGCATTTCCAAGTTGTCTAACTGCTGGCTGAGGAAGAACTACTTGAAGAAAACCCCATGGTGGAGGAGCTGGGAGATGCAGCAGCCTTAGGTGGGGGTGAGAAAGGAAGCATAAACAGAAACTGTCCACCATCCTGAAGAGGAAGTCAGAGGGGTAGCAGTGTGTGCAGCACACAGACAGTATCCTAATTCCAGCAAAAGTCTCCAGTAAAATTATGACTCCAGGAAGTGCCGTGCTGATTCTGTGCTTTCTCATATCTCCTAATACATGGCAGAGAGTACTTGAGGTATATATAGAAACTATATATATATGGTGTCTTTAAAGAAATAGAAGGACATGTTGAAAAAAGTCTATGCCATTTGTGGAATCTGACTCAGTTAGGCTAAGCCTCCAGGAGCCCAGGCCACATGAGGGAGTGAGCCAGGTGGACTCCACTCAGAGGCAAAGACCTCCGGTTACTGCCAAGAGACAAATTCATGATGATAGGGCCAAATATTAATTCTCCTAATAGTCTGCTCGCTATTTTAGAGCCAAGACCAAACCCGTACCCCTAAAATATAACACTTACCCTGACCATATCATTGAGACATACTTCATTTGTGAAATAGCATTAATACTTAATAATTTGTGCCTTAAACACTATCATAGTATTTCTAGCACAAAGGAACAGTGAAAAATAACTGTGCACTCACCCCTAAGCTAGCAATCTGTCTCCATGCCATCCTCTCTCCATATCCATGGGTTCCATTACATTGACAGCTATCACATGTCTTACTCAGCTCCAAGCTCAACGAAAGCTTTCTTTCCACAAGTAGACTAGCCAAACAGCAATGTAAGCTCTTTTAGTCTTATATGCAATGACACATATGTTTTCTTCTTTCTGATAATAATTTTTGATATAACTTTCTGATGAAGTTCTAAACCTGTGGGTCTCAAAACTTGATTTCCAGACCAAGAGCATCAGCATCACCCAGAAATATGTTAGGAATACAAATTTTTGCTCCCTGATGAAGATTCCCTCCTTTACCAAATTCTGGGCAGGCTCCTCTGAACTCTTCTCAGCTACTCTTTGACTCTGAGGCTTCCATGTTCTTCTCTTCATTTTTCTATTTCAGCAAAAATCATGCTCATTGGTTTAGGCAGACTCCCCTACACTCAGTTTCTGATCACCCTTAATATCTAATATCTGATCACTCTGGCCTACCTTCAGCAAGAATTCTGTCAGATTGGTTTGGCTAGAATCCTCCTTTATCCGTAATGTTATCTCCTAGTAATTTTCCAACCACTGACCCCCTTCTCTGCTCCTTGGCTATAAATCTCCACTTTTCCTTGTTGTAGTCAGAATTGATTCCAATCTCTCTCCCCTACTACAAAACCCTGTTGAAGTAGCCCCTTTGAATACAGTTTTCCTTACTGTCTTTAGGAAGTGTCATGAGTAATTTTTCTTTAACACTTCCTCCCAGACCTGCTGAATCAGAAGCTGCAGGGGTGGGGCCCAGTAATCTATATTTTATCAAGCTCTTCTGAAGGTTCCTGTACTTACAAAAGTTTGAGACCTACTGCTCAAAATGAGGCTCTAAGGAAAGGTGTATTCATGCTACAAAGACAACGTAGTAGGCAATGTGGACAGGTTCAAGAACACACAGGAAAGGCCAAATCCTTATTCTTATAGATCTCATATCTAATGAAGGTATTTATGAGAGCTCCATTTAAAGATAGGCATAAACTTACTTTCAATAAAATTGAAAAAGGCTGACCTAGGACCCCTGGAGAAACCATGTATATTTCAGACGTCAGATGGTAGTAATTTAAGAATCTGGATTTAAAGTATGGAATCAGTTTTGGCTCCATAAACCCCACAAGACAGTGGCTAAAATTCTAATTGTCAGGATCAGTTCTGTGGTTCTGTACTGACCTGTGGTTTTGCATGAGAAATACCCACAGCTGTAGAGGAAACCACAAAGGTCTGGAAATGGCAGGCAGAGGTAAACAGAACCACAGTATATTCTACAAATGATAATAAGGAACCACAGAAAAGTATCAAAAGGGAAAAAATGCATTCCTTGGCTGGAAACTTGTTGAATGTTTAAACTTAGGTAACAAACTGATAAGAAAGTGAAGGGGATTTCCTTGGATTTAATTCCACAAAGAAATCGTAATTAAAGCCTACATTTTTATTTTTCTTAAGGCTGGTTAAGTATGGAATATAAAAGGAGGGCTATTCCAGAATGCGTCATTATTTCATATTGTGTTTTGATTTCATTTCTAATCTCTACAGACATTAGGAACTTATACGTCTCTGCAAGTTTTAAATGATCAATTTTTTTGGTAATAGACATACTTTTTACAAGAGTAATACTAGAATGAGAAAACTGCAATTCTCTAATTTTAGCTTCTTGACCATTACTATTAAATCTGCTACTTAGGAGATAAGTAACAATGAGTAAGCAATAACTGTTGCAATGCAAAAGATGATTTAAATCTCCTTCTGTGTTTTATTCTGGAGATGCATATTTCAGAGTTTCCTTGACCATTCATTCAAAGGCCTTTTATACTCCCTCGAGTAGTGGCTGCTTTGGAGCTCAAGAACAGCTGGACATTTCAAATATCTGTACAATAAAATTTAGCGTGAATTTTCGAGTCCAAAAATTGCTCTATTACTATTGCACGGCCCTGCCTCCCAAAAAAATGTATTTTTTCTTTTATCTGCTAGAAATGAGGGTTTTACTTTGTGGTAACTCTCTAGTGTAATATTTGAATAGTAATTGAATTTCCTTAAGATTACTTCTTAAAATTATAATTTTAATGTTCATATTTACAGTATGTCATTTAAATATTTCACTATTAAAGACTTTAATATTCACAGCACAAAAAGACAAAGGGTAATTGTAAATTCTTGGTCTAAAAAAATTAATGGACATTCTACAAACTTCAAATCATATATATCTTTGCAAAGTCTTAAAACATTCAACTTTTAAACTGACAAGCTCTTTAAAAGAGCAATATTCAAATTAGGAGAAAATCTCAATTCTTCAACTTCACCTTTTTCAGCATTATTATTTATGCTCTAAATCCCTTCTAGTTCAGTCTGTTTGGGAACCTAGCACCTTCAAATAGTGCCATCACTCTGAATGAGCCATTCCCAAAAGCATACAAGCAAGACTTATTCTTGATCATGATAAATGATGTCTTCTGTTATTCCCCAGTCCCTCCAGCTACTCTAATCCTATTTCTCTATTCCTCTTTCCAGCAAAATTTTTCCATATTCTCATCTCACATTCTCTCTTTAACATACTCTTTGAAAGAAGTTTCCATCTCCATGACTCAGCCAAACTGGAACTTATCGAGAGCGCTATTTTCATCTGGCCAAATCCAGTGGTCCTTTAGCATCTTTTCTTACTTCCAAAGTGGTATTTGACTAATCCCCCTTTCTTTACTATCTAATAAAGTACTTCACGCTTAACAGAGTCAAATTGTAGCTGTAGATTTGTTTCCCCAATCCCACTTATACTTCTTAGTTCATTGCACCACCATCATTCAACTCTTCTCTCTTCCTCACAAACATATCCCTCCCAACTTTACTGCCAAAAGAGATTCTGAACCTACATCTTCTCAGTATTTCTACTGCCAGCATCTTAATGCAGTATAACCATCACCTCTAATCTTAACCACTAGAGCACCTTTTAACTCACCTCCCCTTGCCTTACCTTCAACAATTCATTTCTACAGCAGCCAGATACCTTTAAAATATAGATTGAACCGTATCATTTCCCAGTTTACAATCCTCCAGTGGCTGCTCACACTAATTAGAAGAAAATACAACCCCCACACCCCACCCTATGGCCAACAAGAAACATTATCTAGCTCTTGCCAAACCTCTCCATGTAAATTTTCTCCACCCTTGCCCTTATGTTTCATCTATCTTATCTACTTTGCAGTAGCATTTTCTGAAACTGGCATGTAATTCTCACTGCACTGCTAGCTCCTTCTCATTTTTCATATCCCAGGTGCAATGTCACTTCCTCTGTCTACTTCTCTGACTGCTTGCTCAAAAGTGACCCCTTCCAACATCCCATTACCTTTTTCATAATCTTCATAGCATCTTCCTCTATCTTAAATGATCTCATTGATTAATGTACATATTGTGTCTCCACTTACAAGAATGTAACCTCAACAAAGTCACGGATCTCTTCTTGTTAACCACTGGATTTAGGGTGACAAGTACTCATTCCATAGCATATTTATTGAACAAATCAATAACTGAATAAATTCTTCAGGCTATGACTGGCAACATGCCAAAATTATATGCCATGGCTGCTGTGAATTTCTCCTTCTCCAGCATCTCCCTAGCTGTTTTCTTCCTCCCTGGTACACTTATGGTGCATCAAAGCATCATCTTTAGATTTCCTCCAATTTCCCAAAACTGGAAGGGAAACTCTGACTCCAATTCTATCCCTGGCTCTGGTCTCTGAGACATGAATTCTACAGTAAGAAGGATGAATTGATTAGAGGAGACATGAAACCAATATAAAGACTATTTTAATGGTCTAGGAAGGAGATAATAAGCACCTGAATTAGAACCCCAACAGTAGTTCTAATAGAGAGTGAAATTCAAGATGCATTATAGCAATAGAACTGATTGACTAGATAAGTGGAGATGGAGGTGTCTTAGCTTGCTAGGGCTGCCTGTATCAAGAGGCACAAAATACCAACAAAATACTATAAGCTAGGCTGCTTATATGACAGAAATTTATTTTTCATAGTGTTGGAGGCTGGAAGTCAAAGACCAAGGTATCAGCAAGGTCAATTCCTTCTGAGGCCTTTTTTCTTGACTGGCAGATGGCCAAATTCTCACTGTGTCTTCTTGTGTGTGTCTGTGTGTATATATATCTGCATGTGTGTATCTTGTTTTAGAGACACCAGTCCTAACAGATTAGGGTCCCACCCTTATAACCTCTTTAACCTTAATTACCTCCTTAAAGGCCCTATTTCCAAATATAGTCACATTTGGAGTTAGAGCTTCAATATATGAATTTGTGGGGGGACAAAATTCAGTCCATAACAGGAAAGAAGATCTGCTTAAGTAAAGAAGCATCAATGATAAAGTTGAAAATTATATGATTTGTCTAATTGTTCTTTATTGCTATTACAGATATCTTATTTATTTTGTATATTAAGCACATATGGTCAATTTAGAAAGCAGGAAAACTTTCTACTTAAAGAGTATAATCTATAAATTTGTTTTAGGAAACAGAACTTCTCTTAACTTCCAAAGTAAACCCACAAATTTCTTTGTGCCAATTAGTGCATTATTTAGACAAGTGTGTTAGTTAGCTTCACTAGTTTTAAGCAACAAAACCATCATTCATCACTACTGCTTCTCAATCTTTCTTGAAAGGATTAGGAAGGAGCCATGGTCCTTACAGACATGCCATCATAAAGTTTAATAATTTGAAAAGCTCAAGCTTGCTAGACCCAGGTAGGATGGATGCAAAGGGTCTGGAGCCTTTGCCTGGATGCTATCTTTTGCTGGGCTATCTGCATTTCTTTATCTCCCCGTTCCCCATGGTTCTCTCACATGGGCTTCTGACTCCACCATGACACTGAAGCCCCTCCTGTTCAAGTTTCCAGTTACCTCCATTTACCACATTCCATAGTCAAGCTTCAAAACCCAATCTTCTTGACATTTCAGTAAGAACTAACAAGGCTGACCACACCTTTTTCTTAAAGTACTATCTCCCTTAGATAATGCATTCTTATTTCCCTCCAAAACCACTAACTCCATCCGTATTCCTCCTCCTCACTCTTCCTCCTTTCCCCAACCTCTCAATGTTCATTATCTCATTTAAGACCCTTGCTTTAAAGATCAAATCTAATCTCTAGCTCTGTCCTTACCAGGCAACTCAAGATTCTTATGTCCAGTTCTGACATCTCTGCTCAGAAATCTAATGAACATCTTAAACTTAATACTTCCAAAATAGAATTCCTGACATTTTCCTCCAGATCTGTCCCTTCTCCAGTCTTCTCCATTGCAATAAATGACACCAAATTCACTTGGTTGCTTAACTCATGAATAATAATGATAATAATATTTACTAAAACATATGTTTATTGGAGACCGAATTCTGTCCTAAACAGGAATTTTCTGCTTATTTTTAAAGTTTCACATTTTCTGTGTTGGGATTCCTTTTTGCCATAGTTTCTTAGGAAAGTGTCTTTTTCACACTGAAGGAGGACATTCAAGGGACATATTCCTAGCTCTCCTCCCACTCCAGACCCCCACCCATTCCAAGGTTAGAATATGGACATTGTAAGTCAGCCATACCTTGTCGACTCCTGAAAACTTTCTACACCCAGGAAAATGCCATGCTTCTTTTAATGTGTTAAGAGTAAGCTAATGATAATAATTACCATGACTATTTTACAACTAGGATAAAAAGAATTCATACAGAAGATGTTACATCTCAAAATTATGATGATAAACTATTAAAAGCACAACCACAAAAAAAATGCTTTGGCCAAAAATCAAGAGCTGCAAGGTAACAATATTATGAGTAGTGCTTTACAATAGTCCGAACTACTGGTTTTTTTCACCTTTTAACCATGAAAGAGGCCACATTCATGAGCCAGTCAAGGCATAGAATGATTACTGGAATGTGTACCCTTTGCCTTAGATTTTGGTGGCCATCTCTCATTGAAGGAATGAGAGCATGTGGTTCAGTTTCCTAAGCAATCATAGGTCTGGGTAAACATGCTTGACTGATTAATGATAACAGCTCTTAAAACACCACAGACATTTCCAGCCCCAGAAATGTTTATTTTTTTATACTAAATTAAATTCTTGTCTCTCTCATTCCCTCTAAGGAAAATGGTGACAAATTTAAATTCAGAGTGGACTGTTATATTGAAGATGGCCAGGTGCCACAATCTCTAAATAGGCTATCGTGTGGGTTTATATTTCAGCAAGAGGATGGTGGGAGGGAGGAGATTTGAGAGAGGGAAAGAAAAAGGAAAACCTTCAATGAACACTGTACCAGTGTACCATTAGCGCTGAGCCAACTACCTTGCACACAGAGAGGATTTAATAGATTTTCGTATTTACCGAATAAAGCAATAGTAAAAACAGCAATAATTTATCATATTATTGTACTTGATGAATATTTATGATAGAAAAAGAGAAGGAAACAAATACTTAAAAGGAATCTGCTTTGTGCCAGGCACCAAAATGCTGGGCAATAGAAATCATTATTTTCATTAAGCACATTAGAAAACTGAAGTTTAGAGTGGTTTATTTGCCCAAGGCAGTACAGTACAAACCTAGGATTCGAAAGCCCATTTCTTATCTACTTATGTTTATCCACACTGTGTCCAATGATGAGAGCAATAATAGACATTTATGCAGTATCTATTTATTTTGCTTATATAAATCATTCTGGCCAGTATTATACTAATAAATTTGTCACTGCTTAAAAATCTATATTAGACAGCCATGGCATCCTAACTGTTTTGTGTGTGTGTGTGTGTGTGTGTGTGTGTGTGTGTGTGTGTGTGTGTTTTCATATTACCATGACTTTGTTAATTTCTACCAGTAGAGAAATGCTTTCAGAAAGAGTACATCTTCTAATCAATAGGTTTCCCGTGTTTCTAAGAATCATAGATCTATAGTTCAGAAATGTACATAGACCCTAGCATGAGCTGAGGCGGGATGAGAAATTGAGATTGCTGTGAATATCGTTTTAAAACACTGAAGAGAAATAAAGCCATAGTTTGTAAATCAATTTTAAAGGACAATTAGACATTGCTTTTTCCACTTAAAAAAAATGTACTCACAAATGAGTTTGTAATGGCACACATGGTTATATTTAAAATAAGAAGATACATAGCATAGCTGTGTATTATGATCTTCAAGAAAAAGAACACATTTAACTTGCTGTTCAGGAAAGGTCATTATAAATGTTGGGCAACTCTTGATGATGATTCTAATTTTTTCCTACATGTTAAGGACAAGCATATAGTTTCTTTATTTTATAAAGTAGGTATATATTCTACATGTAAGTAGGAATGGGAAGGGTCAACAACATTCATTTATTTATTTGTGGCTTACTCATTTATGTCAAGAAATGTACTAGGTTAACAAGATAACAGCTGAGCAAAACATTATACTTGCCCTCAAGTAGCTCAGTGTTTAGGATAGAGAACACAGAAATGAAGGAGAAAAATCAAACTAATACATGATTAGTACCAAAATATTAGCAAAATGCTATAAGAGATAAATTTCAGGACCTCGTATCCATTTAAATAAACAAACAAACAAACAAAAACAAATAAAACTCTTGTCTTAATCTAGTAAATATTAATTGTTTGAGTTAAAAATTTGTTCTGGAAGAGGTAATACTCTTTCTGAAACATTCTAGGTCCTTCTACTGTAGTGTATCTGATCACAATGAACCTGTGGGGCAAATGGTTTTTTGCTGTCTCTAATATTGACCTCTAATTCATTCTTCAGTAGAAAAGTTACATCCTTCAAAATTTTCTTGATCCCCTAAGCTAAATATGCTCTGTGCCTGCTTTACTACCATCTTATAAATAGATCACTTTCTAACCCATATCATGGCAATTTTTTCTGATTTTTGCTTTAAGGAACACATACCTCAGGTCGAGGCCAGTGAAGTTACCAAAGAGAAAAAGCTTACCTTCCTCTTCCTTTCTGGAGAGTCTTTCTCTTGTGGCATCTAAACTGATGCTTCTGAAATTTGGTCAACTATAAGCACCTCAGGATATATACGTGGACAACTGGGAAGCAAGATCTAGTTTTCTGAGTGTAATGTTCTTTACCCAGGCCTGGCCTCCAAAGAGCTAAGATCATTTCATGGAGCTCTAAAGCAGAGCATGTGGACGTCTGCCATCTGTAAGTTTAATTTTTGATCTTAGTACCAAAAATTAGGACCATGATGTATATAATGACCTTGATCAAGGATAAACTACACAGAACGAAATGGGTGACACTGACCAAATGATCTCTGTTTCAGCAGCTATTCAATATATCAGTTAGCTGAGACTGTTTGCTGCAATAACAAACAATTCCCAAATCTCAGGGCTTATAACACACTTATTATAACCATCTTGACTGTGGCTCTGCTCTATTCATTCTTTCTCCCAGGACCTAGGCTGAAGAAGCAGTCTTTATCAGAAATAATGCAGATACCATAAAAGAGTTGGAAATAGGTGACAGATCATGCGATAGCTTTTCGAGCTTCCCTTTGGATATGACATAGGTCACTTCTGCTCCTGTTCGATTGTCAAAACAAGTCCATAGCCAAGACTGACGTCAATGAAATGGATTATATAATTCCCTCAGAAGAAAAAGCCCATAGGAAGGGCAGTAAATATTTTAAACAATAATTTCATCTAATACAACATGTGAGGAAGATTGGATATTGAAGCAATCCAGAAAGAGCGCTAGATTAGTAGATCCCTATTGAGTTTTAGTGGAAATGTGGTCATGTCAATCATCTGGTTCTAAGCCTTAATTTTTTTATCTATAGAACAAAGGTTTGGTCTATGTGGTTTCAAGGTCCCTTCCAACTCTGCCATGGAGCCCAAAGCCTTGATTCCATTATAATGATTTGTTTTGGTATCTTAGCCAAAGTATAAGTGCCAGTATCATTTCCATATTTCTCAGAGACCTCACTAAGTATGATGCTTGAAAACATTGGTTGAATAAATAAGCTAATCCTTACACTTTAGTACAAATTCATTAGATAATTTCCTGGATGCAGAGTCCATGGCTGGAATGTGGCAAGCACTGAGAGCCTCAGGCATGGTGGTGAAGGGAGAGAAATTAAGAGAAGAAATGAAAACAGCACAGGAAAGTGCAAAAGAGTGAGCGCAGAAAAAAGAAGGCTAGGAATACTCTGGGCAATTCCTCTTAGAATAGCTCTGCGACATATATTATGACGATACAGTTCTGGATTTCTCTGTAATGAAAACTTACTAAATCTAAAGACATATCTATTTTGAAACTATTGCAAATGCAAAAAGATTTGTTTTTTATTTTGTTCTTTATTTTGCGTGGGAAAACTAGGTAAAGAACACACTCCCAAACAGAATTCAATTAAGGGAAATGCTGCCACATTGTATAAAAATAAAGTTCCTGCTTTTATTGTGAAAAGGAAATGATAGCATTCTGAACCTAACAGAATAGTTGATTTGCCAAGAAAATGCTCTTAATCCAAAGGAATCAGCTAAGAAGAAAAATATGGACAGTGCTTCTGTTCCCATCTACTGTTTTCGTGAGCAGATAAAAAAGCTGTCTCACTTTTTAAAAAGCACTCCAATATTTACCACAAATACAAAACATTGTTATTTAAATAATCACACAATATAATTTGAATTTCATATTCAATTCTCACCTAGAATAATGGATATTTGTTTCCTACTTACCCATATCATTCTTCCTGCCCACATAATTGCAGTTTGATAAAATCACTTGTGACTTGTATTTCTTATTTTAACAGTTGTAATCTATAGTAGCTTCTTGGTTGTACAAAGGAATGGAATGTGTAAATTCACTTATCAATGCAGTATGAAGGTAATTAAAGAATTTAATGCAGTTTGAAGTTAAAAATAATTATATACACAACAGATAAAATCCATTCAAAATAATGGGCGCCGTTTCATAAGCTCAACCAACATCATGCCACCAAAAAAAAACAATCTTTTTTTCCTTAAATAACTTCAACGTGATGAGCTGTAAAACTTTAAATGCTGTAGTGAAGATCTGAGAAGTGAAACAGAAAGCAAGAAAAAGCAGGAGCCTGGGTGTATACGACCCCTGAAGAATCCATTGTTTTCTGTCTTTCCTTATTTTGGTTTTCAAATATTACCTTCAAACTAGTGATTTGAGAATTTTAGAAAAACGTGTGCAAGGAAAGGAGCTTTTAAGTCATTACGTTTACCTTTTTCAGAAATCTTTATTCTTAACATTTCTTGCTGACTCAGGGGAGGATTGTATTTCACTTTGGTAGGGAAGACACCAACATACCTCTTTGACTCTTGACCAATGGCTTCCCCTGTCCCCTGCTGGCTATAGTACATTAGCAAGCAATGCCACCAAATGGGAAACAATTGATCCTTAGGCCTGACATTTTAAATCAGAAGCATTTTGTAGTTTTCACCAACTGTCCGGAAAATTGCTGTTTCTGGTGGCGAAAAGTCTGTATGTAGGGAATATTGAGAAAGTTTAGTGGGTTTATAACATAAAATACGTAATACCACTAGAACTTTCAGGTATTACTTCACCATTAAATATCAAAATCTTGAAGCTTAGCAGTAACTTTGGTCAGGATGTAATACTCACAGGTCTGTTTCAGGAAGTCAATACTAGCCTATTAGTATGCAGTTTTCCTTGGAGAACGGCCATCTTCACACTGTGCAGTGTTCTCCTTTCCAACCGTCCTGTCACTGCTCTGTGTTTGCGACCCAGCCTAGGGCGTCTTGGACAGATCTCTTGTCATTTCCTGCATTCTGCACGAGCACTAATTGAAAATTTGGGTGGTCTTGCTTATTTATTTTTCTGGAATTCAGTGGGTTGTATTTTCATGGCATTTTCTCAGCAGTGCAGCGTTTCAAATTCAAACTACAACAATAAGAAGAAAAGAAAGCCAGTCCCTGTCAGCACACTGTACCCGGGTCTGAATCTGCAGTACAACCTTGGCAAATCTAATTAAATGTGGGTTATCAGAAGTGCCTATTTTTTTCATGAAACTAAAAACGAGTTTACTTTCTCCTTGAAAAGGAGAAAATATGGTGATATGCTCAGTTACTGTAAAAAATAAAATAAAAGGTAACATTAAAAATTATTTGGTAAAATTTAGCAATTGACTGTCCATGTCTAAATCTTCATAAAATACACTGGGACAAATTTTCTGTTGCAATATATTTAAAAAAGAGCTTGCTTCACTATACCATTGCACTGGGGTTTCATACAAATTACAGCCTGCATGTGTTGCAACAGCACTTTTCTTTAGGAATACAAAGGCTAACAGTGAAAATTTTAATTTTATCAAGATGCTATACTATGTTGTTCTAATAATATATTGCTGTTGTAAATTTTGTATTGCCTAACATTCAAAGAAGACTATATTTCAATGGATTTGTGTAAAAAGCAACTTTGGCAAAAATTAAATTTATACACATGGCTTATAGAATTTAAATCTCAAAACTGACTTTTGATTTTATCCTGTATATTTGCATCTTTCATTTCTAAACTAAGAGTATATATAGTAAATTTTTAACATTTGATACATTTTGCATGAAATACATTGAAAGAAAGATTTAGAATAGTTGAAAATATACACACATGTTAAATAAACCAAAGACAATTACTTTAATGAAACTCCCTGAAAGAGTGTCAGTTGAGGAGCAAATACAGTACTAGTTTTGTATCTTTAAAACAGGACTGAGTCTAGCATATTTTTTAAGTCTGGAGAGCTACTTTCCGTTAGTTTAATGAAGAGCTATATAAACATAAAGTGTTAATCATTATTATATGCACAGCTTATCTTATATAGTGAGTCTCAAATATATGATCAGTATCATGTGAAAAACTATATATTTAAAATGCATTTAAATATATGCATTTCTATCATTAAATACATTTCTGCTATTGGTGTAATTAATGGGTACTCTAATCGTATATCAATTTACCCCAGAATGAAAAAACGATAAGATATTTCTGTGGAGCAAAATTTGCCACCACTGTGAGCTGAAAGCAAACCTTGAAAAACTTTTGTCTTGTTTAGTTTGAACAACTTTTTTGAGAAATAAAAAAAATTCATCTGTTTATTTTAATCAAACAATTAATGGTATTAAACAGCTATTCGCAATCACTTTTTATAAAGTGGAGACAGTACTAAATTGTCAAAATCAATGACAATAACAGAAATCACATCTTCATAAATGTATCTGACTTTTTCAGTGAATTTATTAGTACCTTATTAAAATTTATAAATAGAATTTTTTCCATAGAAATTTTATTTTAAAATTAAAGATGTGAAAGAGGGAAACAAAGCTGCTTGAACTACGCAAATATTGCCTAGCTAAAGTACTTACTTTGAATATATACAGATGTGAGCTGAATAACGTAATTATAGTTTTTCACATGATACTGATCATATATTTGAGACTCACTATATAAGATATGCTGTGCATATAATAACGATAACACTTTATGTTTATATAGCACTTCATAAACTGTAAAAGTATTTTTAACATGTATAATTGAGGTTCATAATAATTCTCTGAGGCTCGCTTATTTAAAAAGCACATTAAAATCAAAAGAAAAGATGTTAAAGAAAAATAAGTCTAAGGTTACTAAAGATATAAACATACTAATAGAATTAAGTACAAAAAATAGGAAAAGCATTGCAGTTTAAATAAAAAAGATACTTAAACTGGTTAGCTGTACTGAGCAGTGCAGAATAAATTATTGCAGCTCTTTGACTCTTCTGAATAATTTATAAAATAAGGTAGCAGACATTCATAACTTGGTTAATTTAAATATATTTTATTGAGTAGTTTTTCTTTTCCATTGACTTTTTAAAAATAAAATATTAAAAGGAAATCATGCTATTCACATCCACATCACTTTTTTTTCCCTGGTAGCAAACCTCTTTTGTATCTGTCTTGTTATGTTAAATTACACCTTCAGAAAATAAATGTCAGTTGAGATATAGTATATTTGGAGACTTTCTTTTTGTAGTTAAGTCTGAATAGATATGAAAAAAGACATGTTTTACCATTTGTACAAAGTCTCAAAAAATTAAAATTATACATTTCTAATATTTCCAACTATCATTTCCACTTCGCTAGAGTTAACAATAAATTTTATCATGGCTGATGATTTCTTCCATAGAAGTCAAATAGTAAAATAAAAATATTTTTAATGGAAAAGTACTTCACAGAATAAACAAGAACAAAACCACCTCTTGTGACTTACCCTTTCCTATGTACGCAGAGCTGCCATTTTCTTTCATATGTGTGACTCCAGAGTATATTTTCCAACTTGTGCAGACATAAGTCACAGCTAAATTTAGGCATTGCCCCCAAGTAAATGAATCCCTAGAAATTCAAAACTATCCCTAATAAAAATGCAAAGTCTGTGCTGGAAGATTTATACGACAGAGGATAGGCCATTATCTGCAGAGCAAGCTGAAGAGGGACGAAGGTAGATATACAAAAAAACAAACAAACAAATATACAAACAAAAACACAGAACAGCATGTATAAAATTTCTTCTCATCTTTGCTTTATCTTGAATCTGAATGCTTAGACTAAAAATTGGAGTATATGTACAAAGTTGGAAAACAGAATCATTGGATCTATGTATTGGTTTTCTACATCTGACATTCAACTGTAAACAACTGACAACTCACCTGATCCAGATTGGTTCGTTCAAAGCATAAAGTAAAATAAACCATGTTCCTGATTTCTTTTTCTCAAGAAAATAGGCTGGTTCTTCTGAACACTGCTATAATAAAGGTAAAAAGAGGTGAAAGAACTAAGAGAACAAGGTACTCAACAGACCTCCAGGTTTAAGGATTTTCTAGTGTAGACTGTCTACTCACCTCGAGGTTGGAGAGAAGATGAACTGTGACTAGGAATTCCAAAATTCCCAAACATCATTATTTAGTTGCACAGGCCACAAATGATCTTAAAAGCTGTTGAAAGCAGAACATCAGTATACAATCTTCCTATGATGAATAGTAGATCAGCCACTAAAGAAAAATGTGTAAATCAGAAAATTTTTTAAAAATTAGATTGCTGTTCTCAGCATTCTTTTTACATAGAATTCTGCCGAAGTCCTCGATTTACATTAGAGATGAAAGAGATGTGGAGAAAATAAATATTTAAACTGTGATTGATGAGACAGGATGATGCAAGGTGGGTTAAAACAAGGCTAAAATTAAGTGGAATCTAAACATTCAAAAGTCTTGAAGTCCCCACAGCTGCTTCTTCCATCCAGTTCCTCATACCCACCATCTGGAATGTGATTTCTAGTGAGACTGCCCTCACTCACCGCACTGTAATTCTTCTCAGTAGTTGTTATCTCCAAATTCAGTTGTCAATCTTTTCTTATAAGTACATGCACATATGTGTGTGTGTGTGTGCCGGGGGCGGGGGGGAGGGGGTGTGTATAGTAGGTAGCTGTGGGTAGTGACTCATTCTGTCCACTGCTAGTTTGGCCACAGCTAACCTTTGGATTACCTGTTAAGTGAGGCTGGCCCAAAGACAAAGTGAGAGGCCTTTTGAGTAGGGGACGTTTTCTGCAGTTTTGGTGGGGAGGGCCTGCCTTAATCAGTCACTGCCTTTAGCCTAAACAAGAGTGAAAGCTAAAATGACAAGTCACTGAAATTACTTGTTATTGTTAAAAAGAAGTTCTATTTTTCCCAGAACCATTTGTTCTATTCAAAAATTAAAATGGAAGGGAGTAGAGACAAAGGAAGTAGAAAGAAAAGAAGAAATCATAATCGGTCTATCAACTCAACTTTCTCCTCTGTCCACTTCCACTTAACTTTTAAAAAATTTTTGATTAGTTAGCTAATATTTCCCACTAACTTGATGCCAGGCATTTCTAGTTTTGTAAAACTTTTTCTCCTCACTATGAAAATGTGATTTTTAGGAAATAAAAAGATGCAGGATATAATCAACCCCTGTGATTCTAAGATGAATTATTTATGTAAAAGGAATAAACAATCTGTATCTACCATCACTCACAGACTGAAATGTTTGCTTCAGTTTCCTGGAATGTTCTGGTGGCCACTACCTACTGATTGCCCATGGGCACTCCTTGGACTGGCCATTAGAATCTCTGTGAGCATTATATTTATAATGGCCTGAAAAGAACTTGGGGTGTGTCAGTAACCAAAACTAAACAGAGATTTTAACAGCTCTGACTTCTAGATTTTATAAATTAAAGAAGGCTTTTGTCTCTAAATGTTTCTCAACAGTTGAAAACTATTAGTTATAAATATTATTAGCAATATTAATTTTATTAATTATTATTAGATATGCTAGAAAGATAAGTCAGCACAAGTTCATATATCAGATTCAATAATTTTTTTATGTGTATTAAGTTATTTCAAATTTAAATAAGCTGCTTGCTTAGCTAGGCTTCTGGAAGAGTTTATTAAAATGCTTCTACAATGTGAAATATTCTAATTACCACTTGAAAAAATGTAAGAGATCTCAAGTTTGTAAAAGTTAATTTCCTGTTTCTATTAGTTTGCATGCTAAAACATTACAAATCTCATTGGATGAAGTAGAAAGCTTTGATTCTATGACAGAACTACATTTATTCTATAATTGTAAGGAAAGTCAGTATTCTAAATTAGTTATTTAGGTTCATTAAATGTTACAACATTTCTTGTAATTTAAAACTGTTTAACATGTAGTTATTAGATTTCTAGTCAGGATGGGAATATAGTATTAAAATACATTTGAATGATTTGTTATTGTCATTTTTCAAAAATTGTAGTAATGTGTATTTAATTAATTAGTCTTATATGAAGCTTACAAATGCCTATATTTCTATATTTCCAATAGAGATCACAATAATGTGAATGTGTGCATATAATGTGAACTATTACATATATATTTCTTCCAATATGAATAAGTTCATTAAATAAGCACATGAAAAAATTCAAAGATTAATAGTGTATGGGTCACTTACATTTTAAAGTAGTGAGTCTTTTCCTGTCTGAATTATAAGTAGATTAGATGTGTCAATAATAGCTTTGTTCCTGGGATTATTTCTATACTTGAATACTGCTTACTTAGTTGAGTTTTCTAATAAACCTAACCAACAGACTATTACTTTATTTGGTTCCGCTCAAAATTTTCTGATTTAAATATGTTAGCATATGTGTGAAAAAATAAGCAGGAAAGACAGTTTCTTCAGCCTTTTAGCTGTTATTTTCTTATTTGTTAAAGATTTTTTTCCCAACAGATTTTCTTAGGCAGTTGATTTGTATTAGCCCTCACTGTAAATATTTATCAAGAACCAGGCACAGAAAATTAAAAATAACTAAATAAATAAAAGCAGGATTTTTCATTATCCTAATCACCTCCCATGATCCAAATATGATTTTCTTATTTTGCTTTTGGAAAATAAATATTGTAAAAAAAAGAATACTTATAATGTCTTTACCTTAATGGCAGATTCGCTTAATTTATAGAAACCAAGAGAGGATATGTAGAAAAAGAATATGAGATGCATTGTATCATTATGTGTTGATTTGAAAAACAAGCTTGACTTGCTGCAATGTACACATGCAGAGGATCTCTCTGAATTAGCAGCTATGAAAAATACACCTTTTGTGAAAGTGTATTTTGCATGCTTATAGGATCAGTTAAACACAGATTTCTTAGACCTTTAAATATTATTAACAACTCTATTGAGGTATAATTGATATACAAGATTGCACGTACTTAACATACAATTTGGTGAGTTTGGAACTTAAACATCTTTAAATGAAAGAATTACTGTTTGTAAACCAAGAAAGAATAGCAAAGTGAAAATTCTTTAAATAAAGAACATCAAGTAAAAATGCAAAAGCTCCCCTCTCTAATGTGGAAAGCAGACTCTTTTAGTTTTGAGAATTTTCTAAGAATTAATTTATCTTTTATTTTTCTTAAAACATGCCATTCCCATGGGTGGCAGGTGGTGGAAGAAAGAGAAAGACTGATATAGCAATGCATTTCATTCCCCCTTTCCAGCATTATAACCAAGGAACTATGGTCTATAAATTCAAGTTTAAACTGGTTTTCCTAAAGAATGAAACTTCCTTCTAAATGTTTTCACAAATACATGCTTACGAACAGGCCAACTTAACAGCTGTAACAATTATAACTAAACATATCTAAAACACAAAATGACATGAAAGGACTAAAAGAAATCACTGAAATTTTCCCTTACAATTTGAAATCAGTGAACAGAATATATAAATTTCTAAGATAAAATTATAATTACATAGAGATTTTTCTCCATTTGTTCTCAGATAAAACGTTAGAAATTCTCAGAAGTCTACGGTCCTAAAAAGCTATTGTTTATCACAAAGAAAACATATGCATATGCTAAAATAAAACCTATTATTTATGTCTGTGCATTCATTTGAGCCTCTAATCTATGTTAGTAAGATGAATACGCATCATGTTAAATATATGTAAAACATAGTAATCATGCAAATCAACATGGACCCACACATCCAGGATATGAACAAGTGTGGCCAAGCTTAGAAGAAATTACTTTATGGAAAAGTAGGAATTCAATAAAAACACAAAATTGAAAATGCAACTCGTGTATTTATCATTGTTTTCTTCTTTACTTTACGTCCCAGCTAACCTTCTATAGTTCGATTAAGCCAGGGACTAAGAAGCAAAGCAATTTGTTTACAGCGTGGAAACTGAGGTGTACAAGTGATTCAGAACAGAGCACCAAAAAGTTATGGAAACAGAAAAGGACCAAAATCTGCCTCAAAGTCAGAGAAAGCAACCAAGGGTTTCTCAGTTTTAAAATGGCTTGCCTTACAGGTAACAAATTCAAAGAATAAAGTATCTAGGAGAAAAAAAAAATCCCTTTAATTCACTAGCAAGAAAAATTAGTATGATCCACTGCCAGTGTTGAGAAAAACTTTACTAACATTACCCACATGTTCTGTCATATGCAGATGGCCAGCCAGTCAAAGTTGCCAGAGAGAAAGAAGGCCTTGCAGTTCAGCCAAAACTCACTGCGAAATAGTTACTTTTTTGAAAAGTGTGGTCATGGGATTTTAGAACTTAAAGTGACTTTAGAGTTTTCCGCTCCTCACCACCTTCTTTTAAAAGTGCATTAATTGCAACTCTCAAGTGGTCAAAGAATGCTTCTGATCAGGATTGTTACTAGGCCTGGCCCAAAATATGAGCTTCTAAACTCTCAGTGGAATTAATCTAAACAGCACGTCCTTGAAAAACATAGTTTCATTCAACATAATTTTGTTGCAACATTAATGAGAAAAAAAAATATCGATTCCCAGTCAGGGTTACTATGTGTGTGAAGTTTACACATTCTCCCCACATCTGCAAGATTTTCTCTGAGAACTCCAGTATCCTCCCAAGACCCAAAAGCTGTGTACGCGAGGTGAACTGGTGTGTCTACATTGTCCCAGCCTGAGTGAGTAACGGGTGTGTGTGATGAGCCTTGTGATGGAAGGGTGTCCTGTCCAGGTGGGTCCAGCCTTGCACCACAAACTGTTGGGATGGGGTTTGATCACCTGAGATCCTGAACTGGAATAAGCCGATGGAAAAATAATGATCTTACATACATGTAAGTTCTAAAATAAAAATGTATGTACAGCTTACATTTATTTCAATGTTTAAAATTAGAAGTGTTTTGAGTCTTTACTTAGGAGTTTGGTGATGTTTTTGTGCCCAGGAATATGTTATAGGAGCTTAACTCTTATTTACATCTGTTAGCCTATGCTAAAACTGGTTTTGTTATACGTCTAAACCAGTGACACTACAGTTAATTCTCGATTTTTCAGGGGCCATAGTTATCTTTGTTTCTTTTAAGTATTTCAATACTCAAACTCCACAAGAAGTGGAAAAATCGGTTCACTTTTGTTATGTGTTTGGTAGGAAAGAATAAAGTTTCAGATTTTTGTCTAAAGTGTGGACTGGAAATTACTTTTGGCTCTTAATCTTTCATGTATTCCTCATCCATTTTTACCACCAAAAATATACAGAGATCTCTGCCCTGCTGGGGAACTGGCCCAGGACACTGGATGGCAGTACAATAGCAGCAGCTGCTTGAAGATGTGCTTATAGGAAGCAGTAATGTGCAGATGGGCATGATGTCCTTCAGGATGTATGTACACTGAGTGGGCATCCTGCACACTGATGCTTCTAATCACCTTTGAGAACTATATTCAATACCTTCAAGGGAAGCACAGATAAGTCAAAAACTTAAGTGAAATCTACTGAAAACAGAGGATGAGAAAACTACCATTAGAGAGTTTAAAATCTCTTGGGTCTGTGGGAAACCAAGGTGTTAGCCGAGCAATGAAAAGACTCAGATAAAAATTGTGTCATATCAGAACAAAAAGAAATGAGATATGAAGCCAGGCATTTCTGAAACTCCTGGAAGTGGGAAGCCTTCATAAAGGAGTGTTTATAGAACTCAAATAAAAACCAAGAGGCCAGCAACATGTCTCTGCCCAAGTGAAATTGTAACTGGCTTCTTCTCTAAATGGGGTGATAGACCTTGATAGCAGACATAGAATATGGCAAGCCAGCCAGTCTGCTGCCCTTAGCCCCAATCTATTATGAGAAATATCGCATCAGTGGAATAAACTGAGAATATGGTAATCTTTTCTATGACTGCAGACACTAATGCAAATTGGCCTTGTTCCCATTGAAGTAATAATATTAGACCTTCAAGCAGAAAGTTTTAAAACACACACACACATACACACACACACACAAACAACAACAACAACAAAACCTCAACCACCTACTACTGCCCAGCAATTTAAAACAAAAAATATATTCTTACATTCAGTTACAATCCCTTCATTTAGAAGATAAAGGGGTCTAAACTCCTACTCACAGAAAACCATAGGATTAGGTTGTCACTGCCCTCTCTGCAGCAGTAGGGTAGGCCTGACCAACAAAGATTCCCCTGGTTCTAAGATGAGTCATTTTGACATTCTGATCAAGGTCCTTCTATCCAGCTTCTATATCTCCCACATCTCTCTGGTAGTGAGTGATTCCTCAATTTCTCTGTTCTATTCTAAACTACCTATAGATACAACCCACTGCCAGGGACACCCTGATATAAACACAGGTGATAAGCACAGCTGGGTGGCAGTGGAGGCCGTATGATTAGAGCAACACTGTTGAAACACCATATTCCTATGTAGATCCAGCTTTATTTAAAGTGCTTTTTTTAAAAAAAATAAAATAAAATATGCAATTAGCAAGTAAGTAGAAAACCACAGAGCTCTGCTTTGCTACAAAATTGTTTGGAGACATTTCACTATTTTGAGGACTTTGCATATATAGAGCTCTGGAGCTGATGAGAAGTGTAGATGCTAAAGTCCACATAAAGGCATTTGCTAGGATTACAATAGCAAGATTAAGGTAAAAACAGAATGATGCAAGGGGCTTCCTTAACCGATAGGCCCAATTTGAGAATTGGTAAAACAGGGTTGTACCTGTTACAATCTTGGAGGATTTTAAATTTCTTGTGATTTTAAACCATAAAGCACTCCAGTGAAGCATGATAGAATTGGGTGGTATTTGGTAAAACATCTCAATCATTCCTACATTGTTAAAATTTACATATCAAATTTTGCTCAAATTTTTTTGCCCTTAAGTGATCATTAATCATATTTTGAAGTAGATAACTAGAAACAGGCATCTCCCCTAACTCTGCCATTATCCTAATGTATTGCTATTATTTTTAGTTTTGTATTCGACACATTTATTGAGCTTCTACTATGTGTGAGACATGGGTGAACAATAGAAAGTCCTAAAGGAACCTATCTTAGTGGGAGGAGACAAAAAAGTAAACAAATGATGTATTTACATGTTGTGGTTAGTACTATTACTGGGTGGCTGGTGTACTGAATACCTGCTGTATAAGGCTATGCTGTATCTACAATGATGAATAAGACAGGTATCTACTAGCAAGGGGCTTACAATCTGAGTTAACAGAAGACCAAATAATTATCAGTCTTTGGTAAAATGGCAAATTATAGCCCTTTTGAGGATTAGATTCTATACTAATTATGGTCCATTACAAACTGATATACCATGCAATATGAAACACTTTATGTATTGAATGTAAAAATATCTAAAGAACAGGAAGCTGTGCCTGTCATGATGTTTCCTGACTAAAACCAATGGAATTTCACACTGCAAAGTTATTTTTTCTGGGTCAAACTAAATCTGATGCAATAATGAAAACACAAAGCTATAATGATATTTATTGCCTCAACAGCTACTACTATAATTTTATGTTTATTTTATTTGCTGCCAGCTTCTGTATATACTGTACCAATACTTGCTAGCTGGTTTTAGAATACACACCATAAGTTCAAGAAAAGAAAGAAAACACTGAAACACCACAAAGTAATTTTTATATTAGTGAAAGATACTCTTTCCTCTTTCAAGTGTTTTTCTTTCAGAAATACAGTATTGTCTTTTTTTTTTTTTTTTTTTTTTTTGATTCAGGAAAGATCTGTGAGTCCTCAAGAGCCATTCTAACCAGCTTAATGGCAGGATCACCTAACTTGAGAAATGACCTGTCGCTGAGACCCAAAGAGGAGACAAAAAAAGGGTTTAGTTTCACCATGAAGCAGGGATACAGAAAATTTAATTTCCTCTTAACCTCTGCTGCCAGGCCTCTGAGTCATGTTTCCTGTGTGTTTTAAAATGGATGATTTTGGGACAGTTGAGTTTTTACTGGAGCAACACTTTGGCATGTTTTCCAAAGGAAAAGAGAGAGAAAAATAAAGTTATGCTAAGTCTCAGGACTCAAATTATCTGTACAAAATAGCACTCCTCCCCTGCCCACCCCCGCCTTGGGAGGTATTTCTCTTATAGGTGTGTAAATTCAGCACGTAAAGATATTCGAGTCATAATAAGTATAGGTGGTTTTTGGTCTATGATACTGACTATTTTAGCTAGATTCTCCCAGAGACCATCCCTGAGATATAGTTTCAAGGGCTAGTATTTAACTTGGGAGGTGACAAGGGATCACCAGGAGGTGATCACCAAGAGGGGAGTAGGAAAGCCAGGTGGGGAAAGGGAAGAAAGCCAGTTAAAGGTGTGCCATGAAGGCATTCCCAAGGATGCCTGAGCTCAGTCTCCAGGGAGCTCTGGAATACCCTGTATAACATACCTCCAAGCTACCCCAGGATGGAGGCATCCTGTCTGGCTGAAGCCTGCTTTTGGTCTAGTGAACATTCCAGTGCTTCCAGCATGCCCGGGATCCAAGAAGAAAGCCCTAAGACACAAATGAGCAGGCTTTCCCAGAAAGCAGACTTCAGAGAGCACAGGGGACATCAGAGAAATATGGGTTGGCTCTAATGGCTTCTACTACTATCTATCCCTTGCATGCTGTGTTGTGTTGTCTGTCCTGTCACTAATTCCTTATGCTGTAGTCCAGTCATACCCACAACAGGAGTATTGATAAATTGAGTTATGGACTCCTGCTATAGTTTGTCCTGCAGCTATGGCGATTTCCCTCTTATCACCCATTCTAGAGTCCCCTCATCTTCGATTAGCACTTCTGCTGGACTGGGCTGCTTGACGAAGTGGCCCAGACCATTGTCCCTGTGTCCCTTTGTCCTAGACCAGGGTTTAAGCCCTGAGTGCCATGCTCTTGTCAGGCCAGGGTTGCTGTGTTGCTCATTAACTGATATCACTAGGCATGACGATGTCCAGTGAGAGTTCTGAGTTCCAGAAATAATCTTCCCTGCCCCATCTCCTCCTGATCATGGGGGTCAATTTTTGTTACCTGTATGAAGAGAACAAATGAAGAGAAGCCTTCAGATTTAGTGGAACTTTGTGTCCACTGGCAGAGCATCCTCCCCTGCTAGAGGAGCCAGGACTCTATCAGGGATGAAGCATCATACACTGGTATTAGGTTCAAAATATAAATTGCATCCCGTGGCACAGCATCCCAATACTGCACAATGTTATCCTCAAGCTTCAGGCTTAGCTGCGCCTTTAGAGGCTATTCTAATGGTCTATTAGGGTGGCATCTTCTGAGTGTGTGATATATGGTACAACGAATGGATCTGGTGATCTTGGCCCCTCTGTCATATTTTTTTTCACTCTCAAGAGAGTCCTTGTTTTAGGTGATATGGGAAATCCCAGAATGATAAATCAGACACTATGTGTGCTCACATAGTGATGCTTGCCAGGGTACTGCAGGCAGGGAAGACAACCCCGAACCCAAGATGTGTATCTGGATCTGAGGAAATCAACTTGCTACCAAATGGCTGCCTGGTCTACTTGAGGGAAGTACAATACCACTAGCTGTATATTGGCCACTGGAGCTTAAAGGGGGTGGTTGCAATGTTTAAATCTGCCTTGTTGAGAGGGGTATGTGCAGTTCAATCCCTGTAACCATGGCTATTCAATTCATAGGCCCATTGTACAAACACCAGGGTGACCCAGGACAGAGTTTGGTCAAATCATCCTGGGTACTGGTGTCCCTCTGCTATGGATGCTCTCTGGTGGGTATTCATGTGACACATACAGATTGGCCCAAGACAAAGTCTGTGTGAAGTGCATGTGTGAGCTCTTAGGGTTAACAGGGGGCAAGAACCCTCCTCATGGTTGCCTCTGCTTCATGGCTATGTTTCTTTCTATTCGGCTATAACCAGTCACTCCTCCTTTTGGGAATTTCTAGACTGTAAGCAGGAGGCATAATCTTGCTCACATATAGTTCCAATGGCAGGCTACTTCTCCAAAGAACTTCACCCCCATGCTCAGTTCCACTGTGATGGCAGGAAACGGAGGCTCCAGTGTCCCTCAGGTCAGCAAGTACTAACTCAGCTCAGAGCCAGTTGGGTGTATTCCTTCTAAGACTCGAAGAAATGTCTTACTCCGATTGTTTGGGGCTCTCTTTATAATGTGGAGTGACTGTAGGGTAATCAAATATTGTCCAAACTGGGACATTTTTGACAGTAAAAGAGGCACTCTTACTAAGCCTGGATAACAGGCAAGCACCACCTATGTTGCAGAGTAGGATTAATTAAACCTATTAATCTGCTACCTTTTCCGGATCTGAGTGGCCTATTGTAGCACAATCAGAAAAACCCCTCTAAAAATCCTATCACAAAGCTTAAACTCCATCACCCTTGGTCATGTCATTTCTTTGCATAAACTCTCAACTCCTTTGCTCTCTGCTCCTTCTGCCTTATAAAACTCCAACACTGGTTATACTAATTTTCTACTAACTCTCTACGTATGCAAGAGCAGCCAAAACATACTGGCATGATGATGGGTTCTCACTTTAAACTTCTCTAATAATTGTCACAATATCCAAGACAAAGATTTCACTTTCTCACTTCTCTTCAAATCTACCTTGCCCCTCATTCTCCATTTTTCACAGATGATCTTGCTGCTTCTTTTGCTAATAAAATAGAGGCAACCAGAGAGTATGTCCTCATTCCCCCATCACCACCTTCCCCTATCTCCACCATTGTCTCCTCAGTGCAGACCACCATCGTTTCTTGCCTACACTGCAGCAGTCTCTCATTTCTTTTCCTCTTGCCATACCACGGTTTACCGTCGTCAGCCCAGCGAGATCCTGAAAGGAAGTGACTGCTTGTTATTCACCTTTTATATCTAGCGCTCCTGCACGGCACCTAGGCCATGGAGGTGTTCACCAACTTTGATGATTTTAAACAGTCAACATTCAGGGTTTCCAGGCCATAGACTGGCATTCTTCGCCGCAATTTCTACGGTCCTGTGGCTTTTGTGTGTCACCTGGCCTCCCGGAGCCGCGGGTGGAGCCACAGCGTCCTGACCCAGTGCAGAGCTCACCACAAACGGCCCGAGGGTCATCTCCCAACTCCTTGAAGGTGTCGGAAAGCACCGCCAGGAACTGCGCACACCGCGCGCCCCGCGAGGGCGCACCCTCACGCCTGCCTCCCCCGCTCTCCCCTTCCCCCCGCCCCACTCCCCAGGGTTCAGCTCGTCGACAACTCGGCGCTCGACTACCCGGCGGATCGACGCCGTCGGCGCTCCGGGCGAGCGGAAGTTGCGGGCCGGCGATTGGTGGGGCTGCGGCCCGAGTTCTCTTCTCGAGAGCCGCCGATACCCTGTCCGAGCGGGCCGAAGGTGCAGCAGGCAGGCCGGAGGTACGTGTCACAGCCCTGAGGTCGTAGCTGGGGGCCAGCCTGGGGAAGCACGGACAGGTAGAGCGGAGCGGCTCGCTCCTGGAGAGACGGGTAGGAGTGGCGGCCCGCCAGCCCCCGTGGTCAGCCCCCGTGCTCGGCTCTCCAGTCCGTACCCGTGAGGGAGGTGGGGTGGGGGTAGGAGTCGGGGTGGGGGGAGCCGCGCAGTCGCGTCCCCTGCCTACTCCAGGTGCGGGGCCCGGGCCTCCGGAATACTGATCCTACAGGGATGGTTGTTGTTAGCTTCACCTGCTTCCTTGCGCCCTTGCGTCGTTGTCACTGAGTGAATTTTGAGAATTTATTCGTGTAGAGCGAATGTGAGGCACGTTTTGCTTAGATTTGCGTCAGTTTAGACCTGTGCTGACCATTTCCTGGGTGTCTGTCACTTCTAAGCATTTACGTCTACTGACTGATTTAATTCCACTAGAGGTAGATGGTGCTACAGTATATCCATTTTACATATGGGGAAATAGAAGCTCAGAGTGGTTAGGTAACTAGCCTGAAGTTCTTCCTGCTTTGAAATCTTCCAATTCAGTGAATCCTGTAACCACTAGCACTTGTCTTATCCCTGTGTTGTCTTAAGGGCTATAGTTATTACTGGTATTTACCTATCTGTCAAAAGACCAAGCTTTTGCTCGACAGGGATTAATCTCAGTCATTTTTGTATCTCCCAATTTTAGCATATACCTGACACACACATATTAGAAATAAAATAATGTAGCCTGGATTCAAGGGGGTTTTTTGCCCTCTCAAAGAATGGCTAAGAACTAAACTGTGGTATTGAGTGTAAATACAGCAGGAATTCAGAGAAGGGAAGGATCTGTTGGGGTGGAGTAATTGGGAAGGCTTGATTGAGGTCAGACCTTAATGGGAAGGTCGTGGCCCTTCGGAGGGAAGGCAGGTGAACATCTGGGCAGCACACCAGGAACAAAGGCCCGCTGGCTGGTAAGTGAGTACATTTTGGATTATGGAGTGCCTTGAAGGTCAAGCACAGGTTTGCTCAAAAACCTCATGAACATTTTTTAACTTAATCCTGGGGCAGATCATACAGTTTGCTTTATTTATGATTTTGGTGTTAGTAATTCCTTCACCTTACTATTTCCCACTTAGAATAAATCTTAGTGCTAGTAATGGAAAAAACAGTGGACAATGGAAATTTGGAAATCTGAATCTTATGATGTAAACTGTATGAGGTGCATCCAAGCAGGCACCTAGAATGTCACCTGGCACAAAGTTAGCATTGGTAATCATTGTGCAACACTGAATGAGTTCTGCTTTTGCTACTTGCTGGCTGTACTACTTTTGGCAAGTTGGCCTTAGTTTCATCTGTAAGCTTTGATGAATTTTTTAAGGCCCTTTCCACTTATAAAATTCTGTGATTTAGGAGAGCATATGATTTTAACTTTTATTATATTACAATTTTGCTGAAAGACAAAAGGCTAAAAGCCAGGAATATTTGGTTTTAGTTTAGTTTTAATGAAAGCCCCATGTGCTTGACGTGATGTATGTCATGGTCTCAGCAGGCATCAGGATTCGTAGCAGATGGTTCAAATAAGGAGATTTTAATAAAGGGACTACTTTCAGAGGTGTGGGCAGCATGAGGGAACAAAGAACAGTGAGGCCCAAAGAGAAACTAACAACCTGAAGGGGCAGAAGCAGAAAGTAGAGTCTGCTGAGAGCTGGAGCCACAGAGGTGGGGTATGGCAGTTGCCTGAGATGTGGTGTCTCGGGGTGGGAGAGCAGGACTGATGTGCTTCAATGTGAAACTGGTTTAATTCTGAAATCCAAAGCTCAAACTTACCACTGTTTGCTTATAGTCTTTCATCTTCTAACCCTCACTGAGTTACCTCAATTACCGCTGTCCTTTTACTTGATCTTTGACCATTCTCATAGCAGTATGCTCAGTCGTATCATCATCCTTCTATAGCCTCTGGCCGGCAAATTCTCAGCCCTGGATCATCTCAGCTCTCTACCTTCTTTAATGTAGGAACTGAGTTGCTGATACCATCAAGGGAAAATCTTAACATCTAGATTTGTACGCCTGTGAAATCATGGTCACCAATTTCAACTGGCCATTAAAGAATTTTCAAGACTTTTCTTCATCAGCACTTGCTTCTATTCTTTGCAGAATGAACTGAAGCATTTTTCACTCTCTCAAACCCCTCATCCTTTCACATAATCTATACTCTTAGCAGATAACCTTGCCACCTACTTCAGAACTAATAGAGGTATCAGAGAAGAATCCCATGCTTGTTTTCCAAAAGCCTTTTCTCTCTCCCCAGTTACATGGAAAGAGATTGTATTGCATTTATACTAAGACAAATCCCTGTACCTGGTCTCTCTATCCCATCCACTCTTGCCTTTGGGAGCACTTAACTCAGTTGTTCATCTCTTGCCAAAAGCACCTTCCTGTCAGCCTTTAGACATGCTTAGAGACAGACAATAAAGCAAAACAAAAACAACAATGAAAAAATAACACCCTTCCTCGATTTCACATTCCTCTGTTAAAAGTCCTCTCTCTTCTTCCCTTATCAGCCAGATTCTTAAATAGTTGTCTGTACTCAACTTTTCACTCATCCCAGTACTGTTTTGTTTTAGTACCCATCACACTACTGAAATCCAAGGTCTTCAGGTCCTCTTTTGTCACAAAACTTGTTCTTATCATTTCCCCATCATAACGCCTGGGACATTGCAGATAATAAATATTTGTTTTGACTAAACAATCTGAGGGTACATCCTTGTTTGTTTCAAGCCCTAGTTTATTTGTATCTGTCTGTTTTTCTGAGGGATAGGAATCCAACACTCATCTTTTGAGGTGCTGGTGACCAATCTCTATACAATCGAAGTCTTCTCGATGGACTAAACAAATATAGAAATCAATTTTATTTAATAATGACTTTTTCAGTATTGTCCAGCTGATCTGTCTTTCTGGGGGGGGGGACCTGGACATTTTTTATTTCCTGAAAAATTAATTTTCCAGAAATAATGTTTTGTCCACCCAATGTAGATTTAATAAAGAGAGAGTGGAAGGGACATTGATACAATAGGCAATAGATTGACAAGTAATTAATGTTATGCTTTTACATGAAATTATGCTTCCTCCTTCCATTAAGTAATGTATCTTCTTTGAGATTTTCGTTTTCAGTTTTAGGGGGTTGTAGTAGAGGGGGAATGGATTTACACTGGCCTGTTTCATTTTTGATATGTCATCAATATCCAGTGGAATGAGTTAGAACAGCAGTCCCCATCCTCCTACGATAATCTAGTGCCTAATGATCTGAGGTGGAGCCGAGGTGGTGCCATGCTAGCTAGCACTGGAGAGCAGCTGCAAATGCAGAAGAAGCTTCAGGCTACCTTGCCACTCACCTCCTGCTGTGCGGCCAGGTTCCTAACCTGTACCTGGGGGTTAGGGACCCCTGAGGTAGAGGACCAGCCATCTTTACACCTATAGCTTTTGGCTGTGAATGTGTTGATTTCACAAAATAATTGCCCTCTGGGAACAGACTTAGCCTGCTGAGGCAACAGATTTCGTGGTTCCTGGGAAATAAAGGAGACTTTTAACTAACATTTCTAATTAACATGGAATCTGATGTTTGTCTTTAGAGACTAGCTGTATAATTATGTATTTATGTAGCAGATCAGTTATGTGGGAGCTGAGGAGAGCCAAATTGTCGGGCTTTTCCTCTGTGTAGTAGTGTCTTCTTTCAGTATTCTTTCCTAGTTAACTCATGTACATTCTCTTTTCTTTAATCGCCTACCTCCAAACATTGTAGCAGGAGTGAAGGTCCCCCGTTCCCAATCCAAAAGAAAAAGAGTACCATTTATCAGTTATATTTTTACATCATCAAATCGTTTTCAAATGAATTAAAAAATAAGTACGCTTTTATTTAAAAACAGTATGCTTTCAGTTAGTTATGTTTTGCTTGTAGGAGTAGTGAAGAAAAGAGGTCTAAAGAGAAAGCCAGAAAAGGAGGGATGCTTTATCTCTTAAGTGTTCAGTGCTTCCTTTCTGTAGATGTCCCTTCTGAGATCCAATGAGTCTTCTTTGTACAGATTTATACCCCATGGATTCTTTCAGATTGGTTCATCATTATATATATATATTTTTAACCATGTTTTGAGATGAAACAGAGCGAGATGGTTAATTTAAAAAACTAGACTGAAGAGTTCATGACCCTGTCTCTAAGACTTGACCCACCCAGTGCTGTTAGATAGTTAACCAGATATAACTTTACCTTGACCCTGCTCAGGAATAGTAGAGCCTAAGTTTGCAGAAAACTCAATGAAGGGAATTACCATTCTCTAAGATCCCTTTCCCAATATCTGTGGGAGATCCCTCTGGGGCCAGCCCAGCCCAGCCCCAAGAGGCATGTCTATCCTAGGATAGGTTGTACAAGATTCAAGATATGGTGAATTCTGTAGTTTGGTTATGTTCCTGGGTGGCCTCAACTATGCTTTAGTTGAGAATAATTTTTTTGTTGAAACTCACTAGGCAGCTCCACAACCAGATTTTTCTGGGGTCCTTCGGATCCAAGATGGCTCTGGACTGGATAAGTCTACTTAGCACTTTAGAAACATTAATGTGCACACAAATGGCTAAAATGTGGATGCTCACTTAGTGGAATCAGGCTGGGGTGTTGAGATTCTACATTTCTGATTTGCTCCTTGGTGATGCAGGTTTGAGTAGCATGGGAGGGGTGGGGTTTGGGAGGTTTATTTGGAGAAAAACTTTTACTTTTCTATGGCCCAATCTAAGAAAATAGTTCTTTAACATAAGGAGGCTTTCCTTGGCCTATTTGGTGAATATTCTCCAAGTCTTCAGTGAATCAGCACTTCTGTATTTCCAATTCCTGGCCTTATACCCTTATCTGAGCTGGACATCTGGGGACCTGACAGGGTAAGACACCTACTTGTTTTGTTCAGATTTCTTGTCTGCTATTTACATCAGCAAGATTCTTCTTTACTGAGTGGTAAAAAAATTTGGGTTAATCATTCTAAAGCTACTTTTATGGCTACATTTTTAAAAAAAATATTGCTAGTAGTTATTTTTTATATATTTAGTCTGAAGTTATGTAAAAAAAATACTTTACTGTCTTTTTCCTGCCAATAAATATTTTTGAAAATTAAAGACTTCGCCACAATGAAATATGGGAAAATTATAAAATTAAAATTTTCTGACCTCTTTTGAAGAAACACTTTAAATTCATCCTGTGTGCTTCATTAGAGGAAAAAAAGGCAGATGGGTTAAAACCAATATAATAAAAATCTAAAAGAAAATGCATTTACTTAAGTATATATTATAATTTATAAGAAAATGTGGCCTTTCATCTTTATTTTAACGAAATGCTTTTATAAAGGTAATTTTCTTTTTTGACCTATGATAGGGGATTCATTGATGCTGAATGGATATTTTGTTAATTCCTCATCAACTACTACATTGGTATGGGGGAATACAGGTCAAGGCTACACAAGACAATTGACCAGCTTGTTTTCTCAGGGAGATTTTTCCCTTTCTCCAAACCACACATCATTCTATCCAGCTGTAAGTAGAGACTTTCTCCCCTCCCCCTCTTTCCCTCTCCTTTTCTCTCTCTTCAAGTCCCTTATCCCCCAGCCCTCCCTCCTCCTTCTTTCCTCTCACTGTGCTGCGGAGTGACAGCTTGTAGATGTTGCGTGTGAGGAGTTTAGCTGGCGCTGTGTGGTCTGAGTGTGTGGTCTTCACTCAGCCCAAAGGCTGCTAACAGGGTGGATGAGAGAAAGCAAGACTGTTTAATTTATTTCGGATGCCGGAATTGTGCCCGGAGTTTCTCCTAAGCTTGATTCCATAGCTAGCAACTTCAATCCCCTCACAGCTGTGGTACAGTCTCAACTCTTCCAACAGGCTCTTTAAACAGCATCTGCCTATTTAAATCCCCCTTGACTCAGAAATGTTAATGACACTGCTGAGTGCCGTGATTATTTTGCTTTCACTATGTCAGGACATATGGCCTTGAAGAAGTTTCTTTTGAGGTAGAGCTAGAGAAGTAAAACAGAAATTTTAAGATAAGTGACAAAGTTTATGTATTTTTAGAAATTGGGAAAGCTATTGTACAAAATTTGGGTCGAATTAATCCAACTTGGCTCATGTGAAAGAAACTGGGAGTTATGTGACATACTGTCATGTTAAACAATTGTAATAAAATTAACCAATTTAAACTGACACTTGATTCCTGGACCTTTTTTGAGAATCTACATTGATTTTGGTATGCCTGTTGACTGTAGTTATTATATTTGTCAGCAGTGATAATTGGCTGATTTCATCATAAAAGTTTGACAAGTTGACATAGATAAAACTTTGTTTTTATGCAATACATTTTAGAACAATATAGTTTTACTAATTATTTTATTATAAATGGCTTAGCAATAGTTTGTTGATTTTATGCATCTCTCATTCCTGAACATTTGTGTTGAGATGCTCAAATTTGTTATTTAAGTGAACATGTAGAGACTCAATATCATTTGGGAATTTGCATTGTTTAGCATCTCCATTTGCCTCCCTGCAGTCTTACTGGAATGGTTTTGCTGTCATTAATGCATTGGACTAGAAAGTCTAGGGCACTGACATTTTCCAGGGGGGGTTAATATATGTAGCTTATTGTTGTTCCACTACTTTTACTGCTATTTTTAACCCTGAGTTTCAGTACAGTCAGTACAGTGTGCTTAATGATGGTAATATGTTCTAAAAAGTGCATTGTTAGGCCATTTTGTTATTGTGAGAACATAATAGAATGTACTTACATAAAACTAGATGTTACAGCCTATTTACACATGTAGGCTCTATAGCACAGCCTGTTGCTTTTAGGCTAAAAACCTGTATAGCATTTTACCATACCGAATAGTGTAGGCAATTGTTAACACAATGGAAAGTATTTTCGTATTTAAACATATCTAAACATAAAAAAGGTACAGTAAAAATACATAGGGCACTTACCATAGATGGAGCTTGAAGGACTGAAAGTTGCTCTCAGTAAGTCAGTGAGTGCGTGCTGAGTGGATATTAAGGCCTAGGACATTATCGTACACTGCTGTAGACTTTATAAACACTCTACACTTAAGCTACACTAAGTTTATAAAACAACATGAGGTTAAATCAAGCAGAAGAGAAACAATGCAGTCAAGAGATGTAGTTAAACAGATGTATAAAACTGCTGTAGGAATAACAAGATATACTGTTTTTCAGCAAACTTTTTTTTTATAAGTAGATAGAACATACTCTAAAATAACCATACATAGTAAATACATAAACCAGTGACATAGCCATTTATTATCATTATCAAGTATTATGACATACTTATGTCATGCCATGGCATAATTGTATGTGCTGTATTTTTATGTAACTGGCAGTGCAGTAGGTTTGTTCATACCAGCATCACCACAAACAGGTGAGTAATTCGTTGCTCCATGATGTCATGACAGCCAAGAAAGGCATCACTAGGTGATAGGAAATTTTTAGCTCCATTATAA